>NC_141697.1:123974669-124574669 GCF_964263255.1 Lissotriton vulgaris
GGTTCAGTAAAAGCTTATAAATACCTGTAAAGCTATTTTTTTGACATTGGTAAAACAACTGCGGGATAGGGGTGAGGTAAGATTTTTGAACTATGTATAAAGCCACACGTAAACTTAGGAAAATGGGATATAAAATGCGCTCTGGGAGGACCTACTCCAGGCAAGTATTCTGAAAGAAAGTGTGTTATTCTGGAAGGTGGTTAACCACACTTTTTTCATGGTGGACGGGATGTCAGATCCAGAAGCTTTAGACCCTGCTCAGGTTTGGGAGGACCACTTTTCATTCTTATATCAAGGGTTAATTCGCTCTCTCCATCTTCCTTCCCTGTGCCGGAAGGGAAACTGACTCTGTACTGGGAGGAAGTTAAAGAGGCTGCTTTATCTCTGCCTGTGGGAAAAGCACCTTGATGTCCCAGGGGAATTATTTAAGACCTCTGTGAATCTCTGGGCACCTCTTCTTACGCTTTACATCAATGTCACCATCCACTGTTCCCTTCCCAATGCATGGCATTCCTCAGATATTGTAACTGTGTTCAAGAAGGGAAATAGATTTGAACCCACCTGTTATAGTCCCAGCTCCCCGATTGAGGTCGAAGTCAAGATCATAGGTAGGGTTTCATTAAAAAGGTTAAATGGGGAGAAGAAAGGAAAATACTATCCTATGTCCAAAATGGGTTACGTACCAAGCATAAGTATGGTGGAGCAGAGTTTTAACCTCCACCTGATTATTTGATTATTAATAAATACACCAGGGTCAAGGAGTTGTCCCTTCTTGCCTTCATGGACTTCAGCTCTGCCTTTGACAAGGTCAAAAGAGAGAAGCTTTTGTGCAGAGCAGAATTCCATGGGGTGGAACCAAATCTGGTTAAATTCCTCAGGGATTTATACAATGGGTTGACTGCATCAGTCCGCTATGGTAGCGATGGATAATGCACCAAGCACTTTACCCTTGGGGGGGGGGAAGGGCTGTATTTTGGCCCCCTTTCTTTTCATCATGTGTATTGATCACTTGGAGAATGTGTGCTCTTGAGCTGGGTATTGAGGTTTCGAGAGTCGGGAAAGGAATGCTCCCAGCTCTCCTCTATGTAGATGGTTTATGTGCCTGTACTGCCAGAAGTTTACTGCAGCTTTTAGATCTTTGTTTTGGTTTTATGTGTAGTTTGGATTTACTCACTAATTTTAAAAAGTCACATGTTAATGGTTTTCTGTCAAAAAAACACAAAAAGTTGCCACTTTTTTGCCAAGGTCCTTTGAAGTAATGTAGAGACATTTGACCTATTAAGGAATTTTATTAGATAATAGGCTTTGTTGGCAACCCCAATACAGAGGAATAGTGGAAACCTTAAGAGTGCATATGCCGGAGTCAGTGACTTCTCTATGTGCCTAGGGCAAAAACCTTTGAGAATCATGCTAGAGATTTACAAAGCTAAGTTTCTTCCCGTTTTGGTTGTGAGATTTGGGGCTACTTGAAGCTAGACCCAATTGGGGTGGCGGAGAACACATTTTTCAGGGGTCTTCTGGAAAAATGTACTCCTACTGAGGATCTGCACAAAGAGGTAGGGATGAGATACATTGTGTATACACCCTTCTGTGACCTCTTTTGTTATGGTGTGTGTAGGAGAGTAGGGTCTGCAATCCTATGATCACCACAGATTTTTGCTTTTTTGCTTCACTGGTTTACGACTTTCCCTGGCTGTGGGCCTGTTAATCAGACCCACAGCCTAGCTGTTCTCTCTCTAAATTGACACATGTACCTTAGGTGCGGTACTGCGCCACCTTATCAGCCCCTGTACCCAGGGCATAGGTGTACCCAGGGCCTACCAGGGGCTGCAGCATGTATTATGCCACCCCTGGCTGGCCATCTAAATCTGACACAACTGGCTGCATGACAGCTGGGGCAAGGGGGTGTAATCACCCTTTGCTTTAGATATAGTATACCTATATCAAACCCTAAAATGGACACATGTATTCCTATCAGTCACTCCTATGGCAGGCCTTAACAATCCTGAAGGCAGAGTGCTGGGAATTATGTGAGATGGTGCTCTGGCATGAGCTGAGCCCATTTGCAGCTTGCGGAACCAAGTCCTAATAGCTGTTCCATGATAACGCGTACCATATACTCTTAAGTGCATTATAATCCTCGCGGTTATTTGCCAACTTTGGTATCGCTTTATCAAAACATGTCGAGTAAGGTGTCATACGAATTGGAATACTAACTCCTCGCCAATTCTGGTGACGGGGTTATCATTCCACCCTTCTAGAGGGACACGACAGGTATGTAACTGTGAACCCCGGTTAAAGTTAACTCGAGCCTCAGCATCACAAAATGGATGCTGCCACCACAGACACAAGTCTGACCTCCTGCTGCTGGGAGTCCTTCCAGCGAGGAGAGCTTGGACAAAGGGTTTCCTGTCAGGGGCGGTGCTAGCACCATCCCAGACAGGGTTTTGTGTATCCCAGGTAGGCAGGGCTGAGAGGAAGGTGACTGCAAGTGGCACCCCGGTGCTCACTGTGCATATGCCGGCTTGAACCAGTTCCAGGGGCACACCAGCCCCTGAGCTGGGGAAAGTCCGGACAAGGGAGAGGGGTGTAACCACCCCCCTCTTGGTCCCACCCTTGGGCAGGACCTAGTCGCGTGCCAGCCCCTTTCTTTAGTATAAAGGTAGGAGCGGGCCCCCTTCCCAAATTGGATAGTTCTGAATCTTGACTACTTTCCACGAAAGAACTCTTGAACATTTCTGAAGACTCTCCCTTGTGGCTAAGGAGTAGCCACCCTGCACCAGCGGGCACCATCTAAGCGCATGCGGTTTGCTGCAAGTCCATCCTCCGGATCAAGACTGCCCAGCTCGACAAGACCCGGATTCCCTAGCACCTCTGACATCTACCTACATCATCAGTCCAGCTGAGATTCGTGGGTGTGAAGAGACCTGAAGGGACCGGCCATCTTCAAGACTGCATGACGCTTATCCAGCACGACCGCCGAGGGATCCTCGAGTGAGTGCTTTGGGGTCTGAGAAGCCCTAACCCTGAGCAGCTCCAGCACCGAAGTCCAGCCCCCCAGCATCCACGAGATCTGCGTGGGGCCCTTCTGCTCTTTGCTGCTCACCGCGTTGTCCGCCCACTTGCCTGCTGGCTTGTAGCCCTCCTGACAACGAACCACGACACTTCTATCGCTGGTCTGGTTGCTCCAGACTGGCCCTAGCTCCCCTCCAACAGAGGAGCACCCCGGATCCTCCTGGTCCACTCCAGACGCCATTTTAAGTCCACCGCGTGGGCTTGACTTTGCCAAGGTTTGTTGCCCCAATCCTGGGTCCAGCATCGCCGACAGCAGATACCTTCGTGGGACAGCTCGCACCTCCATCCTGGTCGCCGACAACGCCTCCTGGTCCGAGAGACTGCATAGCCCAGCGTCGCCCACTCACCTGGTCGAGGTGACTTCATCCGGTGCCATCCTGGTGCCCACCTAATCACTGGCTAGTGATTAAGAACTGAGTCCCCTCTGCTTTCAGGTCGTCTCCATCACCGATCCAGGCTTGGATCACATCGAACTTCATCACTGGTCGCCTGCCAGCAACTTCTTCTTTCAGGCTCCATAGACTGTAACGAGGATTCCCGACGTCTTTTGAACCCTATGCAGCCGCAGCCCCTGGGCTAGGTAACCTGAGCATTTCGGTGCTCCAACATAGGTTCACTATCTAAGTGTCCAGATCCTTTTTCGTTTTCAGCCTAACTAGTCAGATTCATCCGATAACTGTAACTTTACGAAATCTAGCATCCATAGACTTTGTCCCGCATCCCGCGTGAGAGTGCACACTCAGCACCCGATCTCCCTAGGCCTCCTGCTCCTAACCTGAAGGTTCAGTAGTGTAGTCCTAGCGATCCTGAAGCCTCTGGATCTTGTTACTTACCTGCTAGTATTTCGCATTCCACTTTTGTAGTATATGGTTTTTCGTGCCCCTCGGGCATTTGTGTAAATTGTGCAACTTAAAGTATTTTCTTAAGAGTGTTGTTATGTGCTTAGCTCCCTGACTCATAAAGAGTTCAGGGTAGACTGGTTATAAATAAATATACTTTATTTTCATAACAACTTGTGTGGTGTCCTTTCACTTGGTGTTCAAGGGGTATATGTGATGGTATAACAGCTGGCTTAACACGCCCTCTAGAGTTTAGCCTAAAGACTGCTCTTGTCCATGCTACTAGGATAGCTGGTCTATAAGGTTGACTTAAAACCAATCATCAATAAGGGTCGTTTGGAATCATACTTAGTGATCACTAGAATAGTGAGCACTGCATATCAGGCCAACTTCTCACAGTGTGCAGTATGGCTCAAGGAAGAATCAACTCTTAATAGATTAGTCATTTTGACTGGATGCAGTTGGATAATATGGCTAATATTCACAAGCTGGTCTATGTGAAAAAGAATCTCAAAACCCTTGGTAGACCAGAGGTATTTACAAATCCACTGGGAATTATTAAATGGGATGTTGCCTAGATAAGAGCAGCGTTTAACAATAGAGTTTCAGTTCAGGGAGAAGCCTCAGCTCTGGCCAAGCCATCATCCCGAAGATATGCCATTGTTAAAACAGTTCTCAGGATAGAGCCATAACTTTTCTTTGATATGCCTATTCACCAGCGTCGTTTGTTGACCTATTTTAGCCTGGGTTTGTTCCATCAGCTGATCTGTCCCTAGGGTCTCTGGTTTAAGTACTCTGAAACACCCACATGCAAGTGTGATCTGTTATCTAAATGTGATAAATTGCACATTGCTCTGATTTGTCCTTCATATAAATCTCTCCGGCATAAGTACTTAAAACTGCTTTTTATTTACTTAGATTTTTATCAGGCTAGACCTACCTTTCTTAGGTCTCGCCTAGGGTGCACTTGCGCTGTCTCTTCGAGACATGCTGTATTCAAGATAAGTGCATAAAGCTCAGTCTACTTCCCACCCATCTTTTTTATTGGCCCCTATCCCGGTCCTTTGTTAATGGTGGCTTTTCATTGGTCATTAGGCTTTGTAGTCCCTCCTTAGTACCTCCCTGACTTTTTGTAACCTCCCATGAGGACACCCCCCTATTATATGTGGTGTTTCGCCCTAAGTTTTAATTACAGCCACAAGGCACTATTTTCTTAAAGGCCTTCAGACAGGACACTCACTTGGTCCTGAACTAGATTGGCAGGGGTTACTTTACTCGCTAGCACATCTCACATTTATATTAGATCTTCTCAGTGCTTAATTTGTGCCGGTGCTTTCCGGTGCTTAGCACCGGCACTTACTTTTTAGGGCCGGGTCTACAGTCGTCTGCTGCACGTGACGTCACACATGATATTGATGATGGATATTTAAATTTAATATATGTACCTCACGGACTCGGCGCAGTGTTGTTCTCTCCCGAGTCCCTGGTGAAGAGTGTTGCAGCTGTGAGAGCCTGAGCCAAGAAGATTCTGATGGCATTACTCGGCACTCTGCTGACAGCGCAGGCTGAAACTGGCTACTAACGCCAGGGTGCTAGCGCGTGCACCGGCGCCTCTCTCTGACACCTGTCCTGTGTGAGCCGGCTACTGCCCAGCTCCCCGCAGACTTGCCAGCAGGAGATAGTAATAAAATCCAATCGTGGTCTGGGTGAGAGAGTCAGTGGTACGATGTTACAATCTGCCAGGCAGGCTAGTAGTGCTACCTCTGTGCCTGCATAATTGAAATAAATAAATTTCCGCCCGCTGTCAAAGTGAGTCACTGACTCACTTCACCTGCCCAATTACCGAGCGCCATGTGGGGGAATCATGACCTCACTTCCTTTACAGGAGGAAGTGAGGTCGGTCAGAAGCGGCGGCCGGGGGCTCGACGACTGAAGTTGTGAGACTGACTGTAGTGCTCCTGCGGTCAGGCCGGAAAAATTCCTTGCTCTTGTTCTCTTTCCCGCGCTTCCTGTTCCGTCCGCCTTCCGGAAGCACTGCGCTTTACTCAGGTGAGGTCCAGTGGAAACAGAAAGCTGAGCTGTATTTTAATGGCTCTCTGTGGTGACCTCGGCGTGGAATTATGGTAAACTGTGATAAATTCATGTCCGAGTCCCGCTCCTGGAACCGACCATAAGAAAGGTTAGTGTGTGTAACCTCGAAAATATTAATTTTGATTTTTACAAATACAAAAAAAATACCTGCAGCAGTGGTACAAATGTCCTGCCGGGTGAGGGCGAGGCAGAGAGGGGTCTGTCGAAGTTGGGGAGCACAGCCTGGCTCGTTCCCGAGAACTTCACAGTCTATTATTATCCTAGCACTACAGAGTCGGCATGCCAGAGCCAGGCGGGCCTCGGCGTGCTATCGTGCACACTGTAAGAATTCTCAAGAACATGACGTGGTAAAGATGTTTGACTTTTTACTTGGTTCTCAGCTCTGCTAACAATCAAAGAATGGTTTACAACGGGCAGGTGCTAGCCGAAGCTGGGTAGTAGAAGGGAGGTGATTGAAACAGGGATCCCGCATTTGCATGGACAGTCCTGGTTTTTGGACATATATCCGGGTGTCCAGATAGCTTTCTCCAAATTAAATACATATCCCGGTTTTGAGACGAGGTAAAGCCAGCTAGAGCTCTGCACTTGAAATGCTGCTTATAGAGATGAACCTCTCCTGATAATTCTTTCAACGCCTTAATTTGCCTGTTGTTTTTATTCTGGTACCTGTAGTGTCCTGCCAGGACACAGTCTAGTTGTTGCAGTGTAACCCTACACTAAACACCCACCCACCACAGACGTCACTGGGTCAGGTGACGCTGTTAATAAAAGACCCTGAGCGCACGTGCTCTAGGCCAGATCTGCTATCCCCTAACTGGTGTCCTGTGTCATCATTCCTTCCACCATGTGGGCCTAGGGCCCAACACCACGTTGGCGACGAGGCCGGTAGTGAAGCCACGCGTGCCACTGCCAAAACATCCTGAGAAAAGGGGGAGAGAGCTGCCCGCCTGCAGGGCACCCCCTGTAGCAGGGCGCAGCAGCGCCGAGAAGCCGGTGGGCACGTCGGAGCCCCGCAGCCTGCAGCGACCGTGAGGCCCACCGCACCAGCCTTCAAGGACGAGCCGACCGGAGCCTCCCGCGTCGGCCGCCACCATCCAGCGCCACCAGGAAAAGAGCGGACCGCCCAGTGCCCACCTGAGACGGCCGCGACACAGAGACCCCAACCGGAGAGGTGCACCAGCCGGGCGGAGCCCACCCGCCACGACCGCAGCCCAGGACCTGGCCCGTCGGCCGAAGGTGAGCCGGGAGCGGGAGGTGACTCCCCCCCCGGAAGACTGTGCACCAAAGCGGAGCCCACCCGCATAGCTATGGCGGCCCCCGGTGAACATTGATGAAAGCAGCACCAGCGGAGCCCACCCGCGGCCTGCCTACAGCCACACCTGCCCCGCAGCGAGTGACCAAAGCTGCTGCGGCGGTGAGGCGAGTGAACCCGCTGCGTGAGGGAAACTGCCAGGCCCTAAATAAATGAAGCGGAGCCCACCCGCGGCCTGCCAGCACTGAGTGCCCCAAGAGCGCCAACAGCCTGCCCCAATGATGCAGAGACTTCTCCCACCCGCGCTGCGTGAGGAGTGAGCCAGCGGCGGTGGGATCGGCGAGGTGAGGCCTGAAGAGGAAGGCGCATCCCCGTACGGCCACTCAAGACGGCCGGCGTGGAGTCCCCGGTGCTACCTGCAAGCCGGTGCATAACCCCAGGGCACCCAATAAGTGATTAGAGGAGGCGCGGAAGGCTGGGAGCCAGCAGCTGCCCAGCCCTGCACAGAATATCGACGAGGAGGCCTGCCGGGCGCCGATGCAAGCAAAGCGAGCCCCCCCCCAATGCCAGAGAGAGAAGAAATCTGCCCAGAGAGGAGCAAGCAAGCCTCAGCAGTAGCGCCGCCAACTAGAGCACCACAGCAACCCTAGCTAAACCCCCTGTGACCCACACACACCGAGCATGGAGCCTTTGCACGTCCTGGGGTCACGGGAATAATGCAGTGACTCACCGGGTTGTGAAGAGGAGTAGGATTACAAAGCCCCCAGTGCAGCCCGGAGGATAAGGGCACTGCGGGAGAGGAGCAGGAGCACAACCAGTAGGTGACGGCAAGCTGTGCCTGCATGAGGTGAGGCACCCCCCCCCCCAGTAAGGTGATTATACTGCCGTCTGCAACTCTTGCCCCGCGCAGCCCCGGAAGCGAGATCCTGCTAAGAGAGGCAGAGCACACAAGAGGACAGTGTATTGCATGGACCCAGATATATATGCAAAAGTCACTGACCGCGCAATGGGGTAGTCGTCCCGTATGTGTCCCAAGCAGCAGCCATCGGGAAAGGAGCAGTCTGAAAGGCGCGCCACTGCCATCTAGTGGCCATTCTGCACCACTGCAGTTTTCTTTTGGAAAAAAAAAAACGAAGGGCCCAGTCTGTAGCCCACAATCAGTGCCAAGAACAGAGCAAGCCGAATCTAGACTCTGATTGGTGAACTAGACAACATGGACAACCAGGGACAAGGACGTATCAGCAGCAGCTCATGACTGAAAGGCGCAGTCCACAAGGAAAAAAAAGAAAGAGAGCTCACTGCAGCCCTGCACTAGTGACCCCAAGCGCGCCACAGCAAAGCAGACTCACAGCAAGGGGCAACAGACTGAATAGCGCCCCCAGGGAGACTCTACTTACAAGCAGCAAGTAAGTGCGCAACCACGCAGAAGACACCCACACACACCAGCAAAAGGTCTGCAGATGCCACTTCCAGCGCGACGTGGGAAAGAGGCACGAACGCCTCACCAAGCATCCAAGCACTGACAGAACGTCTGGAGGAAACGCCTGCCAAGCACTAGAAGAACGTCCAGGGAAAACGAGCGCCGAGATCAAACGACGGAGAGAGCAGCGACGCCTTGTGGGCACAGGTGTTCACCGCTGCATCAACCACTCCCGCCAATGGTCCAAAGCAGCAAGTCCCTGACAACAGCCAAAGCAGCAAGTACCCAACGACTCGCAACAGGCGTCGAAGAACTCCACACCCGCACGCCAGGACTGCGCAGCACTGCGCCGGAACGTGCCAGGAATCAAGAGCGCCAAAGTGACGCTACACAGCGACACGCCAACGCCACGGGACAGCACACAAAGGTCCCCAACAGAGACAGCGATGTCTCGCAGCAACCGGAGCGCCATCGTCAGCACACATGGCAGCATGCACCAGAGTTGCACCAGGAGCGGTGACGCAACCCTCCTCCGCGCAGACAAAGCGCGCCAACGCCAAAACACCGTGACAGTGAGTAGCGACCACAAAGAAAACAGCACAGCATGACAACTCATGCCCAAGATGAAAACCGACCACCCAGTATGGTCACCAAGGAAAGAAAAGCAGCAACAGAGAAGATACGACGACAGGTCTAGTCTCCAAGCCAAGTGAAGACAGTGTCCTACCACATGGACAAGACCACGGGGACGACATGTAGAGGGCCCGCTACATGGAGAATCCTGGTTAGCATGAGAAAGCAAGAAAAAAGACCGGACCGCGTCGAGAAAGTGAACGGAGAGAAGGAATGGAGTAACACAACATCACTCCACATAGGAGGAGAGAGAACCACAGCACACAGGAACATCGGTGCTGTCCAAGGAGCATCGCAACATCCGTGTGGATCCCAGTAATCCCTACAACCTGCATTCGAGGAGACCAACCACTGAAGAACTGCATGGGTGCCCCGTGAACCTGAAGCTTGCCGAAGCAGAGCATACCCGAGCACTAGACAATCCACCCTTGTGGACTACACAAGACTCGACTGTGGCCATGTCCGAAGTTCGGCAGCGACCCGTACAGCCCACGCGATCAAGTGGCGGTCCAGGGGACAAGGGCCTCGGCCGCATATCCTGTGAGAGAGGAATCCGGATGGGAGAGGTGCAGCAGCGGCAGCTCCACGACAGGCAACAGGAAGCATGAAGGCCCCAGGTAATCACCTGGCACCGAGAAACGGTCTGTTGAAGACACTGAACCCATGTCCTGACGGCAAGACCATCCTGGCGGATGACATCAACACCCCCCGAGGACATCATGAGAGACTTGGCGGTGAGTCCGTTGGCAGTTCGGCAGCGACGCCTTTGCGCGGCTCATGCGAAGCCCGCACGGCCCACCCGGTCCCGTCGTGTCCGACAAGAGGGTCCTCCCAGCGTCTCTAGTGAGAGAAGAGTCCAAGCAGGAGAGGCCAGTCTTCGAGGCTCCAGTGAGAGAGGAGTCTGGCAAGGAAGGCAAGTCGGAAGTTACTTGGCCGGACGGAGATGTGAAGGCATCAAGATCAGCAAATCCAAAGAAAGACCCCTCGTGACATAGTCGTCTCCCACAACCAACAAGCGTTGTCATCCACTGGACTTGGAACACCTGCGAGACCCCTCTAGGGTCACATCCATCCTGCTCCCAATGCTCCAAATGATGAACACAGTATATAAGCGTCAACACAGCAAGACAAGGATGATCTGAAGTACACCGCCGAGGTGAAGCTCATCTGACTGACTTTGTAATCCTGAAACTTTCAACATTCTCCCAGCGATCGCCTGAAGATCTGTTGGGGCTATCAAATGTTATTGTTCTGTTTTCTTGCAGGTTGGACATTTGTTTTTTCCTTTCCTTAAAGTTGGGGAGGAATGTAGTGTCCTGCCAGGACACAGTCTAGTTGTTGCAGTGTAACCCTACACTAAACACCCACCCACCACAGACGTCACTGGGTCAGGTGACGCTGTTAATAAAAGACCCTGAGCGCACGTGCTCTAGGCCAGATCTGCTATCCCCTAACTGGTGTCCTGTGTCATCATTCCTTCCACCATGTGGGCCTAGGGCCCAACACCACAGTACCAATGATGAGCAGAGGATTCTATGGCCAAATCTTTGAGTTATTGTTATCACTTATGCGGCGGCGCCACCAGAGTGGAGCTCTGGCGTATCCAGGGTCCATTCTGTGCATTTGTGGGCGTGCAGCACCACCGCAGCCACCTGCCTTCTTCCCGCTTGATATAAGGATATGGTTCAGCAGGATGTTTGTATTTAAATACTGCGTGCCCTCAGGAAAAAATTGCAACTGCCAAGTCACCCATGCCGGAATGCCAGTGGACAACTTAATGTATGGCCTTCTCGACATGTGCTGCCCTGTTTGTGTGTGCGTGGAAGGTCACCTGTTTGTGTCCAGTGGTCGGTGAGAGCTTGCTGTATCTTTAAAAGGCACAGGCAGTGCACGGGCCTGCCCTGAACTCCAGTGTGCAAAGACACGAGCTCTCAGGATAACTTCTACAGTACTTCAGACAGAGATGAGAATCCGCAACTGAACGCTCCTATCTTCATCAGCAATTGGCCTGAGCATCTGTTGGCTGTGAGCATGTGCGAGTCCACAGACTGATGCTTGGATAGCATCAGTACGATGCAGTAATTATTTTTCAAAGCACTGCCTTTGCTGAGGGAGTTGGTAAGTGAAAGGAAACTCATGATTCATGTTCTCGCTTTTGTCTAGTAGCAGTTGCCATAAAGTAGCTCAGAGGATTAATGTAGGTGCTGCAAAGAACGTGTACTATGCATATAATGTGGATAGCTCAATGGGTTACTGCTTTTGTCACAGAAATCGTTTTATTGCTTGGTGTTCAGCCCCACCGGACGCTGAGCTGGGGTGAGGTGCTGTACTTACAGCCTTACAATATATGAGTTTAAAAGCACCTGCTGCATAGTTACTTATGTGTCTATTTTCTAGGCAACAATAAAAATGTCAAAGATAACTGATGATAAATGTGCCTGTTGGAAAGAAATCAGAGTTTTGTCCTCTGGCAGTTTGACTCCTCATAAAGCAGCACAGAGGGTTAATATTCCTGCTGCAAAGAAAGTGTAACACCAGCTAATATGGATAAATTCATGGGTTACTGCTTTTATCTCAAGGGACTAAGTTAGTGCCCTTCCATTTTAGCTGCTTTGCAACAGCTTTTAGATCTATTTAGAGTTTCTTGTTGCCGAAATGGGTGTTATTTCTGATATGTATCTTTTTTCCATTGCTTGATTTTGCTTGTGCGAAAGTGTCACTTTAAGTGTCACACATTTGGTCTTGAATGTCACTCATAAGTACACTAAACCATAAAAATGTCACACATAAGCAATCTGAAACCTTGGCAGCTATGTTACCGTTTTTGCTGCCCTTTGTTCAGTGTTGCTGCTGGGCGGGACACTGATTGGGCAATTTGGAAACTTCAAGCCTCAATGGAGATCTACATGAAGTGCTGACATTCTGTGAAACAAAGAGATCGCCCTTTCAAGTGGGGATAGCATGTAATCCTGACCTAAAAAAGTTAAAAGGCATCTCCTTTTCAACATTGTCTCTCTTAACATTCCTTTGTGATAGGGACTGTAGAGCACCCAGTACTTGTAACTGTCATGCTGCTTCACTTCAGCCACCATCTTGCATTGAAGCTCCGATATTGCATCTGTCCAGGGACCACTAAATGAACCTTTGCCACCATGCTAATTTTCTGGTACATGAGTCAGAAGTGCCCGTTGAGGATGTGGGTGGGGCATCTAAAGTAAGTGGGTGGAGCCGAGGGAAGTGGTTGTGGCCTCCCCCAAAAAATTGAGCACCTGCACTTCATATTTTACAAATTAAGCACTGGATCTTCTATAAATTTCCCTTCATCAGCTCCACATAGAGTACAACTTAATTAATATAATATTTATTTTTTCACATTTCAAAGCAACTAATTGTATATATAGACATAGCTATTTGAATGTACTCGTGGTACTGTCTTGCATGCAATGATTATGGGATAGATTTACCATATTTTCTGCAAGGTGCTGTACCATATATGACCAAAAGTTTATGATGTCCACTAGGGACCTCTAGGAGCAACTTGCGGTACTGCACTGAGACATGCAATGCTGGTTGTTACTATGGGTTTGGATTTAACTTCCCACATTAGTGAGTCAAAAGCATTACTGCAACCCATTTGAGATATTTGACTTTTGCATAACCTTTGCAGTGCTTGCCAAGGTCATCAACCAACTTAGCTCAGTGAAAGGGGGCACCTGTTGAAGAGATACGTGCATATCTCGGAGGTCTCTCCATTTGCATGCATCAAATGGATAAAGTGTCCTGTGCTGCACGCTTTATTCAATTTTACGTCATGGATTGGATCCTAGTACAAAACCTTGGTGGATTCGCACATTAGTAGTTGTGACTACCTATGGATAACCTAAATCAGGTTACAAGTTCCCAACCTGGCAAGATAACTGCAACATCACCAAAGACCTGCACATATTAAAACACAGTCCCTTAAACATTGCAGACGTCACACGAACAGGGACTAGTGGGTGTATAAAACTTTCCTTAAGAGTTTGCTATTCCACACAGAAATTTGTTGCTCTGATTTATTTCACTAAAAAGCGAACAGGGCAGCCCCATGATACCAACAAACTCGAAACCAATCTGTGAGGAGGAAACATATTCTGCATGTGACTGGAAAGACTGGTGACCTTGGATTGGTTGGGAGAATTCCTATCAGAGGATTGGCCAGCTGAACAGTGTTCCGAAATTTAGTGGCTGTGGTGTCTCAAATACTGTACACTGATTGACAATTAGCCGGGGAAGTGTTTGCTGGTTGTTCATTGGCTACAATGGTTTTCCATTGAATGCGCGGTCACGGCACAAAATTTCCTGGCGCTGCCCATCACCGCCTTTTGTCATTGGTGGGCTGCTTGATTCTTCACTTGTGACTTTTACCTCTTCGTCAGGAGTGAGGTAAGACACTGCGAAAACACGGTCACAAGAGTACCCTTGTCCTTCGCGCTCTAAGTTCGACACCTGCCGCCCTGGCCGTATCTGTGCCTTATTAGTACAGCTTCTCTCCAGTCCGTTCCTAAAAGCTCTGTAGCTCTTGCATAGACTTCACAGCAGGGGTGAGGAGTTTGACGACCAGCTTGGTGCGTGCATTACAAACTTTGTGTATTAAAATTGCATATACCTGAATGTATTTGTAGGTAAGGTATGGCCTTTGCTCACGTTTGTAACTTACAGATGTAGGCAAGTCTAGGTACATGCTTATGCATGGACACACACTCCTTTTTAGGTGGCTGTAAACATAAGATCAGGCAAAATATTGTCCCTCACATTAGAAGACAGACAGTTGCTGTTACATTGCCCCTTGATATGTGCACTTTTATTATTATTATTATTATTATTTCTTTTTTTAGGAAAGCATAAGACTGTTAAGGGAAGAGGTGTGGCGCAGCGGCCAGGGCGACTGACGCTGGACGTTGGGGATCACGGTTCGATCCCCGGCTCCGGCGGCATGGGTCTGCCCAGCACCATGCAACTCTGGGCAATAGCTCACTTAATTTTCCCAACTGCCCCAGCCACAGAATTCCACATCATGCCAGATAATCCACCAGCACACACACTCCACTACATACCACTCCACAACACAAAATATAATTCCACATATTTAACATTCCATGAAACGCAATCCCACTCCACATAATTCCAGTACACTCAATAGTACATAATTATCCACACAATTCCACTGCGCACCGTTCCACATAATTCCACTACACAAATCCTCACCACACCACACAATTCCACCACTCACAATTTCACAACTAACAATTCCAATCCAACCCATATAATTCCACTCCACATACATCCACTCCAAACCAAAACACATGGGTAAAAGACATTGTCATTTACAATACCAATAGCTGTAACTGTCACAAATACAAGACCAATTGCATTGCAAAAGCTGGTTATATTTGCAACTTTTAGAAACACAAAGTCTGTTTTAATGTGTCAAAGTTTCTTATGGTGGGGGGGTTTATAGTTCTCCACGATAGAGTTTGATCCTGGGGATAACAACCTTTTGGTGATTTTTTATACTAGTACGTTATGTCATTTTTGTATTTTTATGTATAATCATGTTGGACACTTTATCACATCACTTATATTATTTGATCACAAAATAGAAAAAAGTAATAATTGATGATACAACAGATCAGGAAGCTGATATTTCATGTAAGGGCAGTGCTGACTGGTTTCAAAGCACTATGGAATTCATTGGGCGAGACAGTCCTAGACAGAGGACAGTATCCCTTTCCAATGTTGTCTCTTCCAGGTTAATTGGGTCTCCAGGGGTAGGGTTCATTGTTATTTTGCACACCAGGTCACCTCGATTTGGACCCAGTCATATGCAAATCAGTCTTAACCCTGCTCCATAACTAAAGGCTTTGTACAGCTTGGTTGTAACTATAACTTGAGTCCTCAATTATGTCATTTCATATGTCGAATTGATGTTATCAATGATGTCCTAGAAAATGTAATGAGCCATGTAATATGTGAGAGTAGGGGCGCAAGTTACAGTTACTTCACTTAACTATAACAGGTGAATGTAAGTTTTTTTTGTAAAATGTTATGTTGCAAATGACATGGTCACCCAACTATATCATCAATTTAACCTTTGTTTTCATTAGTGAACTGTTGGTGTTTTTTTTACATTTAGTTGCTGTCAATATAAAACAAGCATTTACAATGCAACGGTTTCGCCTTTGGAAAAGTTAGAGCAATTGGCATTGTAAATGACAACATTTGTATTTATGTGTTGGTTTTGAAAACAGATAAATAAATGGCATTGTCATTTACATTGCCAATAGCTTAATCTCTCGCAAATGTGAGACCTATTGTACCCTACGGACGAGCTCAGCAGACAGCAATTACTACCACACACACACACCCAGAGCCACACACACACACACCCCCAGAGCCAGCCACACACACCCAGAGCCAGCCACACACACCCAGAGCCACACACACACTCAGCAGAAACTTCTCATTAACCTATTGCATGCTGTGTGTGTAATTTCAACGGGCATAATTATTAGATAAATATGGCCAGTTGTTTTTTGGGGGGGTAGTGTTGGGCTAGGTTTCAAAATATCACAGACAATTCAGATAATGACTCCTTGATCTTCAGAGAAGTTTAGCGAAGGTAAATCACCAACCATTCTCAACGAAGGCACCTTCTAGGTTTCATCACAAGCAGTAAATATGAAGGAGAATGAAGCTTCAGGAATGTTGTCCTTTTCTTACAAAACCTCAACTCTTCCTCCAACACTTTTAAATGTTCTTTATACTGACAGTTCTACTAAAGTAGGATTTTGGGTTACTCAGTTTAAGTATTTCAAAGACTGGGTGAGAGCTCTGGAGCAATATCTGCCACCTTCACTTTACCTGTCTGTACTCGTAGGTGCAATTTGCTGATCGCTCCCCCTGCCACATTGCATGTGATTTATCATGGCTTTCAAGTAATCCCAAGTTATGTGCCATAGCTTCAATCAGCATGGGCGAGTGCCATCCTCCTCTGGTGCCCTCATTTTTGGTACATCCTTTTACTAGTGCACAAACTCTGATGCACAGGTCACAGACACACATAACAGGCTGGTTGAAGAGCACGTTCTGAGTGGTCTCTTGGTGCTACAGACAGAAACAGATGTTTATTACTACCTAACTCAATTGTATAGTATTCAAGTTATTAACCTTGGAAAGATTCAGCAGCCAGTGGTATGCACTACTGTGCACTACATGTTTGATCCTCTTTTGGTACCCCGTGCGTCGTGCATGGTGATTTGAAATCTCTAGCCACTCTGATTCCTTGTGCTCTCTTTTTTGCTAACGAAGATCACACAATCAGAGTCACTCAAGTGAACCTCATGCTCTCTTCTAGTTTCTCTCCCACAAGCAGCGATGTAGTTTTAAATTGTGCAGCAGGCTCAGTGGTACCAAGGCAAACGGAACTTAGGGGCCCACTGCATCCTGCGTATTGCTGTATTTTAAAACTCAACTAGCAGTCAAGGGCATTCTTTTTTCTTGTTGTAGGGCCCACTTCACCTTTATGCTACTCCATGGCATCCTTGAGCCCACTGTACTCTCGGTTAATACTATATGCTTAAACACCTAGGTAAGTAGATGTGAATACACTAAACTGAATTATGTTGTAATTAATTCCATAAGAAGCTAGTGATGGGGGACCAATAGCAGTGAAGTGAAGATAATTATACGGGGGCAGGTGTGTGCCGAAGGTTTGGCCATGGTGCATAAGAGGTCTTCCGTCCAGTTGTATTTGAATACTGTGTCGTTCTTTAGCATACTAGATAGGTCTTATGTATTACAAAGTGCCAGGCTGTGTGCACTGTATACTGACATTTAAGAACGAGGGCTGAGAAAAGTTGGCCCTACCGGGATTCTGAAATGTGACCTGCTAGTAATAGCAGGTGTCAGCAGGGAGCACAGATTCACTGTGCCCTCATGGTGGGAAAGTACACCAAACCAGGTGAGTGCAATCCCTTCCCGTTCATATTACTGCTCAATAATCAACTTATTTCTAAATGACCACCTTGTACCCTGCTTGCCATCTGCAAGGAGCGTGAAAAGTTGGAGTGTGACAAGTTGGAGTACATAAAATTAAAAAATAAGTAGGTTTGGGTGACTGGGAGCACAGCCAAAGGGTTACCCCTGTCACTTTCATTGCGGCTTTGTCTCTCCTTTGCGCGCTCTCGCGCTCTTTGTCCATTGATTTTTTTTTAGGTCGAGCACAGCGTTGCAGCGCATGTGCTGCTCGCTTTGCGATGCATGCAGTAATAAGTATAGTGTGGAAGCTCCGCCCACTCTCCGCCCATCTTTTTCATTGGCTTAGGTCCTAAATGCTGCCTTCCGATTGATTTTAGGCTTGTTAGTCCCTCCTCATGTCGACCATGTCGTCATTTGTATCCTTCTAAGGCTACTGGCACCTTTACTTCAAGTGCTGCACTGTAAATATTTTCTTCCCGTGCCTCTCCCCCACCGCCCCCTCCCACAGTCCGTGCGTTATCGCCCCCACCACTCTCATTGTTAGTGCCTTCTCGCTCCCTGCCCTCTGCCCGCACTCCTGTTTTCAATGCAATAGGGCTCGCGTAAATACGAGTCCTATTGCATTGCAAATGCTTGTCTTAGCATGTTTGCATCTTAGATAATTAACCACTTGAGAAGTGTTCAATGAAAGGCAGTTTGTTTGATCGTGTCGAATTTTTTTAAGCTTAGACAAAGTTTGGAAGTCACACGTTTTTACATATTCGGATTATTCAAACTTTTAAGTGTACAGCTTGGGGAAGTGCGAGTGACCTTTACTACACTTCCATAAGACTGTATCGAGTTGGAGTCTAAGGTTTGTGATGGCAACCCCAAAACAGCTTTATTCACGCTAAACTTGGGATTTTCTGTTGAATCAACTATTCTGCAGCTGTACACTTCTGGTTGCTAAAATATTCTTTGCATGTTTTCTACCCTGGTATTACTTTGCTTCGTTTGCATATCTATGAATGGTGAGGCAAAATGTCTATCATTGACCCCCAAGGTCAGCGGAGCACTCTTTCCATCCACAGTACATACGTTGATAAGAAAACAAGGATAGAATGAGCTTTCTGTAGAACTTAGCCACATATTGCTGTAGTAAAAGATGCAATCACCTTACCAGACAGTGGAATATTGCCCTTCATTCCTACAGCGTGAGGGTAGAGACCAGATAGTCAAGTGAGAATGAATGGAGACAGGTCCCTCCTTAGAAACTCAATGAGGTCCTTGTTAGGAAAGGGCTGCTGAATAATTGTTCTTCCTGAGCACTGCAAGTTTGGTAGATGGTCAGTGTGAAGGATGAGACTGCAGTTTCAATGGTTCAAGTAAGAATGTTTCTAGTCAGAGCCTTTCCTTTTGTGTCGGAGTATTGCCACTGGAAGACTGAATGACAGCCAGGTGCAAGATCTTACACCTCATTGTGACTGTTTTGAGGGTGCTCCAGATTGGTGACATTTTCATTGCTACCTTTCCAGAGTAGCATTACTTTACACATACACACTAACAATATGACTCTGTTATCCTTCACCTCACCCTGATCCTGAATGGGGGAGGAGCATCTCAAGTATAAAAATGTAAAATAAACCACTCCTTATTTGTGTTTTTCATCCATCCAATTTTATGGGAAAATTAATCAGTTTTTGTTTTTCTTATTCCATTTACCCCGTGAAGATGGTGTGGTGTGCGTGCCGGTGATTTGACAGCCTACAATGACACTGCAACAAATGCATGTAATGTTGTTTTCTTTCTACAGTTTTGCATGCACTCTCAAAAGCCTCTACAATAATCCTAAAAATCCTGCCTGAAATTTTAATTTGACACAGAACTTAAATTTGTCGACTCTCCGTTTACTTTCCAATGACTCTCTCCTTCCTTTCCGTCCTCGGCATGCCTCCTCTCTCGGAGCACAACCTACTCTCTCTTGTATGCATGATTGCTTTAATCCCTATTATTGTGTCTCTAACCATTTCCCACACTTCTCTTCAAAGATCACAATCTCTCCTTTAAAAGACATGCCCATGCAGCCTAGCGATACCTAATCTCCGAAGCTCATCTATTACTACCGCCAACCAATGCATGAATGCACATATCCACTCTCCCACTAAGGATCACATCTATCTCCTATTAATTTATCACATAGAAACTGGAGTAAATGGATGGGAGAATGGTTTCCTTAAGAATGCAGGACTATTCCCAATAACCAAGAAGAAAAAAAAAAGAAAAAACTACTCACACTGGGTTCTGGAACAGCATGCTACCCAGTGTAAAGCGCTAAAACACCTTGTGAGAAATAGTACATGCTACACAAATGCAATATAATACAAATACACTATATAGCCCAGACTAACACTAATACCATGAAACTCAGAAGTTGGGTAGTCAATTGTGTTTCATACAAGATGCAAAGTTCTGTTTTACTACCCGACACTCCTACAATGACATACTACAAAACTGCTTATGGGTCATGTCCATAAACCTGTACTGCACCAGTCCATGGCAAATAAACCACCTATCACCAGCTGTCCATGCATAAAGAGATCTGTGCCACGCCGCTAGCCAACTGAGGATTTTAATTTAGTCGACCACTACAGATCTCAACTAGCTACACCACAGCTTTCCAAACTGTGTGGGGCGACACGTTACTGTGGCGCGACCCACACGTAGGTGTGACGCGATGACGCGATGACGCCTGGTTGGTTGTGGGTGGGGTTGTGGGTGGGTGTGGTGGTGTGTGTTGGTGTGGGGTTGTGTGTGGGGTTGGGTGTGGTGTGGTGTTGTGTGTTGGTGTCTGTGGGTTTTGTGTGTGTGGGTTGTGTGGGGGGGTGTGTTGTGTTTGTGGGGTGTCTGTGTTGGGTGGGTGTGGGGTTGGGTGTGGGGTTGTGTGTGGGGTTGGGTGTGGTGTGGTGTGGTGTGGTGTTGTGTGTTGGTGTCTGTGGGTTTTCTGTGTGTGGGTTGTGTGGGGGGGTGTAGGTTGTGTTTGTGGGTTGTGTGTGTTGGGTGTGTGTGTGTGGTGTTGCGTGTTGGTGTGAGTGTGTGTTGGGGTGTGGTTGTGTGTGTGTGTGGGTTGTGTGTGGGTTGTGTGTGAGTTGTGTGTGGGGGGGTTGTGTGTGTGGGGGGGTTGTGTGTGTCGGGGTGTGTGGTTCGGGCTCAAAAAGGTGTGTCACCAACATGAAAAGTTTGGAAAGCTGTGAGCTACGCAATACAAACACTTTTTGACATCTCACAGTGACAACCAGCTAAGATGATATTAGCAAAGTACCAGCATTTTGTAAAGCACACAGCTACCTCCGGAGAGGTGTCCCGGCACTGGGGGCCGCCCGGAAGATTAAGCAAGCTATTGCCCAGAGTCACAAGGTGCTGGGCTAAACTACCATCAGCACTTGAACGTGAGCCCCTGTGTTCCGGAGTCAGACACCCTGGTCGCTGCATCACACCTCTTCCTTTCCAGCATGCCTCTACACCATTGCTCTCTTTAATGTTTGCTTGCTCAGGCCCATCAAATGTATACCAAATATTCCAAAATAGACAACACAGTTATCATTTAAGTGGTCTATGGACATAATAAGCACCATAAAGGGATATCCAGAGCTGTTCAAAGCTTGTAGCTCACTGGAACCATAAACTGTGCTCCTGTTTCTCACTTTTCTTTATCCATCACACCCTTTAGCGATGTGTCCCATAACACGATAACAGCACCTCTGTGATCATCACGCATGACATGGAACCACTTCCCACACAGGACCAAGCAAAGACAACACACTTTCAACCAGCGTTTCAGTGCATCATTCACATTGCGCTAGTGCTTTATAAACATTCTATGCATGACCAAGGGGCTGTCCCTCAGCCTACTCTGTAATTGTAATGGTATTGGAAGGAATAGGTATGCCAACAGACATTTGTTTGTAGCCAAGACCTAAAGGCGTAGCATCATATTGGGATAGCTGGCGGATAGCAAAGCATTCACTACGTTTAGTAATGCGGATACCGTGCACTCTCTTCTGGTTTTAAACAACCATGAGATGTTCCACTGTGGAGACCTCATCACGGAAAAGACTATTATATACATTTATTTAGCACGGGGTGGCCTGTACTTTTTAAGAAGGCGTTCCCCACTTACCTGAACACGTTAACGTACATCAGAAATGCAAATGTTTCTGTTTCTTCAGTGGGCGTGGTGTAGTATGACATGCCAATCCTCCAGAAACCGGAAGAATGTCTAGCAAGCAAGCAGCCTTAACTCCCGCCTCCCAACATCGATGTTAAAGCTCCGATTGCCTCTACTCTACTTCCGCCTTCAAGGAATTCAATGAGTGAAGGTTACTGGAGTCAATGGGCAAACTGTTCTTATTTGATCGACAAGCTAAGCGGGCGTCACTGTCTTTAGGACCCGCCCGCAAACACATGGCCCACATGTTGCGGAATAAACCACCCGCCGCGCATGCTTCACTTGAGGAGAACCATTCTTTACTCCGGAAGTGATTGCCCAGCCACACGAGAGCGGGTATCCTGTCAGTTGAGTCTTCCGCTCACATCAAAGAAATGTGTGTGTTTACTGACACCGAGAGCTCCACGTGCTGGAGAGTAAGAGAGCTCTAGTACCTCGGGATTTAGGAATGAGCCCGCAGCAGTCTGTTAGCTGCCAGAGCCTGGCGGCAGTGTGATGGTGTGTCAGGTTTACGATTAGCGCAAATGATTTCAGTCGAATTCGTTCTAGGGAGAATTACCCGTACACAGACATAAATTCGTCCACCTAAATGCTGTTTCTGCTGCCTGGCTGCAGGCCGTGCAACCCGCAGAAAAGCAATCATATTACCAACATGAAATAGAGCCCCAGCCCTTTTAATATTCACAGGCTTTGAATGCGTCCGTCCGTTTTTAATGCGACTGGTTCTCATGTAAAGAGCTCCGATACCTTCGGGGCGAGTTCGCGCTAACTGCAAAAAAAACATGTCAGGTCCCGGGCCGTGCTGTGATTGGCTGCCGCCCGGGACACCCCCGTGACGTCAGCCAATCACAGCGCGGCCCGGGAAATGACGTCACGGGGGTGTCCCGGGCCGGCAGCCAATCACAGCACGGCCCAGGACAAAGGGGCGGGGCTTAAAAAAACGAGAAACGCCCCCGAATCGCGTTTTCGCAAGAAAGCGTGATTGACAGCCTCTGTCTCCCAATGGCTAGTCTCCATTTATGGAGCTAGCCAATTGGAAACAGAGGCGGTCCAAACATCCCTACTGAAGACAAACGTTTTCGATCTGGGAGGGGCACTGCGTGCCCCTCTCCAGGTGGAAACCTAAAAAGGCAGGCCTATGGGTTTTGCTAAGGGGTCATATCAAGGTCTGTCAAACATTAAAATTGGTTAGACTAAAAATGCTTTATTTAAAAGAGATGCTGGAGTTTTTCTTTAATACTCCATAAAACCACTGACAAGAGCCCCTTTGCGTTGCTAAGTTAAAAAGCAAAAGCTTCAGCCCTGGGAATGTTCAAAAATATCATCAAATGTTTCTGGGGTCATGTGTGTTGGAATTTATACTCGTTGGGTAGCATTTCCCTAAACTTTCTGCTTTTCACGCCTGGGCTTTGCTGATTCTCTTCTGTGGCCTCTGGGCACTTTCCCAATGTAAATACAGTGTGAAAGTGTGCATGCCCTTCCTATCCATGTTGGGAAGAGGTGCTGACTCTGTTCTGAAACATGGGCCAGTATGTCATCACAGACCTTTGTGTGTGCATCCATTGTGATTAAACTCATGAGCAGCCTGCCATTGCAGACCGCCGAAAGTTTACACCCTCACCGATGGCGCCCATGACTGCGTTTGCCACCTGCTATTGCAGGCTGGTGTGTGCGCACTGAAATCCATTTAGTTAAACCCATGCCCAGTCTGCCGCTGTAGACTTGGGCTTGCACACTTGCACCTAGTGCTGGGGATATGTGACCAACATGCCATAGCAGGTCTGTGTGCGTACTAACACACATGCGCCCAGGCAGTGAAGAATACCTGTGTGCGTTTGCACTACCTATGAGGCTTGCTCTTCCCTTAGGTGAGCATGGGTAAGTGGCGGACATTACTCCAAGTTGCAATAGTGGATTGCAGTGGAGCAGCCTCAAAATGTTTCCTATCAATGGATTCGCCCTGCCAAACTCTTTCCAATGGTAAAGGAGTTTTTGGCATAACTCTCTTAGAAATGCCACTTGCAGAAAATGGATATTTCTGTACTCTTGTGTGATGTGGTTCCTGGCTCCAGTGGACATCAGTGGTTGGGGGTTTAGCACAACTGTGCATTCACCAGTGACCATCATAGACCGTGGGCATACCACTAGAACGGCAAGACCTTTGCATTTGAGGGCAGGATGAAATAGATTGGCGAGAGGGGTTTTGCCAGATCATGGCCCTCTAAAGATTCAAATCTGTATATAACGGCCCCAGACAGGCCAAAAATCTAGAAGAGACATCTGTGGTACACCCTTAACTTCAAAGTCAAACAACAGTATAAATACTGGTGCCATCCCTTAGTAAATGGTGAGATACACTTGTGGAGACGTGGGACTGCAGAAACTGGACTGCATGATGCACATTGCCAGAGGACTCTGTTGTGCATATGGAGGATTATTGCCTGTGAAAGGGACCTTATACTCTTTCTGAATGGCGGCTGGACTGGGCCGAAGTGCGACACCCTTAAGTGTACTCTCCAAGACCTTTTGTTATTCCAGAGATATCAGGGACATCAAAGATCTCCCACAAAGGACCTACACCATTTACATGTGACATCTGGAGAGTGGTGCCTTCTCATGTGCCTACATCGGCTACAGAATCCCATCAAGTAGCGTGGTGTGAGCATGGAATTAACATGTGTATCTGGAGACTGGATTGTCTAATGGGGCACCCCAGACATCTTGCCTGCATTAAAGGCATGCAGTTCTGACACTCATAAGCATCTAGTTGGTGGCAAGTGGATTCACCTCCCCCCCGCGTGCCTTGTTTTTTTGATCATGTTGCATCTCTCTCGTGATACACAAACAAATGATGGACGGAACATACATTCACCCTCAGTCAAGAGATCTGGGTTAAATCCATTGTTCTTTTGCTCACCATGCCACCCCAGTTTATACCCAGCCATATGCAAATTAGTATGGACCCATGGGAACAGTCCAGACCGAACTGCCAAGTCCACCCTGGACCGGAAACAAGCAATTGTTTGCATTGGTCACCCCAAGTGGGACGGGAATGCCCAGTCGAGGGTCCCATGCTCTCCATGCCACTTGAGTCAAGCTATACTGGCTAATGAGGGCTAAAAGCCCAAAACAGGTCCTCGGATGCTTGTTTCCAGTCCAGAAGATCTGGCCTGGCAGTTCTGGCTGGACTTTCCCGATTGAGCGCAGGGTCAAGACTGATTTGCATATGGCTGGGTCCAAACTTAAAAGGCATGGTAAGCAAAAAAACGATGATTTAGGCCGAGATCTATGTACTGGGGTGAATGTATGACATTGTTCTGCATTCTGTCCATCAATTGTTCTATTTGCATCTCTCTCATGAGACACAGTGACTGCATGTTTATTGTGTGTGGTATCCGATTCACAGAGTGCGACCCTCGGAGGCACGGGTGTATCCGTAGAAGTGCCTCATTCTCCCTCATGTGGCTCTGCTGAACTTGTGCCTGTGTGTGTGACCCGACTGGTCTGGTGCAACCTGTATCTTCGGGCACCAGACGTTGTGCCTCATTTCCAGGGAGATACGGAATTTGAAACTTTTTGTGTTTGAGACCTGAAGTGTCGGGTGCAACCCATACCAACACGCACCGGAAGCTGTTCCCCAGATTGCCTGGGAATGACCCGAATCACAGTATACCGCTTTGTGTCCCTCTTCAAACCAAGAAACTCCCCTGTGTTACTCCACATTAATCGGTTGTTCCCTTTTTTTTTAAATTAAACTTTTTATTGCATTTTTACACCAACCAAAGACCGGTACATACAAAATAAAGTCACAGTAAGAACGGAAAAAAAGCCCCCTCCAATACATGTATATACTTGACATAGTGCCATTCACCCCATGGTGAAATGGGGTCCCCGCTAAGAAGTACTCGTGGTACACTGCTAGGCAGTGTGGCGAGACCAAGTACCACATCAGGTACGAACAGACTGGAGTGGGGGACGGAGAGATCTAGAACGTCAACTTTAAGGGGGAGAAGCCACCACCTCCACTGTCATGGTTGTTCCCTTTTAACCCTCTTGACGGCAGACCAACTGCCCTCTACACACCTGGCCCCTCCCAAAGACATCCTGGCACAGATAGTAGTGAGAGATTGACTGGGTTGAAAGAATGCTTTCAAGACAATACGGAAGCGGATCAAGAGACTACTTGATGAGCAGCCAGGAGTTTATCCCTCCCACACGCTGGTGCTAGGCATAAATGTGGCACCCAGAGTACCCTCCTCAGATCACTTCTGAACCTGTGGAGGAAAAAAGATGATTGGGGCTGCTGTGAGTGACCTAAAGAGAGCCCTGAAGACTGGACAGACTTTCCCTTTTGTTACTTAGGACAAAGAGGTGGACTCCAATGGTTAGAAGACCGACCTCCTTCTTGAGCTACAGGGACACAAGATTCATGGGGTCTCTCCCTGCATTCCCAACTGGAACTGCCCTGGACACTGCTGTAGGCCTTGGTTGAAGTGAGGCTTAAACCCTGAAGGCTTTCATCAAGGTCCTGGGCCCTTAGCGGAGGTCAAAATGCACTCCTCCTAAGGTTTCTTGAAACCTTGTACCTAGAAATGTTTTGCCAACTTTGTCTTGAGAACAGGCATAAAACCCAGACCAAGTTGCTCATCCAAACCACCAATGGTGCATTGTTGCTGAGATTGATTTTGGCGCAGCTCCTGCTACATTTTTCTCTGAAGCTGTAAATCCCATTTAGTGAGATTGCTATCAACCGGCATTCATGGACGTTGAGCTCTCTTCGGCCCAACCTGCAGCCATGCCCACCTAAGCAAACCCAGGCTTCAGAAATGTTTCTAAGTATGAAAGTAGAATGCTTCACTGGACCAAGCCACCACCTGAAACCAATCAATATCAAGGGCTGTTGAGGCACAAAACCTGAACTTTCCCTGCTTGGAGCTTTCCTGCCTTCATCAAGACATCTGACTTGGTTCCCTGATGATCTTGAGTTCAGTTTCGTACTTGCCCTTGCCTTGCCCCAATGAAGACTTTTTACTCAAGAAGAGTTCTTTAGTGTGAAGTTAAATTTTGGACTGGGGTGAAGCTGGTCTTTGTATCTGAACCGCTCTCCATCGTGGTTAGCCTTAAAATCAGGCTCCACCAGATGACCAAGTTTGCTGTTTAACATTTGTTGGCGCTATTTTTTATTAAAAATGTATAACTCCGGTCCTACTTATTGGATTTTTTTATTATGATTTTATTGAATATATTCTTTGTTCTAAATTAGTTTGGGATTTTCCATGTGTTGTGTTTTTACTTTATTACTTTTTGAGTACTGCATAAATACTTTACACATTACCTCTAGGTTAAGCCGGTCTATTCTGTGCTATAGCTACCAGGACTTGAGCTCAAATTGAATTAAGGACTTTGAGAGTTCACCCAAAGATTGCCATTATTTAAGATGGGTACTCGTCCCTCTCAACTAATAGCCCGATTTCTTACACTTTTGATTTATTATAGGTTGATAAAGCTTCAATCACTCATGTATGTGTATTAACATGATTCATAATGTGTGATAGAATTTGGTGAAGGTGCAAGAGAATTAATATGCTAATTAGTGAATTCTGCATCATTCATCACAAACGTTGCCCTTCCCAAATAATCTGAAAAGTATATGTAAGCTTGGATATGCAAATGTTAGGTAGAGAGAAATATTCAGCTTAATTCCATGGCGATTAGTTTATGCGAGCTAAGTTGTAGGTGAATGCCTAACGGGGTCCATCAGCTTCTCACATCGTTTACGACTTTATCAGCTTGATAATGCCACAGCTTAGATCGAGAGCAACCTTCTCAAAGTGCAGAACTACAGATTTGCTGTTCATCTAAACTATGTGGGCAGTGGGCCACCTCAAGGAACCTAGAAGGACGCTTTTGGTGCTAAAATAGCTTAGATAGAAGCTGGGAGGGAGGGGTTGCAGTATGAATTAATGGGATTACATCACAGTGTTGGAATTTATTTAAAAAAATCTCATTAATGGCTTTCATTGCCTACAATGTGTTTATTTTTATAGTTACATCTATATACATTATCATAGGATTAGAACTGAAATTTTATTAACGTCTTTAAAATATATAGCGTAGATTTCTTGTGTGTGTCTATCCATAGTGAAACGAGTTTCTCAACTCACTAAATACAAGAAATAAGCCTGCAGTCTGACAGGACAGATGTTGTCCGGACAGCATCATCCTCATGTAATGCGCAGGTAGTCTGAGGGTTAAAGTCACCCCGTTTCCCCGTATCACGTTAGTTTCAAGTGTGTACTATGGCGACAGGATCTAGGATTTCTAAAACAGGTCTGTATTTTGTAAAGTGTAAAAAAAAAAATGCATCAACCTATTTAAAAATTCTAAAAGTGACTGACTGGAATCATGCAGTCATGGCAAGTTAAATTGACAGATGTACGAGGGAGTTACCCTTTAAAGCCTGCTCAGCAACTTTTTTAAACGCTAACATCTCAAAAACTACTGAACGGATTTACACCAAACCAATAAAAGCACACATAGTGAAGTTCAACTTTGATGCCAAGTTTGATGTTAATCCGCAGTGGTACAAATTGCATGCATGAACAAAATTTCCTATGGGAGTTAAATAAGTAATGACTTCTTTTTGACCACCTCACCCAAACTGTTTTCCTCTGCATATATGTGCCTATGTACTATATTACGAGATAAAATAGAAGATTCAGTATAATGATAAGTACTAACGATATTGATCTAATGTTTAGATACCCATGACCAGTAGACCTCAGTGCCATTAGAGTGATAAATCAGTGTCTCACTCCTTTCTTATCTCAGACCTTTGCTCAGGTCTACTGCTATCTCACATAGGAGCAGTGTGCAAAGATGCTTCACTTCCCCTGGAAGCAGAATTCAGGGTAATGCAACCTGATAAAATTCCACAATGTACAATTTCCATGTCAGAATGCTCACATGTTGCAACAGTTTATTGCAGTAGTAGATATGCAACTCGTGGAAGGTCAAACCAAATGCAATAGTCAATGTCCATCTCATGGAAGGTCAACAGGTAACGAAGACGGCTGGATTGAGTTTGTTGTTTTAGTGTGCTTTTAAGTCATTTTGTTGTATAGCATTGTGCAGTTTTCGTGTGCAGTATATTATATGTTGTACTATTTTGTGAAGAAAAGCCTTTTCGATATTTTGCAGTCTAGTGTTTTTAGATGGTATAGTGGTCTTAAATTCCTTGTGTAACTCTTTAGTACTATTATATCATTGTGTTATTTGCCCATTCCTGACAAGTCGAGTTTTGCAGTGTCGTGCAGTTGTTCTGTTGTAAAGTTTCTGCTTTGCAGTTGAAATGTAATGTGATATTAAGTTGTGACTGTGATGGGCAACTTTGTTGTATTTTGCATCACTGTCTTGTGTTATGGGGGTTATGATGGTTATCAGTTGTGTGTTTATGTTGATGGCCCGTTATTGTGCTATTGTACTGTTATACATGTTGCTGTGTTATGCTGTTGCATTTGATGTTGTGTACTACTACTTAACTATTTTTTTACATCGCAGTCCTGTGTGGTACATGGCGCCTAACGAGAGCAAGTGAAGACATATTTGCTTTATGAAGACTTACTGGACTTTCCTGAACAGCACTGTGTGTGCTGTTAGACTTGTCGAGTTAACCCCTTCGAAGCGAATGACGAGCTGGGCTCGTCATGGCGCTTACCTGCCGTGCGCGGATGACAAGGCCAGCTCGTCATGAATAATGGTCATTTTGGTTCTTCAGCGCAGGACGGGAAAACGCCTAGCAGCCATGTGGTTAATTACATTAGCTCGACTGGTGCCTGTGACCTTGAATTAATTGGGCAATTGAGCCGTATTGCTGACTAAGTGTTCCTGAATTCCATAAATGTCAAGCTCTTCTGAACTCATGGTACCTAACTGAAAGGAAAGAAACATCTACAAGAATGCAGCGGTGGAGGACAAAAACAATCGCACATGTATTTCCTTACAGATATGGCCAGTGCATGAAAGCAAAACGTTGTGTGGTGTTACCACATATTACACCCCTGCTGCAATGAGGTGTGGATTAGTCAGCTGTATATGCAATGGCTGCTAAGACATGCTATAAGGATCTGGAGAACACAGAAAATACAATCATTCACAATTTTGTTAAAAAGAGGCTTGTTTATTACTATCTTACAGTGTTGGAACATACAACAAAAGATATTTCATAACAAAGGTTACATTTTAATATTTATGATCATGGCGTAATATACAAAATAAGTAGTTTTCTGAGATGGAAATAGCACAGCCAACATGTGTTCTGTGGTAGGTCACCATGTAGATGACGTCACTTTTGGTAAAGGAACAAATGGATAATATTTAGGACGATCAACAACAAAAGATATTTTGTCGATAAGGATGTATGATTCCAGAAGTCCAAGGTGAAGTAAAGCAACACGTGGGGACTGGATTTTCAATCATTCTTGGGCATCCCCTTGATAAGGTGAGGTTTTGTATCATGTATACAATCAGACCAGAACTCCCTTATCATAAACGGGACGCGTCTTGACGATACAGGAGTTCTGGTCTGATCCTGAACATGCTACGAAACCACAACTAATCAAGGGGGTGCCCAAGGATTACTGAAAATGCAGTCCCCAAGTGTGGCATTACTTCACCTTGGGCTGATGGATTAATACAACCATATCGATAAGCTCCTTTTTTCGTTGATCGTCCTTCATGTTATCCAGGTGTTCCTTTACCAAAAGTGAAGTCATCTATGTGGTGACCTACCCCAGTATCACACTAACAGTCCTGAAGCAGTTGTTTCATAGGAAGAACCCGTTGTCTGTGTGGTTTCCATCTCAGAAAACTTCTTTCTGTTCATGACATCATGCTCATGAACATTGAAATGGAACTTTTGTCATGAAAGGTCTTTTGTTGTATGTTCCAACACTGTAAAGAGAAAATTGTGAGAAACCAATGGATTTTAATCAGACTAGTAATAAACAAGTCTTTTTTTCTTACAAAAGTAGGAACAATTTTATTTTCTGTGTGCTCCACATTATTATAGCAAGGAAGGAAAACATATTTACCCTGTGGCAACACTGCGTTCCAAATGTGATCCCACCAAAAAATATTCCATTCCAACCATGTCCGTCTCATTTGGATGGGGTACAAAGCAATTATTATTCCACAGACCCTGTGCTTATGTTGTAACATTTATTAATGCTTTTAAAGCAAAACTGTTCTCTTTATTAACGACAAGGCGGCTAGTATGGCTTAGAACACTAGATGGCACTGAAGTAAATAAATAAAGTGATGGGTCGGATGCTTGAATTAATCTCAGCCACTGGTAATTACTCGCCCACACATGCCAGTCCATTTTTCTTTCACCGTGCCACATCAGATTAGATTCAGTCAAATGCAAACCTGCCTAGATCCTCCTCTAATCAGAACAGTTCAGTCATGACTGCCAAGCCAGGCCCTCTCTGAACCAGAAAACTAGCAAACCAAGATCGGTTTTGTGATAGTTGGGTCTTTTCAGTCAATGCATCTTGGTTTCAGTGGCCCAGCAAGCACAAGACACACGCCGAGGAATACCTGTCATACTCAGCACCTGTACTTCAGTGCAACACATGCAGTGGGATGTTTGAATTAATCTTAGTCACAGGTGATTACTCTGGACACAATCCCAGTCCATCGTTCTTTATACCACTCGATGGTAGCAGATGTTGGGTTTCTGTTCTCTATCTTTCCATACAGAACCTATTTTTAAACTTTGAAACAGCTCCTCATCCTGTGAAGACCAACAAAACATCTGAAATAACGGATTCTACCAAAGTTGAGAGAAAAAAAAAACATTCCAATTGAGAGCATGAAGGAGATCAGGGAGACAGTATTGGGCTATATAGCACAATGATTCACATCTAGGGCAAAACAGGAGTCTAGGAGGAGTGTGCGTGTCCGTGAAGGGAGTGGGTGTGTCAGTGCTGAGGCAAATCCATTGCTGGAGGGACTTTTGTCAGGGATTCCTTAATTCTTGGAATAGACAAGCTGAGGCAGACTTTTTCATTCTCATGCTGCAAACCCCCAATGGCGTACTTGGTACGTCAGTTTTTGGTGGCTCCGACTACCCATCTACTTATGGGGTCCTCCACAATATCATGTAATCTGGGAACATTATACCAGAATATCCATTCAACCCAAAAAATAGTCAACATATCCAGTTCGCTTTAGCTGCTGACATCCCTGATAAAGCAGAACAATCACTTGTAAAACTGACTTTTTCTTGGAGAAGAGAGATTTTAAAAAAGGGTAAATGCATGTACCAGAACTTTACAGCTGCAGCAATCAAAAGATTCCCCAAGACCATCCATTTCATAAAGTGATGAATGATCCTTGGATTACATTCAAAACGGTCATTCCTGCACCATATTTAAGGCAAGCTCCTTATAACAGAACAGAATCCGTGTACTAGTTAGACCTATTCTTCATCACAGAAATTGGGTGTATAAAATATACAGAGGCATATCTAAGTGATACCCAACTATGTCCAAAAAGAGCCAAATCAAGAAAATGGGTTAAGGGATAGTGGAGGTTAAAAAAATGCGATACCAACCACCAAATATCACAACAAACCGCCCCAAGTGTGGCTGGATTATATGTATATGATTTTGAAAACAGACATACTATCTGATCTCAACCCATTCCGTCACTATGTATCTTTCTGGAGAAGATACATAGATGACGTGTTTATCATCTGGCAAGGTCCTGAGGCTGTCCTGTTGGACTTTTTCACCCAGATTAAGACATGTAACATCAACTTGAAATTTATTCACTCTTATCATCCAGATGAAATGGTGTTTCTTGATGTGGTGATCTCCAAAATGGGCAATGAATTACACACCAAAATGCATCATAAATCCATGGCCAAGAATAATTTGCTTCATTTTTCAAGCTACCATCCTCGCCCCCTACGGTAGAATCTCCCCTTTGGGCAGTATCTAAGGTTTAGACGTAACTGCAGTGAAATCTCAGTCTTCAAAAATCAAGCTGATGACCTTACCAAGAAACTAAAAAATAGAGGATTCCCGGAAAGGATTCTGAAAAAGAGCTGCAAAAGGGCTCGAAATCAAAATCGAGAAGCATTATTGGAAGGGAACGTCTTCCATGGAGAAGAACTCCCACCTTTCACGTGTGTGACCACGTTTAATGCTGAGTCGTATGCGGTCAGCAAATCAATCCGAAAACATTGGAACATTCTAGAAAGCAAAAACCACCAATGGCCAAAACCTTTGTTTTCATTCAAACGGGCCAGGAGCCTAAAGGATGCACTGGTCCACATACACGACCCAGGAACGAAACCACCAGCAGACAACCAAGTGTTCTGAATGCATGGGGTCTACCTCCGGTGATGGGCCATTTTTCCTGTGGCGCATGTAGCGTATGCCATTTAACTTCAGCCTCGAAAGAACTTGCTCTAGAGCCCCGAAAAATGTGGCAACAAAAAATTCACACGAACTGTAATTCAATGAACGTGGTTTATTTGATCACATGTCCTTGCAGTTTAAGGTATGTGGGAATGACCACAAGAAAAATAAAACAACGCATCTGCGAGCATCGCAGCAATATTCGCTGCAAGAAAAACAATACCAAGCTAACCGATCATTTTCTGGCATTAAAACATACTATCAATGATTTACGTTGGACAATGATAGAACAGCTATCTCTTGAAACAACCTCCCAGCAGTCTCTCTTTGAGAAAGAGCAGAGATGGATTTATGGACTGGCCACAAATCTTACTGGATTAAATGCCAACATTCCTTGGGGATCGGTTCTGAAACGCTAATCCTGCTCACAATCCAGTATCCAACTGTGTGTCTGAAATTGTGTACTCTGTCAACTCGTAGACTAACGATTTGTAATGGTCTGACATGTGTCTAATATACCTTCCTCTGTATTTTATTACTCCCGGGAATCAACTAGATGTCGTGAATTCCTGTGATTTCCCGACATCTACATTGAATACACTAACCGAATTATTACAATACAGCTAGATGGAGCACCCTAGGGTGTCTCAATAAGGCACGACTTTTAACTAACTGCATGTTGGTGCAGCTGGTAGGCTGCCCGTTTCTTTTTATTTTTATTTTTCTTCATTCTTAACTCTACAGGTTCTTATGTTACTACAGTGGTATGTTTTTTGTAACTCAACCTACTTTACTAACCACAATGTAGGTATTGGCGAGTGGTTGCCTGTACATCCATTGTTGACTGCTGAAACAATAAAGTTTTGCTTTCCTATTCAAATGCGGTTGGCACACTAGTTGTTATGAATGCCAGCAGTTATATTGGAAGTACGTTACATGTTGCTATGTGACCGAGGATTCCTAACTGTAAATGTAATGAGTTTACGAAAAACATACCAACCGCGGTATACGATTCTATTACAGGACCGGAGGCTTCAGATTATGCTTTTCAAACAAGTTTTGAAATGCACCACCCAAATGAAGTAAATTGCCACTAGGCTTGATTGGTAAGGTTCATAAGCAAATAGTAGTTCCAGATGAAAAACGCTGAATCCGTGGTTGCAAAAGAGTTCTTTTAATATGCCAAGAAAAACCAGCCAACGCGTTTCGTTCTGTCAAGCAGAACTTCTTCAGGGCGCAATGGTGTACAAGAAGACGGGGATATATTCCGATTCAAAGTATCTGTATTGAAACAAGGAGCCAAATCCTTCAATGTAGATATCTAATAGGCCGTGTTGAGTTCCGACAGTATTTCGAACAAAATCTTCACCTAAGGTTGCCTTATATATTCAAGGGAAGTAATTCTAAAAGGGGACGCTCGATTTGCATCATATAAATTTTTCAGCGTATTACGCGCTCCACTGGGCCCAAGTATTGGCCTTCAAGTGGTGTGACGTGCACTTTGTTTGCACCGTCAAGTTTTTCAATTCCTGCAGTCCATAGTTGGCTCCAAATATGTAATCAAATGAAGGTAGTTGCCTTAAGGGGTCGTATTATTCCCCCAGTTGGCGTGTCCACGGTCCGCGCGCCAAACCCTTCCCGGCAAGTTGTGGGAGTATTTGAAATTGCACGCTACTTACAAGAAATTCGTATTTACTTATTGGTGATATATGGGTTGGTGCATTGAAGGTGTATAAGTGGTCCACTGTCCCGTGCCAGTTGTTGAAAGCTTCAGATTATGCTTCTCAATCTTTACTGCAATAAACACAGCAGCCAATGAAAATGGATATTTTCATAAATAACAGTAAAACAAACTACATTTCCCATGAGTATTCATGCGTATAGGCACGCCCCCATAGTCCAAAAGAACCCCTTGCGCGCTCCCATCACCCTCTTTCTTTGCTGCTCACAGCAAGAGTTAAGTGCACCTATTTACTAGTCCCCTTAATCTGCTGTAGCATGGTGTATTTTATGATGTAATGTTATAATGTGACTCTGCGCTTTATTGCCTGATTAACGGATTATTGTAATAGTAGTGCTGTTTGTAGCTTACTTTTGTGATATTGAATTGTTCATTTGGGGCATTCTAACAGTGCTTGTCTCCATGCTCCGAGACGATCAAGTTCTTCGGATTCATAATCGCTGGCCTGGCGCCGGTTTTTTTCATCATTATTCACACTCGTGCGGTTAGCGCGTCCGTTCACGGTCTCTGCCCGGCAGGGAGCAGGTCGCTTTCACCAGAAGAGACCGTCTCCGGTGGCGCCTCGGCGTGAGTTGGGCATCCCTAATACGCCCTTCACGTTGGGACCGGGAGGCTCACGGCCGACGCGCGCGCCCAAAACACGACCAAATTGGGCTGATTTTTGGTTGGTTTTGGTCGCATTTGGGCTGCGCGCCTCGGCACGATCCCCAGGTAGACAGGAAACGCATTTACTTAGCGCTTTGCACACCGGCAGGCTCCCTGTGTGATCGCCTTTCACCACACGAGTGTAGAGGTTGTAAAATACGAGGCTACTGAGTGTGCACACGCTCCTGAGATAATTTGGCCAAGGTCTCTGACAATATTGACTACAGCTTTGCTGAGGGGGTTTGGGTATTGTTTAACACCTTGGCTGCTAAGGGGTTTTCCACTCCTGTGCTGCAATCTCAGATTCCCCATTGTTCATGACAAGGTCAACTCGTCATAAGCACAGGGCAGGTAAAACCCATGACGAGTTGACCTTGTCATTAGCATGGAAATGGTTAAAGAGTGATTGTGTGCTGTGGGCTACCCCTCCCCTCCCCCCCCCCCATTATCCCTCCTGATTGTTGACAGTAGGGGACTGTCACAGTGTATATATACTCCAAGCTTTAGCACTATGGAAGAGTCGGCCCAGGACCCTGAGGAGTATTATGGAGGTGAGGAGGAAGTCGGAGAAGGACAGCAGGAGGCTGTGCTAGAGGACAATATAGTTGAGGCTTTGGATGCCTCAGTCCAGGATTCTGTGAACAAAGCCATGGAGACTAAAGTTCCTCAAATGACTAGCTGTGGCCCTTCGCCCTATCAGGAAGCAACTAGAAGGGTTTGCCAAGCGTCATAGGTATGACAAGCCGAAGAAACAAAAGGAGCAGGCCCCTTCCACCGCCACTACTTCACAGTCCCAAGATCAGTGGCCGCACTCCCATACCCTAGCATCTTTGCCAGCGTCAGGTGCGGCGGACCACGCTTACTCAGGCGGGAAGGCGAAAGCTAAGCGCCGGCTCCGGATACAGACACTACTACAACCAACACAGACACAGACACCGATACCTCGGAGGAACCCCCTCCTATGAAAAAGGCCAAAGTGGCCCCTAAGGCTGCGGCGGACAAGGTCAACACTCCTTTCACTTTTTACCCATCAGATATTATGCACCCCCGGCCCTCGGACTGGATGCCACCCCCGGCGGTGTCTGAATATCTTCATGACAATCTGCGGAAGAGCTTCTCTAGAGAAGTCTGCAATCGTTTGAAATCCGAATGGCCCCGCCCGGAACTGCCGGACAACGTGGCAAAAACTCCAGAAATTGATGCCAGCATGCTGACCTTTCTGAAAAAATTCTCGAAGGACCCGAAACATGGGCTCGCCCATGCTTGGCGCGGTTGCCAAGATAAAATGCTTGACATCGTGGGTCCCCTGGCAAAGATACTTGAGTTGGCTCTGGCGGCCAAGGAGGGTGCAACACCAGTCGACCCGGACATTTTGGCGGGCTGGACTCAGCACGCCATCTGCCTCCTAGGTAATGCAAATTGCGCGATATCAACGGAGAGACGCATGTCCTTACTCCTTAGGATGGACAGCAACCTGGCGGTACTAGCTGAGGCGGAACCAGGCCCCCTGGCTGATGGTCACTTGTTCGGAGACCGGTTTGTCAAAGATGTGTCCAAATACGTTGGAACATTCACGGCTTTGGACAAGGCTCAGAGTGGCATCAAACGAGCCCTTACCCAGGGTGTTTTCAACAGGGCCGGGCGAGGCGGGGGCCGCTCGTCAGGCCGGGGCTATCAACAAGGCTCTCAAAGAGGAGACTATGGCCGCGGAAGAGGAGAGTGGGATTTCACCCGCGGTGGTACCTTTTACCCGTCCCGCAGAGGCTTCAACAGGGGCCGTTTCCAATCGGGAAACAACAGGGCTAACTTCAAGCCCCAGCAGAAAACAGGTGAGTGTAACAGATATCTCTCAGTTTCCTCTGGGGGGTCGCACACGACATTGTCTTCCACAGTGGCAGACTGACTCAGGATGCTTGGGTCCTGCGTACTGTACAAGAGTTTCAGTTGGAATTTTATTCTCATCCGACACAAGTGTTTCCCCCCCTGCTCTCCATTTTTCCCAACAAGATCACAGTTTCATAGAAGAGGAAATTGCAGACTTGCTGCAGAAACACGCGATTATGCAATGCCAAAAGGGACCTCGCGGTTTCTGCAGCAACGTCTTTATTGTTCAGAAGAAAGGAGGTGGCAACAGGTTAGTGCTCAACCTCAGAGACTTCAACCAATATCTTACTTACAACCATTTCAAAATGGAAGGTATTCATCTGTTGGCGGTTGTGTTACAGGAAAGGGATTGGATGGTCTGATTGGACCTCAAAGACACATATCTGTCCATACCAATTTTTCCTCCGCGCCGCAGGTTCCTGCAGTTCCTCTGTAACGGCCAGTGTTACGAATATTCGGCTCTTCCTTTCGGGCTCTCCTCAGCTCCCTGGTGCTTCACCAAGGTGATGAAACCAGTGGTAGCTTACCTCAGAGAGAGGGGGGTCAGGCTTATAATTTACTTGGACGACATACTGATTCTGGCGCAAAGCCAGTCCACGCTCAAGCAGTACTTAGACAGACAACGTCGCTGCTTCAGAGCTTGGGGTTTGTTATCAATCAGAAGAAGTCGGTGATGGTACCGACAAAGGTAATAGACTTCCTAGGGTTCACAATAGATTCCCAGGCAGCACAACTGTGTCTTCATCAGGCAAATTGAGAGACTTGAAGAAGGAAATTCGGAAATTACTGGACAACCAGACGGTTACACTCAGGGCGATTGCCAGAGTGGTGGGAATATTGGCCTCATCCATTCAAGCAATATTCCCGGGCCCTCTTCTTTACAGGGCACTTCAGCGCCTGAAGATCAAACATCTTCAGAGAGGTCTGTCGTACACGGACTCCATTCCACTGTCGGAGGAGGTCCGAACAGAGTTACAGTGGTGGCTCGGACATGTGGAGGCCTGGAACGGCAGGGCGATCTTCGGATCACAGCCAGAGGTGGTAATCGAGTCGGATGCCAGCAGATGGGGCTGGGGCGCGCGCTGCGCAGATATCTCCACAGGAGGCAGATGGCCAACGCAAGAGCTCGATCTACACATAAATTGCTTAGAACTGCTCGCAGGATCGTTTGGCAGACATGTTGTTTCCTACTGCGTTTGGACAATGTGTCCGCAGTGAGATATATCAACAAGTTGGGCGGCACAAGGTCGTCGCTTCTTGCTCAAATGGCCAAGGACTTCTGGCATAATTGCCTCGAGAATCAGATCGTGATAGCGGAGTACATTCCGGGGCAATCCAATCAGGTAGCGGACCGGAATTCCAGGCACCTCAGGGACTACAGCGACTGGAAGCTGCTTCCCCAGGTCTTTCACTTGCTACAGACAATTTGGGGTCCTTTTTTTAGATGGACCTATTCTCCTCCAGGCTGACCTATCAGATTCCCAGGTTCTTCAGCTGGAGGCCAGATCCGATGGCGACTGCAACCGATGCTTTTCTCCAGGATTGGTCGCAGGGGATTCAGTATGCCTTTCCCCCGTTCTTGTTAATCCCCAGGGTAATGACACAGGTGATCAGACAACGGGCGGAAGTGGTCATGGTGACACCGTGGTGGAAGTCTCAAGCTTGGTTTCCCAAGCTGTTGCAGTGGAGCTGCGATCACCCACGGTTGCTGCCGGATTCGGAGTGGGTATTGTAGGGCCCTCGTCAGGAGCAGCATCCTCTGCTGCTGGAAGGCAGGCTAACCATGATGGCATGGAGGCTTTCAGGGAGCAGTGGCATCTGCCAGGAGTTTCGAGCGAAACTTCAGAATTCATCAAGCAGGCATGGGCACCATCTACCAGGAAGCGTTACTCCGCGGCCTGGAAGAACTGGGTGAATTGGTGCGGGGAAGACAGGTGGATCCCGTGGGGGAAGAGCTATCCCATGTGTTAAACGTTTTGGCGAATAAGGCAGCTAGTGGCCTAGCCTATCGCTCGGTGAACAATTTCCGTTCAGCCATTTCTGCGGGGAATGCCCAGATAGACGGGAAACCGGTAGGCATGCACCCGATGGTTTGTAAACTGCTGAAGGGGATTAGGGTAGCTAATTCCCCTAAACCCAAATATACGGGTTTGTGGGACATTTCATTAGTCATCTCTTTGTTCAACAGATGGCCTGATAATGCTCTCTTGTCCAGGAAGCAATTATCAGCGAAGTTGGACATGCTACTTTGCTTATCAGCATGCAGACGATCTTCGGACGTGAGAGCACTCGAAGTTACAGGTAGAGTGTTTACCCCGGAAGGGGTTTCTTTTACTATTACAGGTCGTACCAAGACAATGTCATGACACATTGATTATAATGCATTTCCAGATAATGTAAAACTATGTGTAGTCAGCTGTTTAAAAGCATATGAATATTATACAAAGGCCTTGAGGCCTCAAGGTTGTTCACAATTATTGATTGCTTTACAAAAGCCGTTTAAACCTGTGGCGGCTGCCACAATTGCCAGATGGCTTCGCTTCATAATGAAGGAAGCAGGTATTGATACGCAGATCTTTGGTGCTCATCCAGTGAGAGGCACTATGGCGTCAAAGTCTTATGGTTTGGGATCTAGTATTCAAAACATTATGCGATGTGCAGATTGGTCTTCAGAATCAACGTTTAAGACGTTTTATTATAAGCCGGTGGGAGGTATTACTTCTGTGGTTCTTAATGAGCGTTAAACTAGCATAATCTGAAGCCTCCGGTCCTGTAATAGAATCAAAAATTTGCTAGCATTCGCGCCAAGAATTTTCAATTCTATTAAGGACACGGAGGCGAGGATTATCCCACCCAGCTTAACTTACAGTAAATAAGCTTGCCCACCCAGTTATGCAGTGTTTACGGTGGTGTTAGTTTCCTTTCTTTCAGGATCAGATAAGAAGTCTGATTAATCGACGACGGACAACAGGATGTTTGGCCTGAAACCGTGTTTCTTCCATGTTGGAGGAATTATTCATTATTCAAGTTATTGTTGGACTTGGTTCGCCTCAAAGAAAAAGTATGATGGGAGCACGCAAGGGGTTCTTATGGACTATGGGGGCGTGCCTATACTCATGTGTACTCATGGGAAATGTAGTTTGTTTTACTGTTATTTATGAAAATATCAATTTTCATTGGCTGCTGTGTTTATTGCAGTAAAGATTGAGAAGCATGATCCTCGCCTCAGTGTCCTTAATAGAATTGAAAATTCTTGGCGCGAATGCTAGCAAATTTTTGATTCTCGCATGTTAGAGGGTGGGGATGTACACTTAATCTTTGCCCAATGTCGAAACAATAAAGTTCCATTTTGCCGTCTACACACGGTTGGCGCACTAGTTGTTGAAAGCCCAACAGGAATACCGGAAACATGTCACGCGTCATGTGACAGTGTCTCGAGTATTTCAAAACAGGAAATTCTTTAGCACGCCAATATTCGGGCTGGGTAGGACCAAGTTAGGTTTTCAGCAGGAGCGTCCATAGTGGGAAGTAAGTAGATAACGTTTTTCTGACCTTGCTTTCTATCGCATTTCCGAATCAATAGAGTTAGTAATGGTGATTATTTTTGCCCTTCCTCATACTAGATACCCGGGTGTCCGTTCCTCTTCCCCTGTAGACCCATGATGTATCTCGAAATTCGAGTGCATGTAAGCTTCTCCTTTTTTCTTCATGGTGTGAATTTTGTTACTCGCTAAGTTCATGTTAACTGCCTAACTGAATAGGCTTCTATTTACAGCGAGTAGTTCTAAATATCATATAGTTTTTCTAACCTTCTCTGAGCCTTTGTGATATTGAGCCACTCATCTAAAATGTGATGTTTGTAACCCTGTATTAGTTAAGTCTAACTGATACACATAACTTCGATTACACTAGTCGATTGAAAGGGAAACTACACAAATTACAAATGATGACACATCTAAAACAAAGATTTTTTGCATTTTGTGTGCCACTTCTCTTACACAATTATTGTTTAGAGACCCATGGTATTTTTCTAAACTTGAATCATAACCCGGACATTGCCTTAAGGTTACAGAATTTTGACCTGTTGTACAGACATGTATTTACCTAATGCGGATTAAGTGTTGTTTTGACTGTTTTTTACAGGCTCTAAATGGTCTTATGCAATCAAGAATTTGACCACTGGTACAAAATGTGAGTTGTTACCGGTCACTGTTCCTCAGGTTAGGGTGCGCATTAGGGTGTGCATACCGCCGAGGAACCTACAAATAGGTCCTGATGAATGCTTAGCGATTAGCGGCAACAAACAGAAACATGTTGACCAATTTTTCACTTTTAATTCGGATAACACTGGTTACTTTATAGACCCAGTCTGTATCCGTTCACTTACTTTTAATGACGATTGGCAAGCTTTGAATAAAGTAGTGGATAGGCCAGAGCCAATGGTCTTTTAACCATCAAATTTTGTTCACACAAATAACACCTTTGTTTTTTGCTCCGCTATAACAACAAGCGTAGAAGCACACCAGGGAGGCATTAGGCCTTCCTGGTGGAACCCTATGATGAAGCATGTCACCGACCAGGTCGGTGAGTGAGGGTTCTTTAAAAATATTGGTTTATGTCCCGAGCTGTACTTGTGTTTTTTTGTTTCGAGTCAGGTGTGTCCTGGTTTGACTAGAGTCACTCCTTTGTTGTTGTTTAATGCTTTATAGGGGGTTCAGGAGTGCCCGTCCCTCTCTCTCTTGTTATTTAGTAAAATATACAGAGGCCATATCTACGTGATACCAAACTCTGTCCAAAAAGAGCCAAATCAAGAAAATGGGTAAAGAGATAGTGGAGGTTAATAAAAATGTGATACCTGTTAAAAAGGGGTTTCAAAGACAACCAGTAACCAAAGACCCTTTTATGTTGCCCGGCGGTATCGCCTCTATGACCCACCAATGTTAATCAATGAAGAAGCAGGCGCTGGAGACTGGAAGGCAGGAAACGAGGATTTTATTCTCTCCGGAGGAGAACACATCAATTCAGACAGCAAGTATCGTCACGAGGTGCTCTAACCACATCTCTGAGGCCTGGCCTCTTATACTAGGGTTTATGATCTTTATTGCACATAACACATTCTCTTAACACTTTGGTACTTGAAAGAACATCCTCGGAATCTCCCCTTCGGACTCGTTCCCACATACATTTACAGTTGGATTCCCCACCCCGGTCACAACAGGTGATGGTTGTCGCACAGCAGGGCATTCCGCCGATTCACGGAATGCATGAGTTTGATCGGATCTCATAGGGTGGGGGCTTTGATCGGCTCGAGGGTCTCTTGATGGAGAGGGGAAGCTTCCTACTGTATGGGGTAATAAACAGCATCCGCAGGGTCAGGTGGCGGCCTGGGAACAAGGAGGACAAACGGGGACACAGGAAAAGGGGGTTTGCATCAAAAGGATTTTGAGGCCATGAAAGGAATGAGGGGAGGTGTTGCGCTGGGAACAGGATGGGGTTCTGTGGTGAAGCTGCGCTGAAGAGGGGTTTATGACCCAGGGCATGAGAGAGCGGGGGTTGTCAGTGTGCGGGGGGATGCTTGCGAGGTTAAGAGAGAGAGAGAGACGCGCTGGCTATCAGCGAGGGGCAGGGAGGCCATGGTGCTCAAAATGGCTGCCGCTTACGCGCACGAATGGGCTCGAAAAGGGGCAAGATGGCGCCGATAATGTTCACCAAGTTTGTATTAATTTTCCACAGTCCTCCCTTTAACATTTCCAAGACATCTTGCTGGCCTATTTCCTATCTATACCTATATGCAGCGATCATAAGTAAGGGAGGGAGGACTTAGGCAAAGGAACTGTACATTTACATCATATTATAAACGTCACATTGAAAAATCTCATCATCTAGTAAGCAGGTTCATCGTTAAGTTGGTTGTAGAAAAAAAATCATCGTAATGTAATATCAGACTAGAATTACGTAGTGAGGGCGTTGGGTACAGATCATAGGTACTTATAGTCATTCGAAATAGGAGCTGGTAAGTTATCATATAAGTAAGTCCTTTTTGTATTCGGCGGGAGCATAGTTAGTCCAATGGTGATTGGGAGAGAAAGGAGATACAGTAAAAAATATCAGAGTTCTCGTTGTCTTTTGTCGTCTTCTGTCGGCACTGTTGAGCACCTGGATTACCTATCAACAGAAATGTTCATGTGGATTGAGTCGTTGGGGGTCTGCGGGTAGGGGTGCATTTTGTTTGGTTTTCGTCAGACCTCGTAGGAGAAATGCGTTACGGTTTTGGAGCAGGTGCATCTTCTTCCGTAACGCAGAGCATAGATTTGCAATGAAAAATGCAATTGTTCCAGAATTGTGAGATCTGTTTGTTTCTTGAGTCTCTGTGGTGGGCATTTCCTGTTGCTTCCATCATCTTCGAGGCGTTCAGCAGCGGGTAGAACCACATACTTCGTTCATCTTCTCTTTAGAGGCGACCCTTGGTGGAGTTCTAGGTCACCGTTCTAAGATTAACATAGTTCGTGGTCTACTTAGTCGGAGCTCCCTCCCTTCTGACGCAGGGAGTACTCTTCTCTGGGTAGCTCAGTAGGATTTGGAGGAACTTGGAAGTTTAGGTGGAAAGGTGTGGGTGTGAACAGTCCTTATGGTAGGTCGGAGGAGGAGGGGATGGAGCAGGGCCAAGTCGGGAACAGATCAGGGGGACGGAGAGTATGCGACAGGCGGGTCCGTAACCATGTTCAGAGAGCGGGGACTCTTTGGCACACGTTGATCATAGAGCAGGGGCTTCAGGTCAGCCCTTTCCTTAGCTTTGTCTGAAACAGTGCCCCGTCCTGCGACTCCTTACTGCTGTGGTCTCGCCTCGGCCTCCGTCGCTGATGTTCCACAATCCGCAGTCAGGCCGCGTGCTCCCACATCCGGTCTCTTTCTCCTCCGACAGTGATACCCTTAAATGAGTTTTGAAAAGACAGTCTTTAGAGATTTTGCAGAAGAAGGTAATTACATAAATCTATTTCTCTCCCAACACCAAGCAACTGGGGTAAGCACTCGCTACATTTGAGATTTTTGCGGCTAACGTATAAACAATTGATGATGGGTTTGCTGGATTCCTTACAACTTCCTTTTGTTGGCTAATTCTTTGGCGCTTTGATGATTATTACGTTCATTTGTAATAGGTACGAGGTCTGGTACTCATTTATTGCATACGTCTATTATAGTAGATGTCAGTTCTTCTGGTAGAGACCCATTTCCCTAGTACGAGTCTTGCAAGGCTAGGCTGGTCTTCAGGGCCTTGTATTTTACGAAAAAGTGCAACGTGCTATTCACCACAGTCTGATAGGCATCCTTCTGAGGGGTGAACATAGGCTAAACAAGTCTTCATTACATCAAAACATCTTATTTTCAACAAGGCTTACTGCAACAAGTTCTTTCGATTTTCGATCTAATTTTTAACTTTGCACACATCTTTCTAACTTTCTATATAAATCCTCGCAACCTGGTTACTACAAAAACTCGGGGGGTGGTTTGCGATAATTATTAAACTTATCCTCGGGGAAGGTGGGATCTTATGGAAAACAATTAGGAACACAGTGAATTGGAGCAGGGGGCGTTTTTCAGGCTCTCGTTCAGGGCAGCTGATACCAAACTGGGGGCATTTTGGGAAGACGGGGGTGTCTCGATCATTTCTTACTGTTTGGGGTATGGAGACAATTTGGAATGGGGATGGTCGCATTACCACAGACATATTTTATCATAGAAGCCACTGACAAATAGTTCCCTGGCTGTGGGTCAAATTTAGAGAACCTTAGTTGTCTTACCTGTCCTTTTCCTTTCGGTCAATTTAAATTTCATCCATATTTTAGTAGAAAAGGAGAGGTAGTAACGTGGTACCGATACAATTTTATTTAGGACGAATTTGTGCAAATACTCGTGGTATTTGGGGCCAATCAGGAGGTGCACCAGGTTCGCCAATTAGGTGCCAGTCGCTGGGAAGTGTGGAGGGGCTACTCAGTGCGTCACCCAACGTTAGACGTTTCGGGTCTGTGTTAGGATGTAGAAAGCATGCAGTTTTGGGACGGAAGAGCATTAGGTCGGGTACAGAAAGGTCGTGCATTGGGTAGGGCGTCTTTTTGTGTCGTCTTGCAGCGTTAATCCGTTTTCATGCATCGGGCGTGACGTGGCTCCAGATCCTTTACGGTACCCTAATCAGGACCCCAATGTAATCTGCAGAGAGAAAAAGGAGGGAAAAAAAGGGGGGAGGTGGGGGAACAACATTCGAACACATCAAATGTAAGGGCACGAAAGTCCTTTACTTACCGCATACTCGTACTTATCTCTTCGGGATATAATCCTTAGGGTCTTGGTCTCTGAAGTCAAGGGGGGGCGGACAATGTGATAGATGGTTCATGGGGGGGGGGTTCGAGGATGGCCTGAAGGATCGTGTGTAGGGAAACGCTAAAAAGGAATCAGAGGTGCCTAGCGTGAGGTACCCGGTTTTGTAGATGTATCCGGCCATCGGGATCCTTAAATCATTCCCAAAGCTGTGAGGTTCTAAGGCATATCAGTTCTTCGTTTAACCCGGTACCTTAGTACCTTCGACCACCATATCTTTATAACATTTTATCAATCACACCGCTTTACTTTACCCATTCTCAGACGTCGAGGTCCTTCTCCATACGTTAGTTCCTGAGCTTAGTCGCATTTTTTTTTTGGAGGCAACGTATCATACCTTCGATTCGGTCATCAATCCAGGGCCGAACAACCATTTCTTCAGATAACCTTAAAAAAAGGAGCAGAACGGTTGCGTACAGAAAAACCCTCCCACCGATACCCGCATTTACAAAAGTATGCGATGCCTATTCATAGTTTTTAAGACCTTTATTTGTATAATCATTCAGTACGTAAAATGTGAGAGCGCAATCATATTTTGGCCTGACATGTCGTCGATGGAAGCACATACAGTAGGGGGTTATTTTGTAGCACAAGAACATGTAAAAAAAAGGCCTAATTTATTATTTGCAAGTAACTAAAAACATTTCATTGCGTGACGAGGGAATCAGGGGCATTTCAGTTCATAAATGGAAACACAGTCAAGCTCATCGGAATCACATTTCCTAGATGTAAACCGTGGGTGTGCATCATAAGCGACGTTATGTACCAGTTACAATAAATATCAAAAATAAATCGTTCATTGAAATCAACATTTTTACGGAACCCCTCTCAAACGTTCGCCAAGTGAACCCTCCTCCCTTTCTCATCGAGTGCACAATGGTTCGTATATATATCTTAGTACATCAAGTTTCATTAGCTAAGGAACACCACGAGGCATCCGTTAGTTTCCATTGATACCGGCGCCATTTTGGGTGAGGCCGGTTTAGTCCGGAAGTAGCATCAGAGGAAAAAAATGTCCCCGACGATTGGCGGTTGGACCAGGGTCCCTTTCGGCAGTTCAAAAGAAAACTGTGCTAACAGAGGGGCTGGTGGTGTGGACCGTCAATCAAGAGAGGGAGGGGGTAGAGTCTTTCTTACCGGGTCATGTTGATGTTCAGCCGGAACTTGTTCGAGTTCGTTAGCCCATAATGTTCCTGGGTGGTTCAGACGGAAGCTGATGCAGACACGAGAGCACCGCCATCTTGTTGCTGTGCCGCGGTTATTTCATTAGTGACCAATGCAGCTGTTCCCCTCCGGAAGCCTGAAGGGGCTGAGGGCTCTAGAATCTTCAAAGTCGAAGGGATGTTTGTCGATGGTGGGGGCCTGCGCCCAGGTGGGCAAGTGCCCGAGTTGCAATTTCGGACAAAGTTACTCCAGCGGCCTAGACCCGCCTTTCGAGGGCCCAGACGCCATTTTGAGACCCTGCGGCGGCCACCCTTCGTCGTATCCATCAGGAGTGGAAGAAACTTCTTGTGATGGCGAAAGACAGAGCATCATGCTGCTGGAGCAGGACATTTTGGTTCGGGGCGCCAGGGTGCAGCAGTGGAGCCTTCGTCTGGGGAGGTGAGGGAGGCTCGTCCGTGCCGCCTTCCTCTCCCGGCGCATCCTACGCCGTCCCTTTGAATCAGGGGTGCACATGATGACCACCCTACACCCCTGATTCCGACTCTTGGGGGACCATCGTGCGTCCGGTGTTATTCAAGTAGGCCCATCAGACATTGTGTGTCCTGTACTATGCAAATATACCAGTCGGGCATTGTATGTCCCGTGCTGCGTAAATACATGTGCGTCGGGCATTGTATGTCCTGTGCTAAGGAAATATACCAGTCGGGCATTATGTGTCCTGTGCAGCGTAGGTATATAGCCGTCGCCCGGCTGGAGGACATCGGCGCCGGACCAGGGCAGGGAAGCCTCCTACCTGTGGAGGTGGAAGAGGCTCGTCCGCGTCGCCTCTTCCTCCCTGCCCACCTTGCATCCGCTCGATGGAGGAATTCGTGATGGCCGGACCAGGAGATACGAGGGAGGGGGTCATTTGCATCCGCCCCCTCCCTACTCGCGGCCCGGGGGACGCCATCCCTGGAAGGGTAGTATGGGAAGACCATTTCATTGCCTGCTTTGTGGAGCCTCCAGTACCTTCTCGCCGGCGACCTCTTTTGGCCCATGGCTGCTGGCAGGCCCCGCCCCACACGTGCTATGTGTTTCGGATGGGCGGGACCATCGAACTGTTACATTTCGAGGACTTCCGGAGTGAGCATAATATGTTTTGTATTTTTCCTATTAGTAAAGTTTGTTTTAGAGAGAGTTCTACTAGTTATTCTATTTACTGTTGGTTGTGTGTTTTCTTTACCGTAATTAAATCCTAAGTTATATAATAGACGCTTGGCTTCCTTGAGTCTTTTCTCTAACGGGGGGTTGTTTACACTGGCCTGCAGTTGTGTTTGTTTTTCAGAGTGGGGGAGCAACAGAGAGCAATCAGTCCCAGAACTCTAACATGTCGTTAAAATTGGTCTGACGAAATCTGTGCCATCGAGCATAATCAAACGGGGTGGTTCTGTCTGTCCTGTCTGCACTAGTCTGATTGGTTTTTATCTCGCGTCTTTTCCCTTTTTGTCGGCCTGTTCTTTCTGTAGACCCTCCGTTCTTACCTATGCTCTGCAGAGTCGGGCATTGGGCTTTCCAGTGCCCGAGACATTTACAGAAAGCACATTGGTTTTGTTTTAAATCTGTTCGTCCTGTGTATAGTGTCGGGGGATTACCTTCGGGTCGTTGTGTTCCGGGGTTGGCTTGTCGGCACATCCCTTTATACCGTTCTTTTTTCATGTCTACTCCTCGGAACTGCGCCATCGCTGGCCCTTCCCTTTGCCTACTAGACGTTTGGAGGGTTGTCCGTCGTGTCCCTTCACCTTTTCCGAATTCGTCGCCTTCCCTTCGTCGTGTGGCTTCTTTGCGCCACATACCAAGACTATCGAGCATAATAGGTGTTGTTTCATTCCTACGAAGAGCTATTTCTACTGTTTCTATTTTGTCAAGATCAAAGGATCCTCTCAGTGGCCACTGACTTTCTCGATCCTTTTTCGTATATTTATGCCACAGCTCACTATAGGCTATAGCGATTAATCCATGCTTCATGAACATGTCCTTATTAGGGGTGCCTTCCAGCGGAGCTGGATGGTTCATCTCTAATAAGCGGTCCGGGCTAAACAGGCTACTAACCAGTGGGGAGAAGACAGGCATGACGGATCACAATGGGGATAATAGTCAGCACTACCTATCTTATCACTGCGCGCAAAGACTAGACAGAATATTTCTATTCTACGTTGTTTGCAGGCAGTGAATACCTCATGAACCAATCTTGAGCAATCAATGTTAGGTCAAAAATAAAAAATCAATATGGTCAATGGGGAGAATAAGTAGGCTCGCAAAGGTTCGCGTCACCTACCCTTTCACTATCTGTAAAGAGGGGACCTATTCTTCCCTGTTTGCAGACAGAGAATCTCCAGAAAACAATCTATAACAGTTAATCAATGGGGGGGAGGGGGCAATTGTTCAATGGGGGAGAAAGATAGGTCCGACGGGTGCGTACCTATCCTTCGCTGTTTATAAAGGGAGAGCCTGTTGTTTCTCCGTTTGCAGACAGTGAATCTCCAAATAAATTAACAAAAAGTAATACTAGTATTTTCTCATCAATTATCAATCACTTTCAATTATCAATCACTTTCGCAATTTGTCGTGTTTACACGACCTTACCCGGACCGCATGGACAGTTTCTTGTCTTCCGAATCCAGCGCCCGATCGTCCTCTTCTCTTCGTACTTCTCGTGGCACTCCTGATGGTTCCCAGTCAGGACCGCAGATCACTCGAGAGAGGTCTGTTCGGAACCAGTGAAGTTCGGATGATCGGCTGTCAGACGAGGGTCTATCGGACAGGGTACCTTCCGATCGTTGCAGTCGTTCACTCTGTCGTCAGGACCTCTCCCACTGGATCCACGAGTCGCTGATGGGCCCCACGTTTGGGACGCCAATTGTTAAAAAGGGGTTTCAAAGACAACCAGTAACCAAAGACCCTTTTATGTTGCCCGGCGGTATCGCCTCTATGACCCACCAATGTTAATCAATGAAGAAGCAGGCGCTGGAGACTGGAAGGCAGGAAACGAGGATTTTATTCTCTCCGGAGGAGAACACATCAATTCAGACAGCAAGTATCGTCACGAGGTGCTCTAACCACATCTCTGAGGCCTGGCCTCTTATACTAGGGTTTATGATCTTTATTGCACATAACACATTCTCGTAACACTTTGGTACTTGAAAGAACATCCTCGGAATCTCCCCTTCGGACTCGTTCCCACATACATTTACAGTTGGATTCCCCACCCCGGTCACAACAGGTGATGGTTGTCGCACAGCAGGGCATTCCGCCGATTCACGGAATGCATGAGTTTGATCGGATCTCATAGGGTGGGGGCTTTGATCGGCTCGAGGGTCTCTTGATGGGGAGGGGAAGCTTCCTACTGTATGGGGTAATAAACAGCATCCGCAGGGTCAGGTGGCGGCCTGGGAACAAGGAGGACAAACGGGGACACAGGAAAAGGGGGTTTGCATCAAAAGGATTTTGAGGCCATGAAAGGAATGAGGGGAGGTGTTGCGCTGGGAACAGGATGGGGTTCTGTGGTGAAGCTGCGCTGAAGAGGGGTTTATGACCCAGGGCATGAGAGAGCGGGGGTTGTCAGTGTGCGGGGGGATGCTTGCGAGGTTGAGAGAGAGAGAGACGCGCTGGCTATCAGCGAGGGGCAGGGAGGCCATGGTGCTCAAAATGGCTGCCGCTTACGCGCACGAATGGGCTCGAAAAGGGGCAAGATGGCGCCGATAATGTTCACCAAGTTTGTATTAATTTTCCACATACCAACCACCAAAGATCACAAAAAACTGCAGTGCAAAACCTTATTGGTGTGGTGTTCACCAAATCCAACTTCTTTTACAAATCACCCACATCACAACATTGCGTTCAGAGGAACCTTCCTGGGTTCCATCCCAGACATTATCAATGACCACAAAATGTACACATCTTGGATGACCTGGACAACAGGCTTGGCAAGCCAAACAGCAACATACTTCATTCCTCATCTTTAACCTTGAAACAGATGGTTTCCAGCAATGGGTCTGCTCACTCGACTGGCCATACTCGACGCATTCTTAGCCCTGAAGTGCCTCTTCTCAGTAGCAGGAAGCAATCTTGTTGCTTCAAGTGTTCACCACTTTATCAGCTTTGGTTTCAGTCTTTAATAGTACTCGCAATCCTCCCCAGTATCCTACGCAGATACCCTGATCAAAGCATTCAATTAACAAAAGTTCCATGGACTTTGGGTTTAACTGTCTGTTAAATGACAACTGAAAACCCCAATGACAGTTAATCTTTTTCAACAATGGATCTCCGGTCCCTTTGAAAAGGTGGTAACCCTAAAAAATAACACCTTCCTCAGGTGACTGGCTTATCTCAGATAGAATTGTACACAAGCTAAAACTAGAGCCCTATAAAAGGAGAAAATATCCCAATATTAGCATTAAAAAAAATAGGGGCAGTAAAAAAAAAATATATATATATATATATATATATATATATATACACACAAAGCGACCATAAAGAAAGCCAGGAAATCACAATATTCACACAACGAAAATAGCAATTCAAACTCAATTTACTAATCCTAACCTATGCCTGTGCACTGCAGTACTCTACTATGTACAAGGAGTGCAGAATTGTACCGCTCAATTTCTCGTCTGCATTCATGCTGCAGACTTGTAGACATTTAGACTCTGTTGAAGTTCATTCAACCTCCATTTATTCCAAGGACATTCCCGTGCTGACCGCTAGTCACTTATGATAAGTGAGGCTGGAAAGCGAAGACTCCTTTTATAGTGCGGATCAATACTTGGCAAACCTGTACCCATTTCCCCAGCATACATTTCCAGGAAATCGACTCAAAGACCACACTGATCATGGCATACAGATGCTCACACTGTCCATCAAAACCAGTCTGGACGTCACCTCTGGACATCTGACACCAGCAACCTTCACAGTGCAAACCCAGCATGGTGGCTGGGCCAAGCCACCTTGGTGTCTATCCCTCTGGCACCCTACATAAAATGACTACAGTTACAAAGATGACCAATTTCCTCCTCTTACTCATTTTTCCTACAGTAGGAACACAGCATTTACCTTTCCACACACAGGACCCTGGATATGCTCTCATCAATATTCTTCCAGCTCACAAAGGATATGCATTATAGACAGGAACATTGCATTTAGAGAGACCCCCTTTAAAAGCAGCTGAACATTACAAGGGTGGAAAGGCATGCCTGTGGCTGTGGCCCCCATTAGTCAGATAGGTGCAAAAAAAAAAAATGGCCGTATTTCTAAATCAGTGCAGTTTTGAACTTGTAAGGACAGTCTTTGTAAGTCTTTCCCAAGGTGTAGCAGACTGCATGCATTTGTGCATGACCCAGGCAAAGTTTATGGCAGAGGCGGCTCCTCACTAAGACGGAGGTATGTCGTCCCACTGCTTGATGGGCAGTTGAAAGAGGAAAAATAAAAGGATAATAGCATAGCGTTATTATAATGTTGTTTTTCCTGCTGCAGTGACTCAGTTGGGGTGGAAATGGGCTCCGTGACTCCAGAGATTGCAGGGGGAGGAGTGGTGAGTGCATTCTATAAATGCGTATGGGCCACTTGGACCGGCCAAAGCATCATGTGCACTTTGCATGTTCTCCACCGAGGCTGCATTAGAGCCTGAGTGAAGAACATGCCTAGGCTCCAGCTGCCTGTCGGAGCGCCGCACCACGGCGCTCAGACCAATCACAATTGCAGTGTTTTGAGAGGAGATCCTGGAGTCTGGGTGCTTCTTGCTGCCAGACTCTAGGAAGATGAAAAGGACCAGTCAGAGGCAGCGGCCAGCATAATTCCAGGTAAGCAGGTTTTTTTTGTTTAATGTTTTTCATTCCCCACCGGCTCTCCCCACCACTCATCTGGTAGCTGCTACTACTGTGGTCCTATCAGCAGTGTAGAGTGCCACCAGCCTCTACCATACAATGTTGCAGTAGCTACATCCTGGGTCGCCGGGCATGGCTTGAAGGTTTAACCCCTTGTATGCTGGTGACAAACCCCAGCCGTCACGCTCCGCGGTGCTCGTGTGCTGATGACGGCTGGGGTTCATCACGGCCCCACCCTGTTCGTTTGTTTACCGCACAGCGGCGGAAACGGGCCAGCAGCGAAGGGGTTAAGTAAATAAATGCAGGAGTGACTGCTCGTGGATGCCCCGCAGAACTATGCACTGTGTGCTTGTGCCTCATGGCAGGGGCGGGCCACGTGGCAAGTAAGAGGTAGACTTGTCCACAGGGACCAACATTGGCGACGAGGAGTAGTGCGTATCCCACGCTGCTGCAACATCCCTTCCCACAGCAGGTGAAGTAACATTGCCGCTGTATAGCCACTTTTTGTTTTGTTCGCCCTAAATTGGCAGGGTATGCTCAGACGTGAGTCCCTTGCTCATTTGGCCACTGGATTCAAGATAGCCTGGCTGATGAGGATTATGAATCCGAAACCGGTCCCAGGATGCTTGTTTCCAGTCTAGGGAAGACATGGCTTGGCAGTTTGGGCTGGACTGTTCCCATGAGGCCCAGGGTCAGACTGATTTGCATATGGCCATGTCTGAACTGGGGTGGCAGAGTGAGCTAAAGAATGGTGATGGATTAAACCCAGATCAGTTGACTGGGGGTGAGTGTTTGATTTGCTCAAACGCTCCGTCCATCATCCCCTTTTCTTTTGCTTTGTATAGCCACCTGCACATCCAGCGAAGCGGCCCTAGAGTGAGTGAGTGAGTGTCTGTCCTGCTGGCTGCAGCTCTCTCCCATCCTCTCTGGTGTCAGTAAGAGCTGGCTGGACCATGCCCTAAGTTCTCACTCGCTCACCATGTACAGAGCGCTGTAGGAGAGTAGGGTCTGCAATCCTATGATCACCCGGACTTTTTGCTTTTGTTTCACTGGTTTACGACTTTCTCGGGCTGTGGGCCTGCTAATCAGACACACAGCCTAGCTGTTCTCTCACTAAATTGATGTGTGTACCTTAGGTGCATTACCCAATTGGAACTGGGCCACCTTGTCAGACCCTGTAACTCAGGGCATCGGTGTACCCAGGGCCTACCAGGGGCTGAAGCATGTATTATGCCACCCCTGGATGGCCATCTAAATCTGACACAACTGGCTGCACGACAGCTGGGGCAACGTGGTGTACTCGCTCGTTGCTATAGGTATAGTATCCCTATATCTAACCTTACAATGGACACCCGAGTTCCTATCAGTCACTCCTATGGCAGGCCTTGACAATCCTGAAGGCAGAGTGCATGGAACCGTGTGAATTGGGCTCTGGCACGAGCCGAGCCCGGTTGCAGCTTGCGGAACCAAGACCCAATGGCTGTTCCATGATAACGCGTATCATATCGGTAACTTCGGTATAGCGTTATCAAGACATGTCGAGTAAGGCGTCATACGAATCGGGATGCTGCCCCCTCACCAATTCTGGCGACGAGGTTAGCATTCCGCCCTTCTAGAGGGACACGACACGTACGTAACTGTGAACCCCGGTTAAAGTTAACTGAAGCCTCAGCTCCACAAAATGGACGCTGCCACCACAGACACGAGTCTGACCTCCTGCTGCTGGAAGTCCTTCCAGCGAGGAGAGCTTGGACAAAGGGTTTCCTGTCAGGGGCGGTGTTCGCACCATCCCAGACAGGGTTTTGTGTATTCTGGGTAGGTAGGGCTTTGCAAGAAGGTGACTGCGGAGTGGCACTCCGGTGCTCACTACGCATCTGCCGGCTAGAACCAGTTCCAGGGGCGCGCAGCCCCTGACCTGGGGAAAGTCCGGCAGGGGAGAGGGGTGTAACTACACCCCTTCCTGGTCCCACCCCTAGAGCAGGACCTAGTCATGTACCCACCCCTTTCAGAGCGCCGCCTGCTGGTGGATGTGTGGTACCACACCCTGCACGAAGCGTCCGAGGCCGTGTGGGGGCTGCATCCGGACACAGACAGCTCCGCAGGCATGAAGTTCTACAGGGGGCTGCCAACTCCCTTCTGAATCGAGGTGAGAGTACAGCAGGGGAAGGATCTATAGCTGAATCCAGATTATGCACAGTTCAATCTGTGCCAGGCTAGGCAAGCTGAAGTTGAGAGCACCAACGTCTGATTAGTGGTCAAAGTAGGGGGAAAAAGTAGGGGAACTGTGGGCGGAGAATCAGAGGGCGGGAATAACCCGTGTATTGGGTCAGTGGGCAGAATCAGAGGTGTGGCAGAAAGAGCAAAATATCCTAAGTTTTAGAATTGGTTTCCCATTTCACTAACCGGTTACAGCTTATTACGTTATTTAATTTAACCAATGGATACACGTTTATTTAAATGTTCAATATGAGTTATTGACATTAAAATACATTTACAAAGTGGGACATGTGTCCAATCGTAGAATGTCCCAAATATCCTTAAAAGTGGAATCATAAGCCATTTGTCTCCCAGCCATGGAGTTTCTGTCATTAGCAGTTCTCCCTTTTTCCACAAGAGCAGTTCAAACATGAATGGCAAAATATCCTAGTTTGCAAATATTTTCCTCATAATTATGGCTCTGCCATATTTGCCACATAATACATCATCTGCTGCATAACCTGACGATTTTAACTAATAAATTGTTTATAGCTCAAACGGATCAAAAATTACAAAAAATGTGACACGTTCTGCTGTGAAGTGGAGGGCCATTTGCAAAGGTTGACTGGTCACCTCTCTCACTGATGCAGTTGTATGTTCCAGTGGTATTAATAAGGAAAAATCTTTGCAGCGACTGTTAGCATGTGTAAAAATGTAAAAATAATAAAGTATCAGACCATTTACAGCACCATTAATACCAGTGTAGGGTGTCAGAGCACTTTACATCACACATATTACACAGAGACAATCAATCGTATGTATGTAAATCACTGTATAGGAAATGTTACATAAGCCAAAGGACTACGAGGTGCAGGAGTCACATGACAACCATACTAGTAGTCAGCATAGTAAAATAGTGATTGGTCTTAAGAAACACAAACTCAGAATTTAAAATGCAATACCATGGTTGGGGGTTCTCTATAATAATCAGAATTGATTTCTATCTAATTGAACCCTTTTCTGCAACATTAGGATAATCAAAGACTGAGGGAAAAACCACAATGCTCTAATTTGTACCTTGCAGTTTGCATGCAGCTCTTACATGAAAGTTAACAGCTCATTGTTCTATGTTAGAATTTTAACTTATTAACTGCAAGTAACAATAGGGTTTCGCTGACAAAAGCAGTAACCCACTGACCTATTGACATTAAGTGCATTTTGTGATCTGCATGGTGCATGTTCTTAGCAACAGGAACATTAACCCTCTGCGCTTCCTTTCCATGAGTCAAACCTTCCACTAGACAAAACACCATCTCTCTCTACTAAGAACATTAATCACTGGAGTGATCATGACATTTTTATTGTTGCTGAAAATTGTTGGAGGCCAGGAAGGAGGCAGCAAGTCCTTTTAAAACCATATTATAGGGGCGTGGCCAAGATGGCGGCGGAGTAGGACATGGATCCGTGTCCCTCCGGCGCCACGAGCCCTAAAGCATTGACTAGCACCCCCTCGGGACCCTCTGCCTACGGGGATTGTGCCCCCCGGTCGCCCCCTTGCACCGGCGGTGGGCTCTGCTCCACTGCCGGCGACGTAGCTGAGCCGCGCTAGAGCCGAGACCTGCGGCGCACTGGACTCGGGAGCTGTGTCGGGCTCCAGCGGTGCAGGTGAGCGGAGCGTGAACAGCAGGGCGCCTGCGAGGCCACCGGAGCCCTCGCTGAATCTCGCGCAGCGGAGGTCTCGAGGAGCTGGGCCATCGGCGATGCTGATCATCCACCGTGGCGCGGTGAGTGGCTGCCCAGAGCGGGGCACTCAGACCGGCTGGGCTGCCTACAAGAGGCCGAGGCTTCGGGGCCTGTGCGGACCCGGCGCCGGGGAGCTGCTGCGGCGCCTGTTGCCTGTGTCCCATTGTCAGGCAGGGGACCCCCTGGGCAGTGCCTTGATGCCGGTGGGGCTGGCTGCGGAGAGGGGAAAGAAAGGGAGCCCCGCCACGACAAAAGAGGGAGCACAGGGACACTATTTTGCTGCCGGCCAGATAGGCCCCAGAGGCGAGAGGGCGAGAACTCGGCTGCGCAGTGACTGCGAGGGCGCAGGCTCCCTGAGAAGCTTCTTGCGGCCTACTGGGATTCCACGTGGCGTTCTGCCTCGAGCAGTGGGGTCCCCACTCAGACTTTCCTTGCCCTGCGAGCTGTCCCCACCCTGTGGAGGAATACCTGGCCCCCCCTGAGCCTGAGAGACTCCTGAGCCCGACATCGGAGTGCAGCACGGTTGACCGGAGGTGGGCCTAGCCGACCGAGTAGAAGTTGACGTCGGGCCTGGCTGGGAGGACCACGTGGCGACCTCGCCGGCCTTGAAGGGTGGACAGTGGAAGGTGGTTCCCCGGAGGTCGACCATGGCCACCGCCAGGACGAAGAAGGACAAAGAAAAATTGGGCAAGGACGGAGCACCGAAGAGCTCCGGGGCTGCTGTGTCCCCGGTGGCTGACAAGTCCCCGAGCCGGAGTTTGGCGGAGGAACCCGCGACTAAGGCCTTTATGTTGGAGCTTTTCGCAGCTATCAAGGAGGACATTGCGGGGCTACGTAATCAGCTTGCAGCGGATTCGAGAGAGGTCCGGAGGGATGTGGACGAGGTGGGCGAACGCGTGGTCACTCTGGAAGAGCACGGTCTGGAGACGGGGGCGACATACACCGCCTACAGCAAGACATTATCAGGCTCACCGAGCAAAACCTCGACCTCCAGGCACATGCGAAGGATTTGGAGAACCGTTCCCGCCGCAACAATATCCGGATCAGAGCGGTGCCGTGGAAGGGCGAGCGGTCGGACCTTCATGAGTATGTCGAGGCCCTTTTTCAGCAGATCCTACAGGACGAGAAACCTAAAGACATTCGAATGGACAGAGTGCATCGTGTCGGCCTACACAAGGGAGTGAAAGCGCCACCCCCAGACATCCTTGTGTGCGTGCATGATTTTCAGTTGAAAGAACGCATTCTCAAGATGGCGCGCAATGCTGCTCCCCTGCAGTTCCGGGGGCACACCCCGGTGCTTTATCAAGATCTGGCGGCCTCCACTTTGCAGAAGCGCAGGGACTTCCACCCGGTCACTTCGTTCCTGCGAGACCGCAGTGCGGCCTACATGTGGGGCCATCCTTTTCGACTCATCTTCGCTGGCAGGACAAATTGGTTCAGGTGCGGTCACTCGAGGTGGCCATGGACCTCCTGGAAAAGAACGCACGGACGCTGAGTCGGCGAGTGGAGACTGTCCCGGATGTGCCGTGAGTCCCGAGAGGGTACATAGATGGCATCGGAGGGGGATATCCCCTGCAGGTACTCTGATATGTTCTGTGGACTGGGTGAGTTACATATCCGGGAAATGAAGACTGTAGATTGGTGCCCATTCCCCTTGCCTATGTGGCCTGAACTACGGACTTACGTACTTAATCTTGTTCTTTGTTGTCTTAACTTTGTTTTGTTGAGAGGGGGTTCAGATTGTGTGTGGGGGAAGGGTGGGGGAGTGAGTGATGGGGGGGGGGGGGGGGGCTCCGCACCAGACCTTTGCCTTGTGCCCTTTGAGATGTATTCCTGCTCATTCCACCTGCACTTGTGGGGGTGTGTTCTGAATGTTTGCGGGCATTGGGCGCGGCCCGGACCCTGTTCTGGAGCGTTTGTGATGCAGCTCATGCTCGAATGCGATGGCTAGGGAGTTGAAGGTGGTGAGCCTTAATGTACGAGGCCTAAACAACCCAGTGATGCGCTCTGCTGTACTGTCCCTACTCGAACAGTCCGGGGGTGACGTCTGCCTCCTACAGGAGACGCACCTCCTGCTTAAGGACAAGTGCCGGATGCGGGACAGACGATTCCCCCTCCAACTGTGGTCATCTGGTCCGGCTAAGAAAAACAGAGTAGCCCTCCTCTTTAGTGCCCGGCTGCACTGTAATGTCCTGACACAGTTGGTGGATATTCGGGGGAGGTTTCTGGCGGTGCGGGTGCAGTGGGGGGATGCGACTTACTGTTGGGTCCATGTACGCGCCAAACACACAGCAGTAGTCCTTTCTGCGTGCAGCGTTAGCCCAGGTCCTGGCCTCCCCCGACGCCTTCATCTTGGTTGGGGGGGGGGGATTTCATGGATAGGTCGGCGAATAGATCACACAGCTCAGGGTCCTGGTCAACAGAGGGGAAGCAGTGGTTGGCAGATGGAGGACTGCACGATGTGTGGCGGATACATCACCCCCAGGTGCGCGATTACACAAAATACTCTGCGGCGCACCAGACATATGCGCGTCTTGACCACTTCTTGGCCTCCTCTGCCCTGTTGCCCCACCTCCACTGTGCTGAGATTGCTCCCCGACCCCTCTCTGACCACGCACCCCTGACAGTCCTCCTCAATCTAAGCGGCGCTCGTACCCAGTCTGCTGGCTGGCGATTGCGAGACTCCATGCTCCGCGCGGACTCTGTAGTTAATAAGGTCAGAGACACTATCACACACTACTTCGTCGAGAACCCCGTCGGGGACACTGCGATCACATCTGTTGGGGAGGCGTTGAAGCTGGTGGTCAGGGGCGACTTCATCGCGCTGGCGGCCACTTACTCCAAGCTCAGAAGGGAGAAGAGGGAGGAGTTGGAGGGGGAGGTCCGGGGTTTGGAGACCATACATAAACGCACTGGGGCCCGCAGGGTGTGGAGAGAGCTTGAGACTAAGAGGCGCATGTTGAAACACCTAGATCTTGATAAGGCGTAATATGCGTTGCTGTGCTTGTTCTATGTCAGCGGAGATAAAGGGGGTAAAATGCTTGCGCATCGCTTGCGTGCTCAGGCCCAGTCGCGAGCCATTGCCACCGTCTGGGACCACCACTCGGTGTCCTGCGTTACGGACACTGACATTGCGGCTGCCTTCCGCCACTTTTATCAATCCTTGTACACTGGGGAGGGTTCATCGCCCGCTGAGTGTGACCGGTACATCGCAGAGGCTGGCGTCACCCCACTGTTGGAAAGTGCGGTTGAAGAGCTGGACTCTGAGATACGGGTGGAGGAGGTCATTTCCGCCATCTCCCGACTAAAATTGGCTAAATCCCCTGGGCCGGACGGCTTCTCTGCGCTGTTTTATAAAACCTTTTGCCGGGAACTCGCCCTGTTCCTGACCCGCCTGTTCAACTCATTCCTTGAGACGCGGTCGGTCACGCCCTGGATGTCAGACGCTGCCACAACTGTCATACTCAAGCCCGGCAAAAATCCTGAGGACTGTAGTTCCTACCGGCCGATCTCCCTCCTGAACATTGACGCCAAACTCTTCGCGGGCATCCTCGCGTCGAGACTCAACCCCCTAATGGACGGAGTGGTGGAGCCGGATCAGTTGGGCTTCGTCCCTACCCGCCAGGGCAGCGATAACTCTAAGAGGCTGCTGCACCTGTTGGACGGAGTCCGCCGCGCAAAGACCCAGGTCCTCTTGCTATCCATCGACGCAGAGAAGGCCTTTGATAGGGTTGAGTGGGGATTCCTCTTTCGAATACTGCGAGCTTACGACCTCAAGGGCAACTTCTTGAACTGGATCCAGGCCTTATATGCCTCTCCAACAGCGGTCGTTAGGGTCAATGGTTGTAGATTGGCGCAATTCCCTATCACCAGAGGGACACGGCAGGGGTGCCCCCTCTCGCCGCTCCTGTTCGCGTTTTACATGGAGCCCTTTGCCCAGCGTGTCAGATCCCACCCAGACATCGCAGGCCTTCAATTCAGCGCTGATGAACACAAACTATGCCTATACGCGGATGATATTATCCTAGCGCTACGGAACCCTGCTACTTCCCTGCGCTGCCTCACGACAGAGAACCGGGCTTCTCAGAACGCGGCCGGTTTTAGGGTTAACTTCACTAAATCAGAAATTCTTAATGTCTCCATCCCGCCGGAGGAGGTCTCTGACCTGCAGCGGGATTTTGAGTTTCGCTGGGCGCCGTCAGACATCACGTATCTGGGCATCTGCCTTGCACCAACCATCTCCCGGACGCTCTCCCTGAACTATACTAACCTTGTGGAACAGACTACCAAATCTATTGCTGCATGGTCGCGCCTTAACTTGTCGTGGTTCGGGAGGCTTGCATCCATCAAAATGGCCCTTTTGCCCAGGATACTGTACGTTTTCCAAATGCCTCACCTTACGCCGTCGAGGGGGACATTGAAAAAACTCCAGGGCTTACAGAACAGATTCTTCTGGGAAAATAAGTGGTCGCGTGCGCCCTTCGCGACAACCGCACTCCCCAAAGCCGCGGGCGGCTTAGGGTTCCCTCATCTTGTGGCCTACTTTCAGGCAGCTGGTCTTCGGTTCGTGGTTGAATGGAATAGATCGGAGTCCAGTAAGCACTGGCTTTTCATGGACCAGACTGTGGCAGGTTGTAAAATTTGGCGGGAGCTCTGGTTACCTTGCAAGGACAGGGCGTGGGAATTTACTCCTCGCCAGTGACGTCGCCAACACTTATAGCCTGGGATCAGCTGGCAACTCGTAAAGGGTGGACCACCTTTCCCTCGCCCATGACACCGATAGTGGACAATCCTGCCTTCCCTCCTGGCCTTGCTTCTCCGATCTTTCATCGCAGGCGGGAGAAGGACTGTAAAAGGGTGGGCATGCTTTTTGATTTAGAGGGACTTGTTCCCTTCGCGGAACTTCAGGCTGAGCATTCTCTGACTGATGTATTGGATGGCTTTGCCTATGCGCAAGTAACTCATTGGGTGTCCAGTCCGGCTAACATGGCTCTGATGTCGCGCCCCCTCACGGCATTTGAACACTGGCTCATGCGTAAAAAGAATGACCGGCGTCTCAGCTCTGAAATTCATGCCATGATCCTACGAGACGCACACCGGCCCCGCACAAAGGCACAGGTGCGTTGGGAGGTAGAGCTGGGACGGCCGCTTTCGCAGAAGGAGTGGGAACAGGTATTTTACCGTGCACACCACACAACAGTCAACACAGCGGGTTCGGAATCGGCATATAAGCTCGCGACTTACTGGTACTTCACCCCGTCTCGCGTTGCATCTTGGGATAAGGCTAAGTCTAGTCTTTGCTGGAGGGGGATGCGGCATGCCGGGCACCCTTCTGCACTTGTTATGGCACTGCCCTAAGCTGGAATGATACTGGGCAACGGTTCTTGATGAGCTAGACGCGGCATTCCGGATCACACTACCCAGACTGCCTGAGCACACCCTACTAGGCCTCCCACACCCGGCTTGCTACCCTCTTCACACTCCGCTAGGGCGACAAATAGCATTGGGTTTGTTGACTGCGCGATAGGTCCTGCTAGCGCGCTAGGGTTCCCCGGACATCCCAGATACACGTGATTGGTTGCTGCGCTTGTGGCATGTTCTGGCGATGGAACGGCTTACACTGAATGTGGATGGTAGAGGATCTGAGTATGCCACCTTATGGGCTCCGTTCCGGAGTCTTCTTTCTAAGGAGTTCAGAGAAATTACGTGCCCAAAGTACTTGCAGGTCCTACAACGTATTCCTTTGGATCCAAGAGGTGCCGTCCCAGAGACCTGAACTGCTTGCTTCTGGGTGGGATCTGGTTGTGTGTGAATGCTGTGTGTGAGAGACGAGGGTTGGCTGACGGTAGGTGCGGAGGGAGGATGGGGGGTGGGAGGTGTGCCTCTGGTTCTTCTTTCTTTGTTTCTACTTATGTTCTTTTTCCTGAAAATTGCGGACTTTGCTACGCCAGTGAGGACTGCTCACAGACTTTGCTGCACAGGACCGCCCCTTGGGCTGTAGGTCCAGATGCTTTGTTTAACTATCGCCTGTTTACGCCCTGCCGGCGAGTCGATGTAGGCAGCTGGGCTGTGTATGGAATTTGCCGCACAATAAAACGCTTGATTATAAAACCATATTATACTTGCAAACATGACGCCCCCACCTCAAGTCAGCACCGGTGCGGTCGCACTGCCCTAGAGCCACCCTGCTCAAGGGTCCTGTGACTTCAGTGACAGAGTCACTGTCACTCTATAGTGTGCTGTTACATAGACCTGCCTGCAAGACTGGAGGTGAACTTCAGAACGAATTGTGGCAGACAGACCTTCAAGGTTAACCCACACTTGCCACTGCTAGGGTCCCTGGTGCTAAGACACCATGACTTCTAAGGTCTTGCAGGGCCTTTTAAGGTCTAGCATGGGAATGTGCTCCCTCAGGGGGAGAGGGCTGGTGGACTGGTCATGAAGGCTGAACCTGGTTCCCCAGTTCCAAATTCAGCAGCTCTGACCATAGTGCCACATCCTCTCCCCCACTGAACACCATACTGCCCCACTGAGAGAAACTTGCACTGCACTGACCCACTATAAACACCTGGATGTAACTCAATTCAAATTACGCACTAGACAAGAGCAATAGCGGTCTAAAAAAAAGTTCACAACATCCTAGAAAAAGCAAACACTCATAGGGAATGCAAGATTAAGTAAAGCATGTGAAATAGGAGTAGGGACTACATGGTTACCTTTTTCGTTCTACACTCATTCAGAAATTAGTGAGTGCTTTTGCCTGAAGAGTTAAGGCCATGACTACAGGGCTCAGAAGAGACCTGTTTCAATGCCCCTTGTCCATATTTCCTTATAGAACGGAAGCATTATGGTTTAAAAAGACCACATTCGTAAACACACAGCCGCTGTACACATTTTGTTTTTCAATTCAACCATCAAGCAGGTATTTCAGTACCTCCAGGAATGGTGCTCTTTACCACCCAGGGAAAACAGACGAGAAACCAAAAGTTGAGCTTCACTGGCAAACACTGTGGCGCTAATGGGTTTAGGTGTGAATAAATCAATCTGGCCACCTTGCAACCACTCAGTCTTGCTTTAGTTAGCTGTTTATTTTTCAGATTTTGAATGTTTTATCTCTCCCCACCCCCAGGCTGCACTTAGAAGTTGAAAAAGGTCAAAAAAGACAACGGTTTCACTAAAAGTGTTTTTCTCTTTTGGATCCATTTCACAGGGGAGCAAATAAACAAAAAGAGGAGGAGCGAGACAGAAAGAGATGGAAGAGGGGGAACAAAGAGAGGGGGGGCAGGTGCCAGCAGCAGGATAACTGGACACAGTTTTTCAGTTTTTGTCTTCTCTGGGCACAAAGGAAAAGATAGAGTCCTATACAGGGCTTTAAGTGGGATGACAAAACTGGAGGGTCTCATAAAGGGGCGTGGCCAATGTAATTAAGGGCGTGGGTTAAAACACTTAAGCTAAAAATCTGTGTTGAGCATATTGTGCCGCCCAGCTTATTTTGTTGTTTCTGTCATTGCCTCCAGTTATGATATTACAAGTAACATCATAGCTACAAGTCAGGACTATTGGCTTTGGAAACGGTTGTTGGTTGGTGAAGATAAATAAGCAGAAACTATGGCTTGTATAAGATATTGAAAAAGTTTCCACTTACAGCCCTGGTGACACCACTGCAATTTTTCTGCTCCTGAGTTTCAAAAAGAGAAGGGAAATCCAGAGAGAAAATGCATCTCTTAAAAGGATTTCCATTCCCCTACAGCACTTACCTGGCATGAGATCATGTAATTACTTCTCCACTAGTGAGAAGTGAGCAGTGCACATCGATGTGCCTGCTGTTACTGCTGGACCGCCTGTTCTAGGGCACAAAACAAAGCCCAATAGAGACCCGTTTTGAGGCCCCCTCTAAAAAACTGCTGGTGCTCTGACCCGGTGAGACCCGGCCCACTTAAAGCCCTGCTTCTTTTCTTTTTCTGCCCGTTCCCAAAAGCAGAGACTTAACTATCAAACTTCTTGTTTCCTGCCGTCCGGCACGTATGTTTAAAAAAAAATAAAGTAGGGGAACGGAATCTATGAAATTAAAGAAGTAGGGGCACGCCCTGCCCTGCTGATCCCGCCCACTACGATCACTGCGGCTGATCAGTTCTTGGAGCCCGTACACGAGCAGAGCACTGAAAAGGTTTGCCATGTAAATCATACAACAAATAAAACGTAAAATACGATCTAGTCTCTTCAAAACTCCGAAAACACAATAGTATATTTTTTAATGTGGAAGTTTTTACATTAAAACATCACATTACAGCACTCGACAGAAAAGTTAAAGTTATTGTGTTTAGGCATTCTGATCCATTTTGGAACCGCACCAACCCTGGTAACCAAATTGTGTGATTTTAGGCAAATATTGGCTTTGTAAAGTGGGAAAGCCACAATTAATTCAAGATTTGGGGTTTCACTTCATACAAATCAAGCTCTAAATGCCTACCTTTTTGTCTCAGCTTTTTACCTCAAATGTTGATGCTTTGTTTCTACTTCTTTGTGCATGGAGTGGAGCTAGGATGGCAGCGAGAGCCACATAAAGGCTCGGCAACGGGGCCTTGAGCTGAGTCAGGGTAAAGCTTCAGGCTCGAACTATCAGCGACTCACCCACCCCTACCTACCTACCCTTCAATGTTGCCAGATTGCCCTAGAGGCCGGTCCAACCATGTTAAAAAGCAGTATTAAGGCAATGGGATTTGTAACAAAACACGATTTGCCCGTTTCTCGCATTGAATAAGACATGCATGTTTAGGGTCAGTGATTAAGACTTTTTTTATTATTATTTTTTTTAAATTAAGTTTAGAATTCTCATTTTGATTCATACTATTCCAAAATATTCCTTCTCCCCGCTGCTCCTTGGTTTTTTTGGGGTTTTGTTTTTGGTACGTATACGTAACAAGATGTTCCTTTAACGAGTGTTCACCACATTTGCACTTGATTTCGCCTTTCGGTCCTCAGAGACTAAGTTAAAGAGAACACAAACACTTGTAAATTATGCATTCCAATTTCATCAATTTGGTACACGCAGGACTTTAAGTGGGAAAAAAACTGGGGTGCTCTAAAAGGGGCGTGGCAAGTTTCTTAAAGGGTTGTGGCCTATCCGAGTAGGGGCATGGTCTAAATCAAGATAACTAGCAAGGTGTGCTTAAGAAAATCATGAAGTCGCATCCAGCAAAGGATAATAAAATAGGCAAAACAGTATATTTATTAAGTATAAGCCATAAAATACCAAACACTTTAAAAAAACATGTAAAACTGATTTACATTACTTAGAAATCTATTGCAGGATTTCCCAACACCCTTGAAGATATTCACTGTGTCTATTTTGCTGGGGTTTCTCACAACAATTTTCTTCAGCAGACCTAACTTTTGCCAGCCAATTCTTTACATACAGCTTTGCGTCAAATGTTTCAAATGGAGGACCATTGAGTTTTACCCATAAGCATGAAGAAATGGTCTCTACAAGAAGAGAGGCCCTTGTCGGACTAGCAATTAACCCTTTCGATGCTGATGACAAGCTCAGCTCGTCACCACCCACGGGTGTCGTGTGCTGATGACGAGCTGAGCTCGTCATGACACCAGCAAATTGGCAATTTGCCGCACAGCGCAAAAATCACCGCAGCAGCGATGCGGTTAAGTTCATTGCGCTGAAACCTCTCTCGCAATCCACATTACTTGCTGGCAGGTTTTCCATGCAAACTACTCATTTTTTAATGCTTCAGGGGTTTTCTTTCCACCGAAATCTTTGAAAAGTCTAAAAGCTTGGATAGTATCTCTTGCTGGTAGCTGAAACTCTGAACACAGTTTCTGGATCTCTGTTTCACCATAAAGAATGCATTCATCACCAGAAGGCAAGTTGCCTGCATCTAGCACAATGAAGCTGGCTAGAAGTTCTTTCTCAGAATCCAGGGCACATCGTTTATTGATATTTACTGACCGACTTTGGTAAAACTAATTTGGATTAAGGGCAACAGAGTTACTTCTACCATGGAAAAGAGGAACATTCTTGAATTTGCCCTCGTTAACTGCTCTCTGAGCCGCAGAAGCAAACTCCCCTGGTGAGTCCTTCATTGCTCTAAAAATACGTACTTGACTAACCAAAAGTCTGTGGGCATTAACAATTGTAATGTCCCTCCTCTGTAAGGAGAGTGATAAGTCTTTGAGTTCTTGAACTACATCACACATTACCCCCAAATCTCAGATAAAAGAATAGGATGTAAGCTTCTTCAAGAGACCTTCATACTTACTCCGGTCTCTTATGGGTCTAGATGGGTCTCTAGAAGCATTCTCAAAATGTTTGCACAGGGTAGGGAAGCAGTTCCAAACAGCTTTCACAGATCTGTAACTGGTTGCTACCCATCTAGTATCAAGCATTTTCCCTATCATCTGAAGTTGTACACATAGCTCGCTGGCAGCCAGATTTAGCTCTCTGGTTTTTTGGTGACATGCTGTATGTGGCATACAATGAGTCCATGAAAATCTTGAAGGGATTGACCCCGGCAAACTCATCAACTGTATCTGCCAAAGCAAGTTCTAGTCTATGAGCCAAACAGTGCAATGTCAGTACAAGAATAGGAAATTCTGATTTCAGCAATGCTACTACTCCTCCTTTTTTTACTAAACATTTACTAAACATCTGAACATACTGCAATCAAGATATCATGTAGCAGATTTTTTGTGAGTCCATCTTTTTCAAAGTAGCTTAGGAGAGCTGTCTTTACGCCAAGGGCATTTGTTTCTGCCAGCTCCAGCAGGCTGAAACAGATGGTCACTGGGGTACTTTCATTTCCAAAAATGCCATGGAGGTAGATGATTAAGGTAGAAGCATTGCTAATAGAAGTGCTTTCATCAATTAATACCGTGATCTTTGGTTTGTGTTGTATGATACAACAGACCAATCTTTGTTGCATTTCCAGTGCAATGTGTTTTATTATTCACTTTGCTGGGCAAAACACGGGCCATTGCACTGCCATTCTTTGCCTGAAGGGTAATTAGATCAGGGTGATCAGTGGAAGGGCGATCTTTTTCTGCCAAGTAGTAGGTAGTGTCAAATACCTTGCATGTGCTCTCCATAAGTTTTGCATTACATTTGTGTACTGTCACCACTAATGTATTTTCCTGCTGAGCTGTAAGAATGTCTTCAGCGCTCACCTTATGCTTCTTAATCTTCTTTCTGAGCTGTTTCTGCCTGGAATCTTTTCCGTCACCGGAAGGACCAACCTCGCCATCTGCCCACTCTTTACTTATGCGCATGCTCTGGGTGTTATTGTGCACTGAAAGACCTGTTGATTGAGCCTGTTTGCAGGAAGAACATCTAATATAGCCTGACTCAAGATACAACCATTTATATTCCTCTTGAAAGTAATACCACTGTCTAGTGTTCCATCAGTCAGGGATTTTGACGGTTTCTTTCTCTGGCACATGTTGAAGTCTTTTTAAAGGTGGACTGTCCTTGGCAGACTCTTGCTGAGTTTTACTAGCCTCATCACTAGTTGGTTGCACTGGACAAGACACCCCTGTAACACGCTGGCGCTTCAGTGACGGTAGGAAGTCAATCATTGAAGACTGCATAGACTTGAGCTTCAGAGCAGAAGCAGATAAGCCATCAGTAGCCATGGTAAAATTTAGAACTTCCTTCTTGAAGGCTAAACTGGTATATCTGAAAAAGAAAAGAAAACTTCTCTGCTGATTTTGGTTTCCAGGTGATAAGGCCTTGCGTCACGCAACGAGAATATTAAGCCTCTTATCTGCAACAAAAATTGAATAGTTTACTCCAGTGATCAACAATGTTTAATTGAAGTGCCATTTGGCAGGTGGATGTTACTCTTCATTCTGTGCTGCTCCTGAAAGGATCTCTCATTGTGAAGTCCAAGCTCCCGAGTGTGGTCAGATTGGGCCCCATCCAGGTACTTTGCAGGGGGGCCCCCTCAAGTTTCGTTACGCCACTGACACGTAAGTAGTGACAGGGCGACCTGTAAAGAGAAGGCAGGCCCACTGGTAGCACATGTGATCATAATCTCCCCCCCTGTGCAAACTCCGGTTACCTTAGGATGTGAAGGGGGCTCTGCGGTCCGCGCTGATCTCCGGTGAAGCCGCTTTCGCTGGTGGGACGTGCCTCGGCCTCAGGTTCAGGCTGCTCCTTTCCTCGATGACAAGCTCGAGGGAACCCCAGTTGCTAGGGGACACCTCGTGCCGCCCCAGATGCAACGTAGCTCCGCCTGACGAACCTCCGTGTTGCTGGGGGAAATCCTCATTGCTGTGACCAATCTGAGCACAGCTCGGAAATGACAATCCCGGGCCGGTGAATACTGGAAGGGTGTTTTCAAGGCTCCTTCTCAGAGGGTATTTCACTATCAAGACATGTTCCCCACACTAGTAACACCAAACAAAAACCGGGACGTCTGCTCACCCTACCTTTGACATTTGAGGCCCAAAAATAGAGCCCCCTAGAGCCCCCTTTCGAGTCCCCCCCAAAAACCTGGGGGGCTCAGCCCCCCACAGTCACCCCGACCCCCAAACTTAAAGCCCTGGGTACACGCCAGTTCTGTTATCCAGTATTTGGGTGTCTTTCATAGATTCACATGCCTGAATCATTCCCCGTCGCCGAGACGGGAGCCTCCGGTACATAAAAAAGTAATGTCCTAAGGACATACATAGAGAACATAGGCCGAAGGGCTTCCCCTTTGGGGCCTTTCCACGTCCTTATGTAAAAAGGACCGAACTCTCATCGTTAGCCAATCAGCTCCGACCTCCCTCTAGAACCTTCCCGGGAGGAGCCTCCGTCCCTCAGATTTTCTACCGCACGTTGTGCTAGGGAGTCTCCAACCTGAGCTCTTCAGGTTTTTTTGCTTCGAAGTCTCAAACTTCTCTGGAAAATCCCTTTGTTCAAAGGAATAATTATCCTATCTTCGACTGCCGTCTCCCATGTCGGAATCCAATAAAAAGGCTTCATCCATGGCAGACTCGCAAAAGAAAGCCCTTCTCAGGGCCTGTTCCTCCTGCGGCAAGAAGCGGATTCAAGCGGAGGATAAGCACGATCTGTGCTTGTATTGCCTGTACCCTGACCACGTCTCTGACAAGTGTAGGGTGTGTAGAGCCTTCCCAAAGAAGACTGTAAAGGAAAGAGAGGCTCGCCTTCTCGAATGGCTCGACAGGCTTAAGGACCGAGACACTCTGGAATCTTCCGAGGGTAGTGTCTCCGTGTCCTCAAAAGTCTCCAAGAAGAGACCCAGGGAGCAGTCCCCTGGAGAGACAGACACTCCTCCCAAGAAGGCGCACAGGAAGCCTTCGGAGGCACGTTCCACCACCTCCTCCGTGTCTGTTCGAGACGACCAGAGGTTCAAGAAACCCGCTCCATCTACTAAGCGGACCACCTCGGTCTCGACCACCGTGTCGACCACTACGGCCTCATCGCCCTCCGCGACGGCCACAACGACCACCACTGCGTCCTCAGGCGCACCGGTCTCCTCTACCATTCCTCTGAAGTCTTCGTCCAAGACCAAAACAGGACCATCGACGGTGTCCCCACTGTCTGCGTCATCGTCGCCTAAGAGATCCAAGTCAAGTTCGAAAGGTCGGCCTTCGCCGAAGAAATCTCAAACCGAAGGATCGTCACCTAAACAGTCAAGGTCAAGTTCAAAAGGCCCGCCTTCGCCCAAGCAATCTCAAGTTGAAGGCTCTACCACCAGTAAGTCCACGGTTCAATTGTCCCCGCAGACTTTGGTGCCATCGACAATATCGGAATCGTTACAGTCGCCAACCCAGGTGGCGGGCGCGCCATCTTCACGCACGTCGTCAGAAGGGACCCCGGCGCCATCTTGGAAGGAATCCAGATTGGTCGAGGTCTCCATTCACTCGATTCCACCTTCCTCGGTTCCCCCAACGAAGGGGTTGCCACCCGATCAGGAGCAGGTAGCTCTGCAGAGTGAGGATTCCGAGGAGGAGAACCAGCCCGATCCGGCCACCTCCCTATCGGACATTCACGAGGACCAGGAGGAAGTCATGTATCAGGACCGTTCCGTACACTCAAGTGTCCGCACGGAAACCACCCCGATGATCTGTTTGCCCGTATCCCTGGTCAACGATTTACGCTGCCTAGTGCAGGACTATAAGCAAAGATTCCCGGATGCCGACAGCGGAACCCAGGCACCGGTCACCCAGGCGCAGCCGTCTGCCTCGCGTCCTTCCGCTCTCCAGGCCCGGCCTCGGAACCAACCCCAACCTCGTGCTCGGCCCCAGCCTCAGGTAGAGGACTCCTCTGAGGATGAGGAGGAGGAGGCGGACTTGGAGGAAGGTGAAGTGCAAGACGTCGACTCGGACCAGAGAAACGACGACGCCGATGCTGCGTCATCCCAGCATTCGTCAACCCCGGCATCCCCACAACCGCACCAAACCGAAGCGACGGACGTTGGGGGGTTCCACAGGCTAGTGGACAGGGCGGCTAAGAGGTTTCACATGGCGGTGGAATCCACGGAAACGGAATGCTTCCTCCATGATTTCAAGGAGCACAGCCAGAAGTCGGCCAAGTCTATTCCAGTTATAGACTTTCTGTGGGAACAAGGCAAGAAGTTGATGCTTACGCCTGCCTCGGTGCCTGCGGTTGTTCCGCGCCTGGACAAAAAATATAAGGCCCCGCTTACCGCGCCGGCCTGCCTTACCGGCCACCCCAAACCGGATTCGGTAGTGACTCAGGCGGCTCAAAAACAATCCCGCAACCCATCCTCGCCACTGTCCGCACCCCCGGACAAGGAAGGCAGAAAATTGGACACCATTGGCAAGCGGTTCTCTACCACGTCCGCCATGACCATCAAGGTGGCTAATTCCATCGCCCTGCTAGGGCGCTACAACCGCCAGCTATGGGAAGACATTGCCCCCTACCTGCAAGACCTGCCAGCCACGGTCCAGGACGAGGTGAAAGCTCTCCTAGCGGAAGGACAAAACTCAGCTGCAGAGATCATCGACTGCGCCATCGACGCAGCTATGACTGGATTCCGCCAGTTGGCCGGGGCTGCCGTGCTCCGACGCCAGGGCTGGCTCAAGGCGACGTCCTTTCGACAAGAGGTCCAATCTAAGGTGCTGGACATGCCATTCGATGGTCAGTTTCTTTTTGGGGAAAAGATAGACGAAGCACTCCAGGCCATTAAGAAGGATACCGACCCGGCAAGGGCGCTGGGCTCCCTCCAGTCCCGGAACCAGTCCTGTCGGGGTGGCCGCTCCAGAGGCCAGTATTCCTACAGAGGTTCCTACCAAAATAGGTCGTCCTACTCCTACGGCAACAGGAACCAGCCCCAGCACAAACAGCAGAACCGACAGTCGTCCTATGGGAGGTCATCCTTCAGAGGCAAATCCGCCAAGAAGGGCGCTGGCGGCCGCCAGTGACCATTTACTCCAGCCAGTCCCACCACCGTCTCAATCCTTTCAAATTGGAGGAAAACTGACCCGCTTCCTCCCCAATTGGCGAAAAATCACTACGGATCGGTGGGTACTACAGATAATTCAATTTGGACATTCCCTCGAAATTATCAACACCCCTCCCAACACACCTCCGCTGAAGCGTGCTCACAAACACCTGCACCTCCTTCTCAAGGAAGTCTCCGCCATGTTGGTAAAAGGAGCCATCGAGAGGGTCCCAGCGTCCCAGAAGGGGACGGGATTTTATTCCCACTTCTTCCTGGTCCAACAGAAGGGAGACAAGTGGAGACCAATCCTGGACCTCCGGGCGCTCAACGCCTTCCTTCGGAGTCAGTCCTTCCGGATGGTAACGTTACAGGAGATCCTGGGAGCGCTGGAGAGGGGAGACTCCATGGTCTCCCTGGACTTACAGGACGCCTACTACCATATCCCCATCCTCACAAGGCACAGGAGGTTCCTGCGGTTCGAGGTAGCAGGCAGACATTATCAGTTCAAGGTCTTGCCATTCGGCCTCAAATCCGCGCCACGTATCTTCACGAAGTGCTTGGCACCGGTGGCAGCCTTCCTGCGGCAAAGAGGTCACCAGGTATTCCCCTACCTGGACGACTGGCTGGTGAAGGCGCCTTCTCCGGGGGGCGCGACCGCTTCCTCCAACGCCTGCAGCGCACTTTTTCAACAGCTGGGTCTGACGATCAACCTCAAAAAATCCTGCACTACTCCATCAACGAGGGTCACCTTCCTAGGGGCTACCTTAGACACGGATTGCGCAAAGGCCTTCCCCTCGGAGGACAGGACCAACAAAATACTGTCTCTGGCCGCGGCGGTGGCCAAGAAATCTCGCATCAAAGTCAGGACATTCACCTCCCTGCTAGGGATGATGTCCTCCTGCATTCTCCTCATACCGCACTGCCGGCTCCGCATGCGTCCCCTGCAGGAGGCTCTGGCGAGGCAATGGAAACAGAGTTCCGGCTCGTTCGAGGACGTTATCAGGATCACACCGGCCATCACAAAGGCCCTTCTGTGGTGGAGAAGGCGGAAACACCTGACGGCCGGCTTGCAGTTCCTCCTGCCGCCGGCACCTCTGGTCATCACGACAGATGCCTCCCTGGAAGGCTGGGGCGCTGTTCTATTGGACCTTCGAGTCAGCGGCAAATGGGAGGCCCAAGAGAAACTACTACACATCAACCTCTTGGAGCTGAGGGCTGTGTATCTGGCTCTGCAGGCATTCCTGCCACGTATCGGAACTTCCCCGGTGCTCCTCAAAACGGACAACACCACGACGATGCACTACCTGAACAAACAAGGGGGAACGCGATCTCTCTCTCTCTCACGAGAATCGCAGAAAATCTGGAACTGGTTGGTGGCACACGGGCTCTCCCTCAAGGCGGAGTACGTTCCCGGGAAGGACAATACCATCGCGGACGCCCTCAGCAGGCAGACCTCTCTCTCCCACGAATGGGAGCTGCACGGCGACACCGTGGCCCACCTCTTCTCGCAATGGGGAGCCCCGAAGATCGATCTCTTCGCGACGGCAGGGAACGCCAAATGCCCAAGCTACGCAAGCTGGCATCCCCAACAGGGGTCGTTGGGAAATGCTTTTTCCATCGGCTGGTTCAGCGTGTTTGCGTACGCTTTTCCTCCGTTCCCGATGATACCGAGGCTCCTCCGGAAGATGAAGATGGAGCCGTGCACCCTGATCCTGATTGCTCCGTACTGGCCGAGACAACACTGGTTCTCGGACCTGCTTCGCCTCTCCATCAGGCCCCCGATTCACCTGCGACAACACCCGAACCTCTTAACGATGTCCGGAGGCCAGGTACACCACCCGAACCTCCGCTCGCTCAAATTATCGGCCTGGCTCCTGAGCACCGAGAGTTCGGAGACCTAGAGATCCCGCAGGACTGCAGGGCCGTCCTAGCCAAAGCGAGGGCGGGCAGTACGAACAAGACCTACTCGCTGAAGTGGAAGAGGTTCTGCTTGTGGTGTTCGGAACAAGCATCTATGGGTTACCCCAGTGCAGCTGCTACCGTACCTCCTCCACCTGGCTCAATCGGGGCTGGCTCACGCCTCCATTAAGGTTCATCTGGCTGCGATTTCTAGATTCACCAGGACCTCATCAGGGCCTTCACTATGGTCCAGTCGGCTGATAAAGCAATTTCTGAAGGGGCTCTACAGATCCTTTCCGAGGCCTCGGAAAGTCCCTCCAACCTGGCAGTTGAACTTGGTGCTCAACCAACTCATGAAACACCCATTCGAGCCCATACACCGGGCCTCTCTCAAACATCTCTCCTGGAAAACGGCACTCCTGCTCGCCCTGACGTCAGCCAGGAGGGTCAGCGAACTTCAGGCGCTGTCTATTCAGGAACCGTATCTCCAATTCAGGCACGACCGAGTGGTACTCAGGCCCAACCCTAAATTCATACCTAAAGTGCCTTCAGACTTTCATCTGAACGAACCAATTGTCCTCAAGTCCTTTTTTGCGAACCCTTCCACAACGGCAGAAAGGGCGCTGCATTCCTTGGACCTTAAAAGATGTCTCAAATTCTACTTGGACAGAACCAAAGATGTCAGAAAGTCTTCTCAACTGTTTGTAGCCTACAGCAACCCGCGAATGGGTTTGCCCCTAACAAAACAGAGCATCTCCCGCTGGATTTCATCAGCGATTGCGTTTTGCCATGATCAGGCCGGACGGCCTTTAACGGACCGAGTGGCTGCCCACTCTACCAGGGCGATGTCCGCGTCGGCGGCGCTCTTCGCTGGAGTGACGGTCCTAGACATTTGCCGAGCGGCGACCTGGAAGTCCCTGCACACCTTTTCCAGGCATTACTGCCTGGACATCGAACTGCAGAAGGATGCTGCAGTGGGACAAGCGGTGCTACGCCATCTCTTCCAATAAGGTGAGCCTTACCTCGTCCCGCCATCCAGGTATGCACATTCTTCATGGTTTTTCTGCTATATGCATGACTGTATATTACCATGTTTCTCTCATGTTGTCTGTAATTTATGCAGATCTGCTGGAGGTGAGAATGTGCTTTACCACTATGCATGTATAACTGCTGGCTACTCTGATTCAGGCATGTGAATCTATGAAAGACACCCAAATACTGGATAAGAAATGCGTTACTTACCTGTAACAGCAGTTATCCAGTATTGGTGTCTTTCATAGATTCACATGCAACCCTCCCGCCTCCCCGGTAAGGACTCACGTACCTCTATGTCTAGATTGCGACACCCTAGCTGGGTGCGTACGAAAATCTGAGGGACGGAGGCTCCTCCCGGGAAGGTTCTAGAGGGAGGTCGGAGCTGATTGGCTAACGATGAGAGTTCGGTCCTTTTTACATAAGGACGTGGAAAGGCCCCAAAGGGGAAGCCCTTCGGCCTATGTTCTCTATGTATGTCCTTAGGACATTACTTTTTTATGTACCGGAGGCTCCCGTCTCGACGACGGGGAATGATTCAGGCATGTGAATCTATGAAAGACACCAATACTGGATAACTGCTGTTACAGGTAAGTAACGCATTTCTTCTTCAAGTGTACGTTACTCTCTTTTAGGTAATACGGCTGTAGTATCTCAAAATCCACTTTCAAACACGAAATTCTCTCTCCCCACAGCCCTCTTCTTCCTAGAAGAAAAGATATTAGCACGAGGGAAAATTCAACAAAAATACAAGCACTGGCAAAGCCAGTAGGTGTGGCTTGCATTTTAAGTTCTAAACTGGACCTATTGACATTGTGATTTTTGGTTAATAGTAACTAGGCAGCAGAGATAGGCCCAGTCTTCCTGTCAGCTGCAGCATATAATTACAGTCCTGAAAATTGGTGAAATGTGGGTGACAAGATCCAGACGGAGGGGTACCCATAGAGGGGGTTTATAACGTGGAGGTAGCAACGCCCAGTACTGATGCTTGCCAAGAGCACTCCGAGCTTTCCATGCCACCTTTCAAGTGGCAATGCAAAAATAGAAGATCTTTTGATCAAAGCAGACGAGTTGGCATTTAGGAAGGTTTGCCCGCTTGTAATGGTAATGTAGTTTCTTATATAGCGCACGTATCACCACAAAGGGTACCTCGGCGCTTGCTTTGGGAACCCGTCCTGGTTTTTCCCTGTGGGATAGCCCAGCTGGGCACCCCCAAGGTGAAAGCCAGGCATCCCGCCGCGGGGGCCGTAGTGGAGATTGAGCAAGCTATTGCCCAGAGTTGCAGAGCGTGAACCCCTGATTCAAGTAGGCACCGAAGCGAGAATTATCAGGTCCGTGGACATTTGGGCTCCAAACCCTGCCGCGTCGGGAATTGAACCCTGGTCCCGGGCCGACCTCTGCTTCTGGGTCTGCCTCCTCTAACCGGTGAGCCACACTTCTCCACAATCCTCCGGTGGATTTCGTGCCCCAGGCTTCATCACTCCTACACACCCATAGCAGACACCGTTGTATGCTGCAGCTCAACAGAATACTACAAATGCAGGACCAGTGCTGTAACCAGTTAATTCAGATATCAGTGACTTTGCCCTGTTACATGGTATATTAGCACGAGTTGCGAATAATGCTTAGAGCGAGAAATTTATTTGGTCATCTCCATCCCTGGACCTTTAATGTCTTGAAGGCCAAAACGTGTCAAACATTACCTTTCTGGAAGAAGTAAAATCTACAGATGGAAATGATGAATCAATAATCCTGAAATGGGGAACTAAATCAGAAGGTCTAATGAAAAGACTGTGGGTCCCATAAATACCATAAATTTTGTTGGATTTCAAACCAGTTACTGAGGACGAATGGAACCAACAATGTGTATGTGAATTTTGATCTCTGGGAGAGGCCAAGAGTGATGGCAATGTTGTTTGTTTTTTGTGGATATAAGTTGATTTATGTAAATTGATATTAATACATGTTTGGTAATTTTTTTATTGAAAAATGCAGAGGAAAATACCAATGCCAATGACTGGGTTTAAAAATATACGGTCTTATGAGTTTTCTTAGATATTCTTTGCCAGAATAACTATGAATGGCGTTTCAGGCACATGGAGTGTGTTTGTAATAAGAAATGGTGTTAAGAAGCTATGCCTGCACTTATTTCTTTTTTGTATGGTTCATTAGCCCAAGAGTTGTGGTGATTATTGGGCATCCCCTTATTCTTTAGCAGGTCCAAGGGGCAATGGGCAGCACCAGCTCGGGCCACACACCCTCAGGAAAACCAAGCATTGCGTACATAGCCAAAGGAAAGGAAACCTGCCCCTGCAAAGGAGAATAATGTTGCAATCGAGATGAGAATGTTTTATTCGAGTGCATGGGTTGACAATATGACTATGGAAGCTGCTTTCAAGTCTTAAAATGGGAGGGAGGATTTAAGAACTTGGATTATTTGTGGTGGGCGACTGTCCTCTTGAAAGAATAATCACAACCCTTGTCTGGGTGCGTCTACAAAGTCACTAAATTAACCGCCTGGTAGTTATGGCAGGAAAACAGTCAAAATCGCAAACAATAAAAATCCCAAACCAAATTAGAAAAAGAGTAAAATGTCAATTTTTTTTTACAAAAATCCAGTAAGAGTAATGTAACCAGAGATAGAACCTTTAAGGTTTTAGGCAGAAATGACGCCAAAAAGCACACAGCGCTATTGATAGTCAATAGTTGTGGTAGATAGGGAGCTGGGTGCAATTTGAATCCAGCTGCGATGGAGCAAGGGTCGGATACAACAGTCAGGCTCATCTTAATCAAAGATTTTACCTACTGCTTAGTCTTTTCAGTCACAATTAAAACCAGGAGTACACTTCTAAGGCCACGGGACCTCTGCGGAGGCCCTTCGAGACCCACAGTGGTGCAGAGGCCAACAGTAGTGTCCAGTCAAGCTCCAGTAGCCACTGGTCAACTGAGTACTTCCAGGAAAAAGGCTTTTGCAGTTTGTAGTCTCCCTAAGGCCACACGGGAGGTCAACCAACTGAACTTCAAGTCTTTGTCCTGGATACAAAAGGGAGAAGGTCCAATACTTCTGGGATCTTCATAAGTCACAGAGAGCAGGTCCAGTCCTCTTTACTTCCACAGATCCCAAAGTGTTCTGAAGAGGGTACCTGAAGGTGAAACATTTATGCCTGGCATCAGCTAGTGGGAAATAGTGACTCCTCGCTCCTTCCTAGCCAATAGGGTAAAAGCTCCCAGGCTCTGACCTTCCTACGTTTGCACTGGTTACTAGTTGCCTTGCTGCAAACAGGCCCACAACGCAATTTGTTAAGGTTTTTTTAAGTCTTCTCCCACACTAACTTTGGGCTCAGAGGGCTGGGAGTGTGAGTGGTGAGTGTACTATGGTAATCATAGTGCCTTTTAACATCTAACATCAGAATCGAGTTTGAGACAAGCTTTGGGCCTAAAACAAACCCAGAAATAGAAGTCTGGTAGAAAAAAAAGAAGGGTCCTTCAGCAACGAGGCAGACGATACACAAGATTTGCCTTGGAGTCCTGTTCTCTGCCTTTCTAGTGTGCCCCAAGTATTACATGTGACTCAACATGCCGGTCAAGCAAGATTTGACATTGTGCTATCAAAAAGGTACTCATATTCCAAACCCTGCCTACTCTGGCGAACGAAGAGTCATCTCTGCCCATTCAGTTCAGCCTATTGCTTGCTACAAGATGGCATTTCACACCCATTCAAAGCTGATCTCCAGCTGGGAGCAGCTTAGCGAGGTAATGCAAAATAGGCTCCAGGAACTTCAGGCAGGGATAAGTTAACTTTTTAAAGCTACTTCTCACAATATGTATTAAAAATAAGACATCATTGATTTGGATTGTTAATGACTATTAAAATTAGCGGTTAAATTATTTTTCCAGCTGGTCCCATTCACAAGCTACAATATTAGTATTTTAACCGGCACACTGATTTTCTACAGCTAAGCCTAGTGAAAATAGCTTTTTAGGCACTATGCCAGTAGGGTTATGGTAATATTAATTTTCTACGTGTCCCACTTTCAAATACCATTCACCATACCATGTGAACTACAAGACTTAATATTTAAAAGGTAGGTTATTTTACCTTTCAAAAGGGTTATTTTGAACAGATCGCACTGCAGGTTAGACTACACAGAGTAGTCATGAAGTGATGTTTGCACTGCCATTGGAGTAGATGGCACAATAGGTGCTGCAGTCCACAAGTGGCATTTTAAATTAAAGGCCCTGGGAGCACTTTCTGAACCACATAAAAGTGACTTATAGGGAAATAGGAAATAAAGGCTCTAAATAGGAATAAGCCAATGCAATCATGTTTAAAGGGAGGCACAGACACTTTGCTACAGAGTTTGCAGGGGTATGGTGTACAGAGTTCTAAAACCGACAAATGTATAGGGTCCAAGAAAAGGAGAATAGGACTGACCACGCAGAAAAAAAAAAAAAAAAAAAGGATTTCCTGCATGGAATACTCCAAAGAAGGAAATCAATGTGATATATCCATGAAAAAGCACAGAAAAACAGAAAGAAAATAGAAAAGCAAGTTTGTACGCAGTAATAGAGACAACCAATAGCAAATACCAATTATAATACCAAAATACAGCCATGGGATACCTTGCACTCTTCAAACTCCATGTCTTTACCATCTTATCCTAGCTTAACTCAAGAGCTTAAAAAGTCATCAGGAAGAACCAGGGAGTGAGAGGGCACTTGCAAGACAAACAAACAGAGGGCGTTGGTGCACTTGAGTTATGGGAAATTAACTTGCCCAAGACCAGAATCCCAAAGTAGCAGATCGAGACAGAGTCAAATGCCACTGCCTGGAGGAAGAGGGAAATAGACACCAGGTGAACCGGATGGTTGTATGTGAATTCATAGAAAAACAATTTCATGCAATTCCATTGCTGAGAAACAATTTCATCTAAAATGTTTAATGGAAATTTTCAGAATGAATGGCATTTGCCTTTTCATAGAAACCAATTAATAGAATGTTTTTTTTGGTCGACATTGGCTTTTGAATGCTTATTTAAGTGTAAGTACAATGGTTGCAGGTCTTATTTTACTAAACGGTTTTGTTGGCGATATTTATTTCAGTACTTTACTTCATGAAACAATTAACATTAATATCTTTGACACTGTCAAATAATTACTTTGGATGCTTTTAATTAGCGGATCCACCACCACTCAAACACATTCAATCGCGGACAACTCACAACCCCTAAACACATCAGACCCTGCCCCGAAACACCTCACCACACCTAAACGACACTCATCCCGATGTGAAAAGCCCTTTCTACCCCAAAAATCCAGCACCCCTGAACCATACAAATCTGTCACTATCCCTAACTCCGCCTAATCCTGAACCCCTAAAAAAAACCTTTCTACACCCAAACCCCATCAATCCCATACCCATTAAAACACCCGAGCATGGAGATGCGACCATGGCGGCCGCCTTGGCAGTCGCCTGCTAGCAGAGCTCCGTCCTGCACCAGCAAACCGTTCTTAATCCAGACATTTGACCGATGCCGGGCACCTGTTTTAGGTGAAGCATGCCGGTGGAATTGGTGGCACCAGTCCCATCTGCGATCAGGACTGATCACAGCTGCTGCATTGCTGGGAAGCCTCAGCCTGAGCGCCGCCCGAAGCAGGGTATTACGACAGTGGATCACCCAGGGTCTACACTTTGCTACTGCTGTGCTGCTTTTTTGCTGCCAAAGGGCGTGCTGTTACTCTGTTCCCTGTAGGCCTGTACAGGAAGCGGGTGCAGTTGGGCATTGAGGTCATTGGCAGGGCCAATTATCTCCTGTATGCTGGGGCAGCAGTGTAGCCTGCGGATTGCGGCCTTCTCAGCCTGAGGTAGGTGTTGCATTGCTGCACACATGGATGTAGTATCCCTGGGGCATGGCCTCTGAACTCTGCCTGAAGATTGGGGGTATGGTGGGCACTCCCGCTCGCTTCACTTGTGTACTGCTCGAGTGGAGGGCCTTGCCTGGCCCAGTGGTGGATCATGGCCTGTGAAGCCGGCCGTGGGCTCACTGACTTCTCGCCGCTGGGGCTACTGAGTGGTGTGGTGGCCCCGGAATGGGGTGCAGTCTAGAGGGGCAGCTCATTCAACCTGGCCTTAGGGAGGACTTGCGGCACACATTGGTGCAGAGCCCCTGCAGGGAGGACCCCATCATCTTTGTCTAGAGGCCGTGACCAAGGGGTGCTGCACAGATGTGTTCTGCAAGACCCTATTGTCTTGGTCTAGAGGCCTGGGTGCACAGTTCCTGTCACCGCTCTATGTCTTTGTACCCCGCCGGTGCTGGGGTCCTGTCCTGACAGTGGGCTGTGACCTGGGTGATGATTAGGTCAGTACGGGGCCATGTGACTTGAGGGGCCCACAGGCCATCCCCATTGGGACACCTGTGGCTTTTGGTCAGCTCTGGGGGAGGCTGCATTGCTTGACGCCTGTGTGTTGTGGCCGCCTGGGTGTGAGGGTCTGCTGTTGCTGTGCCGTCAACTGCATAATCTGCCACAAGGCCGCCAACATCTGCTGACTGACCAGAGACTGCAGTCCACGCACATACCTGCTGGGGCAGGTTCGCTGCAGAACCCCCTAAAGAGTGGTCCTCCCTCCCTGAATGATCTGGGCCATTTGTCGGTGGGAGAGCGCTTTGGAGTCCTTGGCCTTCCCCGGCTGGGATGCCCAGCTTCTCCCTCCGAGTCAGAGTTGTTTGCTCAAAGTGATCTTCACTGGTGGCTGTTGCTAGTCTTTGGCCTGCATTCTGCCTTCACAGCTTCTCCCTAGGATTGTGGGACTACAAGGTCTTGACAACTCTAGGGATCAACTTATGAAGACCACTGGGGTTCCTGGGGTGCTACTGTCATGGGGGAAGGACAAAGCATCATCCTCCGCTTCAACACAGATGCAAATGGAGCATTATATCACGCGGTCCGTCTCTGGTCCCGCCAGATCTTCTGAGGGTGGGAAATCCACACCTGGATTCCACAACCTTGCGTTCATCCTACAGGCTATCCAGTCCCCATGGACAGTGGTGGACGCCCTTCCTCGTTGCCTTGGATCACTTGGACTGCCACGCTGCTACCTTTTTTGACTGCCAACTGCCCTGCTCCAGAGCCCTGTGTTGGGCAAAGACATGCTGCTCAGCCCCGCAGCTCCGGCTCCCGCTCCTGATTGCGGACCACCGACTGCCTCAACTACAGCTCCCAGGAGACAGCGCAGTCTCGCGAGAGGAGGGGGGGAGCAGGCCCATAAGTTTTCCTTCGGGCTCCCACAGCGCGGGACTAGCTCGGGCACGCCTGGGCCAAGGGCTGGCCCGTCCTTGCCCGTCATTGGCCAGAAGAGGCCGGGTTGGGCCAGGACTGTGGTTCTGAAAATTCTGGACCCTGCTATTATATGGTACCGAGACTCCACACTCGTGTCAGAAAATATCATCCTACCATGACGAATTTGGTATTGGCAGACCGGTAATGATCAAGACATTATACCTGTGCATTTGCGTCATGATCAAGTGATGCAATCAACCTTAAATCTTAGTTTTCCTCTTGAACCCTCAGGTTCCATTTTGTGAGCGGCATCCATCTTGTGGTTGCCCTTACATAGTCAATTGACCAAGGCCGAATTCGAGCTGAAAGGACACGTCCACCTTTGCTGACTCCTCTGTGACCTGGGCGAGCTGCCTCCACCCAAACCTGTTCAGGCAGTCCCCAACCCAATGGCCGAGCGAGATTAGCATCAAGGCACAACAGGTCATAAACCATTCACTGCATACAAACCACGCTTTATCATACACACACCTGTCTCTGGTTCTTCTTTATGGCTAGTTTTACAAGGAGGAGGTGCCCGATTTTATTGGGGTTTCATCGATATCTGATGGGAGTTCTGGGCCTTGCCGGGTAATCTATCACAAACTGGACAAATGAAAATATGGGCTTGCCATCATGACTTTGCTTTTTCATTGTTGTAAAAATATGTATATGGTTGTACCGTAAAACAAAGAATTCTTGCCTGAAGCTGATATTTTTGTATAAAAGGAGAAGGCTGGCTCTGTAAAAACGAACAGTCTCCTGAGAATATACACACACCGTGTTGTTGTACTTCTAGGACGCTTGTTACTTGGTTGCAGCCAATAAAACTCGATCCTTGACATCACCTAGAAGACTCTGTGTTTCTGTGGTCCGAAACAGGAAGAACTCAAGAGGTCTCTGGGTGTTCCCCCTGGCACCGCCGGGTCCCTAAAAACCCGGTACCTCAGTTTGGCGCCCAACTCGGGGAGGTATCAAGCGGTGTCGGTCCAAGCCAGATGTTCGTGAGGAGCTTCGTGTGAAAAGTCCAGAGGACGGCCAGCCACTTCAGCGACCCCTGTATGTCGACGTGGTTCCGTAGGTCTTTGCTGCGAGGTTCCCCGCGTCCCGACGGCTACGAATGACTGCTGCCCTGACTATCACCCTGTTTTGGACCCATTGATGCTTGGTAGAGCGAAACGATAGACGAGTCTTCTAGCGACGTCATCGATACTTCAGTTAAGCATAAGTGGAGCGTCTCCCAGTCCTTAGTTTGATTCTTAGTTTTGGTATCCTTGAGATACGCTTTGTTTGGAACTTGCAAGCGCCAAAACCAAGGGCTTGGTGTATTCACAAGAATATCGTAATCGATAATCCTTTGAAGTTTGAAGCTATACTAGAGAGCGAAGATGCCTGGTCTTAGCAGACTTGGAAACTTGTTTTGTCTTGGTTGTAGTAGGGACTCCCGATTAGAGGATTCATGTCCGGTTCCTCCGATTGGAACTCCAACATATGAGCTCTATGTGAAGCACGGAGTAGGCCCCATCACATATAATGAAGTTTGGATAAAAGACACCAGAAAAGATGGGGTTTTAAAATGGCCCCAATATGGTAGCTTTGATACAGAAATTTTAGATAATCTAGAGGTGAAATTGTTCAAAAAGAAAGCCCGGCCGGCGATGTTTGGCTCCTTTCGCCTATGGCGCAAGGAAGCCAAACAGAAAGAAATGAAATTAGCAAAGAAAAATAAAAGAGGTATGTCAATGGTACAAGCTGCCGTTGCATACAGGGATAATGAGGAAGAGCAGGAGAGTGAACAAATGCTTAGAAGTAGGAAGTTAGCAGTAGATAAATGCTACCCAGTGTTGCCACGTAAAGGACCAGGATCAACGGAGAAACTGGATAGCGATCCTCTAATGTCCCACTTGTTGAGTTCACCACCCCCCTATGCACAAGATGCTACTGCACCCCCGCAACGCTTTGTTATACCACGCCCCGCTGCACGAACTCCAGTTCTTCCAAAAGCACCAGCTCCTCTTAAGCTGGTTTCTATTCCTCCGGCGCAGCCCTCTCAAGGGCCGCCACCTTTGCTACATACTCCATTTACTTTTTCTGCGACTTCGCCTACTGCTCCAATTGCTTATCCTAATCCTCTTTCTGCTACTGCCTCGACTTCTGCTTTACATCAGCCTGTCTTTTCTGGCGCATCTGCCTTTCCGCCAGCTTCTCCTTCTGTTCGACAGAGAGTAGCAAACACCGTCACTGGTCTTTTCTCACCTTTCTTTGGGTCGCCTAATACGACCCCTAGGACAGAACGTAGACAGTTGCGGAGTCAACTGCCTGACTATCAGGAAAGAGAAGTGCTGAATGAGTTGGCACGTAAATGGGTTACTGATACTGTAAAGTATGATGTTCAGTCCGTTATGGAAGTCTTCCGTCAGTTGGAAACATCTACACAGAGATATGTATTTGAACAAATGTGTGTATATCTCTGTGAAGATTTGAAGGGAAATGATCCAGAGTACAATATGCAAGAATTATTCCGCGTGCGATTCAAGTTCGGAGAAGGCATGATTGTGGGTGCCGATGTTGAACAAGCAATTGAGATGTTATTGTCATATAGGAGTAAGGGAAGCAATTCCCGATCACTGTATGAGCATGACATGCCAGGTAGGAAAAAGGCGCGACAGTATCCCATGAGAGAGGTTCCTCCAGTTTGGAGGGAAGGTGATGCAAATGCGAATCCAGCCATTCCGCCGCATTTCCAGCGTGTATGGGTACATATCCCATGGAAAAGATCAGAGGTTTTGGCTCTAAAGCAGACATTGCCTGATCCCCGCAAAAATCCTGCAGGGTATTATAAGGAGTTATCACAAACTGCCAGTTCATGTATCATGAATTTAGCGGATGTAGACATGTTTGGAAATGTTGTTCCACAGCCTTTATGGGGAAAGATTCGTCATGCAGATCATGACCAAGAGTTATGGGTCAATATTGCTGCTGCTGATGCTAGACAAGTTGGTGGCTCTAAGCCGAGCCTTTAGTAGCAGAACTTCCTGGTAGAATTATTACGTATATGAAGACTTTAATGCCCAAATTGCGTGTGAATTGGGACAAGTTGTCTGCATGCAAGCAGAAGAAAGATGAGAATGTGTCTGACTTTTTCACGAGGTTTGAAGAGACTTTTGTCGATCATAGTGGTCAGGATATGGCTACTGAGGGTGGCCAAAGATTGTTTGTTGACAAATTTGTACATAATTTACTTCCTGAACTGTGTAATAAGTTGAAGGATTCCGAGAGTGCTTGGGCTGTTTCCAAGTCAGCGCAGATTCTAGCCACAGCCCAGTACTATGAGAATAGACGCAAAGACGAGCTAGAGAAGGCAGACAAAAAGACTAAAGAATTGAAAACTAAGGTCCTCCTCCAGCAAGCTTATCCGCCTCGTACTGCTAGTCAGCACGATTATCAGCAACCTCAGCAGTATTCGAGAAACTCGCAAAGAAACGAGTCTTCTCAATAGCGTTTACCGTATGGTCCGAATCAGTGTGCGTATTGCAAGGAAGAGGGTCATTTCAAGAATAGTTGTCCAGCTTTATTGCGACGTTTGAATGGTGTTTCTGGTGCAAGAGGTGTTCAGCAAGCTCCTAGAGGTAGGGGCCGTGGAAACGTCCCCCAGAATGCTCGTCCCTTTCCACCTCAGAATTCTATGAACAGCTTTGACCAACAGAATAATGCGTCTTCTAGGACAGCTCAGTACTATGCTGATGACTACTATGCAGAGAACGAGAATGAGGGTAATGATTGCTAGGACAGCCATGGACAGAGAGAGGGAGTGGTTTCAGTTCCAGTACATCAGAATGGACCTTATGTTGAGGTGATTACATCAGGTGTGTCAGAGCCTTTTCTGCTGGATACTGGTGCTACAAAGAGTTCTATTATGCACTCAAAACTTCCTGGCGCACCTTTGTCTGGCGAAATGAATGTTTCAGTAGGTTTTTCTGGCGCCCCAGTTAGGAACCCGATCTCTAGTCCTATGTCCCTTTCTGTTGGGCCATGTGAATTAGAAGCACCCCTCATTCTTACAACAGGTTGTGGTGAGAACTCGTTGGGATTGGATCTGTTAAAGAGATTATATGCGACTTTGTACTGTTCTCCTTCGGGAGTACAACTTATCCTAGGTAAGAAAGTGGTTTCTCCAATGTATTTGTCAAGGGAAAATATTCCAACAGAATTGTCTTCTCTTCCAGATATATACTTTGGGCTAATGGATCCAATGATGTGGGTCTTTTGGAGATAGCACCATAGGTTATAACATTGCGAGCCAATGTTAGGTTGCCACGTATTCCCCAGTACAAGATCTCTAGCGAAGGTGAAAAAGCGTTGTTAGCAATCATTTACGATCTGATTGAGAAAGATGTCATTGAAGAGACAACAGGCAACATTTGTAATAGTCCTGTTCTGCCAGTTTTGAAGCGGCCATTTTGGTGTGTATTTCTTTTTGCCCGTGTCTCCTCCCCGCTCCCGGCTCCCAGCTGACCCTCCCACGCTCCGCCCCCTCCACTCTCCATTTATGCCAGATGAATCAACGCGCAGCGTCCACGCCGAAGGTGCGCCAAAGGTAAGCCTGTCTACGCCCGTCCGCGCCTGGACCGCGCCCAGCGCCTGTCTCCCTGGTCCCCGCCGCACCCAACCCACTCGAGTCACATATGATGCCGCAACTCTCCTCGCCCTCAACTCCGGACGCACTTTACAATGCTGCGAAGCTACCCCAGGACGTACCCACGGCCCATTCGCCTGCCTCTCCTGCAAGTTCAACTGCATCAGGACCCTCACCAAATCCACTTCCTCCACACACAGCTCCGATTCTAACCACCCGAAGTGCATCCTGCTGAACACCCGCTCGGTCCACAGACACCAACTGAACTCTGGGACCTTCTCGACAATACGTCACCGGACACCGCCTTCCTTACAGAAACATGGATGAACACATCATCAGCACCCGACATCGCCATAGCCATACCAGACGCTTACAAGATAATCCGAAAAGACCGTACCAACCAAACAGGAGGAGGCATCGCCATCATCCATAGGAGCACCATCAAAATCACGACCAACTCTGACGATAATCTCACAACCGCTGAACATCTCCACTTTCAGATCCACACCGACCCTAGGACCACACTCAGAGGCACCCTCATCTACAGGCCTCCAGGTACACGCACTCAATTCAGCGATGACATCACGGACTTCGTCAGCCCACATGCCCTCGCCTCCGAGAACTACATTCTTTTAGGAGACCTTAACTACCACCTTGAAAACAAACACGACAGCAACACCACCACCCTTCTGGACAACCTGGACAATCTCGGACTCAAACAACTTGTTGACACCCGCACCCATGTAGCCGGACACATGCTCGACCCTATCCTCACCTCTAGCAAGCACATCTCCTTCGATCGCACCACAGCTCTCCACTGGACGGACCACAGCTGTGTTCACTTCAGCTACAAAACCTCCCTGACCCACAACCGCCCTCAACCTATCCCTCGGAGAAATTGGAACAAAATCACCTCCGACCAACTCCTCACATCTCTCAACCAAAGCCCTCCCACCCTCTCATCGGACCAAAACCAAGCAGCCACCAATCTCAAGCAATGGATCACCCAGAGTGCTGAAGAATTAGCACCCCTGAAAAAGTATCAGATCAATTCAGCCAGCAAAAAGGCTCCCTGGTTCAACGATGACCTTAAAAAATCCAAGAAGCTATGCCGCACCCTGGAGAAATCATGGAGAAAAAACCCAACCACGACAACATGGCCACCCTCAAGGCAGCCACCCGCAAACACTACCAACTGATTCGATCCGCCAAGAAATCAGCTTTCAAGGATCGTCTCGACAACAACACTCACAACAGCAAGGAACTCTTCAACATCGTCAAAGAATTCACCAACCTCACCGCTGCATCTAACGACATCACTCCCTCCCAAGACCTTTGCGATGCACTTTCCTCCTTCTACAACAAAATTTACGACATCCACAACAGCTTCGAGAATACTCCCAGCGATCAACCCTCACCACCCCCCTCAGATCCTACTCCATCAACTAACATCCTTAGCGCCTGGAACCCAATCACCACTGAAGACACCATCTGCCTAATAAACTCAATCCACTCCGGCTCGCCAACCGACCCCTGCCCCCACCACATCTTCAACAAAGCGGACTCCATCATCACACCTCATTTCTGTGATGTCATCAACTGCTCGTTCAACTCTGGCACCTTTCCAGAAAGCTGGAAACACGCCGAACTCAGCACCCTTCTGAAGAAACCCACAGCAGACCCCTCTGAACTTAAAAACTACCGACCCATATCCCTCCTCCCATTCCCGGCCAAAGTCATTGAGAAAGCCGTCAACAGCCAGCTCGCCGCCTTCCTTGAATCCAACAACTCCCTCGATCCATCTCAAGCGGGGTTTCGAGCCAAACACACCACCGAAACCGCCCTCATTGCAGTGACTGAAGACATCCGAACACTACTGGACAACAGAGAAACAGTGACCCTCATTCTACTCGACCTTTCCGCTGCTTTCCACACAGTCTGCCACAGCACCCTTATACAACGCCTCAGCAACATCGGCATACAAGGGAAAGCCTTGGACTGGATCATCTCTTTCCTCGCTGGGAGAACTCAAAGAATCCGACTTCCCCCATTCAACTCAGAGGCCACTGCAGTCATCTGTGGCGTACCACAAGGATCTTCACTCAGTCCCACCCTCTTCAATGTTTACATGAGTCCAATCGCCTCCATCGCGCATCAACACAACCTTAACATCATCTCCTACGCCGACGACACCCAGTTAATCCTTTCCCTCACCAAAGACCCCAACACCGCCAAAACCAATCTTCACGAAGGCATGAAAGAAGTAGCCGAATGGATGAAACATAGCCGCCTAAAACTCAACTCAGACAAAACAGAGGTGCTCATCCTAGGATCTTCCCCCTCTGCCTGGGACGACTCTTGGTGGCCTTCCGCTCTTGGCTCAGCACCCACACCCACAGACCATGCACGTAACCTTGGCTTCATCCTAGACTCCTCTCTCTCTCTATGTCCAGACAAGTCAACGCAGTCTCATCCTCCTGCTTCAACGTACTTCGCATTCTCAAAAAGATCTTCCGCTGGATCCCCCTCGAGACAAGAAAGACTGTCACCCACGCACTGGTCACGAGTCGACTGGATTATGGTAACACACTATACGCCGGTATCACAGCAAAACTACAGAAAAAACTCCAACGCATCCAAAACGCTTCAGCGAGACTCATTTTAGACATCCCACGCCAAGATCAAATCTCCGGACACCTAGGGGACCTCCACTGGCTTCCCGTCAACAAAAGAATTACATTCCGCCTTCTCAACCACGCACACAAGGCCCTCTACAATCTAGAACCCGAATGCCTCAACACTCGACTATCCTTCTACAAACCCACCCGCCAACTAAGATCGTCCAATCAAGCCCTCGCCGCAGTCCCGCGCATCCGAAAATCCACCATGGGTGCAGATCCTTCTCCTTCTTTGCTGCCAAGACCTGGAACTCACTCCCCACTCACCTCCGCCTCACTCAAAACCACATCTCCTTCAGAAAAGAACTTAAAACCTGGCTATTCGACAAATAACTAACCCCTTCCCAAGCGCCTTGAGACCCTATGGGTGAGTAGTGCGCTATATAAATGCTCGAACTTGAACTTGAACTATGATGTGGGTATGTGCGAGGACACGATTGAGAGTGTGAAGTCTATACAATCCGAAGCCACAGAGAAAGAGGTGAATGAATGGAGAGAAAATAAGGGTAGATTGGATGCGAATGGTTGTTGGGTTGAATTGTCAGAGCATCAGAGATGGCTGTTACCCGATGCGTATGTGCTTGCAGTGGTGACAATGGCTCATGGGATAGCTCACATCAGTGTGAAAGGGATCTGTAAGTTGTTGGCTCCAGTATGGCAGAATAGTGGAATCCCTAAATGTGCAGAGAATGTGGTCAAGAACTGTATGGTGTGTCTGAAATACAATCCTGGTAGGGGAACCCCAACTCCAGCTGGTCATTTTGCGCCTACAACGTATCCGTTTGAGGTTTTGCAGCTAGATTTCATCCACATGGAGAGGTGCAACAATCTGAAATACGTACTCGTTGTTGTTTGTGCCTTTTCCAGGTGGGTGGAAGCGCACCCCCAATCAGCTGGATTAGTAGAGTGCTATAACGGCACTCTAAAGTTGAAATTGGCCAAGATACAAGCAAGCACAGGTCTTAAATGGCCCGACGCCCTGCCTTTGGCACTCCTATCTACCAGAATGACCGTCCACTCTAGAGTGGGACTTAGTCCACACGAAATCGTGTTCGGTCGCCCAGCTAACATATGGGGAGTGCCAAGGCCCACAAAGCTCAGTGAGATAGAGCATCCTCTACTGCTTGACTATTTGTACGAATTGACGGCTAAATTGCGTGTTTTACACCAACAGGTCCATGACTCTCTGCCTCCAGTCTATGAAGCTCCAGGACATCAAATCGATCCTGGATCCTGGGTGTTGGTGAAAAACTTTCAGCGAACAAAGAACGAACAGCCCAGGTGGACTGGCCCACACCTCGTCCTTCTTTCCACAAGATCAGCCGTTCGCGTGGAAGGAAAGAAGAACTGGATCCACGGGATCCACTGCAAACGGATCCCTCTGCCTCTGCCCTATGACCGGTGGATCCAGGATGGTGTCGCCGACTCAAAAACTGAATCTGTGCCACGATTTGTACCTTTCAGTGATGCACGTTTGAAAGGAACTACTACAGAAAAGGAGAGTGATAACCTTCTGCAAGGATCTGTGCCACCGTCAATGCAATTGGACACTACTGAGCCTGAACTCTTATTTATCGACCACACAGCACCTGGTCAAGACCGCTATAACTTAAGGCCAAGACCTATGACTATGGACTAAAAAAACATTTTTCTTTTTTGATTGTGCAGCTCTCTCATCCAGGAAACTTGCTCATTTTTGATTTTCGAACCGCCATCCGGTTCTGCTGCTAGGGTCGCGGTTGCCACAGTCTTTGGAGTGCAGCTGGAGACGGTTAGGCCAACAGTTCTGTTGGTTCAAGGGAATTACCCTGGGTTGACAGAAGCACTAATTAGCAGAATCAATCTCCCACCGCGGGCAGCAACTTAGAGGATGGAGTTTCCAAAGATGGAGAGACCTGCTAGATCAGCGAACTTTGAAAAGAAAATATGCACTGTGATGGCAAGAAAACGATTTTTAATAATATGCATTTTAATGTTGTGTAGCATAATGATAATTTTAGTGGGCTATGCTTTGTTCACCTTTCGAGGTTCATTTGTACACACCACACAGCCCACACCTCCTCCTTCTGTTTCCCCGCACTCCTTTCACCCTCTACCTGAACGCGAGTCTGCCAGAAGTTTAGAACTTGTAAACAACTCATTCGTCCAGCTCCTACACCAGCACCAGTCTGTAATGAACACCACGAATTGTTGGGTATGTGGACTTATGCCACACACGACAGATAAGGGTATCCCGTATTTCGTCCTGCCATTTAGCTACTATGGTTCTCTGTGGGCTTTCGAAACCATGTTCCTGTTTGCCATAGAACCGTATCCCCCACGTCCCACAGGAAGAAATTCAAGCAACAAGGCACTAGTGGCAGGAATCAGAAATATGAGCAGGGATATCGACACGATTAGAACGATTCCCAAAGATGAATTGACGCCTTACAGTAGATGGAACATAACTAAGTATGGAATTTCCTTGAGTGAGAGCCATCAAGCAAAGAAATCCTCCCCAATCTGGATAGTACCCCACCAAGGTCACCTATGTCTGCAGGGAAATGGCAAAAATCCTAGAGCTCAGTTAGGGAAGAGTGTCTGTACTGAAACGTATGTCTTTTCGTCTCAGACATCTCCTTCATTCTTGGCAGCTAAGGGTACCTACTTCGTCTGCCACGATAGAGCATACACAAGGTTGCCCCCTGACATTTCGGGCACATGTTTCATCTCGTTTCTGCTGCCACCCACCTACACGGCCGAGGCAGATTACCATCGGACAAGGACAGTTAGGGGTGTTGTGAGTAGAGACGACACTGCGGAACAGGAGTTTGGAGATTTCGCAAAAGGTTTTCTGCCATTTTGGGGGCCTACGGTGAACAGCAGGAACATTCGCCAATTGACGAGGGTAGTTGAATCCGCCGTGATTGAAACGGCTGGTGCCCTTAGTAACCTGACTGCGGAGCTCCAGTCGGACCGCCTTATGACTCTTCAGAACAGGGTTGCCCTAGATGTCATACTTGCAGACCGTGGTGGGGTATGTAAAGTGATCCAATCCAGTTGCTGCATTTTCATCCCCAATAATGCTCCGACAGTGTACCAGGCCATCTCCAAACTGCATAAGATCTCTGAATCCATTCACGTGGACAAAGGGGACTGGTCCTTGCTGGGGTGGTTCTGGGAACTGATATCTGCCCGGGGGTGGAAAACTCTGATATTCATTGGAATGATCTTAGCCATTCTGTTCCTGTTCTGCCTGTGTGTGCAGTGCGCTCCTGCAATATGTGGCCTCTGTGCTACATCGTGTGTAAGGAAGCCTGTGTCAAGGGACGAACTAAGCAAAGGGATGATGCTACAGCAGCATCTCAATGACTTCATGAATACAGATTTGGACTCAGATTAGCATGAGTAATTGCCTATATAAGGGCAAAAGGAGGGTCTGTGGTTCTGAAAATTCTGGACCCTGCTATTATATGGTACCGAGACTCCACACTCGTGTCAGAAAATATCATCCTACCATGACGAATTTGGTATCGGCAGACCGGTAATGATCAAGACATTTTACCTGTGCATTTGCGTCATGATCAAGTGATGCAATCACCCTTAAATCATAGTTTTCGTTTTGAACCCTCTGGTTCCATTTTGTGAGCGGCATCCATCTTGTGGTTGCCCTTACATAGTCAATTGACCAAGGCCGAATTCGAGCTGAAAGGACACGTCCACCTTTGCTGACTCCTCTGTGACCTGGGCGAGCTGCCTCCACTGCCTCCAGCCAAACCTGTTCGGGCAGTCCCCAACCCAATGGCCGAGCGAGATTAGCATCAAGGCACAACAGGTCATAAACCATTCACTGCATACAAACCACGCTTTATCATACACACAACTGTCTCTGGTTCTTCTTTATGGCTAGTTTTACAAGGAGGAGGTGCCCGATTTTATTGGGGTTTCATCGATATCTGATGGGAGTTCTGGGCCTTGCCGGGTAATCTATCACGAACTGGACAAACGAAAATATGGGTGTGCCATCATGACTTTGCTTTTTCATTGTTGTAAAAATATGTATATGGTTGTACCGTAAAACAAAGAATTCTTGCCTGAAGCTGATATTTTTGTATAAAAGGAGAAGGCTGGCAATGTAAAAACGAACAGTCTCCTAAGAATATACACACCGTGCTGTTGTACTTCTAGGACGCTTGTTACTTGGTTGCAGCCAATAAAACTCAATCCTTGACATCACCTAGAAGACTCTGTGTTTCTGTGGTCCGAAACAGGAAGAACTCAAGAGGTCTCTAGGTGTTCCCCCTGGCACCGCCGGGTCCCTAAAAACCCGGTACCTCAGGACTCTTGGTTTTGCACCATTGTTGATCCAACATTAACATGCCTGTCTTGCGGTAACTATTTCTATATTCTACTGGTGGGCTAACTGTGAGCCTTGACTCCAAGACATTCGGGACTTACAACCTGCTGGTTATTGTCCGCTGTTCGTTGTTTGACGGGGTGGGTCGGGGGATAATTAACTAAAAGGCATTAATCTATTAGAATCCTAGGACACATTCCTAGACGTCTTGTGATACTCGTTTTGTATAATATTCTGTCTCGATACAAGTACTGAACGAAGGGGCCATTATTAATTGATTTAGTCCTGTTATTCAGAAGAAACGGAGGGCAAAACTCTGTTTTGATCCTCCTTCATATCTAGGACAGGAATTACTTAGAGGGCACGAAAATGGGGAAAAGAAAAATACATACTACTCCTCCGTGCCAAAAAATGAAGAAGGCTAAAAGATCCTTGTGCTTCACTTATGAAATATCTGTCTGGGGCGGTGGGAGCACTTGAAAAACAAATCTCCAATGTAGAGGAGGAGTTGAGTAAAGAGTTGCTTGGCCCTATCGACCGGAGTATAATCAATCCACCCTCCCATGGACAATTTGATGTGTCTGTAAAACCAACACTCCACGCGACACCAGATAACTTACAAAACGGGTGTGTACAATTAGGGAGCGATGAGATATCTGTAATTGAAACGGAAGGCATTTTATTACCACCTCTCAAAAGAGCGTGTGTATCAAAGAAACCAGCTATCACAGCTGTAGCGCCACAGATCCATGAAGCACCTCGGATATCTAATAATGCAAACATTAAGCATACTACACTATCAGTAAAGGAGCGCCCAGTTAATATTAAATCAAAAGAATGTGCTAAAAGTGCAAATAAAAAGGGTGCAAGCAAAGATCTAACTAGTACCGATATGGGTGGAATCATGAAATCTATTGCGGACTTGACTACTTTTGTCAAGGACGCAATTGGCACTTTGGGAAATAGACTCTACCTAATCGAGTCTAGTTTGGCTTCACTCTCAGGGTACTTAAAGGATACAAGCATACAGAAACCCGAGTCATGTAGTAATAGGGGGATCAGCTACAAACTTTAATGACTCTTCTGTAGACTGCCCCCCCTCTTACGGCAAGCAAACAATTAGTGCGGGAAGAGATAGTCAATATGAGGGATCGGTGCTCAATAAATCACAGTGTCCAAAGGTGCAGGCATTGAGGAGGGATACACAGAGAGGGAGTATAAATGACCCAAACAGAATAAACAGTACAAACCCGCTTTCCACAGATAATCGTCTTCGATCAGCCACTAGAATTACATATAATCAGGATCACAATAACACTCTTGTTAATTTGAAACTTCCACCTGCAGCAGCTCCGTACACTCTGATTTTGGCTAATGTACCACCATGTAATGAGGGTGACAGGGAAAATTGGGCAGCGCTGAGAAATAAATCGCTACATTACTTAGGAGCAAAGACTGGCCTGATTCAAGAGATGTTTAACGCCTTCAAAATGGTAAGACGTGTAAGTTGGGTAGGTTCCAGCAAAAAGTCTTTTAAAGGGGATTGCATAGTTCTATCTCTAGGCTCCTCCCCTTTAATTCAAGAAATTTTGACCCGGTCGGGTTCTAGTAAACTTACGGCAGAGGGGATAAACGTGCTGCCCATGGGCTTTTTTTTTAATCGACCAAATCTGTCAGACAACTTTAACATAGTCCCGCCGGGCATCCTTCCCAATATTTATATGAGGTACAACCTACAGGTTTCAAATAGGTTTGACCCATTACATTCTTTGGAGGACGTGGATTGACAAATGATAGCCACCGATGTCCGGAAAACTGTAACTAATGAAGGGTCCATAGCTCCCCAAAGCGATGGCGAATGGGTACCTGTGGTGGAAGTTATGTAATTAGATCATAAAGGTTTGTATGAGGTTATATCAGTAGCAGTCCCCTCTGCGCCTTCTTATGACAGTATGAACATAATAAATCATCAGAATACATCTAAAAGGGGTGATATTTTGACAAAAGGTCCTGAAGACCAGGAGAATAATGCCCAAGTGACTAAGCAAGCACGGCATGAATCGGAAACAGCTGGAAGCAAGGATAGAAGTGTGTGTTCCATCACAGAGTCAAGAAAGGGTCACGATGAGGAGGGGGGGTGAGGGGGAGTGTGAGAATAGTCTACTGGAACATCTCAGGACTTCAATCCAAGGTTAACAATCCAGTTTGGATTGACTTTATTATGGATTTTGATATCTTATGCCTACAGGAGACCTGGCTGTTAGAAGAAATACATTCTGACGGTTTTAAAACGTTCCACATTCCAGCTTGTCGTTCAATTCATGGGAGGCATAAAGGGGAGATGTGTGTACATCTCAAATTTATTAGGGGTGTTATGGATAAAAATGTTAAAATAGACTAGTTATTACCATATTGTTGTTATTAATTTTTCATCATTGGTGGAGATGGTTATTATTAATCTTTACAACTACATAGACAGGGGTAATGTGTACAATGTATTATCATGCCTCAATGAGGAAATTAAGAAGCTAAGTTACACATTAGGGAAGGATTCCATTATAATATGGGGAGGGGTTTTCAACACCAAATTATTTCGTGCGGGCTTGGGGACTCGGATGAAGAGGATTCAGGTCATATGGCTCATTTTACTCATTCCACAGTGGGAGAAAGTCAATGAAATTATGGCAATGTATGATCTTGGTTTTGCTAACATGTGTGCTCCACCTATTCATTTTAGCCCCACGTTTGTAGGTTGTGGCCACAGTACACTGATTGACTTTATCATTCTCCCAAATCGATATGCAACATGGGTGGAGGAATTCATCACCCACCCAATTGGGATTAGTGATCATACACCAGTAAAGGACTATGAGGAAATTAGGGGGCTCAGGAAGGTCTATAGTTTAGCTAGAAAAATGCGAAAGAAGGAGATTAAGGAACAGGCGTGGATAAATCTGTATGAAGCATCCTTACGGCGGGATTGCTCCCCTTTTTGGGAGGCAGTGAAGGCCCCTTTTTTCTCGACTGGTGGGGGTGCGAGGATTGAGGTGGCAATAAGTGAAGATTCTTGGGTCGATTTATTTTCTTTGGTTTATGATACCGGGGGTAATGACACTGATGCAGCTAGTGAACAAGTAGTACAGTATGAACACATACATTTTTCGCCAATTGATATCCATTTCACGCATGAAGTGCTAGTGGCCATTAAAGAGAGCAAGGGAGGTAAAGCTTCCGGGCCGGATGGGACTCTGATCGACCTGTATAAATATATTACCGAGTTATGGTCTCCACTGTTAACACGAGTATTGAAGGCCAGTTGGGAAAAGGGTTTTATTAAATCTTGGTCAGAGTCCATAATTATTCCCATTTTTAAACAAGCATTTACAATGCAATGGTCTCGGCATTGTTAAAGTTAGAGCTATTGGCATTGCTCATGACATTATTTTAATTTATGTTTTTTTTTAAAAACATAAATAAATGGCATTGTCATTTACAATGCCAATAGCTGGGCAGGAGAGCAAGCAAAACGAACGAGGGGGCAGGACAGCAAGCACAAGCAACGAGGGGGCAGGACAGCAAGTACAAGCAACGAGGGGGGGCAGGAGAGCAAGCACAAGCAACGAGGGGGGCAGGAGAGCAAACACAAGCAACGAGGGGGGGCAGGAGAGCAAACAAGCAACGAGGGGGGGCAGGAGAGCAAACACAAGCAACGAGGGGCAAGAGAGCAAGCACAAGCAACGAGGGGCAATAGAGCAAGCACAAGCAACGAGGGGGCAGGACAGCAAACACAAGCAACGAGGGGGGCAGGACAGCAAGCACAGGCAATGAGGGAGCAAGACAGCAAGAACAAGCAAAGAGGGGGCAGGACAGCTAGCACAAGCAACGAGGGGGCAGGACAGCAAGCACACGCAATGAGGGGGCAGGACAGCAAGCACACGCAACGAGGGGGCAGGACAGCAAGCACAAGCAACGAGGGGGCAGGACAGCAAGCACGAGTTGGCAGGACAGCAAGCACAAGCAACAAGCGGGGGCAGGAGAGCAAGCACAACCAGCGAGGGGGGCAGGAGAGCAAGCACAAGCAACGAGGGGGCAGGAGAGCAAGCACAGGCAACAAGGGGGGCCAGGACAGCAAGCACAAGCAACGAGGGGGCAGGAGAGCAAGCACAAGCAACAAGGGGGGGCAGGAGAGCAAGCACAAGCAACAAGGGGGGCCAGGAGAGCAAGCACAAGCAACAAGGGGGGCCAGGAGAGCAAGCACAAGCAACAAGGGGGGCCAGGAGAGCAAGCATAAGCAACAAGGGGGGGCCAGGAGAGCAAGCACAAGCAACAAGGGGGTGGGGGCAGGACAGCAAGCACGAGCAACAAGGGGGCAGGGCAGCAAGCACAAGCAACGAGGTGGGCAGGACAGCAAGCACAAGCAACGAGGGGGGGCGGGAGAGCAAGCACAAGCAACGAAGGAGCAGGAGAGCAAGCACAAGCAGCGAGGGGGGGCAGCACAGCAAGCACAAGCAACGAGGGGGGCAGGTCAGCAAGCACAAGCAACGAGGGGGGGCAGGACAGCAAGCACAAGCAACGAGGGGGGCAGGACAGCAAGCACAAGCAACGATGGGGCAGGACAGCAAGCACAGGCAACGAGGGGGCAAGGCAGCAGGCACAAGCAACAAGGGGCAGGACAGCAAGCACGAGGTGGCAGGACAGCAAGAACAAGCAACGAGGGGGAGCAGGAGAGCAAGCACAACCAGCGAGGGGGGGGGCAGGAGAGGGGGCACAACCAATGAGGGGGCAGGGGAGCAGGCACAAGCAAGCAGGCACAAGCAACGAGGGGCAGGAGAGCAAGCACAAGCAACGAGGGGGCAGGACAGCAAGCACAAGCAACGAGGGGGGCAGGAGAGCAAGCACAAGCAACTGGGGGGGCAGGAGAGCAAGCACAAGCAACAAGGGGGGCCAGGACAGCAAGCACGAGCAACGAGGGGGGGCAGGACAGCAAGCACGAGCAACAAGGGGGCAGGGCAGCAAGCACAAGCAAGGAGGTGGGCAGGACAGCAAGCACAAGCAACGAGGGGGGGCAGGAGAGCAAGCACAAGCAACAAAGGGGCAGGAGAGCAAGCACAAGCAACGAGGGGGCAGGAGAGCAAGCACGAGGTGGCAGGACAGCAACACAAGCAACGAGGCGGCAAGACAGCAAGCACAAGCAACGAGGGGGAAGGACAGAAAGCACGAGGTGGCAGGACAGCAAGCACAAGCAACGAGGGGGGTGCAGGAGAGCAAGCAAAACCAGCAAGGGGGGTGCAGGAGAGCAAGCAAAACCAGCAAGGGGGGTGCAGGAGAGCAAGCACAACCAGCGAGGGGGGGTAGGAGAGCAAGCACAACCAGCGAGAGGGGGCAGGAGAGCAAGCACAAGCAACGAGGGGGGACAGAAGAGCAAGCACAAGCAACGAGGGGGGACAGAAGAGCAAGCACAAGCAACGAGGGGGACAGAAGAGCAAGCACAAGCAACGAGGGGGCAAAAGAGCAAGCACAAGCAACGAGGGGGCAAAAGAGGAAGCAAAAGCAACGAGGGGGGCAGGACAGCAAGCACAAGCAACGAGGGGGCAGACAGCAAGCACTCACCGGAGTACTCAGCAGCTTCCCGACTTCTTGCGGCGGCGGTTGGGCAGAAATGGCGTCAGAAAAGCGTAGACATTTTTGCACTCGGGGGCGTGGTTTTTGCTTTTGAGTGAGGGATGACGTCACGGAGTTAAAAACTGCAAAAAACACGCCCCGTATCCGAAAAAGATGGGGCTTGAACGAAGTTACGCCCCTCTCCTCCAATGGTTGGCCTCCGTTTAAGAAGCCAGTCAATGGAGAAGAGGGGCAGGTTCAGTTCCCCATACTAAGAAACATTAAATCTTGGAGCGAGACTGCGCAAGCGCAGCCTACGGTCCGAGACCTAAAATGGGGATAGGGAAAATCTGGCATGCTACAGACCCATTTCCTTGCTTGACTCCCTTATGAAAGTTGCAGGTAGGGTCATATTGAACAGACTGCAACAGTGGGCAGAAGATAATAAGATCCGAAGTCTGGTTCAATATGGATTTAGGGAGGGGAGGGACACTGTTGAGCAGGTTCTCAAGTTCACTATGTTACATGGGAAATACACTCAGGCCAAGCAAGGTAACCTATTTGCGGTCTTTGTAGATCTTACCGCGGCCTTTGACTGTGTAGACCACAGTAGACTATGGCAGATCCTAGATGGGTTAAAGGTAGAGCAATCCCTTACATTATTTTTGAGACAATTATATGCTGGGGCCTCAGCGAAGGTAAGGTTCGGATTAGGAGGGGAATGTACCAAGACTTTTCATGTAAAAAAAGGTGTACGGCAAGGCTGCCTACTTGCCCTGTTCCTCTTCAGCCTATACACCTATGAACTGAGGAGGTACTGGTGGCCAGCGTGAGAGACTCACCACAAGTCAACAACAACAAGATTGTCTCACTTTTATATGCAGACGATGCAGTCTTAATGGCGAGAACCCAGCTCAGTCTCCAGAAGTACTTACATTGACTTCATGGACAACAGGGGTTTGAAGCTCAATGTTAAGAAGACATTTGTCATGTCTTGTGGAAAGGGCAAGAGTAGGTCCTGTACCCTTGTAGCTAGGGAAGATAAAATCGAACCTATGAAAACATTCTCCTATCTTGGCATCTTATTGGAGGACTCAGGTTCTTGGGGACCAGCAATAAAGACCAGGGCCTTATTATTTAAGAGGTCGACGGCGGCAGTGATGATTTTGGCCAAAAAGATGGGCAAGAGGCCTCCAGAAATACTATTGAAAATATATCAGGCAAAGTGCATTAGTGTAGCTACATATGGAGCAGGGGTTTGGGGACTTTACCTATTCATGTAGTAGAGAATGCTTTTTTAAGATTTATTTTAGCTATTCCCCAAAGTGCACCCGCTTTTAATTGTCATAGCGAACTAGGGATCCACTATATCACAGATGTGATTAAAATGCAACCGATACTATTATGGCACAAAGCCTGGACATCACCTGACCTAGGACTAAACTTGGACATAATTAAAGATTCTATGGGTCTGGATCAGGTGAGAAAAATCCCATGGTTGAATTACATCTGTAACCTCTCAAAAGACTTGGGTAGGCCAGAATTTTTTTGTAACCCTGATTCCTTACTTAACATCTCTAGAAAAGATCTCAAAGCACTGTGTTTGTACCATTTTGAATGAATTCACTTGGGGCTGGAGTTAAATAAAAAATCTGTGATGCAACATCAACTTACTTTAGTTTCTACCATCATCCAGCGCTATCTAGTGTTGTGTTTAGGAGGTTATGACAGGTTTATCTTGACCAGGTTCAGGTTTGATTGGGAATGTGACCAGGCGAAAAAAAACAAACACCAAGGATTGGTGTGATAATTTATCAAATCAATCTTCAATACACATGATTTTTTTTGTAAGTGTTATGCCACAGAACGGGCCAGATGGATTAAACCCTTTTTAAAGCAGGGTATATGGTGGCAATGCTGACAGGCCCTTTTATTTTTGCAATTATTGAAGGATGAGTAGTGTGTAGGAATCATGCTTGGTTTTTTAAAAAGTATATTGAGGAAAAGAAAATGTATTAGTGGTTCTAAAACTTATGTATGTATACTTGTAATGGATTGTTGCTTTTATGGTTTTATCAATTTGTGAAATCGAATAAAGCATTTTCAATCAATCAGTTTGAGATGCCTAGGTCGGTGAGGTCAGAATGGATGTAGCGCTGCTCCAACAAGACTTCTGCAATGCTCCAGCTCGTATCACGGAGGCCGAATCCTGGATCTCCACGGTCAAGGATGATGTCTCCACTCTTAAAACCCAGGTATCCCCCTTCCATACCTCAGAGCTTCATGCTCGAGCTAGGATGCAGAGGACCACTGGAGATGCAACAACATCTGCATCATTGGAGTGCCATAAACCATTGAAAGCACTGCTCCTCAGCAAATGGCTGACTTCATCGAGAACTGGATTAAGTCCTGGATGCCATATTCACATCTGCCCACTTGGTTCGCTGTGGAGAGGGCGCACCAGGCTTTGACTCACAGACCTTCTCCTTGGACCCCCCCTTGACCCATCATTGTCTGGATCTAGAACTACTGGAATAGGGATGCGATCCTGAATGCGACCCGCCCCCACTCCGATCTCCCATGCAGTGACAAAAAGATCCTCATTTTCCTGGATTATACCATGGAGGTGCAGCAGCTGAGGAGATCCTACCTTGAAGTTAAGCAGAAGTTAAGATGCATGGGCCTGCAATATCACCTTCTGTTCCCTGTGAAACTCCAAGTAATCTATCTTAACAAGTCTCATTTCTTTGATACCCCCGAAGCGGCTTGGCAGTGGCTCGCAAAGGAGCAGTGGCTCAGCAGGTGGGCCCCCCTGCTCTCTCAATGCTCAGTGGAATGCTCCTGCCCCGACCTCTCAGTTTCTGCTCAGGTCCCAGAGGCACCAAACATGGGCGTAGGAACTGTGGGGGACGCGGGGGACATGTCCCCCTCAGATTTTGGAGTGGGGGGACACAGGGGACAAGGGTGGGGGGACGAGGGGTCAAACAAATTTCCCATCTACCTCCTGGGAGGGAGATTGGCAGGCCATTAGCGCACGAAAAAAAGTGCGAGAGGTGCTGCGTGACTTAATGGCCTGGCACTTGACCTGGCGCCTCTCAAGTTACCTGTCTGTGAGCCGCCAATGATCCCATAGTCACAGCATAAGGTGACATCAGAGCCACTCGCCCCCCTGCCTCTGCCCTTTTGAACTCTTTGTGTGGCGCAGCACCCCTGAGGCTCCGGAAATTATTTAGTTCTCACCTCAGCTGCTTGTAGCCAGTGCTCTGGTTGGTTTGCTGGCCTCGGACTCCTCGCCCCGTGTCTGTTGCCGGCTTGAAGACGGAAGTGCTGCAGGCAGCAGCACGCTCCCACGAAGTGTCAGGTCCCTCCTGCGTGAGTACCTATCCCATTGAAGTGACTGACGTTCGGTTAACTTGTAAGTAGGGGCAAGTGGTGGGGGTGTGGGGTGTACAGGTTGTGACTGCGTGCACTATGGCGAGCGAGCACAGCAAGCGAACCTTACTTGCCCTGCTAATGGCTGAAGGGAATAACAATTTGTGCATATGACCTTACCATGCAAAAATAACTGCTCATTTTCCCCCCACGGGCTGCTTAATGCTGGATAGAGTCAAAACATAATTATCTTCATGTACTAACCGGAGTGCAATAATTTGGTAGGATGCACAGAAATGCTTTTCAGTACGCATTCATGAGGCCTGCCTTTACATATAGAGTGTGCGAAACAGAGATTTGGCAGGGAAAGCGCACTATTGATTTCAAAGTACCACAAGCCTGATCCCTCACCAGCACGCTAGTCCTTTTTTCACCTCCTCAGAGCCCAGTTGTGTTCTCTTCACACCTTCTTGTGATTTCTCTCTCTGAACGCAGCTACCCCACACTCCTTTCCATCCTCTTGAATTCTGTCTCCAAACTCTGCTTGCCCTTTGATCTACAACGATCCTTCTCTTGGTCCTCTACGTCTCTCTATTCAGCTCTGCCTCGCTTCTCTCGGTGATGCGGATCTCTCTGGGCCCTTCTGTAGCTCATGAGTACCTATCCGTCTCTACACATCTGTGCCCAACCTACGGGTCAAAAGCTGTGACCTTGGATTTCACAGAGGGTCAATGATTGTAAATATCCTTACAATCATTTTGCTAATAGCAGAAAAGGGGCAAGTGCTCTGTTTGCATCAGATACCCCCATTCCAAATAGGCCTCACGAAAACCTTTGCCATCTGCCAAATTTCAGGGCAGCCATGACAGCCCTTTCAAAAAATATAAATGCACATACAGATACATGCATATACACGCAGAAACTAACATCAATATCATTTGTTTGCATATGTATTATTCATTCTAGGCCTGATTGCATTTTATTAATCAGTGGTCCGACAAGTGTAAATTATTAGTTAACACAAAGTTGTGATAATCGTAAAATGTCCCGTAATCATCCCTGGCCAATAGTTTATTCCACACATTACAAGCACCTCTCCAACACACGTTTAGCAAGGGATGGGGGTGGGTGGGACGAGGGGTAGCAGGGAAGGGTGGGGATTGGGGAATTACCAGTTATCACTAGTAATAATGACAACCATAATAAAGGAAGGTAATTCCAGACATTGCAGTACCGTCCGCGTGCCACCTCTCATTGGGGCACTGAGGCTGGTGCAGGCTTTGTGGTCACGTGCCTGGGTTGGTGAAATATTGTAGGCGCGCAGCGGCCCTTCAACTCTCTCCTCCGGTTCAGCAGCCCCATTATTTTCACAATAATCACTCCGAGCCTGTTTAAGTATTCTTGCTTTCAAAATATTCAGTGCAGACAATACCTTGGGAGTTCAGAATATCTTTAGCCTTGTTAAATCAGACCTTGGGATGCAGTTTAGAAAAATATGTAGTCACGGCCGGCATTACGGGCGCAGGTGGGTGGGGGGGGGAAGAGGTGGAAATGGGATCTTCGCGGGTAAATGGGGGGCTCCAGTGAGTTGTCCAGCAATGAATTACACAACATAACACAATGATGCAATGCAACTAGTGCACTGCTGAAAGGAGGAGCTGTGTCGGCTTAGATGTTCTCATCATGTCACAATCTCAGTGCTGTTTAACTGGGTGCGCACTCAAGTTTTATGGGCTTAAAATAAACGACAAAAGACTTACTGCTGCCATCTAAGTTATATATGTGTTGATGTACATATCACTGCTGACTCAGCATTTCATCCTTCTGAAGTCGCTATACTGAACACCAGGCGCTGGATGTTGTGCAATAAAATTTGATTCATAGTTTCTGGTGCCATTTACATATAATTTGGTCTATTGATTTAAGAGATTAATAGACTATCTACACACGGACATGCACAAGCATAACCTCTCCCCCCCTCCCTCCAATCCCATAGGTTACAACATTACAGTTGCGTCGAGGCCAGGTGGAGGGGTGTAAATATCACTGGAACCCCAAGGCCTCTTCATTGGAGAATAACACAAGTTATCCAATAGGCGGCTTTCTATAATTTGTTTGAAGCAAGTTGCACTCAAAAAATGTTTCCCCAGAAGAAAAGCTTTTTTTTTTTTAAAACAATGCAACACACTAAAAGAGATGATGGACTCAGTTGACCTGCATAGAATAGCGAATGAATTTGTCCTCTGCAATGAACGGCGCAGTAAATTATTTGGCTTTTCAAAATAAAGTTCATAATTTAAAACAGATTCCTGCAGCAAGAAAAACAATTTCTAATTTGTCCGATTGCATTTTGAGATGTAGGAATGTCGCTAAGAGCGTTTAGTTTATTATTCCGTTTTTTGTCCCGCCTTTGTTTTCTTGGTGCATGAAGATGCAAGATTCATATACATATTTTTTTCCCATTTGGTCTTTATTGTGAGTGTAAATAAAAATAAAGCATACTTGCAGACTGTGACTACTTGCCTGCCTTTCTCAATATTTCTCTTCATAAGAATGCGGTTGTATACGTTTAACGCGCGTACGGTCTCGCACAATGGGCGATTTGTATAGAGTCACTGGAAAGTCCTCAAGGTTGTCCCAGTCCCCCCCAGAAATGTAGTGTCTCCTACACCCATGGCACCAAAAATGGCTCCCATAGGGGGTTGAGGGGCAGCCCGCTCAGAATCACCACCTACGGCTTCCCAGGTGCAGCTGCAGCTACAGCTGTTGAAGGGTTTGCCTGCGGATCTAGCCCGAATAGGACTTTCTCCGCGCGGGTCTGTGGACCACTCTGCCATCAGCCAGATTCTGATATCTCCCGCTACCCCAATAATTGACAGTTCTAGCATGCTTATCCTGAGTAGCTCCTAGGTCCTGGACGTGTCTCCAAACCGGTCTCCTTGGTGTAAACTTCCAGGCACAGTGCCTAACTGGGTTTGGGGCACCATACAATTTGTTGACCAGCAGCAGCAGTCTTCCTAAAGTCCGCTCAACTCTTGTTTAGTCACAACGAATTACCAAAGTGGCGCATCATTTTCCTTGATACTTTGGTTTCCTTGACAGATGCTTTTTGGGTAGGTGTGTGGGGAGAGATGGGATTTGGGTTTCTTCGGTTTTCTGTTGTTCATTGTTTGTTTCCTTCCTTCTTGTATAGGCACGAGCACAATTTGTCACACCTACTATGACCACAGTTGGCGGGCGTGAGCTTTGACATTGCATCGCCGACATCTGACAGACCACAGTTCGCAGCCTTGGAGGGGAGCCTAGCCCCGCTATTTCATTCAATATATGACTTTCCAGGTCTTATTGTGGAACGTTAACCACATGTTGGGCTGGGTGAAACGATCTGCAGTCTAAATATTTTATCACTGCTAACTCACGGAGGCCCTTCTGCTCCATAAAAAATCTTCCTGGCAAAAGGTTTCACTTCCTATGTCTTTCATGCAGGGTCCTCCCAGGGTGACAGGGGTGTGGCCATCCTCCTGCGCTGCTCATTTCCCCCTTGTAGTTTCCTGCTTGTCGTGCGACTCACTGGGCGCTTCATCTCCATAGAGAGAACACTAGAGGAGAGGTCTGTTGTGCTAGGGAGTGTCCCACCAGATTCCCTAACACTGTGCATTAAGGACCTCTCAAGGCTTCTCGCATGCCTCCCACAGGGACTCACTATAATTGGGGGCGATGTTAATGCAGTCTTAAATCCGGACCTGGATGGTTCTGGTCCACCCACCATTTCTAGAAACAGTGGGGCACACCACCTTGCTGATTGGGCACCCGCCTGGGGCCTATACGATGCCAGGAGGTCCAAGCACACTCACCTCTGCAAATTCACCCACACCTCATCTGCTCCCCGCACTTAGTCGTGCAAAGACCTCTTTCTCTTTCCTGCCACCGATTGTCTCTCAGTGACTTAGAATTTTACTGCGGGGTATTTCGAACGATTCTAGCTCTGCATTGGGCACTCTCCAAGAGTACGTCCTATGTGGTGCATTAACACCCGATATTTCCAAGAAAATACTTTTTCACTAGCGCTGAGAGCCTAACTGGGTGCATACTTTCATGAAAATGAGGGATTGGTTTCCCTCATGGGCACCCTTTGGGCTACCAGTAAGGTAACCGTTTGTGGGTTTGCCAAGCACCTGACCAGGACACAGGCACGTAAGAATTCTTCTCACCTTGACCAACTGGAGGCCCACGCCCTGCGCCTGGAGCAGACCCCAATGAGGCTGTCTCCTGTCAATTGCACCTCGTCTGGGAAGATGTTGGCTTAGACTCCCTGGAGGAGGATAAACTTCTTTGGCGAGCTACCACAGCTAAAATATATAGTTAGGGGGACAAGAATTGAAAGCTGCTTTATTGGCTAGCTTCTGATCATCAGTAGACTCTGATTATTCCCGAGGTGCTGGGCGATTCAGGCCATTTGCGGCGATCTCTTTCAGAGAGTGCACCGAATTGGGCCCTGTACTATGAGTGGCTATATTCATCACAACCGAGCCGGGGTCAAGCGTAGCCTCACAGTCTTTTCTAGGTTCTGTCCCTCTCCACAATCTATCGCCAGTGGATTCTCATGCAATGGATGAACCATTAACCATAGAGGAAATTGGGGATGCAATTTCTGGCTTGGCGGAAGTCCCCCAGTCCAGATGGATTCCCAATGGAGAACTACATGGTATTCTGGGATCTTCTTCTTTATTGCCTGCTGGTGTTGTGTAGGGAAGTGAACCAGACTGACTCTTTCCCTGATGGTCTAGATACTGCCATGATAGTAGTAATACCTAAAACCCAACCACGCTCCACGTCCTGTACCAATTATTGCCCTCTATCACTGCTCAATTGTGAATCAAAAATCTTTGCCATGGTATTGGCAAATCGATTAAGAAATGGGTGCTGCAATTGCTGGTGCACTCTGATCAATGCAGCTTTATGCCCTCCCGGAGCACCAGATACTGCATCCGTCGACTCAATGTGGCCCTAACTCACGGTCATAATCTGCCCACAACTCTAGTCTTACTACTCATTGCTTTAGAAAGGCATTCGATTCGGTGGACTGGGTCTACCTACAAGAGGTGCTGGTCTACGCCGTCTTCAGCCAGCACTTCTGCGACATGGTTTGTGTTCTTTACTCCCAGCCCATGGCTTGTGTGTGTTTCAACGAGATTCTTTCAGATCCCTTCCCTATAAAGGGGGGCACAAGACAGTGGTGCCCCCTCCCCTCCCCCATTCCCTTTGCCCTAGCTATGGAGCCCTTGGCTCAACTTATCCAGGTTGACTCGCAATACCAGTGCGGGAACTAAGGTGGCGGGCAGGAGGACCGCATCGCGCTATATGCCAATGACCTCCTCATTTATCTTGCAAATACAGTGGAAAGCGCCCCTTGATGTCTCCAATTGCTGGATGCCTTTGGAAGTTTCTAGTGTGAAGATGAACCCTTCCAAATACAGCCAGCAGGACCAGCAGACATCTAGGGATTGCTTTGACTGGCAGTCCTAGATTCCCATCCGTAGGCTTAGTTTTAAATATTTGGGCATATGGGTCGCACCCCATCCCGAACTCACTTGGGCCCTCAACCTCAAACCCTACTTAAGAAAGTGAAGGCGGGTTTGAAGAAATGGTATATCCTTCCCACTTATTGTCCTACGCCATGCAGCACTTAATAAGATGCTAGTCCTGCCACGTTTTCTTTACATCTTTTAAATCTTTCACAGCTGTTGTCCCGCTCATGGTTTCGGGAGCTGGATGGGGCCGCACGGTCATTCTTGTGGTGGGGCACACGCAGGCCTGCCTGGCCTTCTCCCAGTCAACAAAGCCAGTTTGATGGCGGTTTGGGTATCTCCCCTATGTACTTGTATTACTTGTCATGTAACCTCCTAGTTATATAGGACTGGTACAATGTGGGCTGGTCCGACCCAGCCTACCGCTTGGAGCTTTCTTCTCCTGGCGTTCCTCACCTGCAGGCAAAGCTCTACGGATCCCCAATTCCCACTTCCATGCCTCTGGGGAACCCGGTGGTATTGCTGGCATGGAGAGTGGGACTTAGTCATGTGCAGTGGGAATGTAGACTTACCCAACACACCCCTTTGTGGTAAGACATGTGGCTTGGGGAGGTGGCCACTTTGGGTGGTTTTAGGGCCTGGGACCTCATTGGAATCATTCAATTTGGAGATGTCTGTTCAGGGACACACATACTGTCCTGCTTAGACCTCCAACAAAAGTATACACTGGCAGATACTCAAGTTTACTCTTTGGGCACACGTTTACACCAACAAATCTCTCCCTCAATTTAACCCTCTGGAGGCCAAAATCCCTATGGGTGACATAGGCCGTAAAGGCGTTTCTCTGATTTACGGTAGCCTCACTATCAAATCGCCTGGCTTCCTTGATCACCTCAAATCTCAGTAGGAGGTTTTGGTGGGGCCCTTAGATGATGAAGATTGGCGTGATACCCTGTGGGCCCTCACATGCCTACAATCTCCTCCCAGACTATGAATAGTACAGCCATACTATCTCCATGCTGCTTATCTCCCTCCACCCGCTTACACAGAGCGGGCATTCACCCTCAGGCTGCTTGCCCACGCTGTGAGGTTCATCCAGCAGGCTTCTTCCATATGGTGGACATGCACGAAGGTGCAGTACTATTGGTTGGCAAGGACTAGAGATCTCTCTGATGTTTTGGAATGGGAAGTCCATCTTTCTCACCTTTTGATTCTTCTTGGGGTACTGGAGGATGTTGATGGAGCATGTGCTGGGAAGGTATTCCTGGGCACAGCCCTCCAGATTGCAAAGCACGACATAGATGCAAAGTGGTCAAGTCCTAGCCCTCAAACCCTTACTCAATGCAGGCTGGTCATGGCCTATTGCACTCAGCAGGGGCAGGCAGTCTTTGAATCGTGGGGTTGCCCCCAGAAACACATGCGGGTGTGGGGGAAATGGTTGGGTCATCCACTGTAATTAGATTGTTGCTTGAGGCCCCGGATCAGTGTGTACAGTGTCTCCTTACACGTATAATTGCTCTGCCATTCTCTGTGTGCATGGTGTGTTCTTTCATAATGTATGCTTTAAGTGAGGTACTAACTCTTTTCCACATGGCCAACTCCTTTGGCCTTAAAATTAAAAAAAGTTGGTTGATCAAAAGAAGAAAAAACACATCCAAACACCTTAGCACACCCAAACCCCACCCATCCCTGAACCCTAAAAAACCCTCACGCCCGTAAACACCAGTCATCCATAACCCATAGCACTCCTCTTCACCCTAAACTATTATTCCCTGAACCCTAAAAACTCATTGCTAAAACTCCACCCATCCTTGAATCTATACAACCCCTCACCAACCCAAGACCTACCAATAATTGAACCTTAAAAACCCTAATCAGCCCTAAACTCTGCCCATTCATGAATCCTAAAGCCACTCAACACCCTCACACTCCACCCATCCCTGAAACCTAAAAAACACTTTGTGCCTGAACTCCAATTATTCCTGGACCCTAAAAAAATCCTCATCACCAAACAAATTACCCATCCCTGAACCCAAATTACCCACATTAGTCCTAAACTCCACCCCAGTGTAATGTAATTTAGAATTTTTCCTCAAAATTATCTTTCTATTAAAATGTTTCCGTTAAATTTAGATTTTTTGGTATTTTCTTAAAATTGGTTTTCCATGATTTGGTTTCCTTCAATGTGGTTTCTCAGTTTTTGTTTTCCATTAATTCACACTCATCAGAACCGGATAGGTGCCTGAGAGTTTGGGAATGAATGGATGGAGAAGTGGGTGGGGTGGTAACAGGGAAGAGACGCGATGCACAGGAAAAAGAACACGTGGTTGAAGGTTATGCTTCATTTTAAGTTTATTTATTGTCCTGTGTAACAGAAATGCTTTACAAAATATCTCACAGTACAGAACTGATCATAGGTTTATGAGGTTAGATGGAATTCTAATCTAGATGGGAAAAGCATCACCATTGTGAATAAGACACACAATGCACATTACAATTACATATCTATACAGATGATATACTTGCTGATCCTATGAGAGAGAGGGAGATCTAGATATTCAAATAGCATCAAGTATTATTCAATACCGTCTCTAATCCTGGTAAGAAGCAGGGTCGAACAGGTCTCTTATTTCACTGGGCATTTCTCCGGTGTGCAGGAGCTCTTGACTGCCAGTTTCGAAAGCCCTGGTGCCTCTGTCACTTACCCTGGCTCCCAGAAATTAATGCGGGGGGGGGAGAGAGAGAGAAAGAGAGAGATTGGGCAATGAGCTGAAGGGTGCCGATTTGATCATTTTTGGCAGGAGTGCTTTTGGTTCCCCTATCAGGCTCTTGAAAGAATGAGGGAGGTGGAAGTTAATAGATCACTGGTCAAGGAGGTCAAATGTAGGAGCTTTAGAAAGTGAATGGAACAGAATTTAGATGGGGTGGTTTAGGTGGAGCAAGAAGGGAGGTGAAAAGGTAGATCTCAGGTTGAAAATGTAAGCGTATCTTATTCAGTATTTGTACGAGGTACGGTAAGGCAGTGCAAAGGACTACATTAGAAATTAGGATGAGTAGACTGGTGATTCTTAGCAGCCAACTATAATGGATACATTATGGGGAGGTGAGTTGTGGTGTGCCGCAGAAGAATGATCCAAGTTTATTTAAGGGTTTAATGAGGGAAGTGAATATTGGGAAAGACCAACTGAAAGGTTGGTAAGAATAAAAAAGATGATACTGATCACAAGGGGCCAGAGTTCAAATTGAGCTAATGATTTCAGGTGGGACCCACCAGCATTCATTTTTTGGGGTCAGCACTTATTTTTCCTCATCAGACTTTGACCCAGAGCAACGGAGAGAAAAACACAGAAGAAGTAAAGAAGGAGGAAGAGAAAGATGGAAAATAAGAAACAAAAGGAAGCAAGCAGGATGAACAATAGTCTGTAGGGGTGGGATAAAGGGACAGGGAGTGTCTGGTGGTGGATTAAAGAAGCCGGAGACGAAAATCAAGACTATGCAGCCTTGGCATTAAAAATCCTGGCATTCAATGGCATGAGCTGCGTGCTTCTGAGCTAAACCTTGGGCCCGACACTTTTACAAATTCATAACAAACTCTCCTATATCGAAGCACTGAATATCAGCTTATAGTATTACACAATGTAATGAAAATCAATTTACAATGTTAAAATGATTAAAGGCTGAGTTGACCTTAACAGTATTAAACTCCAGATCTTCAGACTACCAAACATTTCAGTGCTAAGATTGAATTCATTGAGCCAACCTGATAGTAAAGATAATAGATTAAAAGAAATTGATGGGGGTGTAGCAGGGTTTCCGTTCTCCCACAGAACTGTGCATAGAGATCTAGAACCTTAGTGAATTAGGATGACCCAAAACTCACCTTAGTATCAGAAATCCCCTTACCGAGCAAGCTACAGTGTCTCATTGGTCATAACGAACTCCCAATGAATTAGACAAACCAGAACATGAACTTTGAGACCTCAGGTATCGTGGAACACATGAACACTCTTTCGCTCTATAATCATTTCAAACCACAACGAGGGGTAAAATAACACACGTGCAAGTTTGAAATCTTTATTTTTCAATGCAAGGTTCTCAAACGCAGTATCTTATATAATACCAACATACATATTATAAAAATCAGAGTTATCAGCATAGTCACTAATCCATAGTAAGCGAACGGTGATAGCATATTATAATGCAAAAATCTATAGAAATCTGTATCACCTATATTTCGCGCACCCAATTTAGCATACTATATTATATCTTAGAAGGTCTCATTTGGGTTTTAGCAGGGCGGGCCCATACCTCTAAATGTCAGCAGAAGAAGATCACATCATCAGCTACCAACTCTCTGCATGCGAAGCACCATCAAGTGTGTTTTTGCATTCTCGGTAACTATCTTAAACCCGCTTAGAGCCCAATGTTGGCAGCAACATTATTTGTGTTATGTCTAATGTGGTGCGAGGATCAGGCCTCCCAGCAACCTTGCGTTAGGTTATTCTTAGAGGGTGCAGTTCTCAGTGTGCAGACAGTGTACCAAGTGTACCAAGCACAACTGATATCAGAGCAATAACATATTATTCTCAAATAAATCACATCTCTCGTCTAGGTTGAAAGCTACAATAACAATTATGTGTCGTGTGCAAGCTGAAGGAAAATATGTCCTTTAAACATTTAATAAACTCATGCTAACTTAACACAATATATAGAAAAGCAGTAACTATATGACACCCCCCCCAATGATCCGAGGACGGTCAAAAAGAACAAGCCAATATCACAATAAAGGCATAACATGAAAGCAGAGTTCCACAATATTGAGCCAAGCTAAATGTATGTAGATGTATATAAAACTCAACAATACAAAATATGTATGAATGCCTATAGTGGCCAAACACAAATGTAATAAAAGTCTTGAACTGGAGGCCAAAAATAAAAATCATAGGCCTAGAACATATGTAAATGTAAATGTATAGGCATTTATATAGCGCACTACTTACCCGTAGGGTCCCAAGGCGCTTCGACCGCTGCGAAACCCTTCCTGGCTTCCCTGAGAGATGGTCCCTTAATGGGTATCTCCAGGGTGAGACCAGGCATCCCAGGCGGTCTGGTGGGGCCGTTAGTGAAGATGAGGCAAGCTAATGCCCAGAGTTGCCGAGTGTGATCGCTGATCAGAGTGGGCACCGAGGCGAGAGAATTATCGAGTCCGCTGACCCTGGTCCAGAAACCTGCCGCGCCGGGAATCGAACCCTGGTCCCGGGCCGTCCTCTGCTCTCGGGTCTGCCGCCTCTAACCAGTGAGCCACACTACTTCATAAAAGTCGAATGTCCATAACAAAAATGGCACCATTCAGAATTACTAAAAAGTCACGTGCCATTATAGTGAAAGTCTCCAAAGCCACTCATGGGTGGATAGAATATGCAAAATAGGTAGCCACAGCTTCCAGCATGAAATCACTGTCATCATCCGAAAACAGTTCAGCCATCCAATTAAGCAATGTGAAAGAACATACGTGCTCCTCCAGCACCGGACCCTCTAGCAACATCAGAGGACAACTCGGTGGGTTCTCAAGAACGCTATGTGCCAGAAACTCATGCGCCGCTGCGGGGATGTCCCACTGACCCATTAGTCCATGCATCGCTGCCAAGGCCATAATCCTTTCGCCAGAACAAACCAACTCGTGAGCAACTACGGGGCCCATCAGGTGATTAAAATCGACTTCAGGAGATAAAGGCAAGCAGAAACACAAATCAATGGCCCAGTCAAAATCGCAGCTCAGGCAATGAAACACAGGCTGGACACATGTGAAATAGGAAAATCGAAACGATAATCCAAATGCTGTGCTTAAGGTCACAAGCGGCAGGGTGACATAGTAATCAAGCATACGGTTGCGAAACAGTGTTAGAAGGGGCTGAGCGGCTTCTTGCGCAGGATGGGCATCCATGTTTCAGGAAGCAGAATAATATTAAAACGCCTGCAGCTAGCGCCAGCAAAACAGGGAATCCGCCAAACAAACTCGAAAATATTGAATGAATGAAAGCGGGGATGACACCAAAAATCTTTTCAAATGTAGTCACAAGACCACTACTAACCAATTTAAAAAAATGAGCCAACCCAGACGTGGAGGAGGCATTAAAGATTTGATGAACTAACTCGCAGAAATGAAACGGCAAGTCAGTATTTAAAAGTGCCTGAACTTCTGCGCGTGTGTTAGCTATGTGAAGGACATAAGTTTCACGGGCCGAGCTCAGGGCCACTTCTTTTTGAGACAAAAGAGCCCTTATTCGGCTCATAACATTGAACTCCGCTTTCAAGGTTGGGATGCGCGGCCAGATGGAAACATCTGAATTCCCATGAGTGGGTGGATATAACACGTTCTTGCAACACACCACACGTTCTGATACAGTAACCACATAGGCGATACCGACCATTAACCCACAACACTCCTCGTTATTCAAAAGTAAATAACTACCGTTAGTCAATAAAGTGAATTTGGGAACTAGTGCCTTTTAAAACACAGGCTAAATTAGGCCGGTCCTGATTACAAGAACCATGCAACTGGATGTGTCTGCATATCAGTGAACGGTCAGGCGACTGTGTGCATTCTTCACCATTCAGATTCACTTCCTTCCCATCCTTTAGGCATCTGTATGTGTATGTGTATGGTAAAGACCATGCCTCATGTAGGAAAGCACTGCCTAGTGGTTCATATCGCCCTATTGCAATATATCGCATACAATTAGTAAATTTATACAAAGCAAATGGTAAAGTAATAACACCATGGATACGCCATGTAGCAGCAGCTGCCTCAGCTACAGGAAAGGGCAAAGATTCTAACTTTTCAATGTCTAACATAGAAAATGATGCATCTCGCATGGAAAGCATGCGCTGCTGGTCAGTCAAATTAAATGGGGCAAATAGTGATGACACGTTCCAGTAACTCCAAGGCACGCGACCCGCTTTCAGAGTCTGTAGTGTCCATGCAAACTGCATCACAGAACGCAATTGATTTTGTCCATGGTACAATACTGACACTTCATCATTTACAATGTCAACTACAGAAGAGGCAATATTGTTCAACGTGTAAATTCGGGAAGAAAGCATGTTAATACTGTTATCGACCACTGCAAGCACCTTTTCCACATTTGCTTGGTCAATTGCCCTTAGGCGCTTAGCAGCCTCAATTTGCGAAAATTTCCAAATTTCATTGTAAACTGCATAAATCCACCGTTTAGACCTACCCTTAGCCGGGCCTTTTATAAAATCATTTAAATCCACGTTTTCAGTCAACTGAGACAGATGTAGTTTAACTGCAGCTAAAGTGGAATGTTGTAACCAATTCTGACACAGTTTCCCCACAGAGTAAGTGGTGACAGTATAATCAGTTTCAAAACGGGGATCAGGTCTGACTTGTGTGAACCCTTCAGCCAAACCAAGAAAACGACGTTGGCAAGAATCAGCACTTCTTTGCCACATCAGCCAACCCTTTGGATCCAAACTGGATACATTAAAGGATGAATTGTGTAATAGAGTCTGTAACTCACGAAGAGACAATTCAGAAAAATTACCCCAACCTGAATATTCCTCCAATTCGGGGATAATTGGTGTATTTAATTTTTTAGAAGTAGCCAATCCAAAGCATGTTGTTTGGGAAATAGTAGAATTTAGAAACAACATGTGATTCGGGATGAGACATGCACGGTGCAAAGCCTCAGTGCCTTGTACCTGCCAATCTTTGGTACCCCAAACCGATTTAAGGTCAATTATTCCCTTCCAGAACTCGTAGCCATCTACAGCTAATTTGTCTAGAAAGGACTTCGAATACAGCAACTTTGTATCGGTAAGTCTAACTTTGGACATGGGCTTTTGTGTCATTCTGAAATAAAATGACTCAGGATTCGATTGATTAAAGTCTGTAAAATAAGTGTACTTTTTCAGAAATGTACCGGAACTGCCTATTAATGGAGCTGGGCAGTGTTCCCACTGTGTGTAATTCACAGCAACCCTCCTGGAATTTGTCTTATGCAGAAAATGATTACCATAATGTTGGAAGCAAAACAAATCACCATAATTAACAGACACTAAATATAAATCCTCAGCATCAAAAGCTGCATAATATTTTAAATCAGAGAATAATGCTTCTACGGCCTAAATATCCCAATCATCAGAACGTATATTTTGTTTAATCACATCCCCCATGTTTACTCTAAGCACATTCGGAACATTAATCACTTCAGTGGGCCCAATTATCAGAAATCTAACCGCATCCCACACAATCCCATCAAGGACAGGCCAAGCAGTAATGTTGACTGTATTCAAGTCTCGTTTCAGTCTGTGTGCTGAATGTGAAGAGGAAAGAGGGGCCAATGTTCCATTAAGGTACCGAATTCCTGTTCTTTCTTTAACGTAGTGGCCATCGATCAGGCGGAAAAAATAAAACACAAAACCAATTGACATAAAAAGGTAAAATGAAAATAGAATTAACCAAACGTATGTCCAAGGGGGAATCAAAAAATGTTTTTTTAAATAAGGTGGCATATTTTGCAAGAGTTGAGGGTTTCTTTGAAAGTTACGAGACAGAGTCAAAAGTGAATCTGGACTGGTCGGCCAAACGAGTCTGCAAATCTGGTATAGATAAGTCAGCAGGATAGGTGTAGTTCAGCTCATCAATGTTAGTAACAGGAATAGTATTTAATAAAGGACTGGATATCGCAGGCATCTCGAGGAAAACCTCCTGTTCTGCACCAGAAGTAATAGCCAGCACAGAATGCCTCACCACGGAAGGACAGGATACAGCCGGTGTCATGCTATGAAGAATCGGCCACCCTGTGTGTCTCGACATTGTCAATAGAGATAAATCTGTTTTCCTTACGACCTGGAAGTGGTGGTAAAATGACTGTTCTCGTGCCCTTCACTCCAAGAACTCGAACCGGTGCACGATATGAGGGACCAAACTCTTTCTTGTTATCGATCTTCTCTCGAACCAGTTCTCCAACTTGGGGTAGCCAGCCAACTACCGGGATCTGCAACGCATCATCCGATGTGGAGGGCAAATGTTCCTTTGCTAGACTGTCTCTGGTCTTTTGTAGATCCTGTAAAACATTGCAATGTTCATCTACGTCAAAGGCCGCGGCCTGGGCCTTACAGTCTAGACCGTCGAGGTCAGGGACGTACATCTTGATACCAAAGAGCATTTCGTATGGGGTCCGTCCACCCAGAGACCTTCTAGGGAGATTATTAAGCGCACGCTGCACGCCATTGAGGTGGGCCAACCAGTTTCTGCCAGTGCCTATAACTCGAGCTGTCAAAGATTGCTTTAAGTCATGGTTCATTCGTTCCACTACACTATTGCCCTCGGGTCTGTACGGGGACGAAAACTTGACTTGGACCCCCAACGAACCCATAGCATCCTTATACGCCTTAGAGGCGAAAGCCGGACCCTGGTCCGAATGGAAGGTACCACAGGCAAAAATCCCTACAAAGACTCGCAAATCCTTAATGACAGTCCGTGAATCAGCGCTCCGATGGGGCCAGACCCCCACAAAGCGTGTGCATGAATCAACTGCTACTAAGATGTACTTATATGCAGTATCAGAAGAAAAAGGACCGCAGTGATCTAAATAAACGCACCCCAGTGGTTTATTAGAAATGTACAACTGTGTCTGAGGCGGCCGCGCAGCAGTTGAAGGTTTAATCTGCTGACAAATGTCACATTGAAGGACATAATCACACGTCTGTTTGTACAGTCCCCGCCACCAGAACATCTGTTATAGCTGAGTTACAGTGGCTGAGACGCCCGCATTCGCAGACGCCACACCTTCATGAGCCGCTGTAATCAAAGCAGCCCTGCGATCCGATTTGGGAATTAAACATTCGCCAACTTCAGGAATTTTCACATAAGGATCCTTATCGGGACTTAAGTGGTATGTGTATTTAGAAGGGAACCCCGCAGGATATTTACTTCCCTTCTCAGTAGCAGCAACCGCTGCCAAGATGTCATCATCTATCTTACTTTTGGACCTTGTGACTGCTGCAACTAAGTATTTAGATACTGCTGACTTCGCTGCTTCATCAGCAAGCGAATTTCCGACAGCGTGGACCCCCACGCGCTGATGGCCAAGAGTATGAATCACAAACACGAGTGGCAACTTCTCTTTGAGTTCCGCCACTCGGACCCAGATCATTTTATGTTTTATAGTGCTACCTTTGGAATCACGAAATTCATTCTGAATCCAAAAGAACAAGTTCTCATTGTAAGACTGGACACAGTAGTAAGAGTCACTTACGATCAAAGTCGTCACACTTGGATCTGTGTACTCCAATGCAAGCATCAGAGCACGAAGCTCAGCCAATTGTGCGGTGCAGTCTCCAAGCGTCTGCGTGTGCACGACACTGGACTTGAACTCATCGTTCACCATGGCACCGACCACAATGGCGCAAGCGGAAACGTAGGCATGTTTAGAGCCATGCGCAACCTGCGCCGAACCATCAGTGTAAACGATGCAATGGAAATCCTCCAACGGCCGCATTGCTAAAGGAGCAGGATGAACAAATTCATACTGTAAGAACTCCTGCGACCGTAAAGTGGCGTCAAAAATAAACGTGACATCCTGGGATGACAAGGATGCAGCCCATTGAATCCACCGAGGGTGCAAAGCTTTAGAATTAGGTACACTGGCTTTCATAACTGCCTCCAAGGAAGGACACGGGGTCACCACCAACATGCGTTTTCCCTGTGACAGGGCACGTTCCTTGAGAATTGCCATCTGCACAGCCGTCAAAACTTTCTCCACAGTGGAAAAGCGCAATTCAGCCGAAGTGTACAAGTGTGACTTGTAAGCCATAGGTACTGTATCTCCTTCATTCAAAGTTAGGTACGTGAAACCTACCGTCCCCTGGACAATTCTTATCACCAGGTTGGTCTGGTTATCACGTGTCTGCAAGTATTCAGAAGCGAGCAAATCAGCTTGCGATGACTGCAGAATAGCCGATTGCTCAGGCAGCCAGCATGATTTGGAAAAAGATGGTTGTATCAAAGCATACAAAGGCTTGATACGCTGGACATATTCCAGAATGTAAGTCCTTCCGAAATTCAAAAAGCCCAGTAAAGACTGTAATTTTTTCAGCGTTGCCGGAGAGCGCAACTGTGCGCACTTCTCCAGGAAGTGAGGAGCCAAGCCTTTTCCTTCATTAGTTAGTTCATAGCCTAGAAACAACACTGTGTATTCTGCAATGTGCGATTTCGCAAAATTAAACTTGTAACCCATGTCAGCGAAGTTACAAATAATACTGTTCACTCGACACAGATGCTCCCAAAGTTCATCGTCTGTGAGATAGATATCATCCACATAGGAACAAGCATCTGGGTCGACTCTCTCCAACAGAGAGACAATGCGGGCGGAAAATACTCCAGGACTGTTCTTATAGCCCATTGGGAGACGCTGAAACATTTTCTGGACCCCGCCGCATGTGAAAGAAGTCCATTGGGAACTTAGAATGTCCAAGGAATGGGCATAAAAACCATTGGAAATGTCAAGCGTGGTTTTGAACCGCTTACGCACAAGACTATTTACAAGGGCAGAGCCGTGAGTATTCTGTACTGCACAGTTATGGCAATGCAAGTTTAAATGCCGGTAATCCAAAACCAAACGGTAAGAGCCGTCCGGCTTGTTTACAGTAAAAAGGGGGTTATTCATCGGTGACACACACGTTGCAATTACACCTTGATATTCCAATTGTTCAAGGATCGCTGCGACTGAAGCTTTGGCTTCACGTCGTATGGGATATTGAGGTTGAGGCTGCGGCTGAGACCGTAAAGGAATCTCGTGGTTTGGGGACAATTTATCCCAGCCACACTGATTACGGTACACAGCCGGTGCAAGCGCCAGAGCCCACTCTTCTGCAAAGTGCAGCCCTTCCACTCTCGAAACAGTGTTCGCGAAACTGGGGAGGATAACCTCCTCCCCTCTCAGAGCTGCGAGCACAAAAGGTGGGGGCCAGTCAGCCTCCGAAAGCAAAATGTCATATGTAGACGAAAGATTTTCCCAAAATACCCCTTTTATGGTACGCTGTATGTCACCTTCAATTAACAGGACAATTTCAAAAAGTCTATCAGGGGGAGCAACTCTCGTATCTGCTGTTTCAATCACAACATAAGTGTCAGTCGCTGTCACCTTCAGTAGTGGACGGAAGGCCTCTCTCACTATGGTAATCTCCGCCGCGCTGTCCAGCAAGGTCAGAGCCCAAGTCAGATTCCGAAGCCTCGTTCTCACAATCTGGGGCATATCGATGCGCTGTCAAGGCTGCGACTTTCTTCTTGGCAAACTGCGGTCTCTGAGGCGTAGAGCCCTACTGCTTGTCTGCACCGTTGCGCGGGCGGGGTTGGCCACGTCCTTACTGGCCACCCCGGCCCCTGCCGCCCCCTCCACCACCGGTTGACGGGGCCGATGAGTCCTGAAAGGAACGAGGAGAGCATTGGTCAGAAGCCTGAAAACGTTCAGGAGATTTAATCATCGCGCAGTCGCGCAAATCATAAACTCGTTCCGACTGCGCAGGCAACGGAGACGCAGGGCGCGAAACCTGCATTTGTTGTTGTTGCTGTTGCTTACCCTGAATCTGTTTTTTAGGCCAATTTTGTTTTTTGGACTTGGGCTGAGCGTTCGCCTCCGAAGATTGTCCCTGGGGCTGCTTTTTCTCTTTATCAGAAAAAGTCTTAAGCCCCTTGGCATTGCGGCCAACCATTTTATAAGCCGCCACAATTATCCTTGCCAACTGACGGGGTTTGTCCGCGTCGGGAATCACCGCTAATGCGTTAGCCACCTGGAAGTTCACTGCATCCCCCTTGACATTCGCAAGGATCAGATCTCAAACCACCTCTAAGGAGCCACACAGGCGCATACCCAACTCAACCGCTGCCTCCGGTCCGTGATCATCTTGAACACGTTTAAGGACCGTAGGCAGGTTGGACATAGACGGGGAGCCAAAGCACCTCGAATAGACCGCTGCAAAAGTCTTACCCCATGTCTCACAGTCAACAAGCTCAGGGGCCAAATCCTTCAGCAAACTAAGCGTAAGAATCCGGTATATTTCACCAGGATTCGTATTAGGAAACACAGCCTCCAGCTGGTCGAATTTCTCGGCAAGCCAGAAAGGAAAGTCATCCTTATCCTGGGGCTTCTTGCCCATTACGGAATTCACCATGACAGGACTGATTTTCAAACCAGCCTGACCAGCTTGAAGCTGCGCACTCCTAGGGGCTGCGCCTTGAACATTACGACTCGTGTAATGAACAAGTGCCCTAATCACTTCAACCGCGACCTCGTGAAGACGTCGCAGGTCACCCACGTTACAAGTGGCGCGATTAGGGTGAGGAGTAAATCCGGCCAAAGCGGGCCAATTTGTGCCCGGAATGGACAAAGGACCTAACCTCGGAGCCGTTAAAGCGTGTGGTAGGGCGCCACCAAACCAAACTCCATGCTGCCAAACATCAATAGGTACTTCCTGTGCTCTGTACGGAGCATATGCAGCAGGTACCGGTGACGGAGTGTACGAGTGGAACACACCAGAATTGGCGTCCACTGGCAGAAATGTCACCCACGAATAAAACAGTTCGTACGGGTAAGCATGTTCCACACTCACCACCAGAACCACAGCCAAGCCTTCCAAAGGTACATCATAAGTCCGCAAATGATCACGCACCGCAATGCGACTATGCAGCGGGATGTCCACTGCTTGTGCCATGACTGCACAGGAACGTGAAAAAACAAAGATTACTTTGTAGCACAACTGGGTAGTAATTCAAGGAAACCGTTTTAGACAGATTCAAGCTTGAAAAGACCTATTTCAAAAATAGGTAGGTTTTTCCGACACCGCCGTTTTCCGGAAACGGGAATGAAGGGGATAAGGTTTGAATGATATACTACTCGAGTGTCATGATATAAGGCCAACCAACGTTGGGCGCCATCTAGCAGGGTTTCCGTTCTCCCACAGAACTGTGCATAGAGATCTAGAACCTTAGTGAATTAGGATGACCCAAAACTCACCTTAGTATCAGAAATCCCCTTACCGAGCTAGCTACAGTGTCTCATTGGTCACAACGAACTCCCAATGAATTAGACAAACCAGAACATGAACTTGGAGTACCTCAGGTATCGTGGAACACATGAACACTCTTTCGCTCTATAATCATGTCAAACCACAACGGGGAGTAAAAGAACACACGTGCAAGTTTGAAATATTTATTTTTCAATGCAAGGTCTCAAACGCAGTATCTTATATAATACCAACATACATATTATAAAAATCAGAGTTTTCAGCATAGTCACTCATCCATAGTTAGCGAACGGTGATAGCATATTATAATGCAAAAATCTATCGAAATCTGTAACACCTATATTTCGCGCACCCTATTTAGCATACTATATTATATCTAAGAAGGTCTTATTTGGGTTTTAGCAGGGCGGGCCCATACCTCTAAATGTCAGCAGAAGAAGATTACATCATCAGCTACCAACTCTCTGCATGCGAAGCACCATCAAGTGTGTTTTTGCATTCTCGGTAACTCTATCTTAAACCCGCTTAGAGCCCAATGTTGGCAGCAACATTATTTGTGTTATGTCTAATGTGGTGCGAGGATCAGGCCTCCCAGCAACCTTGTGTTAGGTTATTCTTAGAGGGTGCAGTTCTCAGTGTGCAGACAGTGTACCAAGCACAACTGATATCAGAGCAATAACATTATTCTCAAATAAATCACATCTTTCGTCTAGGTTGAAAGCTACAATAACAATTATGTGTTGTGTGCAAACTAAAGCCGAAGGAAAATATGTCGTTTAAACATTTAATAAACTCATGCTAACTTAACACAATATATGGAAAAGCAGTAACTATATGACAGGGGCGTATAACAGTAGTAATTTTATATAATTAAGATTGAGGACACACACAACAAGAGAGTAAACCATGATGTGTGGAATGACAATAAAAGGAAAAATCCAAAAAAGGATTTGTAGCCTGTGTAGAAAAAAGCTGAAATCTCCAATTTGCAAGAGCTGGTCTGGGAGGAGAGTGAGGCAGCAGAAGAGGAGGGAGGAGGAAAACAGTGACCAGAAACACGAGAGAGACAGGTTGAGGAAGAGATCCTGAACAGGCATCACCTTTTCTTTTTTACTTTACTGTTCTTATAGAACATTGACTAGGTTGGGGTGGACCTGGGCCAGAACATAACGACTACAATGTGGACCAGGAAAAGGAGGAGAAAGATCAAAAGTTGAAGAGGATCCCCAGGAGGACCAAGACTAGGACAATAATGATGAGGAGGATGAAAAGGAGGTCTAGGAGTGATGGGATAACCAGAAACACCAGAAGGAATAGGAGGTCAAAGATCAGGACCTCCTGAAAAATTGATACAAGCAGCATGTAGAGGTCAAGGTCTAGGAGGACCAGAACAGGATCACTAGACTCAGAAAGGACAGTGGGTGTGGTAAAATGTCTCCATGAAATAGTAGTTCCAAGGTAACTTTATTGCAGATAAGTGTGCCAAAAATCAGGAAGCATCCTGCAAGCCCAAGGTCCAGGCAGCAACTGAAATATTATGCCCCAGATGCTCCACCTCTTGAATACCAAATGTGCACTTACTAGGTCTGATATTAAACCACTTCGTAACAAAACATCTAACACCTTTCCCAAAAATTGGATTGTGTTTTTCACTGTTTTACTATAAGAATTTTTTTTTTTTTTTTTTTAAACACAAGATATTGTCTTGATATGCTTGCATACCCTACATATCACCAAATAACTTACGGCCATATGTATCAAGCCTATTTCACCTTTGCACACGGGCAGATTCTCAGAAACTGCCAATTTGCGAATTGGAAAAAGCCTTTTGGGATGCATCATCCCAAAAGGCCATTGCAAAATTGGCGAATCTCTATTTTGCGAATACAATTAAGGAATTGCAAATTGCGATTCCTTAAATGCAATTCTGGAAGCACCAGAAATGTACTATTTGGCCTCAAGGAATTGCAAATTACAACAAACTTCAAGTTGGTGGTAATTTGCGATTTTCTTGAAAAAAGCGCTTTTTCGATTTTTTTTAAAGTGTCAAATGTCACACATGTGCGCAAAATGTGTACACATGCATATTTCAGGGGTGCAACAGAGTGTCCTTTTGGCAACCTTGAAATTGCAGTCTCAATTTGCAATTCTCTAATTGGTAATCGCAAATTTAAATGTCTTCCAATTCATTCCTAGGGGCCTCCTAGCCCATAAGAATGAATGGGAAGGTATTCCTTATTTGCGAATCTCAATTTGCAATTCGCAAATAAGGAATATGTAAGATTCGCTACATTTTTAGCAAATCCTACATACATTACATTTTGCGATTCTCTAATTGCGATACGCTGAAGATCGCAATCTGAGAATCGCAAAACTCTTTTGATACATATGGCCCTTGGACATTAACTTTTGAAAGATGCTGGCCACAGAGGGTAGACCAAACATAAGCCCAAGGTATTTGTAAGCTCCAAATGGCTTTACAAACATTGTGAGTTCCTGCGACTCTGACACAAGTACAATTGGTGATGTTCTAAGCACAAATCAATTATAGAAAAAAAACGCTCACACCTCCTAAATTAGCCAATTCACGTATCTTCAGAATAGTGTGGCAATCAACAAGTATATTTTTGTGCAGATCGACACGCAGTCTTATATCTCCTGATTACATTCTGGCAACCACTGTAGGAGAAACTCAATTCATTAGACTCAATAATGCTTTCAGAACATAAGGTCTTTAAAACTTGTTTCAATTCCTCCCTGACACAAAGTGGGGCAGAAAGTACCTTATGAACTATAGGAAGTGAGTGAGATTTGAGTTTAATTTGATGCTCAAATCCTTTAATGACGCACACTTGTTCTCTGAAGACATCACCAATCTCACAAAAAATATCTTCTATAATGTGGCTATAAACATCATCGTCTGAATAAGCGATGGGTAAATCCCAAACAACCACTGGATTTTCAGCACGATGTACAAGCTTCACACCGAGCTTTGCTAAATGTTGCTACCCAATAATGTTAATTCATTTTACAGCAATATATACTTTTGTAGTAGTCACTCTTCCTAAACGCTCTAGTCTTGATGTAAAATAACCAAATCGAGTCATTATCTTTTTCACCAAAAGCTTTTCGATGAACATCTGATGGAAAAAGAGTAATATCATTTCTCCAATTATCACAAAAAGTTTAATCTCTTAAAATTGTTAAATTGCGACTTGAATGTGCCATAACCTGTAGGGCAACATCTCCAATGGTTCCATCAGCCAAAGGCCCTTTTACCAAAGTAGAACCTGTAATAAAGTTACACTCAATTGTCAAAGTAACATTGCAGCATTTCTCAGCACACTTTTCCTCAGAAATGTCTACCTGAAAATGTTCTCAGTATTCTTGATACTTTTACATAAAGCTTGAAAATGATGTTTTTTTCTGCAAAATGTGCAACTATTTCCAATAGTTGGCCAAGCTGGATTGTTTCAATAAGAGTTTAGGAACAACCACACTCCTTTTTGCAAAATTGTTCGTTAATTTGAACGCATGTCCTAGTGTTTGGATGCTGAAGAGTGTCACCTCCTGATCAGGAGGTGTTTTAGCGTGAATATAATAGGGAAAAGTCCTTCACCTCGGGAAGGACGAACTGAACGATCAAATCACTTTTACAAAGTCATCATTCAATTTGTCATTTTAAAGTTGAATTTATTCATCAAAATGTTCAAATGGTCGAATTTCAATTGATTTCCATCATCATGTTCTTCATATCATATGTGCGTCATAAAACATGATTAACTGTTTGCTTCACTGGAATTTCAAAAGCCCCAATGCATTTCGGGTCTACCCCCTCTTCAGGGGGTGGTCCCTACAAAGAAAGCAGTAGACGCTTAATAATCCAAGAACTGAATGCACATGTAACATAAATAAACGTCAACTGTAGTGTGGGACTTCGAGATGCAAAAAAAAATGAATAAGGAATCAGTTACCAGTTGTGCCGTGCGCAATTTAATCGTCATAAAAGATGTGAAGGGTGAGTTCAATGCCAAGGAAAAAACATTGCGCTGCTGAACAAAAATCGTGCGGTCGCTAGTACATATGTGAAGTGATATGCCAAGATGTGGTTAAAAGATGTGGTAAAAACCCTATACACCGTCACGGTAAGACTGCCATGTATCTTGACGGCAAAATCCGCGTGTGGATGAACAGATGTGAAAAAGGTGAAAACAGTTAAAGAACCAGTGTGCTAGACTCTGCGTGTCAACCCGCTAATAATGGTGTCCTCCCAATGCAATTCAAAAGTGAAAATAGTAACTGTCACTTTTCCACACCAAGAGAAAAAATATTGACATTTCTGTTTTATAAAATGTGAAGATTCCCTAAAATCAAAAGAATGAAAAATCAAAAAATGTAATGTAACATGCCAACAATGCTAACTTAAATGTTTCTCAATGATGTATCACAGTACAATGCAGATTGTTTATAAATGGCAGCTAAATTCTAATACTTCATTTAATCCCTTTGGGTGCAGCGAATGGAGTCTGTGTATCCAATAGAGTTCACATTGTAAAATAAATTTCTTGTAGTCTCTTGCTTCCTTTATTTTTATTTGTTCCAAAATCATGTACCTCAATTGACTGATGTGGGTCATGTCGGTAAAGTGAGTGGCAACTGTCAATTTCAGGTTCTTCATGTGTATATTGCTGTTATGTTTAATGAGGTGAGTTTTAATTTTCCGTTCAGTCTTCCCTACATAGAGTAATCCACAAGGACATTTGAGAAAATATGCAACGTTACTAGTATAATAGGATGCTGTCACCTTCAGTTTGATGGGGGTACCTTGTGTGGGGTGCATCAAAATAGTGCCTCTTATAATGTTGTAACAACATCCGCAATTATGACATGGTGTAATGGCCTGAAAATTATGCCAATGATCAGGACATAAAAGCTTATCCCCTCTTGGGACCCAAAAGGACAACACTCCACAATACTTACCCAAGAAAGGAATAACAACATTATCTAGAAAGTGGTAATTGCCGAGAAGCTTGCAAGTAACAACAAGGCAAACAAGATACTACAGGGTACAACAAGGCAAACAAGGTACTACAGGGTACAACAAGGCAAACAAGGTACCAATGGGTACAACAACGCAAACAAACCAACCCAGGTAGGACTACATATATTCAACGCATGCTTCTCCCAACAAGGCTTGGGGTGGAAGAATTAGCATATACTCTGGGGTTTCTTTTATTACACAATGATATATAAAGTATAATACTAAGTTACGATAGGCCTTCTTCACATTAGTACCCAAGCAATTGGTAAATGCAATCAGTAACACATATATAGAACGTATATGTATATACATTTATAGAACCTGAAAACAGAAGAAGATAGTTAGGCAAGAACAGTAGGAATATAAGAATTAGTGGAACACCTCACCAAGTATCTACACATCCTGCTTCCACTTCACCAGAGGGGAGTCTGTTTCTCCAGACGAATCAGGATTATCTGCTCCACCGTCACAGCTACACCTCTGTACTGTGATGAACTACCAATTTGCAGAACCCAGACACCTCCTTTAATACAAGTGGAAACGTAGGACGAAGCTCCTGTGAGCCTCGCTCCCTCTTTCTCATCAGATTCAGCACCAGCCTGCTCCAAGGCCACAGCTTCTGCTGGCCAAGCATCTGTTATGACTCCGGGGCAGAGTGAGCACATTCCTCCGACAAGAACCGGTCCCTTCTAGTTTAAGCAGGGTAAACAACAAGTGGAAAGGAAAACATAGCTTCTCACATAGAGAGGCTCAGAAAATGGTGACAGCTCAGAAAATGGAGTTGCTTAAGCATAAGCCACTATTCCCGCAATAGAGCATAATTAGTATGCAAGATGGCATAAGATCATGCCAAACCCAATAGGCAGGCCCTGCCATTAAGCAAGATAAAGTCAGAAACAGAAAGAGACATAATCAAACCCTTCTTTGCAACTTATTCTTACTAGGCAGGCCTACACATCACTACGTTACGTGATAACATAAATTGCACAGCAAGATGACATGAGAGCATGTCAAAGGCAATAGTCAGCACTGCCATAAAACAAGGTAAAGTCAGAAACAGCTTACACATCACTATATTATGCTAAAATATGCTAAATAAGACAGATGGTGATGGGCGACGGTCATTACCAAGCTATTTATCATAAAAATAGCTCATTCATTACACATGGAATAGTTCCTGTGTGAGTTTGGTCCGGTATGGTGGTATTGTTTTGAGAGAGTTGTTTCTGATTTTTCGTTCGCTGATAAGTAAAAATAAGTAATTGTTGGAATATGCCCTTGAAATCTGTTTCCACCTGAAGTAATGGCCAATATTTTTGAATAACTGGTTTGATTTTGAAGCTCATAGTAAAGGATTTTGACATGAATACCATTCTCTCCTCATTTTTTTCTGTGCTGATTTGGGTTTAAGTAACTGGACCCTTTCTTTCAGTTTGGCTCTGTCTTCTGCTTCCTGTAAAAAAGACGCTGAATATGCTCTTTGTTTGAATTTGGATATTGGTTTTTTTCTCTGTTCTCATTGTATATTTCTTCAGATGAAGAGATGAGTTTCGCCCTAAGTAATTGTGAATAAGGAAGATGTTTTTTCAAACTCATTTGGTCTAGGCTGTAAAAGTAAAAAAATGTTCCGGTCAGTTAGCTTGGTAAACACGGACGTAACTAATTTGTGGTCTTGTAGCATGACGTCAACATCTAGAAAGGAAATTCTTTCCTTATGGATGGTATGTCTGAATTGGATTCTTTCCTCAATAGTGTTCATCTGACTAATGGCCTGGAGTAAAATCGCTTTCTCCACCTTCCCAAATCAAAAATATGTCATCAATATACCTATAATAGGTAATCAGATTGTCTTGCCAAACGACCTTAGATAAAATATGATCCAATTTGAACCGGTGCATAAAGAGATTTGCATACGCAGGAGCTGTGCAATTTCCCATTGATGTTCCCGATAATTGGGTATAATACCTGTCATGCTTAGAAAAATAACTATGATGCAATATGAAATGCATGAGTTCTAACATGAATACTTTGATATCTTCATTTTTCTCGCTGTCAATAAGGAAGGATTCCATCGCCTGAAGTCCCAAATCATGTGGGATATAGGTATACAGCGACTTCATGTCAATAGTACACAACAGTGGTTCAATATCCTCGTCAATCTTGATGTTGTTGATTTTATCTAAAAAATCTGTGGTATCTTGCAAATATGTTGAATTTTTTTTAACACAGAGTTGTAAATGTTGATCAATATATTTGCCTATAGGTTCATGTATTGAGTTCATGGTGCTCACGATCGGTCTGAACTATGGTTTTTCTAAGCTTTTGTGAATTTTTGGAATCATATACAGATACGGTGTACTGGGGTTATCCTGGATTAGAAAATGTTTATCTCTTTCATTGATGGTTCCCATAGTCAATGCTCTGTCAATGATGGCATTCAGCACTCTGCTGAATTCTTTGATCAGGTTTGAATTCAGTTCCATGTAAAATGGTATTGTCAGTAATGTGTGCTTGTATGTTGTCAAGGTAAAAATCTGTATCTAGAATAACTAGTGCTCCACCTTTGTCTGGATTGTTGCCATGACGACTTTTCGATCCACGCCTATAACAGAGAAAAACTGTTTTTTTGTAGAATTCTTCCATCTTTTGCCAGGCGTCCTGACTAAACGCACAGAATCTCTGTCAACATCCAGATCATAGGTAAATAACGTATTAACTGGAATGTCAGCATTCAAAGATTTGAAGAAACCATGGAACACTCAGTTCCTTTCGCTTGATCGATTACTTCCAAATGAGTTGGGTTTCAGCATCATTTTCTGTATTTTCCATTGGAAAACAAATTGATCATGAAAATAACTAATAATATTAGAGCCAAACTCACAATTTACAGCAAAACTTAAGTGCTGACACACACTTCCACACTTTTCTCAGCATGTTGCTTTCATTTGAAAAAGTTATGCCTTTCCAACATGATGCTTTGTTTACCCTGATCACCCCCATTTTATGACTGATGCTGGTGGTTACGGACTCTGAATGTGCCATGGGCTCTGCTAACCAGGCCGAGTGCCAGTGCTCTTTCACCTAAAGTTTTATGGTAATTGGTATAGTTCCACCTGGCCAAGACAGCCTATTTGTAAATCCCTAGTATATGGTAGGGCACGTAGAATTAGAGACCTCAGTGGACTTATTGCACTTAAATGTGCACTGCTGTGATGTCTGGTGTCATTTTAAATGCAGACCTGCCATTCAGGCTGATTTTAAAATAAAACTGTACCCGAATTCGACTTTGGAATTAAAAGTGCTTCCAAAGTCTAAAACTACCTTTTTATTATATATAGGTCACCCCTAAAGCCTGTTCCAAGTGCATCAAGGGTAGGGCTCATTGTTATAAAAAGCAGGCACAGTATAAAATATGTTTTGTATGCCCAGTTAGGGAAAAACAGCCAGAGCTGTTTTTTTCTCTCTTGTAGAGCTACTAGCCCGATAGGCTAACATGGGGAAGGCTTTATTAAACGTAATAAAGTCTAACGTTTGATTGGAGCTTGCTAAAATATCATTCAAACTAGTGGTTACAATAAATCCAACAACTTGCCAAGATTGGATTCATTATAGCTATTACAGGAAAGTAGTTTTAGAATTTTATACCCTGAAGTAACGAAAACAGCTCCTTTAGCAAAGGAATACGCCCACATCTACGGGTATGATCGCATTTGGCAACCCAGTCCGTTGTGCAGAAATTCAGCCACTGACTGGCTACGTCATACAGGCATAGTGTGCGTTGCACAGCCAATGAGAACGAGCAGTCAAGGAGCTCGCGGAGAGCAAACGCCTTGAATGTGTAATGAAAGCACACGCTGGAATCTGAAAGAGAGTCTCTTGCAACGAAGGCTCACACGCCACAGTTGAAAACCAGCAGGGTTAAAAACTAAAACGTTGACAAACTCCACGGGTCGTAGAGACGATGCCTTGGAAAATGCTGGAGAACAGCCCTCTGCATCACCGCCTCAGTCTTACAAAGCGATTCTTGAAGGATACACCAACAGAGTGAGTTATACGATCGTCCAAGTCAGTGGGCAAGCATCAATGCGTGGATGCACTCGTCGCCACTATATGTAATAAACAGGGCCTAAGTCCTATAAAAAGAAGGGGGGGGGCTGACAATATGCAAATGACCTCATGATGTCACGTGCTGAACGTGTCCAGTGTCTGAAAATTACACCAGGACAAGTTCAGCATATTTCTGTGGGGCCCAGCTTCTTGGCAGGGGGGGACGGCGTCCACCCTGTGTAAAGAGTGTGGGGACGCCGTGTACCTGCGTGTACCCTCGAGCCCTGGTTATAAAGTCTCTACAAAAGTATAGTTCCAAAGAAACTTTACTGTAGATAAATGTGCCCACGACCAGGAAGCGTCTGGCAAGCCCATGGTCTAGCCAGCAACTGACAAACCTGCCACTGCCAGAACCGGAGCCCACCCTCACATTCCATTCCAGAACGTGAGGAAACATACAGGGAAAAACAAGGTAAGTAAAATACACATATGAACACAAGTAACTTCACATACGTCATAATACAACAGGGGGAGAGAGTAGGGAGCAAAAGGAGAGGGCCAAAAGGGACTAGCACCAAGAGGGGGCGGTAACCCGGGATTACAAGGACCAGAATCGGAAGATCAAGGTGAGAAGGAAAAGGACCCGAGAACAGGGAAGAGAAAAGGGGTATAAGGAGGGCGGCCAGAATACCAGAAGAGCTGCTCCAGAGCTCTCGGGTCCATGCGTCATTAATCCAGTCAGTACTGCATTCTGGGGTTAGAGTCCCAGTTTAATAACGGACTACAAGTCCCAGAATGGTTGCAAAAGCAAGGAGAGGTTAAGCTACTCGGGCTGTAAAATTAACGAGAACTGCTGCGGAGACTTCTGAACCCATACTAACAGTATTAAAGTCAAATCCGCATGTCCCTGCAGCCTGTTTGACTCAAAACAGGCATGGCTGATGGCGACCCATGATTTAGGTCAATGTAGCAGCGCACCCTACAGCGGTTGTAGAATTGTAATCCGAAAACGCTCATTGCACATTATTTTTTTAACCTAACAATGGAAGATGTTATAATTGTGGGAGCAGATGGGTGAGTGACACGGTCCCGTGAGAAAGAAATGGATGGCCGTCTCCACTTAAAACGTTTTTTATGACCTTCAATTAGCCGTCTGTCCTGCTCACCACACCCTCTCTAAAAAAAACCTTTACCTAAGTTTTTTTTTTCTTTTACAACAAAAATATGTTTGATTCCACTTACCTCCAACGATCACCGTTTTTCCCGAAGTGAGCTTCTTTTACTGCGAACTTAACGAGCCAAATCCATGTCGGTCTGTCCACCCCGGACTAACCAGACGCTCCTACGCACCGGTGAATAGGTGAGTCGGAGCAGCGCAGCCCCCTCAAGTGGTTCAGCTCAGCAATTACTTGTTCTTGGAGCGCACAGGGCACAGGTGTGTTCCTGTACCACGCCTACAAACGGCCGAAGAGACATGGCAATGGCGCGCAGGGTCATTCTGGCCTTAGGGGCAGTCTGGCAGTGTTAGGAGAGCTGGTCTGATACGGCAGAGCGTGGGTCGGGTTTTTGGTTGTTCCTGGGCCTGTTTTATGGTCCGTTGGTGGTGGTTTTCTCTCATTCCCCAAATATTTCCACAAACAGCAGGCCCTGTGTTCAGTCTACGATAACTTGCGAAACTCCTAAGCGAGTCTTGACTCTTTACACATTCAAAGCCTACCCTGACCTGTAAATGTAGGTCCCGTTTGTTCACTTTTCTGACCACTTTCATTTTGGTGCTGGGGTCTATTGTCCTTATCCGACCATGATAGCCTGGGGGGTATGTGAATGAATGGAATAGTCTGTTCAAGGGTCAGCAATACAAACTGTGATTATGAGCGGCCCAGTAAAGGGGTTGAGGTGCTCCACAGATCGGGTCTGGTGGCGCAGTGGACTAATGCATCCACTGCAGCGGCCTGTGTTCGACCTCATGGTCACAGGTTCAAATCCCGGTGGGTTCACATCCTTGCATCTATTTGAGGTCGATAAAATGAGTACCATTGAGTTGGGTAACAAAATACATCTGTTATTACAGCGCCAAGATGCCCCATTGCAGGGGTAAATGCTTTAAAAATACACATGTTATGTTATCTCATCATTCCCATGGGGCTGTTAACTGCTCTTACAAGTCCACTGGAATTAAGAAGCCGCTTATAGTAAGGATCTGAGGTGGGAGAATGTATAAATGGACACAAAATATACTGTGCGCGAATGGCCTTATCATGCAGTTAAGAGGCTCTGTAGACGCAACAACCCAGTCGATAATACATGCTATTGTTATATATTTTTAAATATATATACCACTTTCTTTGAAATCAGTAATTTATGGGGATTCCACAACTCTAACAAATAATTAACGTCCCCAATGGTAAAGGTGTTTAATGGAACCGTATTATGATGTGACATATATTCAGTCCTGTGTTTTTCAATCAACAAGCATGTAATATGTTAGGACTCAAATGAATACTTTCTTTAATTTAGGCATGGGCCTACTAGCCTCAGCATGATAATATCAGTCGTTAAAGCACATTTTACAACACACTGACATTTACAACATTTTGTGTTACATGTATATATATATATATATATATATATATATATATATATATGCACATACATATCTCTTAACATAAACATAACATGTGTAAAGCGCACATATCACCCAAAGGTCTGAAGGCACTGAATAACAGGTGTATATAGTTACCCAACTCAATGGTACTCATTATCTCAGATGGGTTAAAGGCTGAGTGGACCCACCGGGTTTAGACCCTGTGACTATGAGGTTAAACACAGGCCCCTACAGTGGATGCATTTGTCCACTGCGCCACCAGACCCGGCTCTTACACACTGGCAGTCGTTAGTGCCTGGTTGTAGTTAAGTCAAAGCATAGGAAGAGCTATTTTTTGTTTTGCTGTTTGACAAATCTAAACAAACCTACCCAAACAAAAGGTCATCCGCCTCAGCTCCTTCCTGGAAAAGTATTGGGGTGATCCGTGAAGCATGTGCCAAGAATGGTGGGGGGAGGAGGTGTTGGTGTTTTGAAAACATTGATTTTCCATGTTAATTACCATTGGAAATTACTGTTGCAGGTACAGAAGAAACAGCTGAGTAGAATTTAAACCTATTTGGCAACAATTCTATGATCACAGATTCTATGATACAAACAGACTTGTATGATGTATGGAGACAGCGGTTCTCTGATAAAAGGGGATATACACACTATTTGGCATACCATGACTTACACACGCGTATTGATTACTGGTTGGCCTCTAGACAACTGTATAGTCATGTGCGAACTTGCGAGGTGCTGCCACGTACACCCTCAGACCATTCCCTGGTTCTGGTTGTAAATAATACCCCCTTAAGGACTATCCCCATTTACACGTGGAGGTTCCCCCCATACTCCCATACTCCCTATTGGTCGCTGCGCTCAAGGCTGAACTGGCAGAGGCAATTGAAACGTATTTTGACAAAAATGTGGGCTCGGTAGAGAGCTACCAGGTAGTGTGGGAGGTGTTTAAAGAGTACATTTGAGGGGTCACAATGTCTAAGCACTCAGGAGTTCTTAAGGCTCTGCCCAAGAAGTTGTCTGACTTGGAGGCCACCTTGGCTGACTTAGAGACACGTCTGCAACACAGTGTTGACGATGAGGTGATGGGAGAATCCAAGGCCGGACTGGAGGAATTCCAGGACACGGTAGATGCCGAAAATAAACATCTCAGCAAATATGCCATTGCTCATATTTACGGTGAAGGGGAAAGACCTGGTAAGGTCCTTGCTCAGTTGTTAAGGAACTGCCGGGGGGGTCTCTGAACCGAAATCAGCAGAGGGGGTCACGCTATCTGACGACACTGCCTATAGCAGAGAGTTTTAGGCAATTCTATTTGACATTATACTCTTCGCGTAGTTCAGGCACTGAGGAGGAAATCTTGGACTACTTAAGACATATCAAGTTGCCTTAGCTGACTAATACACATCATGAATTTTTGAAGTGACCGTTAGAAAAAGAGGAAATACTTCTAGCACTATCTAGTATGAGAGCTGGCAGTGCCCCGGGGATAGATGGCCTGACAGTGGCCTTCTATAAGGCGTTCCTGGACCTACTGCTGCCGCACTAACCACTTTATTTCATGACGCCGCCCTCAATGAAAGAGGCTATTATTGTGGCCATTTTGAAGCCAAGAAAACCACCTGAGGAATGTTCTTCATATCGTCCACTTTCTTTGCTCAACGTGGACACCAAAATCTTTGCAAAGATCCTGGCCAATCGTCTGGTGCCTCTTGTCCCCACGCTGGTTGCACCAAAGCAAGCTGGGTTTGCTCCGGAACGTAACATCACTTATAATCTACGCCAGTGTATGGCGCCCTTCAACATACTATACCGGGCACTCATGCAGTAGCGATGTTTCTCGATAGGTAGAAAGCATTCAACTCTTTTGAATGGCCCTTCATGAGGCAGGTTCTGTTGTGTATGGGCCTGGGAGAGGTCTTCTTACAATTGCTGGGGATACTCTATAGCTCGCCCACGCCCGCATTAAAATTGGAGACTTGGTAACGGAACCAATACGTATTACGAGTGGTACGAGGCAGGTCTGTCAGCTCTCTCCGATCCTCTATGCACTAGTGGCCGAACCCTTAGCTTGCGCGCTACGTGAGTATCATAGATGTAGGGGCATTCGCATCCCAGGGTATGAACTCATAGTTTTGACGTATGCGGATGACACGCTTCTCTATGTTCGTGACCCGGAATGGCATCTCTCATCAGTCTTGCTGGAAGTGGTGCTCTTGGTGGGGTCTCGGGTCTGCGAGTCAACTGGTCAAAACCCATTGTATTCCCCTTTACGCCATCTATGACTCGATTCGAATGGACTACCCATTACAATGGACGACGGAGTCAGTGAGATACCTTGGTATACAAGCGCACTCAGACTCGGTAGTGGTTTTTAGAGAAAATTATGACGTATTAGTTAAAAGATTGGAAGATGAGGTGGACAGTTGGATTCCTTTACTGTTGACGCTCCTGGGTAGAATTTCAATAATGAAAATGGTGATACTCCCTCGATTCCTGTTCCTTTTCACAAATATCCCGATGGTCCTCCCTGGTATATTTTTTAAGAAAATCCCAACCCTGATGGTTAAGTTGGCATGGGCGGGCAAACAACCAAGAGTTAAATGGCAAATTCTCACATTACCTTATCACATTTGGGGGCTGGAGACACCGGACTTTGATCTTTATTATAGAGCAGCGCAGAGTGCCCATGCCCATCTTTGGATGCACAGTTCGCAAGAAATGCCTCATCTGGGCATCGAGTGCGAGGTGGCTACCCCGTGCCCGCTGCCCATGTTGCTCTTTATACCTCCAGACTGAAGAACTGGCATTCTAGACTCGATAAATGCGACCACACACGCCTGGCATCACCTATTAAAGATGCAAGCTGGGGCTATTCTGTATTCACCCTTAGCTCCCCTGGAATGGTGTCATTGGCTGCCGCCATGTAGAGATAGGGGTGTGGTTCGCACACTTAACTCCGTCGGGGTCAACACTATAGGGGAATTATTTGAGAGCGGCGCTGCAAAGGATTAGGATTTTGTGGTTGAGGGAGAAGCTACGCCCTCACTCCTCACCAAGTTCCAATATCACAGGACCCGACATGCATGGCTACAGCTGCTGGGGACTGACCTGGCTGAACCGTCGGAAGTCACTGCCCTCTCCTTAGGTATAAAAACGCAAGCCTCGTAAGGAATAGTTTCAAAAATTTACAATCACGCTATGTCGTACAGCGAGAACCACTATACTAAAGCCTGTTTGGCCTGGCAGGGCTACCTGAATAAGGAAATTGACGATGATATGTAGTTGTACTGCTGCCTTAATATGAAACGAGTTTCCCTTAATGCTAGACACCACTTGATACACTTTAAATACTTCAATAGAGTCTATTATACCCCGGAAAGACTGCAGATATGGATTGCGGGAAGACTCGAGATGCGAGCGCTGCAGCAAGCAAGTGGTGGACTTTATACATTTAGCATGGTTTTGGGAACGTGTGTTCTCGGAACTGGCAGCGATAATAGGGCAGGCGCTTACACCAGACCCGGCTCTGGTGCTGCTAGGCTACTCAAAACTTAACCTCAAGGACTACGCAGGTTAGTGGACATGGGGCTGCTGATGGCAAAGCGTAGGGTGGTAATTTGTTGGTCAAGGGGGCAGCTTCCTACGATGGCTCAATGGGCTTCTGACATGTTATATTGCTCCACTCAAACGGAATGTTATAGTGACCTCCCGCCTCCCCGCAATAGGCCTAAGAATGTTTGGGCATTGTACAATGTATATAGGGCCAGTAAAGATAGCGATGATGGGGCGACCATAGGAGGAGAACGGACGTGAATGTTCTCACCCCAGTAGTGTTGTGCCTTTGTTTATTACGTAGTGAGAAGGACGCTCTAAGGAAAAATCTGTGAGAGCGTGGGTTGGTGTGGGATATTGTAGATCTGTAAGTTACCTCATGATCGGGGATGTGCTGCTCTCCTGTCCTCTAGCCTTCTGGTGGGAGCTACACGTGATGTTTATGATGTGTTCTACTGCTTGCCTCCTATCCTGTTACACTAAGTATTGTAAAATTATCAGGAATAACTGTCATTGTGATGCCATAATAACTGAAATGTGTCCTAAATTGATAAATTGATTGTACAGCTAGAATATAGAGCTATTCTTGTCCTTGAAAAAGCACAGTGAAGTACTTTAATTAAAAAAAATAGTTGTTGTTGGGTGGACTCTGAAAGCTGTATTGTCCCAAGGAGATGGATTACAGCCCCAGGCCAGAAGGAACCAGATCCCAACTCTGCATAACAGTAAAAGTCATCCTTGGTGTCTCCTGTGCCTGTCTGTCCACTTGGGGGAGGGGGGAGGTGGGGCAGGGTAGAGATTAGGGGTAAAGTCCCTTAATATGCCTCTGGAGGTAGAAAGGGGCTCCTTAGAAAGGAGAGAGATATATAGTTCCATTCCATGAGTTGTAGCAACCCACTCTAAATTGCAGAATAAGCTATCCAATAAGTTCTGCCCCTATGGGGGGGTTGAGGTCGTCATGTTGGAGGAACCAAGACTGTATAGAGTTACTGCTCCCCCATAAAAGCAATACATGGTAGTCCATGGTTTGTGTAGCATGGTATATAGGGTTGTCATCCTGTGGCAATACCTATAAAGGAATCTGGGAAGCCCAGCTGGAAATGGGAGAGTCTTCACTTTCCAAAGGTATCTCTTCCATCCCGATCCATGCTTGAGGGGCTGAATGGTGCCTTGGGTGTTACTGTTTCCTGCAGCTGCTCAAACAAAATGGAAGTGATGGCTGCCAAGATCAGTTGCCAAGAAGTTGTGCTGTGTATGACACTCATCAATGAACATAATCAATTCCTGCAGGTAAAGGAGGAAGGAATGTCACTGCCAGTAAGTGTATGGTCATGTAGATGGAAGACTTTCAGCGCACACACCAATTGTTGCTCAGAGATAACAACATGAAGGTCTTGTTATTAGCGCTGCAGCATTTGTGCTCAGAACAGCAGTGAGTTTTCTTTAATCTTATACCAGTTTCATACTTTTTGGATGTTTTCATTTGTTATACTGTATTACAGATGTAGATGACTTCTATGTTAGCAACCTAAAATTATCCCTTACTTCCTCAGACAAATAAAAAAAAATGACAAGCAAACAAAATTTATTGGGTTAAATATAACAAGATAATAACCCAGATGACCATGGGCATCTGGGTCCTCATGCCTGATCTGGATGGTGGTCAGGAATGGACTGCTATAAGTAAAAAAAAATGCCCCCTCATCTTGCATTTCCTGGGTGATAATCTGCCCACAGATCAGGCACACGGTTTCCACAAACCTGTCCTAATCAATAGATCAATAGATAGAAGCCTCATGAGATGGGAAGGTGAGAGGTCCCAGCTGTGTAGATGGTGCAGGAGCAGGAAGAAAAGGCTCATGTTGGTGAGGCATGCAAAGGTTCGTGTTGGTGAGGCATGCAAAGGTTCATGTTGGTGAGGCATGCAAAGGTTCATGTTGGTGAGGCATGCTGTCAGTGTTTTTGGTCCATAGCTCTATGGGGGTCGGTCTCTCTCTCTCTCCTCTCTCCCCCTCTCTCTCTATCCCTCTCTCTCTCTCTCTCTCACACACACACTTATACAGCATGTCTTTACAAATTTAAAACTGACCTAATTTACAAACATGGGCCACTTTTATAACTATCTGATTCACTAATGGGGGCCATGTTTATTTTGGTGGCGGTCCCATTTTCTGCCCCGGCCTAACCCTGTCTGTGATTGCACCCTGAGCTGGTGTAATGCAGCCACTCCTGCAGGAACTGCAGCCGCCTCCTATGGGTGTGGCACCTGCGGAAACAACACCACTCCAGCAGCAGGAGCATCTGGCACCGTCATCTCATTGCCCCCTACAACTGCTCCTGCAACAGGGATGTTTTGCATCACTTCAAATTTTACACCAGTCAAGGAAATGAAATAACTTCAAGTAAATCTGCGAGTTAATCTCTTGTTTGACTCTTACTGCTGGACAAGGAGTACACAGTCAGCCTACTCCAAGGAGTCCAGGTCCTGCGTCAGTTCCTTATCTGACACTATTAAAAACGTTAAAACAAAACAGAAATACAACGAAAACAAACAAATAACAATTGAACACAACTCAAACATATACTACTTAAATATGACAATTCAGAAACTAAAACCTGCTAAGCGTTCAGACACACACATTGCATACCAGCTATAACCTAAAAAATCTGCTAAGTGAAACGTAGCCTATTACATTAACTAAAATGACTGTAAATGCAAAGCACATATTAATGTAGCTGTAACCACGCAAGCCATGTTTTTCTTGCTAACTGTGCCTAAGCAGACGAGCCTATTCACAATGACCTAGAGCCTCTTTCACATCTTGGCTCAGGAGATGAGGAATTTGGCAATGAGACTGTTTAACCAAAAAGTTATGAATATGTTCTTGATCGGTTTGAAAGTTATCGCTCGCTTTCTCATGACCTCAGACTTCTGAATACTCCCTTTGTTTAACGAGGTCATATGAGCACTGAAGGCCTGTTTGTAAAACACTCCATGTTTGTGTCTTGTCTTTGCTTCGGGTTTGTTTTAATGACTCATGGGAACCCTCTGTCCAACTGAATATGTGACTCGTAGCTATAGTTAAACCTTTTTGAATAAACATTTTATAATCTCAATGAGAGTATGTGCATATTTTTCTTTAGCACTATAAATCTAAATTATTGTAAATTAAATTAAAACTATAAATGTGTGTGTACGTGAGTAAATATATAACATAAACTCTACGTTATCAATCTCTATTGTAGCAAACAACTAGCTATAAACTGCCTTCTCCTAATGTTTAGCACAACCCACAAAGGAATCAGAAGTAGCTGAGGCATTTTTAGATGCCACAGCAAGAAATATTCCCAAAAATATTTCAATTCCTTGATTGGTTGGCCACACTTTCAAGGAATAATTAAGTTAGGCCACTGTGAGCAGACACTCCCTACCTAATTTCTTGAAATTACAAAATCCCTAGAACAGTTTTTGAGCAGGGGTGGCATACAAATGTTTGAAATAAGAATGTTAGATAGACCCCAAAAAGCTGAGGTGTAAACAAGCTTGCCAAACATGCATAAGGGGATACATATTATTTTCTACATATTGTACATATTTAATCCAGCGGATCACTGAGCTAGAATAAGTTAAGCATATGAGTGGGATGAGTAAGGAATGTACAGAGTCAGATAGATGTCTGATGCATTATTTAGAGGTGGATTCGGCCTCTTGAGACTTATGAAATTGTTGATGTGCATTTGATATGGTAACTGGTTTGACTGTACCTTGGTATCTGCAATAGAGTCAAGTGGACAGCCATGTCTAATCGTACCCTTCCCTGTAGTGTAGTTCCTATTTCCCAATAGACCCTGCGCATTGGAATAACATAAACAGTAGTATCGACGTAGAAGTGCGGATCTTCCAGGCCTCTACTGACTATGCTAAACTTAATTGGGTTTGTTACCAACTAGCTCAGAGGTCACTTGAAACTTTCTTGACTGAATAGGAAGTGATCAGCTTCCCTGGTACAGACAAGAAGGGATTCAGTTTTCCAACAATCGTGCAACATGACAACTTTGCTCCTCAGATAAGAGTCAATCTCTAGGGTCGTGTGAAACAATAGACAGTTATTTTACTCAATAGGACTAGCTTGGTTGTGTTTCAAAGGGAGACTCAGTACGTATGATGGCAAACCATTTGGTTTGGTTGTTAAGCCCTCACCCACCGACCTAGTCGGTGGCATGCTTCATCATCGGGCCCACCACAGTGACACCGAATGCGTCCCGGGTGTGCTTCGACTCCAGATTACTGAGGAGCTGGTATACTTCTCTGAGTGTGCTGTGAGGGGGTGTGTAAGAAAGTGAATTAAAAGCTATGCTGTGGGTCCCAGTGCCCGAGGGTATACAGAACTTTAATAGCTGGGCCCACGCTAGCGTATAAAAAGGCAAGCGGACGCGGTGGAGCGGTTTATGAACTCCCGCGTCCTATGTGGTCGACATGTTTCAGCCAGGCCTTTTCTTGTTATAAAACTGGCTTTCCTCAGGACTTTCCTCAGGGCTTTCCTCAGCTGAGTTATTTTACTCAGTCAGTTGTTGTGCTGATTACTTTCACAATATGTAGAGAATAGAGAGACGGGCGTTTTCAAAAAAGGGTAACATTTATTGAACAGTCTTTCTTCTCGTACAAGAGAAATGAATTGCCACAATTGCAAGACTTGTTATTATAAAAAGTACGTACAGTAAGATTAGTATTGCGAAATAATACTGTAAAAGCATTGATATGGTTTCTTAGCCATACAATGGTTTAAAATGAATAAAACATATATACATTCATATATACATTAGGCTAAAATACTCAACTGGTGCTTCTAACTACGCCTACCCCAGTGTACCTGACCTAAGCCTAATACTTGGGAGGGGAGTAAGTAAGTAGCTTTTAGTTAAGTTAGTTTTGCCAAGGTTTGCTTCAAGAATTCTCTCTAAGGGTTTAGTCAACACCATACCTCTGGAATAGAATGATGGAGGTCTGGTATCTCCTTCAGGGAACTCGATATCCCAGTCACTCGCAAGAGTAGACTGGAAACGCCGGAGCTGGATTTCTCTGTAGGAGAAAAGACAGCGTCTCTCTCAGCGCGTAGAGGAAGAGGAGGGGCAGTGTCCGCGGGCAGCTTGCATCTGCTGGGCTCTTGCAGGGGACGGCTGTTCAGCTCCTAAGTTCACCACACCATTGTTCGCTCGTTAGCAGCGATAGCAGTAGCGATAGCAGCTATGGTATCATCAGCATAACAGCAGCTTCAGTTTCAGCGAAACAGCAGCATTTGCTTAAGGCAATGTTGGTAATATTTATACCTGAAAGGTGCCTTGTTTGACGTAAGTTTTTGGACATAAGACGTCAATAAAGATGTCACTAGGAAGTGATCGTCTATCAGTGCTCATTAGAGTTCTATTACTAATCAAAACATAGCAGGCGGGGCTTTCCCAGGTTGCTGAGTTTTTATCTTGTTGAAGAACTCAGAGTGTTAATCTAGGAATCTTAGATAGTAACTTCTGCTATGTCATTGCACTAATTAGCTGCAAAGGAAGTGGCAGAGGAAGCGATTCTGAAATGTGACTCTGTTCGTCTGAGGCCAGAGACGAGTTTCTGAATATTGCATTTGATCGGTTATGCCAATATAGGGGTACAAGGGGATTATAGCCGTATAGAGGCATAAGGTCACAGTATCGATCCGGGTCCTAGATTAGAACGCAACATCCCGATCTCTTCAACACTAATCATGCCTTCATTGAAACAGAGGTCCATAGCATAGAGCATCCAGGGGAAAGGGGGATGGGAGGAGAGAGAGAGAGAGGGAGAAACACTGCAGAAGTAACAGGTGTGATTTGGATAGACACTGCTATCTTTGGAACTCAACTAGGGGATGCTGCTGCTGTTGGCTTTACATTATCTGCTAGTATTCACAGTTGAGGGACAATTTAACATTCAAATCATCAACACACTGGTACTACCTCCTTGTTATGATGCAGGTTTTAGATTTTTGCCCCTAACTTTACTTTTATACCTCTATTGCGTATGCTTGTCTCCTCCAGCATAAACGATCTATCTCCCCTTTCTGTCGTATCTGGTGACTATGTGGCATACTCAGTCTGACTATTTCTGTGAGCAGCGGTAAGGCAACATCAGACATATTTCGGTATCAAGGCAGAGATCACCCTATAGTAAAGTATCGGGAAAAGTAAAAATGTTGATAAAAAGTTGTCAAAATATTTTTATGTTGTATATAAATAAAAATTAATTTCATATATTTATTTTAAATGTAGAACAAAATAAAACAATGCTACAGCTCTATTGAGCTAATTTGTAATTAACTATTTAATTAAAGAAAATATATTAAATTAACATTTATTTTTAAGATTTCTTAACAAAAAATCCCACCTAAACTAACATGTTTATATTTACTTTATCATGCACTAAAAATACAAAAACATTATGTATAGAATGAATTTAAAAAATGTAATAGCACAGCCTCCTCAAGACATTAGCACATCCAGTGTCCGCACCTTTTTGCTCAAATATGAGATGGATTGTATTTTAGGGTTCACTCCAGCCCAAATGTCCTGCTGAATTAGACATCTTTCAGCCCAGGAATCAATGTGTTATCCCTGTTACTGATGGTGTATTTTACAGATAGCTTCATTATAGGCCATTTTTGTGGGGTCACACTCCCTTGTTATGTCCTGAGGCGCGATGAATCTATAGGCTGAAACGCATTGACCACACATTAGGTGGAGCCTACTGTGAATGCTTAAAAGGAAAGTTAATAGTGGACCGTCTCCTAACCCCAGCTGGATGTTTCACACACTGATAAATCCGACAGTCTAAGCCAAAGTGGTCTATTTTTAGATGGACTACATATGGAAATAAAGTATTGGTCGTCTCGTGATACAACTATGCATTCTATACAAGGACAGTGTGCTACATTTATCTCCGACTTTGAAACTTTGTGATTAATACATTTTTGCAAATTAAATTGGTTTGAAAGTATGTTCTGTTTGGAAAAATGTTTGATAGGTCCAATAATGTGTTATTGTCAACTGAAAGCATTAGCAGATGTGTCCCACTAGAGTTATTTTTTTATTTTTGTTTGATCCGATAGCCCAAGCTCTGGAGGGTTACTGCCCCCTCCCCCACCCAGACACTTTCTTGATCCTTCCCTTACCATTAATACAGTGATCTTTCTGCCCTTCCGAAGGGAAACCTAGATAGTGCTTATCATCATCTTTCCCCCCAGGAGGGCAGAAAGGCCACTAAACAACAGGGACTAATGGCTGAACATAAAAGTAGTGGTGAGGGTTGCCACCCAGGGATTGGGGCTATGTTCTACCCTAAATCCCCAACAGTCTTTCTGCCCAGCTGGGGAGAAAGGCATTCCCATCTCCATGGCAAGCAAGGCAGAAACTAGCCATTATTTTAACATATTGACTGGCAGAGTGGGGGTAAATCCAAATGTCCTCTTACTTGCCATACTCTGTTTTGGACTGGTCTGACGGGCATTCTGGCACTCTGACACTGCCAGATGGGCTGCCAAAATAATCAGTGTGTGGGCAGAGTTTTGATCCAGTGGGCTGTGATGGGACTAAACATAACTGTTCAAACACTGACCCTTTCAAGCCAACCCGTCAGGCAGCGTCAGAGTGCCTGATGGCCGTACTAAATGACTCCACTATTCAGGAACATGCTCGGCAAAGACCCAGGAAAATGTACTTACCCAGAAGTCCTGGGAGGTAGGAATTTTGTGAATCCTCACAGCTTCTGGAACTTTCTCTCATAGAAATGTGAAGAAAATGTGCGTTTATGACACAGGTTTGTAAGGCTTTCAAGTAAGAAACACATTTCTGGATCCACACGAGTCACATGACCCTGGCTTTCACTACGTGTCTAGTTTAGAACAAGCATTGGAAATGCAATAGGTCTCGCATTAGAAAAGTTGGAGCTATTGGTCTTGTAAATGACAAATATTTTATTTATGTGTTGGTTTTTAATATAGCTAAATGGATAGCTTTGTCATTTACAATAGTTATAACTTTCGCGAATGTGACACCTATAGCATTTGGAATGCAACATGTTTTGTATTTACGTGACTTAGATGGCAGCTCTGGTCGTTAGGCCACATCTCTAGAGAGCACGCGAGTGCAGCAGGTGAGAGAAGCACAGAGAGGGAGCAGAGAGTGCAGCAAGGAAGAGAAGCACGAATAGGGAGCCCAAGAGTGAAGCAAGGGTGAGATGCACGGACAGGGAACCTAATGTTAAAGTTTGTGCCATTATTTAGAGAGAACAGATGATGCCCCCTGTGTGCGACCTCGGTCGTGCAGTCAGTCACCTAGTACCCCGCCCCCAAAGTTATCCGCATTCCATCTTTTGCTGTCACACACAAGCTCTCAACTTTTCCCGCATATTTGCCCGAGTAGCTCATTCAAGCTATGTTTTTTACCTTTGCATTCTGGTACGTGTAGTCCTGGATTAATAATACGATATACTGGGCTTTTGGACGGGGTTGGAGGCGAACAGGGAGTTCTTAAATAGATTACGAGATCTGATTGTGCATTGCTTCTGGAAACACACCAGCTGGAAACAAACACATTAACATACAATCATGCTCCCTTGCTTTCTTTTCTATCAGCGTATTTGCTCTCGTGACCTACTTACTGTTGTAATCATGCTTTTCAGTGAACAACACAAAAATAGTTAACGACCCGTCCGTCACCCAACATAACTTCTGGCGTGGCATTGTATTTCCTAAGTATTGAAATGTAGCTAAGCAAACATTGGTTAAAGTGTTTGTTAGTTTGAGCTTGGCGCTCCAGTTACTTCTAAGGGGCCAGCCTGCTGTACCCTTCCTTATATGTGGAAAACAATCATGTAATTTATAGAACGCAAACATTAACTCTAAAATGCTTTTACACATTTCTGAGCGCCATTATGTTTGCTTTTTGGGGTCTTCATAAAGCGCTCGCGCTTCAGGGTGCTAACAGAACATACCCACCACACGCATGCCCCGCCTTTTGAATGCGTTGCCATTAAGAATTCTCTTCCACGTCATTAGTCAACACTGTCATCCGCTAGATGAGTTTGAAATATAAGTGAAAAGAGCCTACGAGTGCATATCACCTTTATTCTTTTTCTACATTGCTTACGGTTTGCACCTTTAATTGTTATTTTACACGTTTATTAAATATGTATAAAAGCTAACAATATTCGTTAAAAAAGGCTCGTGCGTTGCAAATCATTCATTTATTGTAAGGCAATTCTATATTTATATTGTTTCCTGTGCAAAGTTTGTATCAGCATGTTGAATGTAAAGATGCCCGTTACCAGCAGACTGAGGTGTTCGCTGACGCACTTCCTGTGACTCAAGCTGTGTGGCTACTAATCAACCCCCTTGCTTATAAGACTAGGGGCGTGCGGCGGGAGTCCTTGTGATGAAGGGATTAAACCGGGGGACGAAGCAGTCCTGAGAGGGCTTTGGAAGGGGGCAGGGTGGCCGAGGGCACTCACACAGGAGAGGGCAGATACACGTTCAAGAGCGGAGGAGGGCAGCAGGCAGAAAGATGCAGACAGGAGGGGTCAACAGCAGCGGCCCCGGGTAACGATATGGTAAACAAGTGAATTAACAGGCAAGGTTCTGTGACACGGCGGGCAGGGGAGGGGGCGGAGCGGGGAGAGGTGCGACACGGCAGGCAGGGGAGGAGAGTAGGAGGAGGAGGGGGGAGGAGAGTAGGGGAGGCACGGCCTAGCGGCCGTGCAACCAAGAAGTGAGGGGGCGGAGCTGGGGGAGGCTGTGAAAGAGAGAGTGGGCAAGGCAGGCGGCTGGGGGCATGTGCACGCGCTTTTAAGCTCAATGCGCATGCGCATTGAGCTTAAAAGTCACGGGCACTGCAAGGAATCGCCACGATTCCTTGCAAGTTAGTTAAAGAGTGGTTAAGCCCCCATAGTCTCGCAAGCTCGATGCGCATGCGCATCGACAGGCGAGACCTAAAAATTTCTGAGTTTGATAGATTTTCCTGGGTGGCGGTGAAACCCAGGCCCCAAATCCGTAGCTACCTGCATTGCAAAAAAAGAGTTGGTTTTGAGTAGAAAAATGTAATCTTTCCATTTGGGTCGCTTTGGGGCCTTTCCTGTTATGGAAGCTGGTCCCAGCCTAACCACAGAAGTGGCATACCATTTTTAATTGGGAAGAGTGTGCAAATGCCTGGTGGTAGAAAATGCGTAGATCTCCTCAGATTCCTCAACTTTCTCTCACTGAAGTGAGAAGAAGATTCATGTTTTTGCAGTTTCAGATATGAAGGGCATGGTTGGTAAAAAATGATAGGGGGATTCACGTAAGACCTTAGACCTACCGGGGTGTCTAGACTTCAGAAATGTCTTAAATCGGAATTGTTTTGTAGGTTTCCCTGGCTAGTGTTCAAATACAAGTCCACAATTCCCAGCTACTAACATTGCCAAATCGTGTTGTGTTTATCTCAGACTTTCTAATGTCGCCACATCATGGTTTGAGGCTTTTTGTGTCGCAGGTGCCAGGCCCAGCCACACAAGTGGGGTACCATTTTTATTGAGATAACTGTAGAAGCACTGTGTGGTAGGAATGTTGTGGTTGCCCGCAGCGTCTGGAACTTTCTCTCACACAGAAGTGAGTAAAAAGCTTGTTTCTAGCTATAGGGCCTAAATTCCACAGTTATCCACATTGGAAAAATAAGTATTGGTTTTGCTGGGTGAAATGTGATGTCTCCAGGTGGTGTTGTGGGGTGTTTTGTGTCGCGGGGACTAGGCCCAGACACAAAAGTGGGGTATAATATTTATCTGAAGACTGTGGAAGCACAGAATAGTAAAACATTTGTTATTACCAATTGGATTGCTCTGCATTTTTGGTTTTCAAATATAAGCATGTGTGCAAGCAAGAACACTTTTAGCAAAATGTCCTCTGCAATATATGATAGTATGGCTAGCCCCATAATCAGAGGTGTTCAAATAACCATTGTTTATAAACTTAGTATCTTGTGCATATTTCAGGAATACATAGTTTTTCTTCATACCCATTTTTCTTTCATTAGATTTTACCATCTGAATTGCGGCATGTTCCAAACTAGATGAACCATCGTTATAAGCAGCAACTCAATTGTTGGTTCTGGGTTTCACATGTTTTTGGAAAATCTACAAACCCTTAGTTCATTGTGGCTAGAAGGGTCTGATAGACGCAACTGTATGTTGTTTTTGGGAATCCGCTACTGTGACGTAATATTAGAGATGAAAATAACTCGAATTTCTATTTTGTATACTTGTTTTCATCATTTTTTGATGTCATCTATTAGATTCTTTGGGAAAACTTTTAGGGATCTATACAAAGGACTTCCATACTGAATTCAGAATGTTTTCTCCTTTTTAGAAATGTATAGCTTTCCGTGATCACTCATGAGTTTCAAAACTTTTTTCTCTACAAACTGCTAGTAGGCAGTGGTGGCTGCCTCTGAATGGGGGTACTTGGGCGGGAACTGTGGTGGGCGATAAATAAATAAATAAACGTACTTTCTCCAATGCACGCCTCTCCTCTGTCTGCTAGCAGCACCAGAAGCACCTAAGCTTCCGGACTCTCCAAGCCAATCATGTGGTTGTTCTAAGCGGCCTGTTTTGTCGCTCAGGCAGGACCTGGGGAGGCTGGGCATGTTCTTTATGGGGCTGTAAAACACAGCCCAATGGGAAACATGCAAAGTGTGATTGGCGGTTTGGCCGGCCATAGAGGGCCAGTCAAGCCATCATGTGCACGTAGGAAAGGAGTGCATATCACTCCCGCTCCCTCTGCAGCGAGCTAACCCCGCCCCTCTCGACCTGGCTGGAGCAACAAAAAATAAAATGATTATACCTTCTTGTTGTTATCATTTTATTTGAATTTTGCACTGCTCAAGGAGCAGTGGGGTTAAATACGATACTGCACGTGGGTTGAAACCACAACATTTTGGAAACCTTGACTGCCTTTTAAAAATATATAAAACCTGTGGTAAAAAAATTGTGTTTGCTACAACTCTGCTTGGTCCTAGAAGCTGACAAGATGGGGATCCTAGCACAGCAAACCTCTTGTTGATGCCATTTTTAGAAACAAAAACAGGCTTTCTTACACAGCACCTTTTTTCCTTTTTTCATCCCAAAAAACAAACCCAAATGTAGGTATTTGTTTTTACTAGTTCCTCGATGCCCTCTAGGGGAATGCACAAACCCTTAGTACCTTTTGAATCCCCAGGATATTGGAAAAACAGACAGAAATTTAGCATTTCATGCATATGTATGTGTGCTGGGGGAGAGGTGAAGTTGGGTGTTTGAAACCAAATGCCAGAAAAATCATGTGATAATGAGGAATTGGGTTATAGCGTTCAATTGGGACACCATTAATTCCTCCATTTTTTATGGTCCTGTTTAGGGTCCGTTCATGTAAGTATCAGGATTTTAAGAGACTGGGCTTAATAAACCCTCAAAGCAGAGACGATTTAGGACATGGGCAAAGTGGGCTGTGGCTCAGCACCTCCGCCTGTAGAGGGGCCTCTTCATAAGCTTTTGGGACAGTCCCAAACAATCTAGAGTTTTAAAATAACCAGTTTGTTTACTTTCTTTTTTTTAATGAGCCAGCTGAGGGAGCCCGACATACACACACTCCACCTGAGAAAAAGGGAGGGATATTAAAATATATCTATTACATTCTGGTTAGATTCAGCAAGTGCTTTTACCTTTTAAAATGCATAGGCCAAGAGCAACTGCACATGCCTTTGCCTTTACCCAGCATGTAGCATTTACTGTGCAGTAAAGATTGACACTGTGTGCTCCCTCTGTGACTGCATCATCCTTGTGGGACTGCTGCCAGACCAGTGTGATAATCGCCTACTGCTACCTGTCTTCAAATACCAGTCCCATACAGCATAGGTACTGCATTAAACACAAGCACCCACCAGCACTATGTGCCAGAGTAGTCATGACAGACTTGCTACATCATACATTATGGATAAAAGGCTTGGTTGGACCACTCATTTTTCTGCTTTTCTGGCACAGTCCAGCTGGAGACTCAGTTGTGGCTGTTATAGAACCGGGTGGCGGGGTTAAAAAAACAAATCAGCCACCTCCTCTCCTCCATCCTCTTCTCTTCCTCCTGACTCCCGGAAGCAGGAAGCTCCCAGGCTCCTCTAAGCCAATCACAACGCTGCTGTCACACGCATGACAGAAGCATTGTGATTGGTCTGAGCTGCCTGTTTGGCTGTTGAGGCAGTGCCTGGCTGCCTTGGGACATTTCTCCTCCTAGCTGTACAACACAGCCGAGTGGAGAAATGCTAAGTGCACATCATGGTTGGCCGGCCCAAGACAGCTGACCAAATCGTCCTGCGCACTTAGTAGTTCCATACCTCCTCCTCTGAACCAGCCCAGCCCCCCCCCCCCTCAACCTGTCTCCATGCAGAAAAATAAGTAACAGTGCTATTATCATTTTACTTTGCCTTGTTGCACTGCTCTGAGAGCAGTGGGGCGGTGCTCCTCCTCCTTAGTGGAGGTGCTGTCGCTGTGGAGACTACTTGCAACGAGGTAGGGCCCAAAGGTTGTCCACCTGTCATTGTGCAGTGCAGAGTAGCCTTATATGCTCCCTACAAGATTGCACTCTCCATGTGATACAGGAATCAGTGAGTTGGAAAATGAGTGTGACACAACTTGAATGGGTGGGCATGCAAAAAGTGTCTTCTGTGAGACCAAATGACAGCTTATAATTAGGGCTCCCTGTTTTCAGTTTTTACTGAATTTTACAGATCAATACAGACAGAAAACTATTTTCCTGTCTGTATTTATTTTTATATAAGAAAAATACGGGAAATAGGTCTTCTTTGGATGATTTTATCTACAGTCAATCATGAGTGACAGGTCAGTAGATGTACAGATTGAGAGGAAGGGGAGATGAAAAAAGACAATAGACTTTCCAATTAAGTGCAGATCTACAGTTATTGATGCTATTCTGCAATGCAAGTGTTTTCAGATAACTCTGTTGCACTGTATACAGCTGAAACCTTTTGGACATTCAAATGCGAGTATACATTTATCAGTCAAATAAATGTGGAAAAATACCCATTGCAGCTCCATTTATTTAGAAAACATAAAATAAAAATGGATAAATACAGAAAAAATTTGCAAAAAATAAATATGGATCAATACAGACAGAAATGTCGAAAAAATAAATCTCATAAAACCGGAAACCCTACTTATAATTCATAGAATTAGTATGGCTTAACATTTACAATCACTGAAGGAAATTACAAAAATAGAAATTCTTATAAATCACCCCTTGTTTGCAGTCATAAATTTGGCAAAGAGATGAGAACATGGTAATTCAAAGGGGATCGATTTGGGTGACGACATTAGAAATGTTGGAAACACCCACAAAATAATAAATTTGAAGGTATTCACAAACATTCTCATTGCATGTAATTCCCAAAAGACCAAGGCAACTGCACATTTTGGGTTGTGCACCAAATACATATTTTCAAAGGATGTGTAGGAAATTATTGATCCACTTCCAAAAATGACTTCCCCCAAGGAGAACAAAACGTGAATGTATAAAGGTGCAGTTACACGTTTCCCATATTCCAAAATCTGCATGTTTCGGGTTAGTGAAACATAGGTGTGTCTGAATATCTACAGTTTCTGTAGGTTTCCAGACCTGGGAGATTTATGCGAATCCCCAAGAAAACATATTGCTTTCCGGTAATCTTCATTACCTGAACCTTCGTATTTTTCGTCCCAGTCCATACTATTTAAAGTGGGCCTCCTTGCAGACACCATCAGCAGAATCCTATTTTTACTTCTAATGAAACCCTGCCCCCTCCCCACAAAAGGCCTGCCCTCTCTAATAACTAATATTTTTTTTATTCTGTTCATTGAGTTTCCAACACAAAACATTAAATCAGCTCCAACCCCCCACCCTTCAGCCAGCGTATGCGTATTACAATCACGTCCAGATCCACCCTGTCTGTCTTTACCAAGAGTTTGTCATTTTACATTCATCTAGTCATCTCACTGGTAGGGTCTGTTTCCTCCAGCAATCTTAGTTAAAAACCACCTGTTCTGTTTCCAGTCTCAGTAGTACGCCACTCCCTCTTACCCCCATTTAGACCTAACCTCATTCCCTTCCATAGGCCACATACCTTAGCAAACTTCCTTGGGTATTCTCTTGCCTTATATGTCAGTCAATGTTAGTTTCCCATGCCTATGTTGTAGGGGCCTCCGCCGGCCTCCAAAGTTGTAAAATGTCTCGCCGGGCCTCCATCAGCGCGACATCACAAACAAAGGAGGAGTATCTATTTAATATTTGCTTACTCCAAATCCCTAGCACCACCACCTGCAGGGTAAGTTCAAAAATATCCTGCTGTGCCTCAGAGACTCCCCCTTGCACTCCATTCCAAATTTCAAAGGTCTTTGAGGCTCAGGCATTCCCATGTGCTCTGCAGACAACGATCGTCTGGGGTGCAACTCATGGCATAGTATGGTTCAGGTAGAATGTGCTCTATGCATTGAGTTTCAGGCGTATTAGTCCTGCTTGAAAGCCCACTTTCTCTCGGATATCTACATGCTGGTCCCCAGTCACTGTCTTCTAGTCTTCCAGGTCTCTTTCGCACTTCTTCTTCCATGCCATCAACTAGGACTGGCTTTTATTGAGCAATGTAAAGTAAGTCAGTGATATTGCCTGTTGGTGTAGTGGTGCCCCAGGATCCTAAATTCCTATAGGTTCTCATCAGCAATATCCTGTTTGGGTGTTATGCAGCCTCGTAAAATATGCTGCCCTTGTATGTAGCGGAGGTAATGGTTACCAGTCAATATGTTATGCTATTGGACGTCTGGGAAAGGATTTATCCCAGTTGCGCTCCAGCTACCCTGCATTTTAAAAATGCCCAGTTTCCTAACTGCCTAGCTCCAGATTTTGACCACCACAGCCGCCAGGGAGTGGAGGCTACCCAATGTCTCCCAGTCATATAGATATCTCACATAGCTGAGTGGATCCATCACCAATCTGTCACCTGCATTTCCAGATCCAGACCAACTCCATTCTCCACGGCACCATCCCCTACGACACCATCACCGACCTCATAGCACCCACGCCATTGCCTCCATGGACTACATACTGAACTTCCACCTCGACAACCCCATCGACCCCCACTCCACCACCCTCCTGGACAACCTCGCCAACATCGGACTGAAACAACTCATCACCACTCACACCCATAAGGCAGGACACACCCTCGACCCCATCCTCGTAGGAGGAAACAGCATCCACTTCAGCCACACCAAGGCAATTACCATGGACTGACCACCATTGTGTACACTTCATCATCGACAAACCCAAGCCGTCCAAACCAGCTCCACACCTTCAGTGAAGGAACTGGAGCAGAGTCACTGAGGAGCAGCTTGACGCCACCCTCAACTGCAACACTTCAGCTGTCACAACTGACGCTAACCTCGCAGCCAGGAACTTCACACACATGGATCTCCAACTGTGCAGACAAGCTCGCCCCATACGTAACTCCAACTCACAGTGCCCCAGGTAAGCCAACTGGTTCACCACCGAACTACAAGAGGCCTGACGCACCTGCAGACACCTCGAGAAGAACTGGAGAAACTGCAAGACGCCTGACAACCACAACACGTACAAGAACGCTATGACGGACTACCCTCAATGCATCAGAACCACAAAAAAACCTTAATCCACAACAAAATCCTCAGCAACTCTGGCAACTCCAAGGAACTCTTCACCGTTATCCAGGAATTCACCAAGCCCCCCAGTGAAACTATGGACATCACCCCCTCCCAGGGCTTCTGCGACAAGCTCGGAACGTACTTCCATATGAAAATCAAGAACCTCTACGACAACTTCAAAGACCAGACACTGGATCCCGCCACCACCTCACCCTCAGCCAACGCCAGCCAGCCCAACATCTCCTCCTGGACATCAGTCACAACCGAAGAGACGGCAGTAACCATGATAGGCATCCACTCAGGGCCGTAACAGACCTCTGGCCTCCGCACATCTACCACAGAGTCGTCACCGCATTTGCACCAGAATTACAACACACCATCAACGCCACCTTCAAGACCGGCACATTCCCCTGAGGTAATAGAAATTTTCAGGTAGCCAATGTGTCCCCCACTCTCACCCTATCTATGCACCCATGTTCCATGTATGTTGTGTAACTTCTGTTCTGTACATGCTAGACCAACGCAAATACATTTGCGTCCATCCTTAACATGTTAGCTATCCAGTCATGCAAAGAAATCCCGTTAATTAGACTTCTAGGCATACGGTGCCAACGTCTTTACATGGTGCACTTCTGAATTTCGCACACGTTTTCTCCATGTTCCCTGGCCCAGTCGAGCAAGGCCCTTAAACGAGGCCTCTCTGCCTCATCTCTCCTGTCTCCGAAAGCTGTGCGCATCCCTGACCCTTGCCTTACTTCCTGCCAGCGCAGCGGTGCCCGGCTCGGCCTGGACTACCTGCCAGATTCATGTTTTGCCTACAGTTATCTGCTCAGCCTCCTCGAAAACACATTCAGTCTAGTGTAATAGGTAAACATATTCCCGGCTGCAGAGCAAGGGCCCGGCCTTTCTGTCCTCCTTGCAAGTGATTTACTGAATCCGTTACCATGGTAGGCCCTTGGCTCCGCACGTTGCACCAAGACACGTATGCACGCACCAGCATTCAGTATTGTACGGCCTCTGCCCGAAAGACCTTTTACTTCAGACACTACATCCTCTAAACATGAGATACCAGGTATGCTATAGGTACTGGTTGCCCTGACACTCCAGACACCAGTCTCCTCCACTAGTGCTAAAGTCAAAGCCCCCAGTTGCACGTCATGCTAGTTGCGCGCGCATACAGGTTAGATGTTTCTGCTGATCCTGCACTTTTCTCTATGCATCCACCCACATGTGACGTTTCTTGTTACGTTTCTCTGACATGTACAGTGCACGCCCATGTGTACGCCTTTTACACGCCTCCTATTACGCACATGTGTTCTTATCTCTCTCTTTTCACCTGTTACGCCTACTGTATTGGATTCAATTGTGCTACTTTACTATATATAATGTGTAATGCTAATAAACGTTGAATGTCCCTTCCCGAACCTTAGTGGTGACGGAACATGATATCCATCCTCGAGGATCATGGTCCATTAAAGCCCGTATGACTCAGATACCACGGACTCTGCCTCTCATTTGAATGAGCTGTCTTGTATTGATAATTATACGGAAAAAATGCATAGGTAAATTTATTTACCACATAATTTGGCGCCCGAACAGGAACCTCCCCCTTCCCCACTCGCCGGTGAAGTCACGCGGCCTTTGACCCCTTCTACTGCCCCGACGGAAACCGTGCACGTTTGCGGGTTTTCCTGCTATTCTTCCCTCGGGCCCACGAGGGAGACGGAGACTGCGGTCCGGCGTCCAGACGAGGCGGTGAGGAATGCGGAGGATCCCGACCAGAGCCCTAGTCGAGAGAGCAAGGTCCGAGGTGTCCGGAGGCCCACCTGTTCCGAAGCGCATGCGTGGTAGCGTGATGCGTGCCAGTCAGATGTCGTAGCAGTCCAGTCCAGTCCAGTCCAGTTTCCGAGGCCTTCAGTTTCTTGCTTCCCGGTGAGTACCGTTGTTGGGAACGCATCTAGACGGGTTCATTAATTTGTGCCCGGTAAAGACAGATTTGGGTACACAGATCTGGTCCTGACGTGTTCACTTAGGTGGATACGGTCCGACGTGTCTCTTTATGAGACCGGTCTGTACTGTTTTAGCAGTGCATCTAGTTATTTCAGTTTTAATACCGAGAGTTTTTCAAATTATGTGTTTTCTATGTTCCAGGTAATTACAGTCCGACATGTTAATGCTAATAAACGTTGAATGTCCCTTCCCGAACCTTAGTGGTGACGGAACATGATATCCATCCTCGAGGATCATTGTCCATTAAAGCCAGTATGACTCAGATACCACGGACTCTGCCTCTCATTTGAATGAGCTGTCTTGTATTGATAATTATACGGAAAAAATGCATAGGTAAATTTCCAGTCACCCCGATGACTGGAAATGCGCAGAAGTCAGGCCCCTACTCTAGAAGCCCTCAGCAGATCCCACAGACCTCAAGAACTACCAGCCCATCTCCCTCCTGCCCTTCACAGTAAAAGTTGCTGAGAAAACTGTCAACGCACAGCTGACAAGGTTCATCGAAGACAACTCCATCCTCGACCTCTCCCAATCCGGATTCCGCATCAACAAGTCTCTACTATGCAAGCTCCAGACGATACAAAAAACAGGAGCTAGACTTGTCCTCGGCATCCTTCGACACGAACACATCAGCCAACACCTTCGGAACCTCCACTGGCTCCCCGTCGAGAAGAGAGTCACTTTCAAGGTACTCACTCCCGCCGACAAATGCCTCCACAACACCGGAGCCCAATACCTCAATGAGAGAATCACTTTCCACGCACCCAAAAGAAACCTCTGATCCACCAACCTCCCCACCCCGAAACCTCTGCATCCACAAAGCCAGGACAGATGGAAGAGCTTTCTACTACATCGCAGATCTGGAACAAGCTCCTGATCGACATAAGACGCGCCCCCTTGCTGAAAACCTTCAGAAAGGCCCTCAAGACATGGCTGTTCAACTGAACGGAACTGCTGACCCCCGCGTTTTGAGACCCTCGCGGATGAGTAGTGCGCTCACAAACCCCTGATTGATCATTGAGGGTTCCCTATGGTCAGCAAAGGTCCAGTCTTTGACCACTGTCAACAGGGTTGCCCAATAATACAGACACAAATCTGGTAGTGCTATGCCTCCCTCTGAGGGCTTCCTGGTGACCACTGACAATGCTATGCATGGTGTTCCACAATCCCAGACAGGAAGTCTAGTTTCAGCTTCCACCAACTTGAAGAAGCGCTCCGGTACCTCAAATAAAAACATCTGCAAGGCGTAGAAAAACGTAGATAGGTATATCATTTTGTACAGTGCCACACCACTTAGCAGTGACAGTGGCAGGCAGCGCCAGTCAGTATCCTTCAATCAGTCTATCCAAGTTACGTTAGTAGAGTACTTTCTCGTCCGTCATATGTCCCTAGCTATGTAAACTCTTTTTCATCCCATGGTATCAGGCACTGTAGGTCCGCCCGCACTGCCACACTGTCAACTGATATGCTTCAGAATTTCTCTGGTTAATATGGATGCTGGAATAATCCTTGAATGTCACTAAGATCTCTAGGACCCTTGCGATAGATTGCTGTGGCTCTGCCAAATATAACAGGATATCATCTGCATAGAGTGAGTTGATATATTCCCAGTCGTTGTCCCGGTGGAGTCCGCAAATCAAGGCACCCCGGTGGTTCCAATTAGCCACTGGCTCAATGGCAACTGCAAATAGCAAGGGTGAGCGGGCGCATCCCTGACGAGTACCCCACACTAGTGTACATTTTCCCAAGAGTGTTCCATTAACCCGAACTTTCACTGTCGGTCGGGTATATAGTAAGCGCACCCAGGTTCTCAAGGGGGGACTGAAGCCCATCCGTTCTAACAATGCCATCAGATAAGTCCATCAATCAAATCAAATGATTTTTATGCGCCTAATGCCAGCAGAAGCACTAGGTCCGATATCACCCCGCTGTGGGCCAGGCAGTCTAACAACTAATGCTTCATAGCAATCTGTATTGAGGAACACCTTAATGTAGGGGGTAGGGAGAGAGCCCGGAGCAGAGAGGACTAAAGTTTTGGGTAAGGAAGATTACTCCATAACCACTTTCCGTACTCTGGAACCAACATTTTTTAATAATTCAAGTTTATTGTGCTTTACAATAGTGCTTTCCGTGGTCCGCGTAGCAGCCTTGCATACTTCTTCCAATGGAACTCCATTCCGTTCAGCCCAAGAGGTAAAGACCAGTGTTCCCCTTAAGGTGTGCGCGCGCGTGCGCGCACACCTATCTTCTTGGGAGCGCGCACTGCGGTGCAGTGAGCACACACACACACCGGACAACCGGAGAGAGTTCGCGCCGTCGCTTTAAAAAAGGGGACGGTGCGAAAAACTTCCTGGATGCGGCGTTTGGAGGACTCCGGAGTTTAGATAAGGCTGGCTGTCTGGCTTGGGGTTTGGGGTTTTTAGGAAAGCGCGATGCGGGGCATATTGTGCGCTTTAGTTTACGTATTCATGTTAATTACAGCCCCTCACGAGCTGTGATTAACATGAATACTTAGACAAAGGCCCACAATGTGCCCCGCACCACACTTTACTTACAAGACTACAGCAAGTTTAAAAACACAGCGTGTCATTGAAAGTACATGCTGTGTTTTTAAACTTGCTGTACTCCTGTAAGTAAAGCGCTGTGCGGGGCACATTGTGTGCCTTTGTCTAAGTATTCATGTTAATCACAGCTTGTGAGGGGCTGTGATTAACATGAATACGTAAACTAAAGCGCACAATATGCCCCGCACCGTGCTTTCCTAACAGCCCCAAACCCCAAGCCCCATGTCACAAAGAATGCACATTTATTAAGCAGAAACACATGGATAGGATAAGACTTGATAAGGGCCAATAAAACCGATCGGACTTATAGATCTATCTGAATTGATCATACACTTAAAGCCTATGTAGATGCTAGAATATCAGTGCTTTCCTGGTAATGAACATCATTAGCAGTCTGTAAGGCTTGCAGAGTGATGTTCTAAGGGTTCAGAAGGTGCTGTGCTGGTGAAATTCAGCGACTCAGCAGCTAGCTAATGTCTGTGATTAATATAACACATTGGGAGACATGGGCGAATAACAGCCAGGAAGAAAGATGGACATTTTTTGGCAGCCTACGTATTAAACTGATAAATCTGGTTTTATTAAAACAACGATAAAGTTAACACATTAACTTCACTCTCCAATATTTTTGGTACTAATATTGAACACTGCGGTACGGGCTACTTTAGCCGTGTCTCTGTCTGTCTGCTAGAGTCACAATGTTTCTCAAAGTTGGTTTGACTTATTGGGAAAGTCACACTCTTCTGTGAATCAGCGCCGTTAGGTTAGGGTTTTTGTGAAGTATTCTTGATGGTTAAAGCATTAGGCTAGTGATTTTCCGGCATAGGTCCAGTAGGGCCGGATCCATGGCAGAGTTTCATTAGAGGTACATTATGTATGTTTGTATAAAACTAATATAGCCTTGCTATTAGATCTGCTCCAGTGTTTAATGGCCAGAATAGCCAAGCTGTGGAGGTCTATAAGGCTATTAGAACATTTCGCCACTACAGGGCACAATGTTCTAACTAATTAAATAAAGGATTCACTGAGTCTGAGCGAATTGAAATCCCCGGCTCAGTGAGGCCTTTGTTCACAGCAACAGCTGTGAAGGACAACATTGGAATGTTGGAGCTAACTTACTCAAAACTATGAGCTGAGCTGCGGTAATTCAGTTTACGGCTGGGTCGCACATTTCCACAGTGCTACTAGCTGCAACAAATGACTTTCTTGGGAAATGCCCTGCCTGGGTTTTTCGGGATCAGCAAGCACCAGCTGTCCTATGGGCTTCAGTGGCCTGATGCGTGAAACTTGGGAGGTCTAAGTAAAGAGCGGATGCAAGAGAGATCGTGGGTTTTTGTTTAAGTATTCGTGTTAATCACAGCTTGTGAAGGGGTGGTGATTAACATGAATACTTAAACAACAAGCATTGGAAATGCAATAGGTCTTGCATTAGGAAAGTTTGAGCTATTTGTCTTGTAAATGACAATTTTTTTTATTTGTGTTGGTTTTGAAAATAGCTAAATTAATAGCTTTGTCATTTACAAAGCCAATAGTTATAACCTTCGCAAATGTGACACCGATAGCATTTGTAATGCAATGTGTTGTATTTACGCGACTTACATGTATTGATATTACAAATAACAATGTCTTTTAATGTTTTTAATTAATTAAAACTTAAATAAAAGTTATTGTAATTTCTAATGGCAAAAGCTTAAACTTTTGTAAATAACTTTTGTTAAGATTATGTTCAGTGTATTTTATTGGGATGAAAATCCAAGAACAGAAGTGAAATATTAACATCTTTTTGTTACATTTGTAATAAAGCTTGAAACATCGAGAGAACATATTTGAACCAGTTGTTGAATGGTTGCACAGATTGATGCTGTGGTGGCGCTGAGTGATGTTGTGATGGCGAACGAGTGATGCTGTGGCGTTCAGTGATGCTGTGGTAGCGCATAGTGATGTTGTGGTGCCCCTGAGTGATGCTGTGGTGGTGCTGAGTGATGCTGTATGCTATGCTATGTTTTGTTTTGCTTTCCTATGTTTTGGTTTGGTATGCTATGCTATGTTTTGCTATCCTATGCTTTTGATTTGTTATGCTATGCTATGCTGTGTTTTGTTATGCTATGCTATGTTTTGTTATGCTATGCTATGTTTTGCAATTCTATGCTTTTCTATGCTATGTTGTGTTTTATTATGCTATGCTTTGTTTTGCTATGTTATGTTTTGTTATGCTATGCTATGGTTTGTTGTGTTTGGTATGCTATGCTTTGCTATGCTATTATATGTTTTGCTATGCTATGTTTTGTTGTGTTTTGTTAAGCTATGTTTTGTTGTGTTTTGCTATGTTTTGTTGTGTTTTGCTATGTTTTGTTATGCTGTGTTGGGTTTTGTTATGCTATGTTTTGTTATGTTATGCTATGTTTTGTTATGCTATGCTATGTTTTGTTATGCTATGCTATGTTTTGTTATGCTATGCTATGTTTTGTTATGTTATGCTATGCTATGTTTTGTTTTGCTATCCTATGCTTTGTTTTATTATGATATGCTATGTTAAGTTTTGTTATCCTATGCTTTGTTTTGTTATGCTACGCTATGTTTTGTTGTGTTTTGTTATGCTATGTTTTGTGATGTTTTGTTATGTTATGCTATGTTTTGTTATACTATGTTTCGTTCTGCTATGTTTTGTTGTGTTTTGTTATGCTATGCTTTGTTGTGTTCTGCTATGCTATGTTTTGTTTTGTTATGCTATGTTTTGTTTTGCTATTCTATGTTTTGTTTGTTAGGAAATCCTATGTTTTTTTATTGTTATGCTATGCGGTATATTGTTAATCTATGCTTTGTTTTGTTATGCTATGCTGGTGAGGGTGTGTGAGGGTGAGTAAGAGTGAGGGTGAGTGAGAGTGAGGGTGTATGAGGGTTGTGAGGGGATGTGAGGGTGAGTGAGGGTGTGTGTGGGTGTGTGTGGGTGTGTGAGGGTGAGGGGGTGAGAGGGTGTGAGGGCGGGGGAGGGTGAGGGCGTGTGAGGGTGTGTGAGGATGAGAGGGTGTGTGAGGATGAGAGGGGGTGTGAGGGTGAGGGGGGTGAGGGTGTGTTAGGGTGAGGGGGTGTGAGGGTGAGAGGGTGTGAGGGTGAGAGGGTGTGAGGGTGAGGGGGTGTGAGGGTGAGGGTGTGTGAGGGTGAAGGTGTGAGAGGTTGAGAGGGTGTGAAGGTGAGGGTGAGGGGGTGTGAGGGTGAGGGGGTGTGAGTGTGTGTGTGAGAGGGAGGGGGTGTGAGGGGAAGTGAGAATGAGGGTGTGTGAGGGTGAGGGTGTGGGTGTGAGGGTATGACAGTGAGGTGGTGTGAGGGTGAAGTGGGGTTGAGTGTGACGATGTACCGTTATCTAGGAGCAAGGAAAAAAGGAAACAAAGGTCAGATTGGTTGCACATTGAAAGACAGCGTCAATAACTTTTATATAGCGCTCTGCCCTACACATTGATCACCTTGAAGCAATATAAATAACTGGTGTTACTATTACCCAATCGAATATTTCATTTGGACGGATGGGTTATCTGACCAAATTAGGATGCAAACTTAAGACGTGTAGGCTGCAGCAGATGTCAGCAGCGAGCGTTTAACCCACCAAGGTATCTTGCACTTTCTAACTAAGGCAACACCTGGTTTTGTGGTGTGTGCTATACACTCAATATTTTGAGTTAAAATAACAGCAAAAATGTCATAAACGGGTTAGCCGAACACTGCAGAAATACATTACGCTGGTTTCATTTGAAAACCTACCCAAATAGTGTAAACTGTTGTGAACATAAAATGCAATAGGTAACCAACACAAAAATTCACACGACGCGTCTCAATGAGGCTCCAGAGCCCAAAAGGCCGAGATTAGATTTAATGTTTTAACTAGTCCGACCTAGAGCAGTAAATGAATTCACTATTGAGTGTACGTTCAAGAATTCAGGTGATTTAATATTAAACGAAGACATGGAACATAAGACATAGAACAAAATAAACACACAGCCATTGTTATAACAAAGCCTTTTCGCAGGATAATAAAACATAACCTAAAGTAGGCGTCCATGGTAAGCTGCTAGGAAGCGGTTAAACTGCTCTTACCTGCACTTCCAGGAGCAGTCATGCAACGTAGGGGGTGCTGGTGAACAGTGGAAGTGACAAAGGAGCTTTACCCATTGCACATCCCATTAGCATTGTGAAGGCTGACAAAGGGAAAGACAATCGCCCTAAAAGTGACCCCAAAAATGAGTTTCGGTGAGCAGTGCAATTAAACGTATTACTAATTGTGCAGCTCTTTAGCAAGAGGGGGCTCCAGTTCGCAGCTTTATGGATGGGCGTACACAAACAGGGGGGGGTTACTTTTCGGCTCAGGCGTTGGGCTCGGGTTGCCACAGCAATCACACTTGTGGGTGAACTTTTCCATAAATAAAATGCCCCAGGGAGTAGATTTATGGTTCACAGGGGGCCCTGCGAGGTTCATGAACAGGACAGCTTAAAGGGTGCCGTTTAAAATTACCAAATGGCTGGCTGAACGTTCTCCAACGCCACAAAGTCATAATAACTTCCTCATACAGCTCGAATTTCAATGGAACAAACATAACTGGTGCTATGTCGTGACGGAAGATTAATGGACGACCTTTAATTAAAAGACGATCGTTTTTTTACCCAAGACTCAGCACACACGCAGAATAAACTGCATGCATGGCAATTAAGGTTAAAAAGAAACCTATGCTGAGGAAATTGCTCTAAGGTGTATTAGACATTTTTTGCATTTATAAGGTGATTATTTGACTTTAGAGAGGGGTTGGTTACACATATTTTCGGATTCAAATCACAATTCTCAAAATAATTTCGACTAAATAATGTCTTGAATAACCCAGCAATGTGCAGAACAGAGTCCTTCCTTCTTTCATTTGTATATACATGTTTTCCTTGGATTTGAAACTCAGTGACATACTCGATAGAATCCTGCACTCAGTGTTTAATTAGAAAAGGAAAAAAAAGTAACAGAGACCTGTCATGCCACTGCTGCATGCACCACCCCCAGACCATGCCTGTCCTGCGCATGTCATACCAGCATCACCCCTGACCACAACACGCCTACAAGTGCGAACCGTGTGTAAGACGGTCTAAAGTGCAAGTTTTTACAACTGAATGCTGGTACCGAGCACCGGAAACCACGGGCTCAAATTAAGCACTGCTTACACTCAATGTCGCTGAGGAAGACACAATGTCGATTGTGTGCTGCATCAAATGAACATAGCAGGAAACGGATCAAGAAATCTACTCCAGGAACGAGTACATGCGATATTCGAGGGGAGCTGGGGGCCCTTGTGAGATTTATCTTTACAGCTGTCTGTGGCCCAAGAGTAGTTGTACACAAATCCAATACCCTGGAGAACAGCAGAGGAGGACCAACTAAGACAGCTTTTGCACAGCTTCCTGTGCCGAAGACCTAGGCTCAAAACACACAGGCAAATTATTGAGACGGGAACATAACAGCCTTAAACATTTAAAGCTGTAGATGCCAGCTGGGTTGCAGCGATAGTGTCTGTATACTCAACAAGTTAAATAAGGAGACAGGCCGTGAAACTTAAAGCACAGCCGGCCGGCCGTGAAAGCCTTTGATCCGGCATGAAACTGAAAGCACGGCCGGCCGGCCGTGAAAGCCTTTGATCCGGCAGGCTGCGATGAGGGTGTGAAGCAGCAGGGGCTGCGGGAGGGAGGCTGGGCTGCCTTTGATGTGTAATGCAAGGCAGGCGGCTGGTGGCATGTGCACGCGCTTTTAATGTCAATGCGCTTGCGCATTGAGCTTGAATTTCACGGGCACTGCAAGGAATCGCCATCGACTTGCAAGTTGGTTAAAGTCTGTTTAAGCCCCCATATGCTCGCAAGCTCAATGCGCATGCGCATTGACAGGCAAGACCTAAAAACCCACAATTTTCCCCGCACCGCGCTTTACTAACATAAGAGTAAAGCAAGTTTAAAAACACTTTCAGAAAGTACACACTGTGTTTTTAAACTTGCTGTGCTCTTTAGCATAGCTGCCAAGGTTTCAGATTGCTATGTGTGGCATTTTAATAATTTCCCTGTAATTGTGAATGACATTTCAGCAACTATGAGTGACATTTTCTCCCAAACAAAAATCAAGCAATGAAACATAGGGAAATAAATAAATATCCAAAATTACACCCATTTGAGGTACAAGAAACTGTAAGAAGCAATTGAAGTAAAGTGTGCTAATGGGTGCGTGCACACAGCAACGGTGATCTGCTCTGCCAATCAGTGCGCCTCTTGCCGAGTGGTAGCTGAGAAAAGAGTATTAGCTCGATAACTGCACTTTTTATCTCCATCCTGAAACATTGCAATATTCAGGTGCTGCACCTTTAGGTGCCCATTAGAAACAAGACTTCATCTCATTCGCACCTTTAAACCCAACACAAAATATGATGCAGTCCAGTCTGTGGCACCATCAGGCTATACTGAGAATACATTATTTTGATTATCACCTTACAGGCCAGGGTTTTGCAGTTTGGAACATTCTGCTTCATAGGAATGCTTGTCATAAAAAATCTCACTGGGTGCTCAGTAGCAGGGAGTGAGCACAACCACATTGATACACTGTCTTGTTAAATTACAAGACCATTGGCATTGTAATACCCTTAGATCATTTAGCTGGCATGGTTTACGTGTGTACTCTTAGCATGCCTCTGCGTAGAAGTAGTGAAATATGTCAAATTCGAGCATGGATTTTATGAATGGACTTTAGGAGGATCATATTTTATTTGTGTTTTACTAAAAAAAGATTTTCTGAATAAAAAGGATTAATCAATAAAATTAGTCGCTTTATGTATATACCAAGCCTTTACTTCAAAAACTAATATTAGCAGAGCCCCCTCCACCCCCCACATGCTCTCAGGAAACACCTTGACTAGTTTTAAAACTCTAACTACCGATCAAACAAAGGCCATTGTTGTGCCTATTAAAACGGGATCGGCTCTGGATCCTTGCCCTACCTCAGTACTTTCTATGGCGTTGGACACAACTATTCCGGTCATCACTCATGTTTGTAATACGATACTGAGTTCAGGGACATATCCAGATTCTCTAAAAAACACACTGATTAAGCCTCTGCTGAAGAAACCCAGTTTAGATAAGAAGGAACTAAAGAACTATAGGCCCATAGCAAGTCTCCCTTTCCTAGCTAAAGTGACGGAAAAAGCCATGAACCAGCAGCTATCAGAGCATATAGAGAAAAATCATCTACTAGATGATACACAGTTTGGTTTCCGTAAGTATCATGGTACGGAAACCGCCCTTATCAAAGCAGCAGATGACATCAGAATCATCCGTGACCAGGGAGGGACAGCATTACTTGTATTGCTAGATCTCTCGGCAGCCTTCGACATGGTCGACCACAAGACCTTGGTCGACTGTGTCGGAAGGATGGGCGTTCACCACACTGCGAGAGACTTGCTCTCCTCCTTCCTGGCCAACAGAACGCAGGCGGTCACACTGGGACCATACCAATCAGTCAAGTTGTCAATACCGTGTGGGGTTCCTCAAGGCTCATCCCTTAGTCCAACACTATTTAACATCTATGTGTCGGGCCTTGCTAGTGTGATCAAAGCATACGGGATGAGCCTAACCTCATACGCAGATGACACGCAACTGGTGTTGGCCATTAAAGGTGACGGGCTGGAGGTGGCAGAACGCTTCCAAAATGGAATGATGGATATTGGAGAGTGGATGGCAGGTAACTGCCTGAAGCTCAACGCCGATAAAACGGAGGTGGTCATTTTTGGACCCCTCTCCCCGATCTGGTCTGCAACCTGGTGGCCACCAGCCTTCGGCACCCCTCCTAGCCCAACCCCCAAGGTCAGGAACCTGGGAGTAACCTTTGATGACCATCTCAATTTCATGGCACATGCGAACAAAGTAGCGGCCACAGCCCACTATAAACTCACAATGATAAGGAAAATCATCCCTTTTCTGCCGGATGCTGCTGCTAAAACACTGGTCAGTTCCTTAGTTTTATCATCCTTAGATTATTGTAATGCACTTTTTCTTAATTCACAAGCCAGGGTAACAAAAATCTGCAGACAATACAGAATGCAGCAGCACGTCTGCTGTCTAGAATACCTAAGTTCGCACCCATTTCTGATACCATAAGGACATACCACTGGTTGACGATCCAAAACAGGATCAAGTTTAAATCACTCTGCATAGTCTATAAGGCACTTCACGATCAAGGACCACACCCCTCAAGGACCAGCTTACTCCTTATAAACCGGTCAGACAGTTCCGATGCACAACTCTCAACCAATTAGTGGTTCCACGTTCTAGAACAGTCTCCTGGGGCGACCGCCGCTTTTCAGTTGCGGCTCCTAAGATATGGAATACCCTGCCACTACACATCAAAACCAGTCCCTCACTTTTGCAGTTTCAAAAGAGACTAAAAACCTGGCTGTTTAACCAGTGACACGGCATAGCGATCTGCCTTAGTTTTTAATCTCTGGGGAAAGACATCTGAGTAGTCTAGCGCCGAGACGCCTACGGGTATTCGTTTGTGCTTAATAAATGTCAGTAATAAATAAATAATAAATAAATAAATAAAATAAATAATATGTAATGTTCCTAGCTCCCAGCTGAAATGCATTGTATGTTGTAAAGAGTATGCCAGAAGTGGTTTTGGATTAGTAGGTTGAACAGCACAGAACCTTTATTCGTAGTTAACTATTTTTTGTATGTTAGCAAAGCGTAAACATAGATGAAGAACACACTCAAAAACACGTTTGAGCGGTGGCAAATACTCCCATTGCCTGCTGCCAGTGCTGGATTTTGCCTTGCAATTATGCAAGAGGGGGGTGGCATTATCCCAGGGTTAGGCATCATCGTGCCATGGATGCCTGGAGCTGCCACCATTATGCTTGAGCTAGTTTTATTCAAATGGTAGGCACCATCATACCACGGATTCCCTTAACTTGCAAAGAATTATTAACATTATGCCAGCGCTGGCTTTATACTGGAAATGCGCCAGTCACACTCATTCAGGCACTACCTCCTCGTAAGTCTTCCTCGCCCCCTGAGTTACATAGTGAGCTTTAGCTCCACAACAGAACCCTCCAAAGCAAAAAGAAACCACCTCCCACCCCCTCCCAACATGGCCGACCAGTCGCACCTGACCTCTATAAGAGGCGGACCGGCCCAACCAACAGCCTGTTTTTTTTGTTCTGCGCGATTCTCTCCAGAGCGCTGTTCAGGTAAGATGGGCCGGCGTGAGCTGGCCCTGGGTGGGGCCCGCTCCCCCGGGCGCGGCCTTCCTTCGGACTCCCCGTCCGCCTGTGGGTGTGGTCGTCCCGCCCTTGCAGGGGTGGGGCCCTTCGGCCTTTCCACCCGAGGTCAGTCTTCTCGGGGTGCTTTCGGGGTTGGCTTCTGGGCCCGAGTGACGACTCTTCCCGACCCGTCCTGGGACGTGGCTGTCCCGGTCCTTGGGCTCGGGGACCGTGTGGTGGCCTGTGGGGCCGGCCTGCGAAGGGGGGGCCCCACTCGCACTACCTCTCGGCCTCGTTTCTCTTCTTCCCCCGTGGGTGTGGCCTCTCGTCTGGCGGTGTCTCTCACCCGTCGGCTCCCTGACCTATGTACGGTGGCCCCTTCGGTCCTCGTATCGGGCTTGTCCTCCTTCGGGGGGCGTGTGCCTGGCCCCGGTACTCCCCTCTGGTTCATTCGGGGGGGGGGGGAGTAGGCGTCCTTTGGCGCCGGGTCGTTTGGGGGTCGGTGGGATCTCCTGCGGTCACACAACTCCTCGTGCCTCGGGGATTGCTGTATGTCCTCCTGGCCTGCCGTCGTTGTTCTGTGCTCGCTTCGGCCGCACATTTACTATGATTGGGGGGCTTTGGGTCCCCAGGTCTTGGTCGGGTCATGCGACCTGGTGATGTGGGCGTTCCCCCGGGGTCCGGCTAGGTGAAGGAGGTTCGAGGGTGTCGGATCTATTCCTTCGCTGCCTGGTCTCGTCCTGCCTCGGTGGTGTTTCGACGCCTGGGGCCTCGGCTCGGGCTGCCTCCGGTGCCTCTGTTCACGGTGGGGGACTCGGCCCTCCTGCCCGGGTTCTACTCCTCCTTCCGGGGCCTTGTGGTTGCCCGGCCTGTCGCATGGCCTTTTCGGTCTGTGGTACGCGTTTCCCCCGTGCCCTCTGATATCGCGGCTGGATCCGCTTGGGCTGGGCCAGGGGGCTCCTGGGTGCTCGCCTTGGCAGAGCATGGACTTAGTTTGGAACGTGGCAGTGTAGAGGTGCCTGGCACCCGCGCGTGGTTGACACGCAAGTCGTGGTGCGTTCCTGTTTTTGGTTCCCGGCGGGGTCCGCCGCCCCGGGTGCCCTCGCCTTTTACGAGCTGGCGGTTTGGGCCTCCTGGCCGATCCCGGATCTTCCCGTACCGTGGTTGGGTCCCCCGCTCTCGGAGTCGGTGTTGTGCCGGCTCTTTTCGGCGGGCCTGCCCCCTTCGGCTGGCCTGGTTCTTGAGCGGATGTCGCTGCTTGCTCGGGGTTGCTCTTCTGGGGTGATGGATTCCCTGCTGGGTGCCCGCGGGTCTTCCGCGTTCTCTTCCTGTGCCCAGCACGGGGCGGCCTTCTCGCGTTGGCGCGGTCGGCTGGGTGCTGTCCCCGCATCCGTGGTCCCGGTGCTCGCTTCGGCAGCACATATTCTTATTTGGACCTATCCGGAGAGGTTTCGTATGACCCCTGCGCAAGGAGGACACGCAGATTCATGAGGCGTCCCATATACGTGGCCCCTTCTTCCCTGTGGGCCCTGTGGGCGGCCTTGCGGGCCTTCCACAGTCCGGTGTTCGACGGGCTGGTTTCCCTGGTGGCTCGCTTGGCTCCAGTGTTGTTTTTCCTTCGCCCACGGACGCTCTGCCGGTCTCCCCCTTGGGTGCTCGCTTCGGCAGCCCATATACTTACATTGGAACGATTCAGGGTAGAATAGCATGGCCCCTGCGCACGGGTGTCGCGCAAATTCGTGAAGCGTTCCATATGAGTTCTCTCTCTCGTTCTACGAGCTCTTAGGGGTCCGCCCCTTTGGGCCCCTGCCCTCGGTGGCTTTACAGTTCCTCACCTTTTAAGGGGTTGTTCCCGGGTGGCAGTGGTGGCTGCTGGGCGGTTGGGCGTGCGGGGGTCGTACCTCCGCTCCCCTCCATTCTTGCGGGTTTTGCCGGACATGGTTGTTCCTCCGACATGTCCCCCGTGTCCTTCCCGGGGTTCCTTCCCTGGGGTCCCGGGCTCGGGTGGTATCTTTACCGCCTTTTTGCCCTGCCGACGAGGTTCCTCTCTTGTCCGGGCTGGTTGACGGCGTGCTGTTTTGGCTTCTCTTGGCCGCGCGTCTTTCCTTTCCCGGTGGGATGGCCTGTTTGTGTCTGTTGGCCCGGTTCGTTCGGGCCTCTAGCCCTCTTTCCACCTTGGTTCGCTGGCGTCCACAGGCTATCATCCCTACCTACGCTTCGCTGGGTTCGGTGGATCCGGCGGGGGTCCAGGGTCGGTCCACGGGGTGTGGCCCGGTGTCCTGGGCCCCCTTCAGGTTGTCTCCTCTGTGGAGATTTGTCGGGCGTCGGCGGAGTCGTCCCCCGCCTTGTTCATGGGACTCTTTCGGTCCCGGGGGTCTTCGCTGGGGCCGTTCGGATGGCAGGCGCTGCGGCTCCTGGCTGGCCTACTTTTCCTTTTTTATCTTGATTTCAGGTTTCCTGTGATCCCTGTTTTCTTGTCATTGATTCTACTTCAACCTTGGGTTGGTTTCTCTGCATCACCGTGTGGTGTTGTTTTTATGGTGGTCAATGAAGCCTTGTTGGCTTGGGAATTTGCTCACTATGTAACTCAGGGGGCGAGGAAGACTTACGAGGAGGTAATGCCCCGGTTACTTACCGGTAATCTTCATTACTCCGAGTATAGTCTTCCTCGCCACATGAGTTCCCTCCCCCCCTCCCTGTCTGGCTATCGGCTTCATTGTTTGCTTGGTAGATCAGGCTGTTGGTTGGGCCGGTCCGCCTCTTATAGAGGTCAGGTGGGACTGGTCGGCCATGTTGGGAGGGGGTGGGAGGTGGTTTCTTTTTGCTTTGGAGGGTTCTGTTGTGGAGCTAAAGCTCACTATGTAACTCATGTGGCGAGGAAGACTATACTCGGAGTAATGAAGATTACCGGTAAGTAACCGGGGCATGCGCATCCATACTTTGGCACATGCACTCGCACTAACTGTATTTAATGTAGTTACTCTACAAGGCTGCAGTGTGTGTGGTGCAAGCTGCAGCCCTTCTCCCTCGTGGTACCTACAGCATAGCAGGAGGTATGGGGTAGAAAAGGCAGAGCTTGAATTCTAGCTAGTCACTTTGTGGTTTGAGATGTATGGAGGTTAGCTGTTATTTAGACATTTATTTTAGTATTTGAGGAACTCCCTTGAATCGGCTGCCCTAATGTGTCTTGTTCTGTGTTTTGTTTAAACGTATCTGCAAGTAAAACATGATTGAAGGTTATTGCTCTTGATGCTGATTTTTAAATTTAAGGCTGAATTTTTCGATTTACTGTTCAAAAACACCCTTACATTCTTACAATCAAAAGCTATATTACTCTTCCGCTCTGGTGGTCTGTCGCAGGTTTTCTGCCATTGCAATGAATGGAAATGCAGCTCTTTGATAGTTAATAGCTTACTGTTCTATATTAGGATTTAAACTTATAAACTGCAAGTAACAAAAGGGGCAACATTTTCCCACCCAATGAACAATGCTCCAGTTAAGAATCTTTAGTAAAATCTTATGATGGTACCACGGTTGGCGGCATATTATTAAGAACAAAACACGGCTAGCTTGACTCCAGTGGTGTGGAGTGCCTGGGGCCTGTTTTGTTTGCAATATTATTAAGAACGGCGTTAAAATTATCGGCACTTTGGCGGCAGGAAACTGCTGCTGAAGCGGCTATAATGGGCTTGATATTATGCCCTTGAGAATTCCAATAGAAGCCCAGGTTCCCACCAGAACATGGGCTTCAATTGTAATTCTCAATAGCATATTATCAAGCCCATTATTGCTGCTTTAGCGGCAGTTTCCAGCCGCCAAAGCGGCGATAATTTTACCTGACGTTCTTGATAAGTCCTTGAGTCCTTGGAGTCCTTGGAGTCTTGTGCTTTTCTAAACCTGAAGTGTACTTGCCTGTGTAACCAATTCATGTCATGGCGTGTTTATCCAATTTGCAAACTGACCTTAAGACCCTTAGCGTGGCGCTGTATGTGTGAAAATGCACCATCTTTTCACTTTTTAAGTAAACGTTTGGAGTGACATTTGGCGCTGCACATGTGCGCGGTCTGGTTCCTGGCGCACAAAGCCATGGTTGCAGCGCACAGAGACCCTCCAGTGCGGCACACAGAGGAAAAAAATTAGAGGGAACATTAGTAGAGACACCCGTGGTTCATCTTCTCTGAACACCACACCTTCACAATTGCCTGCCATACCCACTAGCTAATTGTAACAGTAGAGGGATGTGTATCCTACATCGCAGGACCAAAAGGAACAAACAAGGAATTAGATGTATGAATATACTTAGTCAATAAAGCTCTTTTCACGTGTACTCCTTATGGGCAGGACGACTTGTCTTGACAAAAAAATTAGAAGATTTATTTCTGAGTGTAAGTGAAACTCAGAGTGTAATTTAGGGCGGAGCTTAGAGTCCAACCGAAGCAGTACCCTGTGTGAAAAAAATCTCAAATACGGATGCAAGCAAGGACTCATACTCATCAATATGTTTTTTAGACTCAATTGCAACCAAGAACAGAACGTTAATTGAAATTATTGCGCAGTACCTGAATTGCCAAGGTGTCCATGCAAAACACATAATAAGCAATAGTTGTTGGAAAGGCAGGGGCCTTTTGTGGCGAGGGGTTTTAGTTAAAAGTAGGATAGAACTGTTCAGATGGTGTCTGCGAGGAGGACCACCTCGAAAAGCATGACGGGGGCGTGGGTTGTGGCTAACAAGTGAGTCTATGAAAAGTAAAACTCTAAAGGGCAGATTTACAAGAAAGTGCCGCAGTGCGGCACCACAAGCCCATTAGCTGTGCCACGCTGCAGCACTTTCCGCGCACAGGATTGCAATATATTTACAATGATATTTTGCATTCCTGTGCTCTCCCTGCGCTGGTGTACAAACAGCTGACGTGCGCCGGCGCAAGCACCATTTGCACCATGGTGCAAGGATTCCTGCGTCATTGGGAGATTGTCTTTGTGCAGGAAGGGGCACCTTCCTGTACGAAAACAATCACAAGAGGCATTTTCCTCTTTCAATGCGTGCCGTAGAATGCAGCACGCATTAAAAGAGGAAAAAAACGATGAGAAATGAAAACATTTCTCCTCGTTGCACCTCCCTACGCCATACAGTTGGTGTTGCATACTGACGAATTTCCAGGTTTGGATTCCTCGTAAATCTGGAAATGTGTCTGGTTGCGTGGGAACACCCACTGCAACACCCATGGAAAGCCCCCTTTCACGCAAAGTGTTGTGTGTAAAGGGGTTGTATTTACAAGGACAAGAAAAGTCACACAGGGTGACTTTTCCTGTCCTTGTAAATATGGGGCAGAGAAATGCGCTCTCAATGCGTCACAAAAAGTGACGTATTGGCATAACAAGGGGCTTGTAAACTGCCCCTGAGTGTAGCCTTACTTACGTTTTTTAGACGCTAGCATGTAATAATTTTTCTAGGTTAACTTTGCAATTTTATTCTATTAAATATGAAATATGATTTTGATTATTTGCTCAGATATTATGTAGGCTGTTTATACATTACCATGTCATTGGAATGCAAATCAACAAACCTTATTTTGATTAGACTTTCCACCTGTTAGTCAACTGTGTTAGACTGTGGAGTCTGCCATCTAAGAATCAAAGTGCCAAACTGCAGCAGTTTCATAAAAACATATGGGCATTAACAATGGTACCCAAAACCTGTCATTTGGGGATTATGGGGCTTCAGTAAATGCAGTTCTATTCAGGTAGAGGAAAACCGTTTTTTGTGAAAGATATTAAGTACACCGCCATCCACCCCCAGCCTTATCACCCACTCAGAGATAAACCAGAGTTTTATCGAGAACATGATTCAGATGGCGCCGCTCTTATTATTGAGCAGCATCTGGTCGAATCCAGCTGGCAAATGCTGCAAGGGCAATATATCAGACTGCCTGACGCTGGTCAAGGGTAGCTCCATACGATGGCTGAGCTACTTGAGACATATTTAGCTCCCTCGGCAAACCCTGGAGGGTCTCGGAACCAAGCCGCATCCCACTAACGCCAAGACGGAGTTGAAAACATTATTTAAGGCCCACCGAGCATTTAGGCTGAAATCCGAGTTATTCGAACTCTCGGTGTTGCAATATTACAGTCTTTTTTACTCTGATGATTCCTCTCTGTATTTAACGATGGAGTTGACCAGATGGGAGCGGTCTCTACTCTTTCGTTTCAGAGCTGGGACAAATACTGGTTTCTCTTTTTTAAAATATTCTTAGACCCAGATGGGAGCTCAGTCATTATTGCCTTTTATGTTCTTTTGTAATTTACAAAGTTTAGCTTGACAGCACTTTCTGATACCCTTATTAAGGAGGATAGGGCTTTGTCGCCGCAGACCCGCCCTCTTCCATTTACAATCTTTGTGCTCACCCGAAACAGTTTTTTCTGTCTGTGCTTTTCTTAAAGTAGCACTCAGGGCTAGACGGACTATGTCAGGTTAATACGACCGTATATTATCTGTAATGTAGCTCACTATTCCGATCATGGTGGATCTGTTGGGCCAACTAATGGAGGAGGATAGGAGATGGGGCCCTATTAGAGGTTTTTGTTCTCTCCCACATCCCCCATTCTTGCTTTTTAACCAAAGCTATTACACACCTCTCTGTAATGGTGCATGGCAAATTTGATTTCGTACTCATTTTTATGTTCCCATTTAAAATCTGGGCGTCGGATGTATTACCTTACATGTCACTCATGAACTCTAAAGTCCACTGTGCACTTTGTTAACAGTTTCTTATCTTCTGCTTCTTTAATTTATGTATGTGTGACCACAGATTTGTGCAATATTTTTATGTATTTTTAAAGCCAAGTTCCTCATTTAAGCACAAACATTTGATGTACTATCTGTCGCATTTGTCTTGACCTTAAAAGTTTTCTGAGCACTTTTAAATAGTTTTTATTTTACAAATATGTTTAACATTGATGTCCGTTCACAGTCATGTACAATTTGTTTTATGTACTTTAATGGTCTATTGCTCTTAGACCGAATAAAGTTTTTTAATTGAATTGAATTGAGACGCTAGCATGTAATCATTTCCCTAGGTTAACTCTGCAATTTTATTTTATTAAATGTGAAATATGATTTTGATGATTTGCCCAGACATTATGTAGGCTGTTGATACATTAGCATGTAAATGTAATTAAAATCAAAAAACCTTATTTTGATTTGACTTTCCACCTGTTAGTCAACTGTGTTAGACTGTGGAGGCCGCCATCTAAGAATCAAAGTGCCAAACTGCAGCAGTTTAAAAAAAACATATAGGCATTAACAATGGTACCCACAACTCACCTGCAGGGCATCCGCAGAGTAACATTCAGAAAAATTCAAACAGGCTCTTTTTTGCTCACAAGTCTGTGATGTGTTTCACAACTACTGACTAAACCATTTAAATTTAGATCATAGAGTACCTCTCATGTCTTGTAAGCACAATTTACAATTCAAAGATGCCTTGGAGAGAAGAAAAATAGGCGTAGCGCCGAGATAGATTAAATGCCACGATCAGTTGCAAACAGATTGCTTAAGTGATGAGGGGTTGGTGACATGTAGAAGAATGGAAGTAATTAGTGTGTGGTCTGGGACTGAGGTCAACTACAACAAGCACTTACATGGCGGAGATGGGAATAATTCGGATAGCTTGCCAGTAGCCTAAGCCCTTCCAGGAAGTGCAAGGTTCTTTATATAGTGGCTTTTAAAAGACAGACACGACGTCTACTGATCTAGGAGTTAGTTGTGGGTTTTGTCTATGTTTCTTAAATGGGCGGATTAGAGGAGAGGCCCAAGGTTAACATCCTACTTCTAAATAATTGTTCTGCACAGCACTTTCACCTTTCTTAGCGTTGCAGAATGCAACGGTTTGGAGTTGCCAACAACTTGGAACCGAGATTCAAATTCCTACATTGGGAATTCCAAAATATGTAATCGGAATGCTGGCAGTTTGGCTATAGCCTCTTCTACCATTCTCAGGAGTACAAATATAACTGAAGGAATTACACCAGATACACCAGATACATTCCTCAATCAGGTGGAGGAACTGAACATAATGCAGCCCCCACATACAGGCTGCATTTTGTGCAGAAAAAGAGAGTAAATAGTGACAAAGAGTAACTGAATGGGCGACGAAGGCAGCGAAAGATCAGTAATGGAATGTACTGCAACACATCCCTGTCAAGTTCTAGCATTGGAAATAATATCACAGGAAAATAAACTGAATTAGGAACTTCAGGTAGCAATCTCTGGAGGTTCCACCATCTTGTAGAGGCATAGATGTAAGGCTAGTCACTTATTCTTCCAGAAATATGGCGTTTCCCTCAAATGGTAATACCATATTTGACATCCCTTGTACCTTTACACTCTGTAAACCCTTTCTCTATGCAGCATTCCATTACATCTGCAGAGCCCTCCACCTGGCTAAAGCAGCTGCAAAGATGTCGACCATGGCCAGGTGGAATGAGGAGAAATATCCCACCAAACACCATGCACAAGAATCAGAGATACATTGTCTTGTTGCATGATGCAAAGCCAGGGTACCACAGCGCCAACGTTGAGTTCTAATCTGAGATGTAAGACTATCTCCCAACCCTCCCCTGTAAGTCGTTCCAGTTGTTTTTGGATAACCATTGCTCTTGTTCCTACCTCCTGCTGCTCCTTCCCAACCCTTCCTTCCTCCATTGTGTCCACTCTCTACTCAGGCACCACTCTCCATCATCCACCCACCCTCCAGTGTCTTCACTCTCCCTTACTGGGTGACCATCCGAGCCACTCTTCTCCACTTTTGTCCATTCTACATTATTCTTTAGGTTCCTCTTTCCCCTTTGATCGTCATCCTTTCTACGCATGATTCTCTTCTTTGAGCTCCTCATACTCCCTTCCACAGAGGCTGTGCAGGTACATAGTTGTGACGGTGCCGAGAGGGACACGTCAAGAGTCATAGTTTGGGACCACCAAATACTAAGAGGATGAGCTCCAAAATTCAACAGCAAGGGTTAGAGCAAGCACAACAAACATCAATGAGTGCACCTTGTCCTAGCTCCATCATGGCATCGCTGATGAGGACCACCTTCTGCATAATTCAACTTCTTTGGTCTCAAACTATGGTTATTGTCCTGGGAGCGCAATATCCCAATCATGAACTCTCCCGCTACCTCCTCTCTTCTTGAAACACCTGGTAAACTTGGCTGTCACATAAATGGATGGGAGTGTCTAGTTTCCACGACCTCACCAACAGTGAAATGGAACCATTGGATGAGATTATTTATTTATTGACATTTATTGAGCGCGGCGAATACCCGTAGGCGTCTCGGCGCTGGCTTAAGGGATGGATCAGTATTTTAGAAGACCTAACAGAAAGTGGAGCTATTGGTCAAATAACCATGCCTTGAGTTGTTTGCGAAATATGAACAGGGAAGGGCTGGTCCTAATGTGTAGAGGAAGGGTGTTCCAGAGTTTGGGGGCGGCAACCAGAAAGCGCCTGTCACCCCAAGTGACTGTTCTAGTACGAGGCACTACTAGGTGATTGTGGTGAGAGGAGCGAAGGGAACGGGTTGGGGTATAGTGATGAAGATTATGTTTAAGGAAGTGGGGGCCTTGGTTATTGAGTGCCTTGTAAAGAATACACAATGATTTAAATTTGATACGGCTACGTATCGGAAGCCAGTGAAGTTCCCTGATAGTGTTTGAGACCGATGCAAACTTGGGAAGTCCCGCCAGCATCCGGGCGGCAGCATTTTGAATGGACTGCATCTTGTTAGTCACCCGGGATTGTGCATTTAGGAATAGAGCATTACAATAGTCCAGTGCGGACAGGACTAGTGAGCTGACCAGAGTTCTCCCAGCAGTGTCCGGTAGGTATGGTAGTAATTTCCTGATCATTCTGAGTTTCATATGAGCAGTCGCCGCAGTCTTGTTAGCGTGTGCCATGAAATTTAGACCTGCATCAAAGGTGATACCCAGATTTCTGACTTTAAGAGCTGGGCTGGGAGGAGTTCCAAACGATGTTGGCCACCATTCTGGTGACCAGGCCGGAGAAAGGTGACCGAAGATGACCACTTCAGTTTTATCTGAATTAAGTTTGAGACAATTCGTGGCCATCCAGTCACCTATGGCCACCATTCCCCTGGTTAATAACTTGGCCACTTCATCCCCATCCCCTTTAATGGCCCGTACCAGTTGGGTGTCGTCGGCGTAGGAGGTCAGGCTCATCCCAAATGCTTTGATGACACTAGCAAGGTCCGACACGTATATGTTGAAGAGCGTCGGACTTAGGGACGAGCCTTGGGGGACCCCACACGGCAAGGACACCTTAGGAGATTGGTATGGTCCAAGGGATACCGCCTGAGTTCTGTTAGCCAGAAATGATACAAGTAGGTCCAGCGCTGTTTCCTGGACCCCTAATCGTTCGACACGGTCGGCCAAGATCTTGTGGTCGACCGTGTCGAAGGCTGCAGATAGATCCAGCAGGACCAAGACTGCTGTCCCCCCCTGATCTCGTATGGCTCGGATATCATCTGCCGCTTTTAGGAGGGCGGTTTCCGTGCCATGACATTTGCGAAAACCGAACTGAGTATTGTCGAGCAACTGGTGCCGCTCAACAACTCCAAAAGATTGGTTAGTCACGCTATTTGGTAGCCGTGTCTTGTGTATTTATTGGCAATTGTTGATCACGAAAAAAATAAACAACATGTTCTCCTCCAAAGTTGTCCTACTTTGAATCACATTGTAATCTGGTGTCCTGAACTCTTGTTTGTAAATGTTCTTAGGTATGCTGTAATAGGATAGCCTACGCTCGGCACTGCCTGCAGGCACTTTTTTGGCCATTATTATTTGTCTCATTCCCTTCTCAGTTTTGCATTGGCCCGCTTCCCCCCTGGTGCTTCTCTTCGGTTGGCCCTCTTCTCCCCTTGCCTGATGAGACACCTGTTCTACATTCTATTCACCTATTCAAGACACTAGTTTATGCTATGAGTACCAGAGATCCCCACCACTTGGGTCCATGTACAATCCAGAGTTTTTCTCGCAGTACCTCTTGTGTGGATGGCTTAGGGTAACCTATGCAGCCCCCCCCCCTCCTGTGCAGTTCTCCTGGTCTTACAGTTACTACCTCGGCCTATGCCTCCTCTGAGTGGTGGGTGCAAGTCTGCCATGCTGACAGGCTGACAAATTCTATGCATGGCTGACTCTCCTTCTAAGACTTCACATCCACGAGGGTGTTTGTATATGTGTGTGATATATTTGTATGTGAGAGAAGCTTGCACTGTTGAAAGTTAGGTGGTACATCTTCACTGTGGGTACAAGAGGAGTTGTGCTTCTGATGCCCTTGTGGTACCTTCTCTGTATATACCGGGAAATGTGCACTAGCACCTCTGAAGCTCATGTGATATCTTTTCTGTGTGTGTGTGTGTGTGTAAGGGGGTTACAATGCTGCTGCCTGCTTACTTCTGTCCTGTTTTATACTTGGATAAATGTGTACTCCTTCATTGCACATTGTGCTGCTCTTTCCACTCTGTGCTTTCCCTCAAGCAATGCACTTTCCCAGGTACCCAGTACTTCCTAATTGCAATTACAATCCCAGTCCCACATTGAACTCTTCTTTCCCCTTGCTCCACACTACCTTCTCTTTCACTCTGGCCTTCCCCTTGTAGTATGCGCTCGCCAAGGCAGCTTACTGTCTTCCCCTTACACTTTTGGGACCCACCCCTTGCAGCTTGATGTTTTCCCTAAGCACCCCTTGCTCCTCCTTGAACCCTGCATCACAGTTTACACCCTGCCTACATAATGCCCTTTTATTCTGTTATGTTTATAGTCGTGTATAGTGAAAAGTTGTTCATGAAGCTTCAACATGGGCTGTAGCAGTGCAATCAATTTTCCTTGAAATAAAACATTTGATACAGGAAAGGCGGCATTATTCTTCCCCGCGCATAAACAGTAGCAATATATGCAGCTTACCTTTTCCCAATTGCACAGGTGTGAATACATAAAGACATGCGCACACATAGTTGGCAATCTTGCAGTGGGTTTTCCATTATTGAAAACCCATTGTAAGATGGTTGTCGATGCACACGTGTGCGTTGCGACATATGAGCATGTATGCGCCATTAATGCATGTGGTGATATATACTGAATGTGCGTGCATTCGTCGTGGCACTAGTGTTCATTTTTAATTAACCAATTTAACATGGTAGACGTGGTAAATTCACATTTAAAAAAAGTGTGTGCCAAGTGAAAAACCGGAAGTTAGCAGTTCGGCAGAACTTTGCATCTGCGTAGCCAACACAAATGGCAGAATGGAGAGCAGGACGGGAATAAAAAGGGGGAACAAGGCTGGAGAGAGCAAACACATACACTTCCATCGAGTGCTGAATTTAAAATAGACAAAGAGCCCTATCAAGTGTTCAGTTAGTCGATACAACTCATCCAATCAGAACATTTGATACTGAAATATTCCTGAGAGGGACAAACACAATAATAGGAATAGTATGGTACAACATGCAATTCGTCCCCACTGTCATGCACCAGTGGGAGACAGAACAGGTTTTGCGGTTTTCCACGGCATAGCCTTTTATTCACAACTTCACATTAAACTTTGCTCATTAAGCATATGCGTCATCAGGAATTTCTTAAAGTCAGGTGAGAGATTATCAGATGCAATAAGCTAGAAGGTTACACTAGACAAAAGAACGTATTTACGTTATGTGCATTGCAACAAACATCAAGAACACGTACGTTGTTGTGAAATCTCCCCTGCTCCTTGTGCCTGAAGGCCCCAATTTGCACCGTCCCCTCAAGTTCCACCCAGGGCATCCATGCATAATTGATGGGAAATATTGACAAGAATTAATTGGTGGCAACTTTTCTCCAGCCGCCCATCCCGGAGGTAACTACCAATCCAGGGCACTGCATAAGGTATCCGCCCTGCCGGGGTACCTGAACACAGGCGCAGCCCCCAAAGTTCTCAAACCGGGCATGTTGGGTAGGGCAGGAGAGTCCAGGCCAACCAGCAGACCAGTCCCCCCTCCCACCAGCCTGGTGCCTAAAGGAATGCCCCCCTGCCCAGAGGTCAGTCAGTCCAGTCAAAAAATCCAGTTCTTGGTATCCCGGCGCTATTTTGCTATCAGGGACCCTGCCTGGCATTTTTGGCCTCCCCCCAACCAATACCGGCAGTACTCGGCCTCCACAATGGCCACGAATATGGTCTGGATAATTAGTTCCTCACCCCTGGGGGACAAATGTGCACCATTCTTGGAACAACTCCACCTTGGACACCTGAATTAAATTGTGCTGCACTGTACCCGTTGAAGAGTCTGCTAGAATCTTCGAGACTAAATGGTTACGTTTCTTGACGGAACTGTTCATAGACCGAAAGATTTCTAACCCTTGAGAGTGCAGATAATACAGCCTTCCTTACTCCCTGCCTGCCCAGAGGGACCATGTAATTGCCCCCCTGCATGAATAATAAGGATGTCCCGGGTGTGAACTATCCCAGTTTCTAGTGCCCGCCGCAGGTGATCAAAAAGATCACCCAGTTATAGCCCCCCTATCCCAACCTAGTGATGCCTGAAACCTGCCACCAGTTTTGCCCTTTCCAATCTGGATCCATGAAAGTGCTGCAATGCTCTGCAAACAAAGGAGTGGCCACACAAGCCCACATGCAACTTCCCTCGCTTATTAACTGTAGGGAAGGAAAAAGGGGACAGGTGTTACAGAAGCAGGTGGGTCTGTAGATACCATCATCCCACCTAGCCCAAACGACGCCACATGTACTGCTCAAAACATGATGACTTCCACCTGCACCCTTAGCAAGGCCGTGTTGGTGGCTGCCCCAATGAAGGGGGTGTTTGACATGAACTGCAACATCTCCTCGCCCATCAAAACCAAGGAGCGCTGGCATATCGACACGAACTGGAATTCAGTCAGCGCAGTGCCACCCACCTGTGCCAACAGATTGATCCTCAGACCACACCTGCAGCAACTCCAGAGTCAGTGTCACCAGATAATGGGGGCCCCCTGGAGCAGCGTGTAGAATCACCCATGTACCCCGCCCCAGCGGGTCCATCTTGGATCTCCTAACCCTGACATGAAGGAGGCCCCCGCCACAAAGACTTTTGACAAATTGCTGCTGGTGCCTAGGTGTAGCCTGGATGAAGCTACTAGTTTGGAAATCCCATACGCCCCGAAGCAAGTAGTCGAATAGGTGAGACTCAAAAGGCTTGCCTAAATGGGTGATAGGCAGACCTGGTGTGAAACCCCCACTATGCGGGTCAACCTAGTGACGTCAATAGGTCTCCTGTCATCTTTTGCAACCAGGGCCATGCGTTCCCATCCCTTCACTGCCCATCGTGTCCTGGGATCCTTGGACGGGTCCCTACCCCATTTAACCCTGTGAAGAAGGCAAATACCAATAATTGCCTCCGAACTAGGAACATTACCCCCCTCCCTTAGACCACCCCTTCTGCCTAACTAGAAAATACAGCACTCTTTCTGGGGTAAATTGTTCAGCCACCTTGGGTGAACTGAAGGATGACTCATACGGATGCCACACAGACTCCTACATAAGCTTCATTATGGGAGCCAGGGATGCAGCAATTAGGTCTGGGGCAACGGGGCACCAAGCTTCCACAATTCCACGGGGAAGTCCAACATCTAAGCGTCTGCTTGTGGCCACAGAGCTCTGAATCCTGCCAACTTATATCATCCACCCCAGGAACATGCTTTGCAATGAAATACACATTACGCGCAAGGCAGCTGCATATGAGAACCTTAAGTAAGCGAAGCACAAGAGGGCATCTGGCGCTCTAATTGTTGATTGCCATTACTGCTGACATACTGTCTGATGAAAAGAACCACGATTCTCCTGTTGGCTAATGTGAATCCCAAAATCTGCAGGGCCACTAGGATGGTGTGATTAGGGAAGAGGATGTGGCCTAACGGCTAGGACAGTCGACCTCGAAGCTGGGAAACTGGGTTTGAGTTTTGGCAGGGACGCTTAACATCCTGTGATTCTGGGCAAATTGTGGAAAAAGGTAGGGCTAGGACCTTTCTCAAGATTTGCCCGGCGCTAACCGCCCTTGTACCATTCAAGTTTACCAAGCAATGAGGCAGGCGCCGGAGACCAGAAGGCAGGAAACAGAAGTTTATTCCGACGGAGCAGAACACATCAGATCAGACAACAAGGTATCGTCTCGAGGTGCTCTAACAGCCTCTCGGAGGCCTGGCCTCTTATACACTGGTTTATGGCATGTGACCTTTCTTTATTACAATCAGAACATTGACATAAAGGAAAAGACATCCCCGTAATCCTCGTGTCCATCCCACCCCCATGTATCCCCACAATAGAGGTCCTCAACCTGCTGATAAGAGGAGGGGGTCATCACGCAGCTGAGTGTTCCGTCGAGTCTTAGGATGTGTGCGCCTGATCAAATCACAGGGGGTGGGGAGGCCTGGATCAATAGAGGGTCCTTTGAAGGAGAGCGACCTCGTGCAATAAGGGGCAGTGAATGATATCTGCCGGCTTAGGCGATGGCCTCAGACCTGTGTGGACAGCTGGACACGGGGAAAGGGGTCATCAAAGGAGTGGTATTCATGCTGCGTGGACAATCGGGCTGAGGGAAGGTTTATCAACAGAGGGGCATTCATAGGAGGAGAGGAGGTGCTGGTCAGGCGCTGGTGTGACTCCCAAGGACGGGGTCATGCAGAAGGATCACGCTCATGAGGGGGAGGGAGGGGGAGCCAGGGTGCGCGGAGGCTGCTTGCTGGGTCAGAGAGGCGTGCTGGTGATCGATCGTGGACAGGGAGACCATGATATCTAAAATGGCTGCCGTGCACGTAGTACATAGGTGACAAGCTGGCGCAGATGATGTTCAGATCGCAAACTAAAATTCCACAGTCCTCCCTTTTAACATGTCTCGCCAACTTGTCAGTTCGGATTTATCCCCATAAGGCCACGTATTTCTACTTCATAGAGGGGGCTCATGTGCTCATTTCGGAAGTCCAAAGTCTTTGGGCACATACAGTTAGAAACAAGGCCGCACAAAGGTGGCAGACATTGGATACCTAAGCAACACCCACATAATATCACAACAGGTATCAGCACGAAGGAAAACAACTTCCAACCCCAATTCTTCAAAGTGTCCCAAAACCAGCTCCCAAGCGACCATCCTTCCTGTTCTTGGTGAACCTCTGAGGACAGTCTGTGGAGGTGTTCAATGGCTTTGTAGACTGAAGGCGAGTTGTCTGGCACGTAGGTGCAGCAGCTGGATCCGATGATGCGGCATGCTCCTCCTCGGTCGGCTAGGACCACGTCTAGGACAAGACGATTTTGAAGGGTCACGAGGCGGACCGCCTGAAGCTCCGCAGTGTTGTTGGCGAGGATGCCAGCCGTGATGTTGATCGTTGTTTCTACTGCCTGGGTCAGGTGTCGGATAGCACGGCTGTTTGCCATTGGGCCCCACAGAGGAACAAGACCCTTTGCTGCATCCAGGAACTGTGCTCCGGTGGAGTCGGTTTGTCCAAGGTCGTCTGCACGCCTCTGTCGGTGGTGGTTGGCAGGGGCTACATACGTGGGTGGAAGAACGAAGGCAATGTAACAGATACCCCTCCAACCCTTCGGGAGCCAGGTGTAAGCTTTGGTGCCACACACAAAGTACATGTTCGGAGAAGCAACAAAGGAAGGGGGGTCAGCTGAGTCCAATGTTCTGGTGATTCGGCAGGCGCTGTGACCCACCAGCTGCGTTCCATGGCCTTCGAGACACACGAGACCTGTGACATTGATAACAGACAGGGCCAAAGTTAGAGTGGCGGTAGTTTGTTTTTGCAGATGAGTGAAGGTGGTTCTGGCTGGATTGTGGAGCACCTGTACTTCGACTCGTTCTTTGGCTGGAATGTCTTTGATGAAGGTGGCGCCTGCAAGCGCAGGACACAGGGCAGCAGGGGTCTTTCCTGTTTTGTTCAGCCAGAACCCAGAGTAGAAGTGTGACACTGTCCGGCTGGAGGTGGCGTTGTCCTTGTGGCTCTCTTGCATGAGGATCAACCAGGCGAGGCAAGAGCCGTGAACTGAGAAGGGTGAAGGGATGAAGGGGATGGAGTGTCCAGTGGCATGCGGGAGCAACCCGCAGATCCAGCAGTTCGTAGCATTTGCAGCAAGGTTGTGTTGGTGCAACAGTTGCACGAAGGAATTGTTCCAGAATTCCCTGCGCCTTTCTTGGAGCTGGGGCGACAGAGAGATTAGGTGATGCTCTTTCAGGGGTGTTGGCTGTACAGTAGGTAGCAATGCCTCATGAGCCGGTGTGCTTTCCTCCAGAATCCAGAAGGAGGTCATGAGAAGGAGGCAGAAGAGGAAGACAATGAAGAGTGCGATTGTCTTTGATTTGTGCAAGTTGTCAGTTTTTGGATTTCTATACTGGGTATTTCCTGTTGCTTCCATCATCTTCTTATCTGGTGCTTCCATCATCTTCTTATCTGGCGCTTCCATCACCTTCAAGGGGCTCGGTAGTGGGCAGAACCACAGACTTCGTTTAGCTTCTCTCCCGGCAACCCTTGATTGTGTTTAGGTCACCGTTCTGAGATTTAACTTAGTCCGTGGCCTACTTAGCCGAAACTCCCTCCTTTCGACGCAGGAAATACCCTTCCCTGGATGGCACAGTGGGATCAGAGAATTTTGCAAGTTCGAGTGCCTCAGTAGCGGGATAACAGCCCAATATCGGTCGGTCTTTGCTCAGGAGCTCTTCTTGGGCGCTGACGTTTTCTGTTGTGGCCAGGTTTGCAGAGACCTTCCGGCAATGATGCGCGTGCAGCCAGTGCTTCTTCCCCTCCACTCGAAGTGCCGTTCGGGTGGTGATCAGCACTTGCCAGGGGCCCGTCCACCGAGGTTCCAGACTCTTGGTTCGCTGGAAATTTCGTATCAACACGAAATCTCCCGGTTGGATGTCATGGCCGGGGCCCCTGGAAGCATCGGGGATGGCCTGCTGCACCTGTTGATGAATGACAGACAACGTTTTAGTTAACTTGCACAAATAATCAGACAGTAGGACGTCTGGGACGTCATGGATGGAGGTCGGTTTGGGAGCAGTCCAGAGATTCATCGGTCGCCCAAACACGACCTCGTAGGGGGTCAAATGGTGCTTGGTGGGAGTGGAGCGCATCGATAACAATGCCAGTGGGAGGGCATCCGGCCAGTTAAGTCCAGTGGTGGCCACTATTTTTGCCAGTTTCAGCTTCAGTGTGGCATTATGGCGTTCCACTAGACCGGCGGATTGGGGGTGGAAGACCGCATGAAATCGTTGCTTCACCCCCAACCCCTTTAGGATTAATTGGATAACCTCAGCTATGAAGTGGGGGCCATTGTCGCTCCATAGAATTTGACAAAGGCCATAGCGAGGGAAGAATTCCTTCAGTAGTACTTTGGCAGTAGTCATGGCAGTGTTGTCACGGGTTGGATAGGCTTCTACCCATTTGCTGAAGGCACACACGATGACTAGTACATACTTCAGGCTTTGGCATCTCTCTAGTTGGATGTAGTCCATCTGAAGGACCTCGAAGGGGTGATTGGGGGTCCCAAACCCTCCCCGGGGTACTACAGTTCCTTTCCCGGGGTTGTGTTGCAGACAGATAAGGCACTGCTGAACTAGGCGTCTGGCTGAGTCAGGGATTTTGTCGTTATGCCAGACTTTGGAAATGAGTTCGATCATGGGTGCAGATCCTATGTGTGCGGGGGAGTGAGCCATTGTCAGTATGGGAATCAGATATGAGTCGGGCAGCAACCATTTGCTTGCATCCTTCGTTCGCCAACAGCCCTCCTCATCCTTCAAACCCACCCTTGCCCACTTAGTCAGCTCGTGAGGGGTGCTGGCCGACTGTATGTCTCTGATCATTATCCTTGTGTCACTCCATGTTTCTGCTTGTGACCTGGTCATGTACATGCGTGTCACCGTCCTATTCTCAGCTGTGGTTCGTGCAGTGATGTCGGCCAATGCATTCCCTTGTCCGACCAAGTCTGTCACCCTTTTGTGTGCCTGACATTTTATCACCGCTAATCGTTTGGGGAGGAGAACTGCTTCAATCAGAGCGGAGACTAGATCTCCGTGGAGGATCGGGGTGCCGTGGGACGTCAGGAATCCCCTCTCCCTCCACAGGAGCCCAAAATGGTGGACCACTCCGAAGGCATACTGGCTGTCCGTATATACGTTCGTGGTGGTCCCTGCGGCTATGATGCATGCTCGGGTGAGGGCTATCAGCTCTGCTGCCTGGGCAGACCGTTGTGTGATGCAGGCTGTCTCAACTACTGTTCGGGCTGTCGTAACTGCATAGGCAGCTGAAGTGGTGCCATCTGGGAGTTTGATGCAAGAGCCGTCCACCCATAGCTCTCCATCGGGGTCAGTGAAAGCAGTGTCTCGGAGATCAACCCTACTCCTAGTCTGTTCGTCCGTGAGGGTCACACAGTCGTGGATGGGAGGAACGTCGGGGTCATTCTCAGGCAGGGGCAGTAATGTGGCAGGATTCAAAGTCGTGCATCTCTTTAGTGTGATGTGGGGTGCAAGTAGCGTCAGTTCATACCCTGTCAGTCGTGCGCTAGTCAAGTGTTGAGTCTTGGTTTGGTTCAGAAGGGTGTCGACTGCATGGGGTACTAACACGGTGAGGGAGTTTGAAAGTACGATTCCCTCACTCTGACGGATAGAGACAGCAGCGGCAGCTACTGCTCGAAGGCAGGCAGGCAAAGCTCTAGCTACAGGATCAAGAGTGGCGGAGAAGTAGGCACAAGGGCGCTGCTTAGGACCAATCGATTGAGTTAGGACAGACAATGCGCATCCCTCCCTTTCGTGGGTGAAGAGGGAGAAGGGTTTGGAGTAATCCGGGGTTCCGAGGACGGGTGCTGAGCAGAGTGCATCCCGTAATTCCTTAAAGGAGGCTTGACACTCAGTGGTCCAAGGAAGCGGGGAGGGGACATCTTTGGTCAACAGGGCAAGTAGTGGCTTCACAATGAGGCTGTAATTAGGTAACCACTGTCTGCAGAAAGAAGTTAGGCCAACCAAAGAGCGGACTTGCTTTTGTGTTTTTGGGACGGGGGTGTCTAGGATGGTTTGGATTCGGTCGGGTGTGAGTTTTCTCCCTTCTTTGGACAGGAGATGGCCTAGGTATGTCACTTGTGGCTGGCAGAACTGTAGTTTCTTTTTGGAAACTTTGTGGCCATTGTCCGCAAGAAAGTGTAGGAGTTGGACAGTGGCTGTTATTGCCAGTGGGGTGGTGTCGGCTGCCAGAAGGATATCATCGACATATTGGATCAACACCACTCCATCTGGTAGCTGGAAGGCATCCAGCTGTCTTTTGAGGGCCTGGCTGTAAATGCTGGGACTTTCAGTGTACCCCTGGGGAGCTCTACAGAATCGGTACGAGCGAGATTTTAGAGTGAAGCCGAAGAGATAACGGCTGTCTGGATGGATCGGGATAGAGAAAAACGCATTTTTAAGGTCGATGACAGAGAAGGTGGTGGCAGTGGACGGAATGAGGGTCAGAATGGTGGTGATATCTGAGACTACGGGGTATTGGGGTACAACCACTTTGTTAATCTCTCGCAGGTCGATGATGAAGCGGTACGCTTTTTCATCTCCTTCACCTTGTTTCTTGACAATAGGTAGGATTGGACTGTTGCAGACGTTGCTAACCACTTCTTCAACCACTCCTGCATCCACCAGAGATTGAATAATCGCTACCAGTGCCTTCTCGCCCTCGGGGGATATCCGATATTGTGGGAGTTTCGGGAGCATAGCGTCCTGTTTTACAGTTATGTGAATAGGATCAATCATCATTCGCCCCACATCAGAGTCATTTTTGGCCCACAGGTACGGAGGTAGGGTGTCAAGCAGGGACAGGTCAGCGTCAGTTATGGAGCACATGTGCCGTGGGGGACGGGATCTGGGCATGTCTGGGTTGTCGTACAGGATGACTCGTATTCCATCTGGGGAACACCTAATGGTAGCTCGAAAATGTTTCAGTAAGTCAATGCCCATAATGGCGTCAGGGGAGTTGGAGGAGAGTAGAAATGTCGCGTCAGTGGTGTTGTTTTCTAGGTCAAAGGTAATAGGTACGGACAGGGGGTTAGTGAGGGCGTTCCATCGAAACCTATCGACGTTATGTGTGAGCCAGACAAGGGTGCCCTTGGAATCAGTCGTTTTGATAACACACTACGTGTCGCCCCAGTGTCTACCAAGAATGGAGACTCTGTACCCAGGACCTTAGCGGTGACATAAGGACCTTGCTGGTCAACACAGAGCTCGACTGGATCCCTCCCTTGCCCCTGGCAGTCCTATGCAAAATCGGGGGCATTGTCACCTTCGGATAGCTGATATTGGTTCTGTCGGGGACGGTCAAATGTGTTCAGTCTCCCTGATCTGTCATTGCTGGTGTCGTTGGTGCTCCCTCGTCCTTGTACTCTATTTCTCGGACCACCTGCCACATCCCTGGAATCCCTATTTCTATTCATCTCTAGCAGAACCGGACACTGGGATTTCCAATGGCCGAACCCTTTGCAGAAGGCGCATTGGTCATTGCTAATGTCTCTACGTCCAGTGTGGGATGTTGGGGTGTGATCTTTAGGAGGTAGATCTCTGGGGGTGGTTGATTGGTAGTTCCCCCTTTGGGGTTCCCGTCCTACCGCTATACCCTGTATCTGGGCTATCATTACCCTTTCCTTTAAATCTTTCTTCTTTTTCTCGGACGCCCTATCATTCTCATTCTTTTGGTGCTCGTAATACTGAGCCATCTGAAGGATAGCTGCGGGTTTGGAGGCCCCCCAACTACTCTCACTCGTCTGCAGTTTTTGGGAGACTTCTTGTGTTAGTCCCATTACATAATTTTGCACAAACAGGTGCTGTCCGGTTGCGGTGGTCATGTCTTGGCCACTGTAGTCGGAGAACACTGTCTCGAATCGGGAGAAGTATTCTGACACATCTTCCTGGGGTTTCTGTCGACAGGCCGTGACTATCGACCAGTCTACTTTTCTTTCCGGGACCAGTGTTTTTAACTTCTGAACTAGTTTGTCTGGGAGTTCCAGTATGTCTTTCACTGGTTTACTCCCCGGCTCTCGCTGTCTATCTAGTTTACCGAGTTGGTCCCAGGTATGTCCAAACAGATCCGTGTGGTCAGCCTTCCGGATTTGCTTCCACACATCAGCTGGCAGGCATAACCCAAAGAACAAGTCAATGTCCGCTAAAGTCATTATTGTCGAACCCAAGGCTGTGCCTAATTCGGTATAAAATGCCGTCGGGTTCTTTCTTAAATCGGGCAGGGTTTGTTTGAAGGTTAGGATATCCTGTCGGTCCCATGGTTGGTAAACCCAATTGTACACAACCCTCCCCTTTGCATTTTCATTATTAATATCATCGTTCGTTCCCTGGCCCCGTGGCGGGATCCAGTAAGGAGCCGCTTCTCTGATAGGCATCATAGTATTGGCTACTTCTGCCGAGGTTGTTTCAGGGACCGTAACCTTGGCTTCTGGTTTCTGTTCCGCGAGGTGGCGGAAGACCTCAAGCATTTGCATGAAGAGTTCCGTCGCCTCACGTTCAGTCCCATCTCCAACATCAATCTTCCTATACAGTGTTGTTAGTTTAGCGGGACCCTTACTCTGATACCTATCTTCATACGCGTTCAGGGTGTGGTAGCTGAATCGCAAGATGAAATGCCGTCTGTGGCTGTCGGCATGTGAATTATATATGCTCATTGTGTATTCTTCGCTCTCCCTTCGTTCTACCAATGTCTTTGCTATTTTGTCGATCCCATCCCGCTCATCTTTGCTTAACCTACTTAGCCTGGCTGATGATTGTTTGCTAGCCTCGGGGTCGTCTGACGAAGTTGTTAATGTGGCTGGTGCGGAGGCCGTGAGGGCCGGTGCACTAGCACTAGGGTCACTTTCACTCACACTCGGGGCTTGCAGGTTTTGTTGGCTGGGAGCATATGGAGGGGGCATGTAGATGATTGGGGGACCTAGCAGTAACTCATCGTTTGCCCGTTGTTTGGAGGGCAATTCAGGGTAGAGTGCAGAGGGGGTCCTAACAGGGCATTGGCCTGTTGACCCTGATTCTTGGTTTTGTGTAGCTTCTTTTCTTTCTTTTATTTCCTCTTCTAGTTGCTTTGCGGCTAGGTGGGCTGCCTTTCGTAATTCTTTCCCTATTTTTGCTTCTTCTCTTTTCTTTCGTTGTTCCGTTTCTTTGCGCCACATGCCGATACTGTCGAGCATGGTGGGCGTGGTCTTATTCTTCTGGAGCGCTATTTCTAATGTTCTTATTTTATTTTCATTAAAGGAACCTATCAGTGGCCACTGACTTTCAGGGTTCTTTTTCGTATATTTATGCCATAGTTTAGTGTAAGCTATAGCGACTAGTCCATACTTAGTGAACATGTCCTTATTAGGGGTGCCCTCCAGTGGAGCTGGATGGTTCATCTCTAATAAGCGGTCCGGGCTAAACAGGCTACCAACCAGTGGGGAGAAGATAGGCATGACGGATTACAACGGGGACAAAAGTCTGCACTACCTATCTTATCACGGCGGGCAAAGACTAGGCAGAATATTTCTATTCTCCGTTGTTTGCCGGCGGTGAATACCTCAAACGAACCAATACCGAATAATCGGTCAATCAAAACAATTCAGTGGGGAGAATAAGTGGGCACGAAAAGTTATCGTTACCTACTCTTTCTCTCCCTGCAAAGAGAGACCTTGTTCTTCCCTGTTTGCAGAAAAAGAATCTCCAGACAATAATCCACGAACGACAGTTCGGGAAACAGTGGGGGAGGAAGATAGGCACGACGGATTACAACGGGGACAAAAGTCTGCGTTACCTATCCTTCACTGTTTGCAAAGAGAGAGCCTGTTGTTTTTCTCCGTTTGCAGACAGCGAATCTCCAGAGGTTTCAACAAAGCGTAATACTAGTATTATCCAAACAAAAACAATTTTCCTCAATTCGTCGTGTTTACACGACCTTACCCGGACCGCATGGACGGTTTCCTGTCCTCTGGATCCAGCGCCCGATCGTCCTCTCTCCTTCGTGATGTTCGCGGCACTCCTGATGGTTCCCAGTCAGGACCGTAGATCACTCGAGAGAGGTCTGTTCAGAACTAGTGAAGGTCGGATGATCGGCTGTCAGACGAGGGTCTATCGGAAACGAGCTCTTCCCGATCGTTGCAGTCGTTCACTCTGTCATCGGGACCTCTCCCACTGGATCCACGTGTCGCTGATGGGCCCCACGCTTTGGGACGCCAATTGTGGAACAAGGTAGGGCTAGGACCTTTCTCAAGATTTGCCCGGCGCTAACCGCCCTTGTACCATTCAAGTTTACCAAGCAATGAGGCAGGCGCCGGAGACCAGAAGGCAGGAAACAGAAGTTTATTCCGACGGAGCAGAACACATCAGATCAGACAACAAGGTATCGTCTCGAGGTGCTCTAACAGCCTCTCGGAGGCCTGGCCTCTTATACACTGGTTTATGGCATGTGACCTTTCTTTATTACAATCAGAACATTGACATAAAGGAAAAGACATCCCCGTAATCCTCGTGTCCATCCCACCCCCATGTATCCCCACAATAGAGGTCCTCAACCTGCTGATAAGAGGAGGGGGTCATCACGCAGCTGAGTGTTCCGTCGAGTCTTAGGATGTGTGCGCCTGATCAAATCACAGGGGGTGGGGAGGCCTGGATCAATAGAGGGTCCTTTGAAGGAGAGCGACCTCGTGCAATAAGGGGCAGTGAATGATATCTGCCGGCTTAGGCGATGGCCTCAGACCTGTGTGGACAGCTGGACACGGGGAAAGGGGTCATCAAAGGAGTGGTATTCATGCTGCGTGGACAATCGGGCTGAGGGAAGGTTTATCAACAGAGGGGCATTCATAGGAGGAGAGGAGGTGCTGGTCAGGCGCTGGTGTGACTCCCAAGGACGGGGTCATGCAGAAGGATCACGCTCATGAGGGGGAGGGAGGGGGAGCCAGGGTGCGCGGAGGCTGCTTGCTGGGTCAGAGAGGCGTGCTGGTGATCGATCGTGGACAGGGAGACCATGATATCTAAAATGGCTGCCGTGCACGTAGTACATAGGTGACAAGCTGGCGCAGATGATGTTCAGATCGCAAACTAAAATTCCACAAAATCACTTAATCTCCCTGTGCCTAACAATTAATGAATGTGTCCATCTGTAATGCAACTGGTGCTCATGTAAATCGCTATGATACCTTCAGGTCTAGTTTGTGCTATATTAAAAACTCAACAAAAGAAAAAATTTATGGGAAACCATTCCAAAAAGTTACATTGCGTGTGAGCCCGAAGAACTCCCACTCCTCTAGCCAGTTCTGCATGCACCACTTTGCTGCAAGCGCCGCCCAATCCCTATGCTACTCGCTGCATCTTTATAAAGGGCCAACTCCACGTTGGATTACACAGGCTGTTGCCACAACATGGAGCCAACGAAATTGCCCAAGAACCCCTTCCAGGTGAGGAGACCCTCCCTGACCTCCAAGGACAATCTGGTGCAATGGTGCTTGGCCTGCAGACCGGCCATCGCCCTGGCTATGTTCTTTGAAAGAAACCTACCCATGGGTATTACCCTTAGGGCGAAGTTTAGCTGCCCCACCAGGACCTGCAATTGATGCAAGGTAACCTTCCTGACTGCTAGGCAAGCTGGATTAGTTACTTACCTGTAATCCTAGTTCTCTTCCAGGGGTATCCTCATCAAAGTCATAAGCATTAGAATATTCCCGCCCATGCGCGGGACCCCGGAAACACTATATTATATGTGCCCCACATATATATACTCATATATATATATATATATATAAATACATATATATAAAAACATGCAATAGCAGCCAAATAACATCAGAGCTGAAATATGCTGTGAAGAATTTCCACCATACATGAATAATAAGCATTAGAAACATGAGAAACAACACCAAAGATTGTTTAGAAATTGTTTTAATGCTCAGAAAGCAGTTGAAATTCTCATAACTCACTGAAAGCATAGAAAGCTCCCAGGCTGCATTGCAATCACACAGTCTAAAAAGACTGAAAAGCTAACCTGTAGCTGTATACAAAAAACTGACACGGTGCCTTTAAGGCACCCCTGACCCCCTGTATCCCATCATGCCTCAGGGGTGACAGTTAGGTCAGTTGTTCTTTTCGGAGACTGAAAACAAACCCAGTAACAAATAGGTTAACAATATCTCCTTATTAAAGTGTATCCTTTGCCCGGGGAGGCGGGAGGGTTGCTTATGAATTTGATGAGGATACCCCTGGAAGAGAACTAGGATTACAGGTAAGTAACTAATCCTTCTCTTCCAGGGGATCCTCATCAATACGTATAATCATGGGGATGGGGGAGGCAGAGTGAGAATCCTTTCAGTCTCCGTAGTTAGCTTTTATAATCAGAAGGGGGAAAGGATCACTTGTCCTGCTTAAACCTTGGGTTCACAAGTCGAGGAACTGGTATCTCCCAAACATATATGACTCTCATACACGTGTATGTTGGTAGTCTCTTTTCAGCGGTATATACTGTGTCCCCGCTTTTCTACACGTGCGTGCGTAATCATTGAGTCATTTTTTGTCTTGTGCACCCTCCACCAGGAGGTATTGCCTTAGGTTTAAGGCAGTAGTGATCGTGGAAAGTGGGGGGTCTAGTGGTGGTGTTGTTAAAAAATCCGGACAGCCAGACAGAGATGATTTAATAAGTCTGGATTCGGACTACAATTAAAAAGTTTTTGGTGCACTTTGCGAATTGATAAGGGATTCAAGTGCACTATATAGGATTTTTTTTTTAAAAAGAGGTCAACATGTTTCAGCCTTTGGTAGTCAGAGGATCTATAGGCTTTCGTCAGGACCAATGGGGGTGAGTGAATAGTGAAAAACTGTGAGAAGAATAAAGGTTTATTGACCTGAATCTTCGTGACTTAAGGTTTCATTGTACCTGCAAATATAGAAAACATACACACAAACAGCGACAAACAGGGAGATGGGGTATGGAGAAACATATAATTATGTACAATAGTACCTGTATCCTTGTAAGGAACTAGAAAATGGCAATACTTTCCGTCATACTCATTTCAGGCGTCAACTCTTCCATTATCATACTTCAGTTGGCAGGAGCGAATCGACTAATACTGTAGTGAGGTGCCCATAGTTCTGACAATATCACTGTGCGTGATCTATAGTGAAATATGCTATCCAGTGAGGCCGTTTTGTGGTTGCGTCTAAATACGCTGCACACATTCCAATTTGCCAATTATTCCGAGCGTATGGTGTCTTTGTGCTAGTAGGAACATGAGCATGCTTATAGTGACAAAAAGTTATCACGAGTCGTTAGTTTGAAATGGACAATGCGTGACTGCGTTCGTACTTAATACGCTGTGCGCATTTTTATTAAAAGAGCATACCTTATTTAATTCTGGAAATTGCTCCCTCGGGGATTTAGGCTGATCGAGAGAGGCCTTACTGAGGGGATATGAGAGGGAGGGGTTACCGGGTGTGCTCGCTCACTTACGGTTTTCTGTTTGTTCGGCGCGCATGGGTCTTCCGATTACCTTAGTGCCTTCTTACTCGGTCCTGGCAGCATGTGCTGACTCTGCCTGTCATCACCCGGAACTACAGCGTAATGCGGTTCCGGGTGGATTTGTACTCCGTGGCAGTAGCGATAAAAGAAATGCTACATTATGTGGATCGAGCTATATGAGGAGTTTCCTTATTAACTCTACGGTGCTACATTCATTAATAAATTAAGAATGAAGTGCATAAATAGGTGTTTTTATTTAATTCATTGAGGGAGAAATAAATAAATGACAAAGTGTTATAAATTTCTTTTGTCAGTTCTTATAAGGTAGGCTAGAGTGGGTACGGAAAAGCAACACACTGCCAACGACCTCCACTGGGTAATCCTGGAAAGTCTAGAGACATTCGACAGAAACGCAGAAAATATACTGTTTGAGAAGGAACAACGTTGGGTTCATAGGTTAAAAACAGATACCCTAGGCCTTAACGATTCTGTTCCCTGGCTGTCCCTCAATAGATGATCTGGAACTTCAACTCCCATCCCTAACAATTCACCCCAAGTGCGGTACCCTAATGACCTGATAACCCTGTTTATCATTAAACATCGCCAAAAATGCATTATACAAATGGCCCATCACTGCAGATTAAATGACCCACAAGAACAATAAAATCACTGTGCTCTCCTTAATGCGTAACAACCCCGTACCCACTCTAGCCTACCTTATAAGAACTGACAAAAGAAATTTATAACACTTTGTCATTTATTTATTTCTCCCTCAATGAATTAAATAAAAACACCTATTTATGCACTTCATTCTTAATTTATTAATGAATGTAGCACCGTAGAGTTAATAAGGAAACTCCTCATATAGCTCGATCCACATAATGTAGTATTTCTTTTATCGCTACTGCCACGGAGTACAAATCCACCCGGAACCGCATTACGCTGTAGTTCCGGGTGATGACAGGCAGAGTCAGCACATGCTGCCAGGACCGAGTAAGAAGGCACTAAGGTAATCGGAAGACCCATGCGCGCCGAACAAACAGAAAACCGTAAGTGAGCGAGCACACCCGGTAACCCCTCCCTCTCATATCCCCTCAGTAAGGCCTCTCTCGATCAGCCTAAATCCCCGAGGGAGCAATTTCCAGAATTAAATAAGGTATGCTCTTTTAATAAAAATGCGCACAGCGTATTAAGTACGAACGCAGTCACGCATTGTCCATTTCAAACTAACGACTCGTGATAACTTTTTGTCACTATAAGCATGCTCATGTTCCTACTAGCACAAAGACACCATACGCTCGGAATAATTGGCAAATTGGAATGTGTGCAGCGTATTTAGACGCAACCACAAAACGGCCTCACTGGATAGCATATTTCACTATAGATCACGCACAGTGATATTGTCAGAACTATGGGCACCTCACTACAGTATTAGTCGATTCGCTCCTGCCAACTGAAGTATGATAATGGAAGAGTTGACGCCTGAAATGAGTATGACGGAAAGTATTGCCATTTTCTAGTTCCTTACAAAGATAAAGGTACTATTGTACATAATTATATGTTTCTCCATACCCCATCTCCCTGTTTGTCGCTGTTTGTGTGTATGTTTTCTATATTTGCAGGTACAATGAAACCTTAAGTCACGAAGATTCAGGTCAATAAACCTTTATTCTTCTCACAGTTTTTCACTATTCACTCAGCCCCATTGGTCCTGACGAAAGCCTATAGATCCTCTGACTACCAAAGGCTGAAACATGTTGACCTCTTTTTAAAAAAAATCCTATATAGTGCACTTGAATCCCTTATCAATTCACAAAGTGCACCAAAAACTTTTTAATTGTAGTCCGAATCCAGACTTATTAAATCATCTCTGTCTGGCTGTCCGGATTTTTTAACAACACCACCACTAGACCCCCCACTTTCCACGATCACTACTAATAATAATAATAATAATACTAGTATTTATAAAGCGCGAACAGCTGCCTCAACTAGGAGGCGTCCCGGCGCTGTGAGGGCTCGACAAGAAAGCTAGCTGGGAGTCTGCAACTTATAGAAGCTCCGAGAACAGCCACGACTTAAGCTGTCTCCTGAAACTTGTTTCTGATTGGGCCTTTCGCAGCTCAGGAGGTAGGGAATTCCAGAGACGGGTCACGTTGGCTGAAAAGGTCCGACCACCCAGTCTGGCCCTTTTGACTCGCGGCACACTCAGTAGCACCTGATCATTTGAACGAAGGGAGCGGGACTGTGTATATCTAGGCAGACGGGCTCTCAAATAATTAGGACAGGTGCCGTAGAGGGACCTATATGCCAGAGTAAGAGTTTTAAATTTTATTCTACTGGCAATCGGGAGCCAGTGTAGGGCCCGAAGATGGGGAGAAATGTGCTCTTTAAAAGGAATATGTTTGAGCAACCTGGCTGCCGCGTTTTGCACCGTCTGCAGCCTTTGAACCAAGTATTTCGGGAGGCCGCTATACAGGCCATTAGCGTAGTCCAATCTCGAGGTGATGGTCGCATGGATCACGGTTTTCCGGCAAGACTCAGGCAAAAGCTTCAGGACTGGGCGGAGATTCTTCATTTTACTCAGGCAGCAGCCTGTGACCTGATGGATCTGGGACGCAAAGGAGAGATTTTCATCCCACTTAACTCCCAGATTTTTAGCCCATTGGGAAGGGGAAGGTGGAGTACCCATCTCAGTTGGCCACCAGAGCTCAGCTGGAGGGTGACTGCCTTTACCAAAGAAGATCACTTCCGTTTTTCCCGGATTCAATTTCAGCTTATTAGTATTCATCCAGGAGGCCACATCCTGAAGGCACCCCTTAAAGTTTGCAAATGCCGCCTCTGTCACCTCAGAGTAGGGAAAAACCAACTGGGTGTCATCCGCATAAGATATTGCGGTGACTCCCCAGTTGGCAATGAGGGAGAAAAGAGGGGCAAGATAAACGTTAAACAAAAGGGGGCTAAGGGCAGATCCTTGCGGGACCCCGCATCGCAGTGGCTTACGCTTTGAGTCACAAGTGCCTAGAGTGACCCTCTGCGTTCGGTTTGACAGGTAGGACTGCATCCAACCGAGTGCCTGATCTTGTAGGCCAATGTCTGCCAAACGTTGGATCATCCTAGCATGGTCCACCGTATCAAACGCGGCCGAGAGATCCAGGAGCATCAGCAGAGCTGAGTCCCCTGAATCTAACGACCACCTCAGAGAATCAGCCACCTCAATCAACGCCGTCTCCGTGCTGAAGCCGGGTCTGAACCCGGACTGAGTCTCATGCAGGATGTTATTAGATTCAACATGAGCATTCAGCTGGCGATGAATTAGTTTTTCCAGCATTTTTCCGGGAGCTGCCAGCAGAGAGATAGGACGGAGGTTAGTTAAATCCTCCGCATCCCCGTTTGGCTTCTTTTTCAGTGGAAGAAGCGTCGCATGCTTCCAACTCTCCGGAAATTCCCCAGTGTCTATGGAAATATTCCAGATATGTTGAAGCATAGGTGCAATAGCGTCCGCTAGAGGTGCCCACAATTTAGGCGGACAAGGGTCCTCTGGGGAGCCAGACTTACACCGGGTTATCTCTTGGCTTGCCTCAACTAGCGGGATAGGTTGAAATTTCCTCAGGGAGGCTGGGGGCCGGCCCCCATTCTCTCTATCCTCCTTGGCCGTAGGTTTATGCGGGCCAAAGGAGTCATAGACCATCTGTATTTTATTGTCAAAATAGACAGAGATCTTATCACAGAGTGCTATGGATTGGGGGATATCCCTTTCGATACAGTGGGGCTTCAGAAAGGATTCAACCAGTTTAAACACTTCTTTGCTGGGGTTCTCTGCCTGTTGAATAACGGATGCATAGTAACTCTTTTTTCCTTTCCTGATATGCTTGTGAAACAGCTTGGTGGCCTCTTTAAAATGTATTTTTGCTAGAGGGCAGTAGTTTAATCTCCATTGTCTTTCGAGCTTCTTACAGGCTCTTTTTTCCGCTCTTAAATCATCAGAGAACCATGGGGCCGTGGGAGAAGTTCTCTGTGCTGTCACCCTTTTTGCTGGTGCTACCGTCTCTACCATGCTGCTAAACCTAAGGCAATACCTCCTGGGAGTGTGCACAAGACAAAAAATGACTCAATGATTACGCACGCACGCACGTGTAGAAAAGCGGGGACACAGTATATACCGCTGAAAAGAGACTACCAACATACACGTGTATGAGAGTCATATATGTTTGGGAGATACCAGTTCCTCGACTTGTGAACCCAAGGTTTAAGCAGGACAAGTGATCCTTTCCCCCTTCTGATTATAAAAGATCCTCATCAATAGTCATAAGCATTAGAATAGAATAGCGAGCCTCTCCTCTTCCCTGCGGGCAAAGGAATGATAAGACAGTAATCTCATCAACAGATCTGAGTATGCTATGGACTACCCAAACAGATTCCTCAAGGAGGCTTGCCCTACTTGAGTATCGGCCCTGGAATCAGATTTGAGACAGTAATGCCTCGTAAAGGTATGAACCGATTTCCAGGTTGCAGCTTTGCATATCTCTGACATGGGAATGTCATGTAAGAAAGCTACTGTAGCGGCTTTCCCTCTAGTGGAATGCGCTTTGGGTGACACCAACAAAGGCTTGCCTGCAAGCTGATAGGCCAATTTAATGCAAGAGACAATCCATCCGGAGATGGACCTCTTGGCCGCTGGAAAACCTGTCCTCATTGAACCATAGTTTACAAACAGTTGATTCGTTTTCCTAATCCCTTTAGTCCTTTCCAAATAGAACTTGAGTACTCTCTTAAGATCTAAGGAGTAAAGTTACCGCTCGGCTGGGGTCGTAGGATTTGGAAAAAACGAAGGGAGGGAAATGGACTGATTTATATGAAAATCAGAAATGACTTTAGGCAAGAAAGATGGATGAGCCCTTAGGACTACTCTATTGTGGTGGAAAACAGTATATGGTTCCTTCGCACAGAGTGCTTGTATCTCACTTACTCTGCGCGCAAAAGTAATCGCCACCAAAAAAGCCACTTTCCAAGAGAGATGTTGCAAGGAGGCCTTGTGGATGGGCTCAAAAGGAGGTGACATTAACCTGGATAGAACCAGGTTCAATTCCCATGGAGGAGAAGGGTTTCGCACAGGGGGATACACTTTTCTCAACCCCTGGAGGAAGTCCTTAACCACTGGAACCTGAAAGAAAGAAATCTGATCAGGTGATTTTCTGTATGCTACTATAGCTGACAAATGCACTCTAATAGAAGTATATTTCAAACCAGCAGTTGCCAGGGAAAGGAGGTATGGCAAGATGACCTCCTCCTGCCCTTTAGTCGGATCTAAGTGATGATCCCTACACCATATGTAGAACCTTTTCCACTTGAACGCATAGGACGCTCTCGTGGAAGGCCTCTTAGCCTCCTTTAAAATGTTCATGCATTCGGGAGGCAAGTTCAAATGTCCATATTGCAGGACCTCAGGAGCCATGCTGTCAGGTTCAGTGATGGGAGGTTGGGATGCATTATCCTCCCTTTCATCTTGCTCAACAGGTCCGGTCTGCAAGGAAGTCTTCTGTGTGGACACACAGACAGATGTAGAAGGTCCGTGTACCACCACTGCCGTGGCCAGTCCGGAGCTATCAGGATCATTTAAATGTTCGACCTGAGGAGCTTGGACATTACCTTCGGAATCAGAGCCAGGGGAGGAAACGCGTAAGCGAATGTTCCTGACCAATCCATCAGGAGAGCATTCCCCTGCGTTCCTGGCCGGTGGAACCTGGACGCGAAGGCGTGGCATTTGGCGTTTTCGTCGTCTGCAAACAAGTCTATGGTTGGAAGACCCCAGCAACGAAAAAACTCTTCTACCACTTCGTCGTTTAGCACCCAGTCTGGCTGATCTTCGAAAGTGCCTGCTGAGTGTGTCTGCTTTTACGTTCAACTCGCCTGGAAAGTGCACTGCCACTACTGTGAGGCCTCGAGAGAGAAGCCAATGCCAAATTGTCTGAGCCTCTCGAGAGAGTGGGCAAGATCGTGTGCCTCCTTGTTTGTTCAGATAGAACATGGTGGTCGTATTGTCCGTCTGAACTAGGACTGAGTTGGACTCTATCGCTGGAAAGAAAGCTTTGAGAGCCAGGAATACCGCTCTGAGTTCCAGCATGTTGATTTGGTATGTCTGCTCCTGCGCAGACCACTGGCCTTGAATTTGGAGCGGACCCATGTGTGCTCCCCAGCCTTGCAGAGAGGCATCCATCACTATAGACTGGTATGGAAGAGGTTGGTGAAACGGAACTCCCACCAGCACATTCCTTCTCCGAGTCCACCATTTGATGGCATCCTTCGTCGCTTGGGAAAGAGTGATACGATCTTCCCAACACCCTGTCGCTTGGTCCCACTGGTCCTCTAGAGACTGCTGCAGAGGACGCATTCTCAGCCTGGCGTTTGGGATGAGAAAAATGCAGGACACCATGGAACCCAGCAGGGATGCTACTTGTCGGGCTGTTGGAAGCGGAGACTCTAGCAGAATCCCACATTTCTGACTCATGGAAAAAAGTCTCTCCTCCGAAGGAAACGCTTTTCCTAATCTTGTGTCCAGAACGGAGCCTAGGTAGTGGATGGACTGTGTAGGCCGCTGGACTGACTTCTCCAGGTTCACATGGAGGCCGAGTCTGTGCAACTGGTGCAGGCAAAGTTGCAGATCGTGCGTTACCTGTACCGGAGATGGGCCTTTTAGGAGCCAGTCGTCCAGGTATGGGTAGATGAAGAGACCCTTTTTGTGAAGAAAAGCGGCCACCACTGCCATGCACCACTCAGCAGATTGCTTGCTGACGTGGGCAAGGTCTTCCTAGCTGCCGCGACGTGATTGGCCTGTCGCCAGGACACGCCCACTAGCGTAGGCACGCCCCCTTCAACACAAAACGCACGCTGACCACAAGCGCAGCGTTTTGCTAGCTTTAGCTCTTGAGGCACAGCCGGGAGCAGGGACAAATAGCTCATTTTACTTGCACCCAATTACTGTTGCTATTGTTTTTAAAATCTCCATTTCTGTTGATCCCTCGCCACTCAGCAGATTGCTTGCTGACGTGGGTAAGGTCTTCCTAGCTGCCGCGACGTGATTGGCCTGTCGCCAGGACACGCCCACTAGCGTAGCCACGCCCCCTTCCAACCCCTCCCCACCTCCGCTACAAAGCATGAGTCCCCACCGGAAGCGCAGCGGGCGCGACGATTGCACGCCGAAGGCGCGCTTAAGGCAAGCTCGTCTGCGCTCGTCCGCGCCGAGGCCGGGCCCAGGGCACCCCCCCCTACCCGCTGCACACCAGCACACGATGTGCTCAGATATAGCAGGGAAACACTCATGCAACTGAATGCACAGACAGACAAAACTGAATGCCCACGCCTACTCCCCCACGCAGCACACCAGGGTGACAAAGCTTGCTCTCACTGCCAAGCTCAGCTCCCTCATATCAATCCCATCCCCCCCAAATCAATCCTGATGCCGTATCCTAGCCCTGACAACATCATGACCCACTCCCCTTCAGCCCAAGTAGGAGCTAAACGTAGCACCAAAGGAGAACTAATCAACGGACTGTTAAATGTCCGTTCCCTTCCGAAACACGCTACTGAAATACAGCTAATGATTGAGACTCATAAACTCGACATCCTGTTCCTGACCGAGACATGGATGGCTGAAGGAACAGTATCAGAGCTAGGCATCGCTTGTCCAGACGGGTTTAAGACCATCCAGAAACCCAGACCCTCAGGTCGAGGAGGAGGCCTGGGGATCATTTTTAGGAAACAACTCAACATCACTACCCTGGACATTGACACCATCTCCGGTGTAGAAATCCTCGGGATTTCCATAAAATATGCTCCCGAACTCTGTCTCACGGCACTTGTATGCTACAGGCCCCCGGGACATTTCAAAGCCTCACAACAGCAGGAACTAATCACGGTCATAAATAATCTATCAATCTCCCATAACAGGCTGCTGATACTGGGCGATTTCAACATATGGGACAATGACCAATTACGTGCTGCTCTGCACAATATTACTCAATCCTGCCTCATCCTAGGGCTGAAACAGTGGATAAACACCCCCACACACAGACTAGGAAACACATTAGATCTTATCTTTGCGGCAGAAGACCTACTGACCCTAGACACTATCCTTCCAGTAGCTTGGTCAGACCACTACCTCATCAGGTTTAAATCCCATATCCCGTCCCACACAGGAGTCACGAGCTCGCAAGTCAGAACCTTCGTGGGTCGGGACTGGAAGAACTTGTTGAAGAGGAAAGAGGAGGGAAAGCTCGACCTACGCCAAGTTGGGGCCTCGTTCAAATTAGAAAATGATGTCACCGCAAACTATCTTTCCTTTCTCCACGAAACTACAAAAAAACTCGACGCCGTCATTCCGCTGAAAACAATCACAAAAAGGGGAAAACCCTCCGCCCCCTGGTATACTGAGAAACTTAGAGAACTAAAAAACACCTGCAAAAAGGCGGAGAAGATCTGGAGGAAAAACTACTCTGACCAGGAGAAAGTACGATGGAGGATTACTATCTCACAATATAAGAAGGAAATAATCACAGCCAAATCCAACTATTTTGCTGAGGTAATCCTTAAAAGCTCTAATAAATCCCGGGATACCTTCAGGCTCATCAAAGAGCTTTCCCACCCCGATTGTGCTAATAGCCAAATCAAACCCTCACAAGAATTCTGCAATGACCTTGCAGTGTTCTTTCAAGATAAAATTAGCAAAATTGTAGAGGGAATGAATAGTAATCCTATCTCCCCACTACATGACACCAGCATCCTAACAAATAAAGACGGAAAGGCGGATCCTGTTACGTACCCCCTCCCATATGCCACCCTGGAAAACTTTATGGATCCTTCGAAACGGGAATTCATCTCAACAGCTCTCCACACGTCCTCAGGCTCTCCTCTAGACCCTCTTCCCCATAGCATAGCTAAGAAATTCGAGGATGACGTCTTACCAGCCCTGCACCAACTATGTATTCAATCTCTGCAGACAGGCTCCGTTCCCAAAGACTGGAAACTAGCGATCGTCACCCCGCTACTAAAAAAACCCAACCTGGACCCAGGCTGCCACAAAAATTACCGACCCATATCCCTATTACCATATCCTATAAAAATCATAGAGAGATGGGTCAGTAGAGCTCTGGCCCTCTTCCTTGAAACCAACAACATCTTGGAAGAGGAGCAGTTTGGCTTCAGACCAGTTCATGGAACGGAGTCAGCCCTGCTGACAGTTATGGATGACCTGCGAATGAGGGCGGACAGGGGAGAATCAGCAACGCTGATTCTGCTTGACCTGTCCGCCGCGTTCGATACGGTGAATCACGGCATCCTGATAGAAAGATTAAGGAACATCGGAGTCAGAGGGGTCACGCTCGACTGGTTCCGCTCTTACTTGACGGACAGGTGGCAGGCAGTATCTATCCCTCCCTACCAATCCGAGTTCACGAAAGTCCCGCATGGAGTCCCACAGGGGTCTGCCATCAGCCCTATACTCTTTAATATTTACATGCAACCCCTGATGCGGATTATCAAAAGCCACGGCATCAGCGTGACAAACTATGCAGACGATACCCAGCTGATAATCTCGCTGGACGGAAATAGAGCTAGCTCAATAGAAACTTTTCACACCTGTATGCTGGACATGTCTCTCTGGCTCAGTCAGAACTCACTCAAATTCAACAGTGAGAAAACTGAAATACTACATTGCACAGTAGGAAAAATCCCCAAAAGTCTTTCGACTGACTTCTGGCCTCAGTCGTTAGGGGACTCGCCCACCCCAGTGAGCTCTGTAAAAAATCTTGGAGTCACTATTAACAACAAACTAAGCCTAGAGACTAACGTCAACAAGCAGGTTAGCTGCTGTTTCGCCCTACTAAGAGGACTTCGAAGACTGCTACCTCTCCTGCCCCCACAGACCAGAGCCGACATAGTCAGGAGTACTATCCTGAGCCGCCTGGACTACAGCAATGCCCTCCTACTGGAATCCCCTGCCTATCTCATCTCCAGACTCCAGAGTGTCCAGGCAGCCGCAGCCAAACTGGCTCTCTCCCGTGAGCGTAGATCCTCCACCACTCTTGCCCTGGCTGACCTACACTGGCTGCCCATACACCAAAGGATTTGCTTCAAATCCCTATGTATTGTTTTCAGGGCAGTTCACGGGCTAGGCCCCCGACCACTTCAGCACAAATTCAAGTGGTATGAGCCCAGCCGGTCTCTTCGATCCTCATCCATGAATCTCATCAGCACCCCCAGGATCAAGAAAGCCACCTGTGGAGGACGAGCTTTCAGCATTGCCGCAGCCCACCTTTGGAATAACCTCCCCTTTGACATCAGGACAACTAATGATCTTCTAACCTTTCGGAAAAAGGTGAAAACCTGGCTTTTCCCAAAAAACCCTCCCAAAACCCTCCGCAATAAATATTTTTTTTTCCGGCTCAGCATCTCGTTCATGCTCCTGTCCCTCATAAAGCTTTAGCTACGTATCTAAGCGCCAGGATGCCTGTAGGGTTACAGAGCGCTATACAAATGCTATAAATAAATAAATGCATTTGGTGAAGACTCGTGGTGCGGACTTGAGACCGAAGGGTAGCACCTTGTACTGGTAGTGTTTGTTCCCTACGACAAACCTCAAGTACTTGCGATGTTGTTGAGCAATTGGGATATGAAAGTACGCATCTTGCAGATCCACCGAACACATCCAATCTCCGGTTTGAAGATGTGGGCATATTTGGTGAAGCGCTAACATGTGGAACTTTTCTTTGACGATGACTTTGTTCAATAGACGCAGATCGAGTATTGGTCTGAACTTGTCGTCCTGATCTTTTTGGGGGACAAGAAAGTATCTGGAGTAGACTCCCTTTTCTCTTTGAGAGGGAGGAACTTCTTCTATAGCTCTTTTTTTGTAGTAGAACTTTCACCTCTCTTCGAAGCAAGCTTAGCTGGTGAGGGCAAGAGCTCTTTGGAGGAATGCTCTTCGGAGGCGCACGGAAACGTAGCCTGTATCCATTGCGCAGTATATTCAGCACCCACTGATCCTTTGTGATGCTGACCCACTCTGCCAGGTGTTGTGAAGCACTTCCTCCCACCGGAGTGGGCAACGGCGCCAGAGGAAGCCACTGCTTAGGACTTTCCTCCTCTTGTGGTGTTAGAGGGCTGTTGGTGACCTCCTCTACCTCTGTTGGCTTTGTCTCGAAACTGGGATTTACCCTGGTTCTTACTTTGGGACCACTGAGGGGTTTGAACCCTCTGTTGAGCCCCTCTCCCCCTGTTGGTCTTGAAGCAGCGTTTGAATTCTTTTTTCTTTTCCAAACCCACCGCTTTCACTGTATCTAGTTCCGTCTTCATAAGGGTCATCTCTTCGTCAGCATGTTCCCCGAAGAGAGAGGAACCCGAAAAGGGAAGATTAAGGATGCGATGCTGAGCATCCGGCTTCAGACCTGTGAGGCGCAACCAAGCCGACCTCCTGGCACAAACCCCATGTGAGTAGGAATGCGCCGGAAGCACTGCACCATCCGCAGCTGTGCTTATCATCTGATTCGCCCCCAGACATCCTTTTGTCACAGTCTCTTCAAAATCCTGCTGGTCTTCCTTTGGCAGTTTGGATTTGAACCTTTCCATGGAGTCCCACAAGGCTCTGTCGTATCGACCCAGAAGTGCAGCCGCACTGGAAACCTTCAGAGTGGAGGCAGCTGAATTGCAAACCTTGCGACCCCAGGAGTCCTGAGATTTGCTGTCCTTGTCTGGTGGGATTGAAGAGGAACCTGCAACTGCATGCGTCTTCCTCGCCGCTGCCACTATTACAGAGTCTGCTGGAGGGTCAGATTTTACAAAAACCAGGTCAGAAGAGGCCGGTTTGTATTTCTTCTGAATGCGGGCTGGCACCGTTCTGATAGCCGCTGGAGTTAGGAAAACCTCTTTGACAGGATCCATAATCCCCGGGACTAAAGGCAGCAGTGGACGAGAGATAGCTTTTTGTGTAAAGTCTCAAAAATTACTGTCGTTGTAACCTGAGGGACAGACATTTCAATGCTCAGCTTCTGAGCTCCTCTTTGCAGGATATCCAGATAAGTGCCAATGTCATCCACTGGGGAGGATCTGGACGTAGGACTGTCCGTCAACGTAGGGGAATAATCCCTCTTGGAAGACCTGGTAGAAGAGGTAGATGAAGTAGACGGAGTTCGTCGACGCCTACGGTGAGCACTGTGCCTCCTCTCCCGCGATCTCTTTGAACGCTCATCCCTTCTAGGAGAGCGAGATCTGACCCGATCTTCTGAACGAGGCCTGACCGGCTTTTCTCTTCTGGGAGATCGGGATCTTCTGGGAGATCTGGTTGGTGTTCTCACAGGTGATTTGCACCTGGGAGGACTACGCTTGTCCATCTCCTCTACCAGACTCTGCAGAGGAGACCTGTGTTGTGGGCTGACATATTCTTGCATTTGGCAGCCCCAGAATCTCGCCAATGGCCCAAAGACTTGTACCATCTAGGTGACAGTCTGACTTGCTCAGCCGAAGGATCTGGCTGACGCACAGGAGATCTGAGCACAGGACTTCTGGACCTTGAAGATGCAGTTGAGGAGCCAGACGACCGTGAAGTGGAATGACGAGAAGCTGACTCCGTTACCATGATCACAGAGTTTCTTTCTGAATGTCTCGACGTCGAGCGTTCTTCTTTCGCCGCCGAACGCCTTTGGGGGGTCGGCGGGTCAAACAATCTCGACTTCGAATGCCTCGACGGCGATCGATGTGAGGATCTATGGTCTCTGGACGTCGAACGGCGATGACCAGCCGTCGACGGAGTTCTCTGTCTCGACGTCGAACGACGATGAACGGCCGTCGACGGAGTTCTCTGTCTTGACGTCGAACGACGATGTCCAGTCGTCGATGGAGCCCTCTCTCTCGACGTCGAACGACGATGTCCAGTCGTCGACGGAGCCCTCTCTCTTGACGTCGAACGACGATGTCCAGTCGTCGACGGAGCTCTCTGTCTCGACGTCAAATGGCGACGACGGAGTTCTCTGTCTCGACGTCGAACGGCGATGACCAGCCGTCGACAGAGCCTTCTGCCTCGACGTCAAGTGCTTGTGCGACGACGCAGTAGGGGTATTGGACACCCTCGACGCCGAGCGTCGACGAGACACTGACGGAGACTGCGTCCTCGACGCCGATCGACGTGTTACTGTCGACGGCGGAGGGGTCTTGGTCCTCGACGCCGAACGTCGTTTCTTAGACGACGGCGGAGGGGTCACACTTCTCGACGCCGGTCATCGCCTGGATGACGACGGCGGAGGAGTGACCTCCCTCGACGCCGATCGCCGCCTGGTTGACGACGGCGGAGGGGCCTTTGATCTCGATGCCGACCGTCGCCCGGTTGACGGCGGTGGAGTCACATCTCTCGATGCCGATCGTCGCCCGGTTGACGACGGCGGAGGGGATCTCAACGACGGAATTGGATCCTTCGACGTTGTTGACGTACCTGTTCTTCTTTTCGACGGCAAGCCCGCCGTCAACGGCATTTTTGAAGCCAAACGATCCACCGGTGGTTCTTTCCTCAGCGCCAAGCCTGACGCTGAAGCTGAAGGGATGGAAGACCTGTCTTTTGAAGATATTTTAGTCTTCTTGGAACCCTTCTTCCCCGGAGACCTTCCTCTGGATGACCTATGAACCAAGCCATAGATGCGAATTCTCTCCCTGTCTTTGAGAGTTCTTCCTGACAGGTGCTCGCAGTGAGGACAGGTGCCTGGATCATGTTCTTCAGGCAGACACAGGATACAAACATCGTGGTTGTCTGATTTTGCTTTCTTGTTGCCACAAGGACACTTATCAAAAAGTGAAGGCATTTTCAGCTGAAAAGGCCCACTAAACTGACTTAAAAAGGCAGTTCCTTACTTGACTAGTTGAAAAATGTCAAAGTAAGTGAAAAAGTTGTTCAAAGTGAAGTAATTTTCTGTCAGAAAACAGAAATTAGTGGAGCTGTGTAACCAGGATCCTTCCTGAAGGAGCCGGAAAGAACAACTGACCTAACTGTCACCCCTGCGGCATGATGGGATACAGGGGGTCAGGGGTGCCTTAAAGGCACAATGTCAGTTTTTTTGTATACAGCTACAGGTTAGCTCTTCAACCTTTTTAGACTGTGTGATTGCAATGCAGCCTGGGAGCTTTTTATGCTTTCAGTGAGTTATGAGAATTTCTACTGCTTTCTGAGCATTAAAACAGTTTCTAAACAATCTTTGGTGTTGTTTCTCATGTTTCTAATGCTTATTATTCATGTATGGTGGAAATTCTTCACAGCATATTTCAGCTCTGATGCTTTTTGGCTGCTATTGCATGTTTTTATATATATATGTATTTATATATATATGAGTATATATATGTGGGGCACACATAATATAGTGTTTCCGGGGTCCCGCGCATGGGCGGGAAAATTCTAATGCTTATGACTATTGATGAGGATGCCCAGGAAGAGAATCAATGGATACCTTGAATGCCGAAACTTTGTCCTTGCGGAGACTACACACCCGGGCCACTGAATCTATCTCAATGCCCAAGAAAGCCATACAAGTAGCAGGGCCCTCGGCCCTTTTCCTCTGCATGTGGAAAACCAGCAACGATGCCAACTGTCAGAGCCCGGAAAAACGACACAGGGTCGTGACTCTGAACCAGCAAGGCTGAGCCCTAACTATCTAATGAACAACACAACTGCCAGTACTGGACATTACTTGTCCGTTTTTGACTTACGTCACTAGTTTATTCAATGAATAAACTAGTGACGTAAGTCAAAAACAGACCGTTATGTTTTTTTCATATAGGTCGGCATAAATATAGTCAAGTGATGTCCAGTACTGGCAGTTGTGTTGTTCATTAGATAAACTGTCAGTAAACCCGGGAGAGGGCGGGGGGGGGAGTGCTCATGAACACAAAGTCAGCTAGGTAATGCACCACATCCTGGGATGCCACTAGGTCCTTTACCGCTCACTCCAAGAACCTACTGAAGGTTTCAAACAGGGATCACTGACATAATATCGACAGACAAAATTTCGACCTACAAAAATATCGAGTTAAAAATATAGAATGCCAGAATATCGACTGCCTATCTACAAACAGGTAAGTACAAAAATATCGACTCCAAAATATCGATTGTAAAAAATATAGACTGTCAAAATATCGAATTTTTTAAATGTCTTAAAACTATTTAAAAAGTACTATAATAATAAATATAATTATTTTAAACATACTTAAAATAATTAAATTAATCTAAAATTAGTAAATAATTAATGTAACTTTAAAATACCCTAAAAAAATAAATAATACACACACATATATATATATACACATATTATTAATAAAACATTTACAATATTTTTACCGTAGGACAGCGAGAGGTTTAAATTTAATATAACCACTCCAGTGAGCGCAACAGTAGGAAAAACATTGGATAGCGTAGAGATAAAAATTACTATTCCAACTCCAAAGAGCGCAACAGTAGGGAAAACGTTGGATAGCGTCGGGGTAAAAATTACGATTCCCACTCCAAAGAGTGCAACAGTAGGGAAAGGGTTGGATAGCATAGGGGTAAAAATTACTATTCCCACTCCAGTGAGTGCAACAGTAGGAAAAACGTTGGATAGCGTAGGGGTTAAAATTACTACTCCAACTCCAGAGAGTGCAACAGTATGGAAAACGTTGGATAGTGTGAGAGTAAAAATTACTATTCCCACTCCAGAGAGTTCAACAGAAGGGAAAGCGTTGGATAGTGGGAGGGTAAAAATTACTATTCCCACTCCAGTGAGTGCAACAGTAGAGAAAACGTTGGATAGCGTAAGGGTAAAAATTACTATTCCCACTCCAGTGAGTGCAACAGTAGGGAAAGCATTGGATAGGGTAGGGGTAAAAATTACTATTCCCACTCCAGTGAGTGCAACAGTAGGGAAAGCGTTGGATAGCGAGGGGTAAAAATTACTATTCCCACTCCAGTGAGTGCAACAGTAGGGAAAACGTTGGATAGCCTGGGGGTTAAAATTACTATTCCAACTCCAAAGAGTGCAACAGTAAGGAAAGCGTTGGATAGTGGGAGAGTAAAAATTACTATTCCCACTCCAGACAGCGCAACAGTAGGGAAAGAGTTGGATAGCGTAGGAGTAAAAATTACTATTCCCACTCCAGAGACTGCAACAGTAGGAAAAGCGTTGGATAGTGGAAGGGTAAAAATTACTATTCCCACTCCAGTGAGTGCAACAGTAGGGAAAACGTTGGATAGCGTGGGGGTTAAAATTACTATTCCAACTCCAGAGAGTGCAACAGTAGGGAAAGCGTTGGATAGTGTGAGAGTAAAAATTACTATTCCCACTCCAGAGAGCGCAACAGTAGGGAAAGCGTTGGATAGCATAGGGGTAAAAATTACTATTCCCACTCCAGAGAGTGCAACAGAAGGGAAAGCGTTGGATAGTGGGAGGGTAAAAATTACTATTCCCACTCCAGTGAGTGCAACAGTAGAGAAAACGTTGGATAGCGTAAGGGTAAAAATTACTATTCCCACTCCAGTGAGTGCAACAGTAGGGAAAGCATTGGATAGCGTAGGGGTTAAAATTACTATTCCCACTCCAGTGAATGCAACAGTAGGGAAAGCGTTGGATAGCGTAGGGGTAAAAAATACTATTCCCACTCCAGTGAGTGCAACAGTAGGGAAAACGTTGGATAGCGTGGGGGTTAAAATTACTATTCCAACTCCAAAGAGTGCAACAGTAAGGAAAGCGTTGGATAGTGGGAGAGTAAAAATTACTATTCCCACTCCAGAGAGCACAACAGAAGGGAAAGATTTGGATAGCGTAGGGGTAAAAATTACTATTCCTACTACAGAGACTGCAACAGTAGGAAAAGCGTTGGTTAGTGGGAGGGTAAAAATTACTATTCCCACTCCAGTGAGTGCAACAGTAGGGAAAGCGTTGGACAGCGTAGGGGTAAAAATTACTATTCCCACTCCAGTGAGTGCAACAGTAGGGAAAACGTTGGATAGCGTGGGGGTTAAAATTACTATTCCAAATCCAGAGAGTGCAACAGTAGGGTAAACGTTGGATAGTGGGAGAGTAAAAATGACTATTCCCACTCCAGAGAGCACAACAGTAGGGAAAGCGTTGGATAGCGTAGAGGAAAAAATTACTATTCCCACTCCAGAGATTACAACAGTAGGGAAAACGTTGGATAGTGGGAGGGTAAAAATTACTATTCCTACTCCAGTGAGTGCAACAGTAGGAAAAGCGTTGGTTAGTGGGAGGGTAAAAATTACTATTCCCACTCCAGTGAGTGCAACAGTAGGGAAAACGTTGGATAGCGTAGGGGTAAAAATTATTATTCCAACTCCAGAGAGTGCAACAGTAGGGAAATCGTTGGATAGTGGGAGGGTAAAAATTACTATTCCCACTCCAGAGAGTGCAACAGTAGGGAAAGCGTTGGATAGTGTAGGGGAAAAAATTACTATTCCCACTCCAGAGAGTGCAACAGTAGGGAAAGCGTTGGATAGTGTAGGGAAAAAAGTTACTATTCCCACTCCAGTGAGTGCAACAGTAGGGAAAGTAAATACTTTATATATATTTGAAAATAAATTAAATATTAATACCAAATTCTAATTAATTAAAATGAATTCCCAATTTAAGATATTATAATATTTATTCAAATTAAAACAATAAAATTAATTTAATTACTAAAAAATAATTACCTATTAATACAAAATATTTACAAATAACACTAAATTATTAAAACATTTAAAAATAATTAACTATTAATTCAAATTAAAAACCAATTTATATATTGATAAATTTAATTAATTACAATCAAATGACTTCCCACCCAATTCCCCTATAAACCCACAACCCACTCCAAAAATTAAATACATAAAATTAACATAATTATCAATTAATCAATTAATAGAAATTAATTACCAATTAAAACTAAATAATTACCAATTACAAATTAAATTGGAATTAAATCTAAATAAATACCAATAAACAAAATATATTAAAATATGTATAATTATATTATTTCCCACCTCATTACCCTATAAACCCACAACCCACTCCAGAAAATAAATGAAAAAAATTAACATAATTATAAATTATTAAAAATTACTTACCAATTATATTTTAATTAATTTCCAATGAATAATTAATTAACAATTAATTGTACATAAATACCAATAAATTAAAATATTTAATTAATTATAATTAAATTACTTCCCACCCTATTCCCCTATAAACCCAGAACCCGCTCCAGAAAATAAATTAATAAAATTCACATAATTATCAATTAATAAAAATTATTTACCAATTATATTTGAATTAATTGCCAATTATTAATTAATTAACAATTAATTGTACATAAATGCCAATAATTTAAATTATTTAATTAATTATATTTAAATTACTTCCCACCCTATTCCCCTACAAACCCACAACCCGCTCCAGAAAATAAATAAATAAAATTCACATAATTATCAATTAATCAATTAATAAAAATTAATTACCAATTATATTTTAATTAATTGCCAATTAATAATTAATTAACATTTAATTGTACATAAATACCAATAAATTTAAATATTTAATTAATTATAATTAAATTACTTCCCACCCTATTCCCCTATAAACCCACAACCCGCTCCAGAATTATATTACGCAAAAATTAAATACCATACATTGACTTAGTTACTTACCTAAAATTCGATATTTTTTTTGTCTATATTCTGTCCCTCAATATTTTTTTGTCTATATTCTGTCTCTCGATATTTTTGCTGTCTATATTCTGTCCCTCGATATTTCTGTTGTCTATATTCTGTCCATACCATTTTCGGTCCATTCTATATTTTTTTTATTCGATATTATTGTCCTTCTATTCAATATTTTTGTAGTCTATATTTTGTCTTATCGATATTCTGTCTACTCGATATTTACAACTCGATATTTCACTACCTCGATATTTTTGTACTCGATATTATGTCTGTATACCTTCAAACACAGAGCAAGCAATAGAACACCACAATGGCATGCTGATATCGACAACATATTTTCACTCAAAAATTAAAGCCCAGCAAGTGAGTATCTTCTGGGTTGCACTGGTAAGATGTGGAAGGCGGCTCCTATGTCAGATTTCTCCATTAAAGTGCCCCTCTCAAACCTCTGCATTGTAAGGATTGCCTCATCAAACTTGTTGTACCGCAAGACGCCTTGCCCTGGGTCCAGACTGTCATTCACCAAGGACCCAGCAGAAAGGATAGTTAATGAATTGGGAGAAATTTGCCCAGCTCTTTCTTAGGGACCAGACCCAGCAGGGAACATACCAGATCCTTGCATGGGACAGACTCAAATGGGCATGCCACCCTCCATGCCCGCACCTCTTTCATGATTTTTTACCTAACAATCTCAGGGTGTCGTAGCACTTACAACAGCTTAGCGTGGGGTACCGAGGTTGGAGGGGTGCTGGACGGAATGTGAAACCCACACTTGAAGCCATGATATAACAGATGAGCATCTTGCCTAGATTTATACTTGCCAAGAAGGTGAGCAAGCATGTGCAAATGAATGGGTGTGTGAGTCTTCCTTGGATGGGTGAGGATAACTGCTTTTTGGGCGGTGCAGCTCTCTTGCTCTTCCCTGCTTCTTGAAGCACTTGCTTTCTGGGGGATCCTGGTTCCTGCAAAAGTAGCACAGGTGTTGGAACTTGCAGTTTGGTCCTCTGTTACATTAATTTTTGTTATATTACCAGCACTCCAGTTTTTTGTTTTCAGCACTCTTGTCAGACCGAAAGGGCTGTGGGGGTTTTGTGACTACTAAAGCCATGTTGAACTCTGAATGCCAGATGCTGATTTTCCTTTGATCCCACACCATCTCTGGGCAGACTGACTTTATTTGTCTAAACTTAATATCATACTGAAGCCAGGCAGAACCCTGAAATACAGAGACTGCACTATATATGAGTGACATATACCCGAACAATTGGGCAGCACCACTGGGAACTTACAGGATTGCTGAGTAAATAAAAATCCTGTCACCCAATCCTTGAGGGACCACAATATCCATACCTTTTTTGCTTTGTGCTCCCCTGCTCTGCTCTACCCTAGGACAACCCTGGCATCAATTAGATCAAAGACATCAGTGTATTCACCCTTATGTATTTTCTCCTTTGTTTCCGTCAGCACATGCCAAGCGATCGCCAAAGGTGAGGCCAACGCCAGTGATATAGAACCAGAATATAGGACTGACCATAAGAGGGGCCTGGGATAGGGAGATTGCTGAGGGTAAGTCCAATGCATGAGGCACAGAGTTTAAGGACATGGAACTACCTGAAAAGGGGCTTGTGATTTGTTGGCTACCGCAGGGAGTGGTGGGGCCATCATCCCTGATTGTACCCATATCTGGGTCGCAATGCCACCTAGTTGTCCTATGGTGGCAGGAGGAGGCTGACCACTGGGCTGTGCCACAGCTGAACCCCCACCCTGTGTCGCTGGTACCTTGGAAGTGAGTATGGCTATGCGTAGGGATGGATGAAAGGTGTGGTAGCCCCCCCAAGTGCTACTGCAGGAGCCGCCCCTGACTGAGGAGTACCCTCGCTCTGTGCCATGTGGAAAGGGACCCCATTGCTCCGCCCGACCGGTCCCCCAACTTGTGCTGAGCTCAGGACCAATAGGAACCAGGGTTTCAGGACGAGCTGCCGGGGGCTGGCCCACTGACTCACCCTCATATGCTGGCATGGACTAAGATTGAACAACCACTCCAGCTTGTGGGGGTTCCGGGAGGGCATCTCTGTAATGCTGGATCTTTATCTGCCGTTTAGGTAGGGAAGCAGGTGGTCGTGGCTCCTTCCCAGGACCCTGGGACAACTTCTGAAGGGCCTACTCGATGCCATGTGTCTTTGCCACCTTCCAGCGCTCCTAGAGCAAACTAAATTCTTCCAGCATAGCTGGGGCGTCCTGGGAGGTGTGCGCGCACATTGTTGCCATGATAGGAGGCTGATGTCCGAGTACTGTGAAAAAGTGCAGGATTAGATGCTGCTCCCGAGCTCATTACATAAAACAGAGACAGAAACAGCATGTTAACATTGATCGCCTCATCATGTGACCACATCTTAGCACAGCAGCAGTCACCACCCCTCCAGGCCTGCTTACCCACCGAATAGCTATAATGAGATCAATTGTGGCATTTGCCAAATGGTTAGAAGCGCATTACTCCATTACCATGAGCAGTGTGAGCCAGGATAGCACAGGTAAGCATGGGTGAAACAAAACCCCAGGTAACATGACTCGACCGGTGAACTTAATGAGGGCTGTATTGTTTTTTTTGTTTACATTTTCCAACTTTAATCCCAAGAAATGTGTTACCCAAACCAGTTACCTATACTTGTAATTGAGCAAGTCAAGTCAAGTCAGAGGAATTTATTGAGCGCACATATCACCTGGAGGTCTCATGGCGCTAGCATAAACTCCAAGGGACTGATGGTCAGATCTCATTATAGATGGTCAAATAGCCAGGTTTTTCATTCCCTGCAGAATGTCTTATGGTCAGCAATGGATAGGAATGTGATGGAAGCTTATTCCAGAAAGCAGGTGCAAGGAAAGAGAAAGATCTACCACTATTCCTGGGGGAGCGGATTCCACGAGGGGTAAGGAGACATTTAGTACTTGACCTAAGCTTCCTACTTGGTTGATACCAGCTAAGTTTTTTGGCGAAGTTGCTTGGCCCATTACCGTACATGTTCTTGTGTAGACAAAACTATTGAAACACCAGGCATTGAACACTTAACCTTCAGAGTAAGAGTCTAAGACCTTAACCACTTGGCTACAGTGACTCTTTGTATCAGTATACCGGTCACTAGTGTGATAAAATACCAACCTAAGGATTAACCTGCTTCCACGCTCCATAACACTGACAGAACCATAAGCCTTGTCACATCCCAAATGTCTTACTTGAATGATGAAGCGAGGCCGCTGCGGCTCCATCCCTTCCCCGAGCCCAACAGAAAAGAGGGCTATCTAGCAAATTCTCTCCCCGTTCCCACACTGAAATCACTATCACACTGTTGGTGCACATGCGATTACATCAGAAACAACAAATACGATCTCCTAGCTTTCTGTTGGCAGTCCCAGACTACCTTGCGATCAAAATACTGGCAAGGGCTAAAACCTGTATGTGCGCTGCACCCCACAATACCCCACCCTCCCCCCCAACCGCTGCCATCGCTAGGCCTCAAACACAATCTGCCAGAAAAATGTAAACTTATGCTGCATGCAAAAATTAGGCAACATCCATCTGTGCCAGAGATCAGAGAAGGTCCGCAACGACGTTGAGGTCGCTGAGACCCGGGCGACTCCCCGCCAAATACTCTCACAGTATAGACAGCGAAGGAGAAACTCACCAGCATCCTGGGGCCGCTTGGGATTTCGCGACCACAACCCATGGTCATCCCGGAGACTCACCCACTTGGGTGGCCGATTCTGCAGTTTAACGAGAAAGCCACAAATCTGAGCCTCAAGACAAATTTGTTTAAAAAAAAAGTTAATAAATACATTTGGACCTTGCATTCCAGATTTAAATCGCTCTAAATATTGGGCAAAATATGGGCTTTAATAATCTCTGATATTAGGTACGGATAAGCCTCCCCTCTCAGTTTCTGCATAAACTGTCCCTATTGCTATACGAGGACTTTTTTTTTGCCCATATAAACCCTTCTCCGTTACAGGTCCCTAAATCCCCGAAATTCACTCGATATAAGATTATGAATTGGTTCTTTAAACGTTGTGATGCTATTGTTAAAAGATATTCTCTCCCTCAGTTTAACTCTAGAACTCCCTTAGCGCATGTTCTCACTTTCACGGGGATTAAAATCGGAGCTGATACTGTAAGGCAATGGGAGCGTGCTGGGTTTCATACACTATCAGATTTTCTTAGGGAGGGAATATGGTTAACGCCCGGAGAGTTGCAATATTTAATTCCGGGAAATTTTTTGTTAACAGGCTCCTATACTCATATTTATAAAATGCTTGAACAAGTGGAGCCAAGACTTATGTGTTCCCCTAGCCCGTTATGGGATGATTTGTTTTTGATTTCACGGATTAGGAAGCCAGGGGAATGGAAACGTTGTCTAGCTCAACATATTGAGGTAGATTTGAGTTTGAAAGCTATTAAAAAATGGCAGGAACAGGAGAATCATGTTCTTACTATTAATACCTAGAAATGTATGAACAAGTTGAACTTTAGTGTGATTCGAGGATCTAACTGGAGAAGAATGCTATTTTTCAGTAAATGGCTTCTGTATCGCACCCCTGCTGCCATTGCTAAAATGTACGTTAATTTGAGCGCCATTTCTTTTAGATGTCTGCAATTTACACCTGCTAATTGGTCTCACATTGTAGCTCACTGCTGTAAAATTGTGCCTTTCTGGAATGAGATTTTTGAATATTTGCAAATATATTGTGAGATTCAGATTACTTATAATGTTAAATTAATACTGTACGGATATGACTCCGATCTCGGTTTTGTAGAACAGATGGTTAAATTGTTGTTCATTGCAATGGCAGTGGCAAGGTCTCTGGTGTTACAGAACTGGAAATCAATCCAGGTTCCTTCTTTTCATACTTGGTTTCAAAAAATGAAGAATGTTAGAATGAGTGAATTACGATACGCACAGCGAATTGGTGGGACAAGGAAGTTTAATAAAATTTGGAGATCCTATTTTGAGTAATTTTGGATTTATGTATTCCAGTTAATAATCTCTTTTCTTTTTCCTTTCTGTATGTTGAGATATTTGTATGATTATTTGTGGTTGCCAATTTGTGTGTATTCGTTTTGACTTTATGACCAAGAACTTCAATAAAATTTAAAATCAAAAAAAAAAAAGAGAAAGCCACAAATCACACAGTGATGCATGCTGCTCACTGGGGATACACACCACCCCAATTGAGCCAAAGAAAAACAAACATGCATACCAATCAAGCACCAGCATGGCTACACTGCAAACAGTGCATGATGTTCGTTGGAGGTACTCTGTGCACTTTACCACTGCAAACCTGTGCTAAAATGCACTTGCTCACTACTTAGAACATGGTAACAGTTTTTTTGCCCACCATGCTACTTCAGTTTGGACCCAGTCATATTCAAATCAGCCTTGACCCTGCTTGATTCAAAACAATCCAGCCCCAACCGCCAGTGTAGGTACTCCCTGAACCGGAAAACAAGCACCCCAGGACCTGTTTTGCACTCATTATGGGCTCATCAGACCAGTATAACTTGATTTCAGTGGCACAGTGATCACGGAACCCACATCTGGGCATATTTGTGCTCTGGTTCTAGTTCAACAAGGACCTGGCCTGGCAGTTTAGGCCGGACTGTTCCAATTATAGCATGGTCAAGATTGATTTGCATATAGCTGGTCAAAACTGAGGTGGCATGGTGTGTAAAATAACAATGGATTGGGATGCAGACTGAGTTATTACCCTAGCTGAGATCCATTCAAGCATTCCATCCATCACTGTTTTGTATACTGGTTGTGTCATTCTAAGTGGGACGGGTATGCCCAGATCTGGGTCCCGTGAACACTTTCTTACTGGAACCAAGCTGTACCCAGATGATAACGGGTGAAACTGGTCCTGGTTTGCATGTGTCCTGGTTCAGAGAGGACCTGGCTTGGCAGTTCGGGCTGAACTGCTCCTATTGGAGCAGGGTTGAGACTGACTTGTATATAGCGGAGTCCAAACAGTGGTTGCATAGTGTGCAAAATAATGATGGATTGAGATGGGGCCCGATTGATTACCAGTGACCGAGATGAATTCAAGCATTCAATTATTACTGTTTTGTATACTTATTGTGTCACCCCAAATGGAATGGGTATGCCCAGACGTGGGTCCTTACATGCTGTGTCACTAGAACCAAGCTGTACCCAGTTCATGAGTCCATAACTAGGACGGAAACAGTCCTGGTTTGCTTGTCTTCTGGTTCAGGTAGGAGTTGACTTGGAAGTTCAAGCTGGACTGTTCCTAATGGAGCAAGGTCAAGACTGATTGGCATATAGCTGGGTCCATACTGAGGTGGCATGATGTGGAAAATAATGATGGATTGGAATTACCAGTGGCTAAGCTTAGTTCAAGCATTCCATCTATCACAGTTTTATATACTTATTGTGTCACACTAAGCGGACGGATATGCCCAGACGTGATATGCCCATGCACACTGTGTCACTGGTACCAAGCTGTACCCAGCTTATGAGCCCGTAACTAGGGCAAAACCGGTCCTGGGTTGCTTGTGTTCTGGTCCAGGGAGAAACTGGCTGGGCAGTTTGCGCTACTGTGTTTCTATTGGAGCGGGGTCAAGACTGACTTGCATATAGCGGGGTCCAAACTGAGATGGCATGGTGTGCAAAATAATGATGGATTGAGATACGGCCCAGAGTGATTACCAGTGACTGAGATTAATTCTAGCATTCCATCCATCACTGTTTGTATACTTTTAGAAAGTTGGCATTTTCCTGCCTTAGGCATTTGGTGCCTGTAGTTTGTCTATGGGTTACATGACTGGGTGTAGCTGACAGTTGGGCTTTGTGTATTCCTACTAGACAAACACACAATAGAGAGCTTAGGTGTGTCTAGATGGGCCATCACTAACGGGCTGGAAGGGAGGAGCTGGTCACAACTCTACTTAAATATAAATAGGATGTGCCCTGCCTTCACAGAAAGGGCTGCATGTCTGCTGTAGTTAGCCTGGAGCCAGGGCAGGGAAGGCAGGACACCTGTGCGCTACAAAGGGAAACCTCTAGTAGCTTCTCCCTCTACAAAGGAATGCCCAGGTATAAATATTAAACCTCAGACACCAACTCTTCAGTCCACTACTGGATCTGTGGACTCTACCCGGAGCTGAAAGGACTGTCACTATGCTGGACTGCTGCTTTGAAGGACTGCTGCCTTCTTGCCTGGGTGAGGTGGACCGGACCTGCATCTGTTGTGCACATAACCCTAGAATTACTCCAGAGGTTGGTTGGCTGGCCTCCTGACTACAGCCCCAGGGACAGAAGGCTCCAACCACCTTGAACACAGCATTTGAACTGGATAAAACAGTCAAAAATTCCCATTGGTTTTGTTTGCCACTAGTGTCTCAAAAAAGAACCGGTTGAGGGCTCTGAAACCTACATCCTAAGCATTAGCATGCCACATATATTCTTCTAGTTTGTCCATGCTTGCTTGCCTCCCTCCCTTAGGCAAAAGTGACTCCTTCATTTAGCTGTTTGTTCCACATTACAAATGAGCTCATCCCAAGTACAGCAAGAAGATTATATTGGACTCCACCCGGGATCCATGTCTTATCCACCTACCCCACCAAGTTCTTTCCGAGAATGCCCCTCGCCTATTTGTAATCATTCATTATCCTCTGACTGAGGGTCTTTGGACTCCAAACATGCTATGCTTATAGTCTGCAATGTTGAGTACAGGAGTACTGTGATAACTTAATATCATAGCCAAAATATCAAGGACCAAAATATCAAAGGTAAGTTTACATAGGGAAGTAAAGATTTATTATTTTTAACTCCACATCTATATACCATGATAATATACATGGTCACGTTACATATCTATGGAGTTAGGTATTGAAAATCTATACATACTTACATGTCAATATTATTGTTCTCAATATTTTGACTACAACAGTATGGTATAACGATATTCCCATCTCGATATTCAGGATATACACCATTTGACATAGTTACCCTCCTAAAAAAGCAATTGGCCCTAATATTGCAGGTAACTATCAGCCCAATCTCTCCTTCATGAACCTACTAATGTTTACAAGGATAACACAGACTCACAGCTCAGCTGATACTTGCACGTAAGGGGCTGTATAGGTGACTTCCAGGTTGGGACCCCCCCCATGTGGGTACACAGTCTGTCTTTCTAGACGTCCTCAGAATGGCCTCTGATGTCTTCAGTGTCTATACTATGGACATTGGGATAGAATGGAATGTCATCAATGAATCTCAGAACGAAATGCATGCCACCTCCAATACAAGTAGAGTTCCCAATGACTTCCTGCCCTAAGAACAAGTGATACTTACCTGTAAACAGGTGGTTCTCCAGTATTGGTGTCTTTCATAGATTCACATGCTTGAATATTCCCCGTCGTCGAAGTGGGAGTCACACAGTACATAAAATAGCAATAAATGCTAAAAATATATATATGTGAGAACATAACATAAGAAAAAACTAGAAGTAAATACATAACTGAACCTCTAAAACAATTCCTCCATAGGAATGCATGATAGAGAAAGAAAACACTTGTAACATATCATTGTCATTATGTTAGTCCAAACTACAGTCAATCAGGTGCCAGCACCCTCTAGAACCTTCTCCTCAGAAGCTCAAGCCCTCAGATTTTCGGAGCAGAGTGCATGAGGAGAAGAGAGCCTCTGAGGGGAGGAGGGTGGGTCGCATGTGAATCTATGAAAGACACCAATACTGGAGAACCACCTGTTTACAGGTAAGTAACAATTGTTGTTCTCCAGTATTAGGGGTGTCTTTCATAGATTCACATGCTTGAATAGAATAGAGAGCAGTAACCTCCAATGGAAAAGCACGAAGACAGTATGGATGTATGACGTTAAAACGCATACTTTTACATCGCATACCATTACAACGCAATTTTTACAACGCAGGATCCTTTACAACGAATGCCTTTACAACGCATGTCATTACATAGCCGATGCTATTACAACACATGCCATTACAACGTAAGTATAGGTAAGTATATCATTTTTAAAAAAATGTAAGTAATACATTTTTAATTAATGTAATTTAATTAAAGTAGTTTTTTAAATAACTGAACCCTTAAAATACCCCTGTACCCCAAACCTATCCCTAATCACTAAAGCTACCCCTGTACCCCAAAACCCAAACCTAGCCCTGAACCCTAAAAATACCCCTGTACCCCATAACCCAAACCTAGCCCTGAAACCTAAAAATACCCCTGTACCCCATAACCCAAACCTAACCCTGAACCCTAAAAATACCCCTGTACCCCAAAACCCAAACCTAGCCCTGAAAACTAAAAAATACCCCTGCACCCCATAACCCAAACCTAGCCCTGAACCCTAAAAATACCTCTGTACCCCAAAACCCAAACCTAGCCCTGAACCCTAAAAATACCCCTGTACCCCAAAACCCATGCCTAGCCCTGAAACCTAAAAATACCCCTGTACCCCATAACCCAAACCTAGCCCTGAAACCTAAAAATACCCCTGTACCCCAAAACCCAAACCTAGCCCTGAAACCTAAAAATACCCCTGTACCCCATAACCCAAACCTAGCCCTGAACCCTAAAAATACCCCTGTACCCCAAAACCCAAACCTAGCCCTGAACCCTAAAAATACCCCTGTACACCAAAACCCATACCTAGCCCTGAAACCTAAACATACCCCTGTACCCCATAACCCAAACCTAGCCCTGAAACCTAAAAATACCCCTGTATCCCAAAACCCAAACCTAGCCCTGAAACCTAAAAATACCCCTGTACCCCATAACCCAAACCTAGCCCTGAACCCTAAAAATACCCCTGTACCCATAACCCAAACCTAGCCCTGAACCCTAAAAATACCCCTGTACCCCATAACCCAAATTAAATAAATGTATTAAAAAAGATAAACTTACCTATACTTACATTGTAAAGGCATGCGTTGTAAAGGATCCTGCGTTGTAGTAGTTGCGTTGTTAAAGTAGTCCGTTGTAACAGGTGCGTTGTAACTGTTGTTTCCCAGACAGTAGTAATACAGTCATGGAAGCTTAAATAGCAATCATTGAAAAAATATAAAGGAGGAGGGAACAGAGGCTCACCTTATTTGAAAAGATGACGAAGTACTGCCTGTCCCACTGCGGTATCCGACTCATTGATGGCGTCCAAGCAGTAATGCTTGGTGAAGGTGTGCCTGCTGGACCATGTCGCTGCACGGCAGATCTGATGAAGTGGCACACCAGCAAACAGGGCGGTGGATGAAGACATAGCCCTCGTAGAATGAGCCCTCACTGAAGACTGCAAAGGCTTGCCAGCCTGTTGATGGCAGAAGGCAATGGCCGAAGAAATCCAACAGGCAATCGTTGGTTTGGTAACTGGATGCCCCTGACGCAGTCGTCCATAAGCAATGAACAGTTGGTCGGACCTGCGGAAGGAGGCAGTTCTGCTAATGTAAAATTTAAGGCATTGTTTGATGTCCAAGGAATGCAATCGCTGCTCAGCCAGAGACTTTGGCTCAGCAAAGAAAGTTTTCAAGAACACAGGTTCATTTAGATGAAAGTCCGTAGGCACCTTGGGTAGGAAAGATGGGTTGGTGCGAAGCACCACGCCGTCAGGTTTCAATTGAAGATAAGGCATTTTGATAGTAAAGGCGTGGAGGTCACTCACATGACGAGATGAGGTCAGAGCAAGAAGAAGAGCAACTTTCCAGGTGAGGAACTTAATGTCCGCCCTATGGATGGGCTCAAATGGTGAGTTCATAAGTTGCGACAGAACAACATTGAGATGCCACGGTGGAGGAGGGCGCCGAATAGGTGGGAACTTCCGGAAAAGCCCTTTGAAAAACTGGCGGATAATTCTGGACATGCAGAGGGAGGAGGAGCCATACTGCCGGAAGCAAGAGATTGCAGGTAGGAAAACTCTCAAAGTAGCATGCAAGAGTCCAGATTGAGCTAGACTCAAAAAGAACGGAAGAAGCTGCTCCTGAGTAGAATGGATTGGATGGACATTTGCTGCCATGCACCAATGACAAAATCTCTTCCACTTGAGTTTGTAAGTTTTGATGGTAGACGGAGCCCTAGCATATTTAAGTAGGCTAACTCAAGGTGCTCAGGTTCCATGCCGACAATTGTAGAGTGGATGGATCCGGATGGCAAACCTGGCCCTTGTCCATCGTCAGGAGGTCTGGACGAGGACGAAGAGGAATGGGCTCGCACTGGGACAGAAGGAGCAACTCCGAGAACCACGCCTGTCTGGGCCATCGAGGGGCAATCAATAGAATGTGGCAGGGCTGCCTCCGCATCTTCCACAGCACCCGTGGTACTAACGGGATCGGCGGAAAGGCGTAAGCGAATAGATCGCACCAATCGATCAAAAGGGCATTCCCGCACGATCCGGGGTGGGGATGCCAACTTGCGTAAGACGGGCATTTCCGATTCTCTGGTGTCGCAAAGAGGTCTAGAGAAGGGCGACCCCATCGGTGAAACACAAGATCCAGAGTTGGTTGATGCAGCTCCCATTCGTGTGTCGACGATGTGGACCTGATGAGGGAGTCTGCCAGGATGTTTGAAACGCCCGGCAGGTGCACCGCCGTCAAGGTTATCTGATGACGGAGAGCCCAATCCCAAATCGACTGAGCCAGTCGAGACAAGTGTTGAGACTTGGTCCCTCCCTGTTTGTTCACATAGTGCATGCTGGTGGTATTGTCCGTTTGAATAAGCACTGACTCCCCTTGAATTACAGGAAGAAACTACTTGAGTCCCAGAAAGATCGCCATGAACTCTAGCCTGTTGATATGCCAAGAGCGTTGGGGTGGAGACCATTTGCCCTTGATGGAAAGACCTTTAAGATGAGCACCCCAGCCGTCCAGAGAGGCGTCCGTTGTGAGCGTGAGATCTGGCGCATCGACGAGGAAGGATGTTCCAGTCGCCAGGTTGGTCGGCTTTGCCCACCAGTACAGACCCTTTCTCATGCGAGCTGTAACGGCCACTTGATCCTTGAAAGATCCGGAGACCTAACGCCACTGTACGTCCAGTTCCTCTTGAATGGGATGGGTCCGCAGTCTGCAATATGGGATCAGTGCAATATAAGATGATGCCATCCCCAGAAATGACTTTAATGTCTGGACAGAAACGGACTGCCTTGATCGAATGAGAGACACCAGGCGGAGGATTTTCTGTTGTCGTTCGTGTGAAACGAACGCCTTTGAAAGCATAGTGTCTAAGATCGCTCCCAAGAAAATCCTGGTTTGCGCTGGTACAAACTGTGACTTGTCGACATTGATGGCCAAGCCGAGGGATTGAAACACATTTCGACAAAGACGAGTGTCTTGGCTCAGTTGATGGCGTGATTGAGACTTGAGGAGGCAATCGTCTGATAATGTGTCAGCCCCAGCTTGAAGCGCAGGTACTTTCGATGCTGTTGGAGAATTGGGACATGAAAGTATGCGTCCTGAAGGTCTATGATGGTCATGAAATACCCGCTGGCCAGAAGACGCAGGATCTCCAGTAGTGTCAGCATGCAGAAAGATTGGCTCTTTAGGTATCTGTTGAGAGCCCTCAAATCCAGAATTGGTCGCCAATCTCCCGTCTTCTTGAGTATGAGGAAGAAACGAGAATAAAAACCCTCTACTCTCTGAGACACTGGAAACACTTCGACTGCACCTTTCTGAACAAGAAGACGGACTTGATGGTAAAGCTCCTTGAGATGGGGAGGAGACGGGCCAGACGGTGGAGTATGAGGAGGAATCTTGACGAACTCTAAGGTATGACCTTTCATCACAATGTCCAAAATCCAGCGGTCCGAGGTGATGGAAGACCACTGAGAATAAAACAGAGAGATTCGACCTCCAACACTTTGGGGATGACAAAAGTCATTGGCGTTTAGGAGTGGATCCCCGATAGGATGACTTTCCCCTATAGGGCTTTGAGGACTGTTGTCGATTTGATTGTTGTTGATTGGAAGGGTAACGTTGGTTGCTCTGATTGTAGGAGCGATATTGAGATTGTCCTCCTCGAAAAGTGGAAGAAGTGCCGCGTCCGCTTGCACCCCGAAATTGCTGCTTCCGAAATTGCAAAGTGCCCTTCTTAAGGGACTCCAAAGCTTCGTAAATGTGGGACCCAAACAGCGATTCACCATCATATGGCATATCAAGGAACTTGGATTGAACTTCCTGCCGTAAGGAGGTGGACTTCAACCAACCCTGGCGTCGTAAGGCAGCTGCACTAGCAAGCTGACAGAAACCAGTGCCCGCAATATTGACTGCGCAGTCAATCATCACTTCAGATGCTCTTTGTCCGTCCTGGAGGATTTGCAGAGCGCCCGCTTTGGAAGCATCCGGGATGAGGTCGACTAGCGCAGATATGTCCGACCACATCTGCCGGTCGTAGCGGCCCAAGATGGCTAAGGCATTTGCCGCCCGTACTGTAGTGGAAGCCATGGTGGAGAATTTTCGTCCAATGGCGTCTAAGCGCCGACCTTCTCTATCTGGAGGTGCGGTGATTGGAGACGCTGGATTACGGGCCCGACACTGTGCCGCCTGAGTTACAACCGAATCCGGCTTAGGGTGAGAGACCAGACATGCTGGTGAACCAGTTGGGGCCTTATATTTCTTCTCAAGGAGCGGCACTTGGGCAGGTAACAAATTCGAAGCCTGCATGAGCTTAACTCCCTCCTTCCATATAAAATCGATTATTAAAACCGTGTGGACTTGTTTGAAAGGCTGATTTTTGAAATCGTAGAGGAAACAGTCCTCCTCTCTCTGTGTACTTGGCAATTTAAAGCGCTGAGCCGCTATATCCATCAACAGATGAAAACTGGCAATATCTACTGGAGGGGAGTCTCCAGATTCTCCTGGCTGAGGGGAGGTCGCTGTGTGAGAAGTTGGCCTGATATATAATGTTCACTATTCTAGTGAGCACTTTGTATCAGTCCAAACAACCCTTATTGATGATTGGTTGTAAGTCAACCGTAGACCAGCTATCCTAGTAGCATGGACAAGAGCAGTCTTTAGGCTAAACTCTAGAGGGCGTATTAAGCCAGCTGTTATACCATCACATATACCCCTTGAACACCAAGTGAAAGGACACCACACAAGTTGTTATGAAAATAAAGGATATTTATTTAGAACACAACAGCCCTGGACTCTTTATGAGGACAGGGTGCTAAGCACAATACAAAACTCTTATGAAAAATACTCAAAGTCGCACAATTTACACAAATGCCCGAGGGGCACGAAAAACCATATACTGCAAAAGTGGAATGCGAAATTACTAGCAGGTAAGTACTACTCTAATAGACTTTAGGATCGCTAGGACTGGACTACTGAACCTTCAGATTACTAGCAGGAGGCCTAGGGAGATCGGGTGCAGAGTGTGCACTCTCACGCGGGATGCGGGACAAAGTCTATGGATGCTAGATTTCGTAAAGTTAGTGTTATCGGACGAATCCGACTAGGTAGAGCTGAAACGAAAAAGGATCTGGACCCTTGGATAGTGAGGCTATGCTGGAGCACCGAAATGCTGAGGTTACCTAGCCCAGAGGCTGCGGCTGCATAGGTCTGGAAAGACGTCGGGAATCCTCGTTGCAGTCTATGGAGCCTGAAAGAAGAAGTTGCTGGCAGGCGACCAGTGAAGAGATTCGGAGGGATCCAAGCCTGGATCGATGATGGAGGATACCTGTAAGCAGAGGGGACCAAGTTCTGAATCACTAGCCAGTGATTAGATGGGCACCAGGATGGCACCGGATGGAGTCACCTCAACCAGGTGAGTGGGCAACGCTGGGCTCTGCAGTCTCACGGACCAGGAGGCGTTGTCGGCGACCAGGATGGAGGTGCGAGCTGTCCCACGAAGGTATCTGCTGTCGACGTCGCTGGACCCAGGATTGGGGCAACAAGTCTTGGCAAATGCAAGCCCACGCGGTGGACTTAAAGAGGCGTCTGGAGTGGACCAGGAGGGTCCGGGTGCTCCTCTTTTGAAGGGGAGCAAGGGCCAGTCTGGAGCAACCATACCAGCGGTGTTGTCGTCGTGGTGCGTCGTCAAGAGGGCCACAAGCCAGCAGGCAAGTAGCCGGACAACGCGGTGAGCAGCAAAGAGCAGAAGGGCCCCACGCAGATCTGGTGGATGCTGGGGGGCTGGACTTCGGTGCTGGAGCTGCTCAGGGTTAGGGCTTCTCGAACCCCAAAGCACTCACTCGAGGATCCCTCGGCGGTCGTGCTGGATAAGCGTCGTGCAGTTCTGAAGATGGCCGGTCCCTCGAGGTTTCGTCACACCCACGGATCTCAGCTGAGCTGATGATGTAGGTAGAGGTCAGAGGTGCCAGGGAAGCCGGGTCTCGTCGTGCTGGTCGGTCGGATTCCGGAGGAAGGACGTGCAGCAAACCGCAGTGTTCTTAGATGGTGCCTGCGGGTGCAGGGTGACTACTCCTTAGTCACAAGGGAGAAATCTTGAGAAGAAGTCTTGAGTTCCTTTCGTAGAAAGTAATTTCAGGATTCAAAGATGATCTAATTTGGAAGGGGGCCCGCTCCTATCTTTATACTAGGAAAAGGGGCTGGCACGCGACTAGGTCCTGCCCATGGGTGGGACCAGGAAGGGGGGTGGTTACACCCCTCTCCCATGCCGGACTTTCCCCAGCTCAGGAGCTGGTGTGCCCCTGGAACTGGTTCTAGCCGGCCTATGCATAGTGAGCACCGGGGTGCCACTTGCAGTCACCTTCCTCTAAAGCCCTGCCTACCCAGGATACACAAAACCCTGTCTGGGATGGTGCTAGCACCGCCCCTGACAGGAAACCCTTTGTCCAAGCCTCCCTCGCTGGAAGGACTCCCAGCAGCAGGAGGTCAGACTTGTGTCTGTGGTGGCAGCATCCATTTTGTGATGCTGAGGCTTGAGTTAACTTTAACCGGGGTTCACAGTTACATACATGTCGTGTCCCTCTAGAAGGGTGGAATGCTAACCCCGTCGCCAGAATTGGCGAGGGGTTAGTATTCCAATTCGTATGACACCTTACTCGACATGTTTTGATAAAGCGATACCAGAGTTGGCATATAACCGCAAGGATTATAATGCACTTAAGAGTATATGGTATGCGTTATCATGGAACAGCTATTAGGACTTGGTTCCGCAAGCTGCAAACGGGCTCAGCTCATGCCAGAGCACCATCTCACATGATTCCAAGCACTCTGCCTTCAGGATTGTCAAGGCCTGCCATAGGAGTGACTGATAGGAATCTATGTGTCCATTTTAGGGTTAGATATAGGTATACTATATCTAAAGCAAAGGGTGATTACACCACCTTGCCCCAGCTGTCGTGCAGCCAGTTGTGTCAGATTTAGATGGCCAGCCAGGGGTGGCATAATACATGCTGCAGCCCCTGGTAGGCCCTGGGTACACCTATGCCCTGAGTTACAGGGTCTGATAAGGTGGCCCAGTACCAATTGGTAAATGCACTTAAGGTACACGTGTCAATTTAGTGAGAGAACAGCAAGGCTGTGGGTCTGATTAGCAGGCCCACAGCCAGAGAAGTCGTAAACCAGTGAAGCAAAAAGCAAAAAATCTGGGGTGATCATAGGATTGCAGACCCTATTCTCCTACATGACCCCCCCCCCCAAACTTTGGGACCATAAACTAACCTTGACCAGGTGAGTCTTCTTGCTCTAAGTGGAAATACCTGGAGAGCCCATCTGCATTGCCATGATCAGTGCCAGGTCTATGCTCCACTGTAAAATCCATCCCCTGTAGGTAAATGGACCACCTAAGCAGTTTGGGGTTTTCACCCTTCATCTGATTTAGCCACAAGAGGGGCTTATGGTCGGTCTGAATCTTGAAATGAGTGCCAAACAAGTATGGCCTCAGTTTCTTCAGGGCCCAAACCACAGCAAATGCCTCCCTCTCAATAGCTGACCAATTTTTCTCTCTGGGGGTCAGCCTTCTGCTTATAAAAGCAATGAGCTGGTCATGACCATCAAAATTCAGCTGAGATAGAACAGCTCCCACACCCAACTCAGAAGCATCTGTTTGGACAATGAATGGTTTGGAGTAGTCTGGACTCTTTAGGATAGACACATGGCCTGCTTTAGGTCATCGAATGCTTTTTGACAGCCTGCTGTCCACTTAACTTTCTTTGGCATCTTTTTACTTGTCAGTTCATTAAGTGGAGTCACAATTGATCCATAATTTCTGACAAATTTCCTGTAATAACCAGTCAGGCCCAAGAAAGCTCGAACCTGAGTCTGGGTGGTTGGAGGAGCCCAGTCCCTGATGGACTGTATCTTGCTTTCCAGTGGCTGAACCTGGCCTCCACCTACAAGGTGGCCGAGGTATACAACCTGTGTCTGCCCTATCTGGCACTTTGTGGCCTTGATAGTGAGACCTGCCTTCTGCAGTGCCTCTAACACTTTCCTCAGGTGGACCTCCCAGGTGGAACTAAAGACAGCTATATCATCAAGATATGCTGCACAGAAGTCATCTAGCCCAGTGAGAACTTGATTCACCAGCCTTTGGAAGGCGGCAGGTGCATTTTTCAAACCAAAGGGCATTACCACAAATTGATAACGCCCACCAGGGGTAGAAAATGCTGTCTTGGGCTTGGCATCCTCAGCTAACCTGATTTGCCAATACCCAGCTGTCAGGTCAAATGTGCTTAAGTAGTTGGCAGAAGCCAATCTATCTATAAGTTCATCTGCCCTTGGTATTGGGTCCAAACAAAACAGGTGATGGACCGAATGTGGATCAATGTCACACATTCATCCCAGTCCAAAGATCTGGGCCCAAATCCATCGTTTTTTTGCACTCCACAGCACCCTGGGTTAGACAATGACGATATGCAAATCAGCTCTGACCCTGTGCCCCATGGGAACAGTCCAGTCCGAACTACAAAAGCCATGTCCTTCCCAGAACGGAATCAAGCATCCGAGGACCGGACCGGTTTCGAGGTAACACCTCTCATCAGCCCGGCTAGCTTGACTCCAGTGGTGTGGAGTGCCTGGGACCCACGTCTGAGCATCCCCAGCGCACTTATGGCAGAATTTGCAAACAAAACAGGTGATGGACCGAATGTGGATCAATGTCACACATTCATCCCAGTCCAAAGATCTGGGCCCAAATCCATCGTTTTTTTGCACTCCACACCACCCTGGGTTAGACAATGGCGATATGCAAATCAGCTCTGACCCTGTGCCCCATGGGAACAGTCCAGTCCGAACTACAAAAGCCATGTCCTTCCCAGAACGGAATCAAGCATCCGAGGACCGGACCGGTTTCGAGGTAACACCTCTCATCAGCCCGGCTAACTTGACTCCAGTGGTGTGGAGTGCCTGGGACCCACGTCTGAGCATCCCCAGCGCACTTATGGCGGAATTTGCAAACAAAACAGGTGATGGACCGAATGTGGATCAATGTCACACATTCATCCCAGTCCAAAGATCTGGGCCCAAATCCATCGTTTTTTTGCACTCCACACCACCCTGGGTTAGACAATGGCGATATGCAAATCAGCTCTGACCCTGTGCCCCATGGGAACAGTCTAGTCCGAACTACAAAAGCCATGTCCTTTCCAGAACGGAATCAAGCATCCGAGGACCGGACCAGTTTCGAGGTAACACATCTCATCAGCCCGGCTAGCTTGACTCCAGTGGTGTGGAGTGCCTGGGACCCACGTCTGAGCATCCCCAGCGCACTTATGGCGGAATTTGCAAACAAAACAGGTGATGGACCGAATGTGGATCAATATCACACATTCATCCCAGTCCAAAGATCTGGGCCCAAATCCATCGTTTTTTTGCACTCCACACCACCCTGGGTTAGACAATGGCGATATGCAAATCAGCTCTGACCCTGTGCCCCATGGGAACAGTCCAGTCCGAACTACAAAAGCCATGTCCTTCCCAGAACGGAATCAAGCATCCGAGGACCGGACCGGTTTCGAGGTAACACCTCTCATCAGCCCGGCTAGCTTGACTCCAGTGGTGTGGAGTGCCTGGGACCCACGTCTGAGCATCCCCAGCGCACTTATGGCGGAATTTGGAAACAAACAGGTGATGGACCGAATGTGGATCAATGTCACACATTCATCCCAGTCCAAAGATCTGGGCCCAAATCCATCGTTTTTTTGCACTCCACACCACCCTGGATTAGACAATGGCGATATGCAAATCAGCTCTGACCCTGTGCCCCATGGGAACAGTCCAGTCCGAACTACAAAAGCCATGTCCTTCCCAGAACGGAATCAAGCATCCGAGGACCGGACCGGTTTCGAGGTAACACCTCTCATCAGCCCGGCTAGCTTGACTCCAGTGGTGTGGAGTGCCTGGGACCCACGTCTGAGCATCCCCAGCGCACTTATGGCGGAATTTGCAAACAAAACAGGTGATGGACCGAATGTGGATCAATGTCACACATTCATCCCAGTCCAAAGATCAGGGCCCAAATCCATCGTTTTTTTGCACTCCACACCACCCTGGGTTAGACAATGGCGATATGCAAATCAGCTCTGACCCTGTGCCCCATGGGAACAGTCTAGTCCGAACTACAAAAGCCATGTCCTTTCCAGAACGGAATCAAGCATCCGAGGACTGGACCAGTTTCGAGGTAACACATCTCATCAGCCCGGCTAGCTTGACTCCAGTGGTGTGGAGTGCCTGGGACCCACGTCTGAGCATCCCCAGCGCACTTATGGCGGAATTTGCAAACAAAACAGGTGATGGACCGAATGTGGATCAATGTCACACATTCATCCCAGTCCAAAGATCTGGGCCCAAATCCATCGTTTTTTTGCACTCCACACCACCCTGGGTTAGACAATGGCGATATGCAAATCAGCTCTGACCCTGTGCCCCATGGGAACAGTCCAGTCCGAACTACAAAAGCCATGTCCTTCCCAGAACGGAATCAAGCATCCGAGGACCGGACCGGTTTCGAGGTAACACCTCTCATCAGCCCGGCTAGCTTGACTCCAGCGGTGTGGAGTGCCTGGGACCCACGTCTGAGCATCCCCAGCACACTTATGGCGGAATTTGGAAACAAAACAGGTGATGGACCGAATGTGGATCAATGTCACACATTCATCCCAGTCCAAAGATCTGGGCCCAAATCCATCGTTTTTTTGCACTCCACACCACCCTGGGTTAGACAATGGCGATATGCAAATCAGCTCTGACCCTGTGCCCCATGGGAACAGTCCAGTCCGAACTACAAAAGCCATGTCCTTCCCAGAACGGAATCAAGCATCCGAGGACCGGACCGGTTTCGAGGTAACACCTCTCATCAGCCCGGCTAGCTTGACTCCAGTGGTGTGGAGTGCCTGGGACCCACGTCTGAGCATCCCCAGCGCACTTATGGCGGAATTTGCAAACAAAACAGGTGATGGACCGAATGTGGATCAATGTCACACATTCATCCCAGTCCAAAGATCTGGGCCCAAATCCATCGTTTTTTTGCACTCCACACCACCCTGGGTTAGACAATGACGATATGCAAATCAGCTCTGACCCTGTGCCCCATGGGAACAGTCCAGTCCGAACTACAAGAGCCATGTCCTTCCCAGAACGGAATCAAGCATCCGAGGACCGGACCAGTTTCGAGGTAACACCTCTCATCAGCCCGGCTAGCTTGACTCCAGTGGTGTGGAGTGCCTGGGACCCACGTCTGAGCATCCCCAGCGCACTTATGGCAGAATTTGCAAACAAAACAGGTGATGGACCGAATGTGGATCAATGTCACACATTCATCCCAGTCCAAAGATCTGGGCCCAAATCCATCGTTTTTTTGCACTCCACACCACCCTGGGTTAGACAATGGCGATATGCAAATCAGCTCTGACCCTGTGCCCCATGGGAACAGTCCAGTCCGAACTACAAAAGCCATGTCCTTCCCAGAACGGAATCAAGCATCCGAGGACCGGACCGGTTTCGAGGTAACACCTCTCATCAGCCCGGCTAGCTTGACTCCAGTGGTGTGGAGTGCCTGGGACCCACGTCTGAGCATCCCCAGCGCACTTATGGCGGAATTTGCAAACAAAACAGGTGATGGACCGAATGTGGATCACTGTCACACATTCATCCCAGTCCAAAGATCTGGGCCCAAATCCATCGTTTTTTTGCACTCCACACCACCCTGGGTTAGACAATGGCGATATGCAAATCAGCTCTGACCCTGTGCCCCATGGGAACAGTCCAGTCCGAACTACAAAAGCCATGTCCTTCCCAGAACGGAATCAAGCATCCGAGGACCGGACCGGTTTCGAGGTAACACCTCTCATCAGCCCGGCTAGCTTGACTCCAGCGGTGTGGAGTGCCTGGGACCCACGTCTGAGCATCCCCAGCACACTTATGGCGGAATTTGGAAACAAAACAGGTGATGGACCGAATGTGGATCAATGTCACACATTCATCCCAGTCCAAAGATCTGGGCCCAAATCCATCGTTTTTTTGCACTCCACACCACCCTGGGTTAGACAATGGCGATATGCAAATCAGCTCTGACCCTGTGCCCCATGGGAACAGTCCAGTCCGAACTACAAAAGCCATGTCCTTCCCAGAACGGAATCAAGCATCCGAGGACCGGACCGGTTTCGAGGTAACACCTCTCATCAGCCCGGCTAGCTTGACTCCAGTGGTGTGGAGTGCCTGGGACCCACGTCTGAGCATCCCCAGCGCACTTATGGCGGAATTTGCAAACAAAACAGGTGATGGACCGAATGTGGATCAATGTCACACATTCATCCCAGTCCAAAGATCTGGGCCCAAATCCATCGTTTTTTTGCACTCCACACCACCCTGGGTTAGACAATGACGATATGCAAATCAGCTCTGACCCTGTGCCCCATGGGAACAGTCCAGTCCGAACTACAAGAGCCATGTCCTTCCCAGAACGGAATCAAGCATCCGAGGACCGGACCAGTTTCGAGGTAACACCTCTCATCAGCCCGGCTAGCTTGACTCCAGTGGTGTGGAGTGCCTGGGACCCACGTCTGAGCATCCCCAGCGCACTTATGGCAGAATTTGCAAACAAAACAGGTGATGGACCGAATGTGGATCAATGTCACACATTCATCCCAGTCCAAAGATCTGGGCCCAAATCCATCGTTTTTTTGCACTCCACACCACCCTGGGTTAGACAATGGCGATATGCAAATCAGCTCTGACCCTGTGCCCCATGGGAACAGTCCAGTCCGAACTACAAAAGCCATGTCCTTCCCAGAACGGAATCAAGCATCCGAGGACCGGACCGGTTTCGAGGTAACACCTCTCATCAGCCCGGCTAGCTTGACTCCAGTGGTGTGGAGTGCCTGGGACCCACGTCTGAGCATCCCCAGCGCACTTATGGCGGAATTTGCAAACAAAACAGGTGATGGACCGAATGTGGATCACTGTCACACATTCATCCCAGTCCAAAGATCTGGGCCCAAATCCATCGTTTTTTTGCACTCCACACCACCCTGGGTTAGACAATGGCGATATGCAAATCAGCTCTGACCCTGTGCCCCATGGGAACAGTCCAGTCCGAACTACAAAAGCCATGTCCTTCCCAGAACGGAATCAAGCATCCGAGGACCGGACCGGTTTCGAGGTAACACCTCTCATCAGCCCGGCTAGCTTGACTCCAGTGGTGTGGAGTGCCTGGGACCCACGTCTGAGCATCCCCAGCGCACTTATGGCGGAATTTGCAAACAAAACAGGTGATGGACCGAATGTGGATCAATGTCACACATTCATCCCAGTCCAAAGATCTGGGCCCAAATCCATCGTTTTTTTGCACTCCACACCACCCTGGGTTAGACAATGACGATATGCAAATCAGCTCTGACCCTGTGCCCCATGGGAACAGTCCAGTCCGAACTACAAAAGCCATGTCCTTCCCAGAACGGAATCAAGCATCCGAGGACTGGACCGGTTTCGAGGTAACACCTCTCATCAGCCCGGCTAGCTTGACTCCAGTGGTGTGGAGTGCCTGGGACCCACGTCTGAGCATCCCCAGCGCACTTATGGCAGAATTTGCAAACAAAACAGGTGATGGACCAAATGTGGATCAATGTCACACATTCATCCCAGTCCAAAGATCTGGGCCCAAATCCATCGTTTTTTTGCACTCCACACCACCCTGGGTTAGACAATGGCGATATGCAAATCAGCTCTGACCCTGTGCCCCATGGGAACAGTCCAGTCCGAACTACAAAAGCCATGTCCTTCCCAGAACGGAATCAAGCATCCGAGGACCGGACCAGTTTCGAGGTAACACCTCTCATCAGCCCGGCTAGCTTGACTCCAGTGGTGTGGAGTGCCTGGGACCCACGTCTGAGCATCCCCAGCGCACTTATGGCGGAATTTGCAAACAAAACAGGTGATGGACCGAATGTGGATCAATGTCACACATTCATCCCAGTCCAAAGATCTGGGCCCAAATCCATCATTTTTTTGCACTCCACACCACCCTGGGTTAGACAATGGCGATATGCAAATCAGCTCTGACCCTGTGCCCCATGGGAACAGTCCAGTCCGAACTACAAAAGCCATGTCCTTTCCAGAACGGAATCAAGCATCCGAGGACCGGACCGGTTTCGAGGTAACACGTCTCATCAGCCCGGCTAGCTTGACTCCAGTGGTGTGGAGTGCCTGGGACCCACGTCTGAGCATCCCCAGCGCACTTATGGCGGAATTTGCAAACAAAACAGGTGATGGACCGAATGTGGATCAATGTCACACATTCATCCCAGTCCAAAGATCTGGGCCCAAATCCATCGTTTTTTTGCACTCCACACCACCCTGGGTTAGACAATGGCGATATGCAAATCAGCTCTGACCCTGTGCCCCATGGGAACAGTCCAGTCCGAACTACAAAAGCCATGTCCTTCCCAGAACGGAATCAAGCATCCGAGGACCGGACCGGTTTCGAGGTAACACCTCTCATCAGCCCGGCTAGCTTGACTCCAGTGGTGTGGAGTGCCTGGGACCCACGTCTGAGCATCCCCAGCGCACTTATGGCGGAATTTGGAAACAAAACAGGTGATGGACCGAATGTGGATCAATGTCACACATTCATCCCAGTCCAAAGATCTGGGCCCAAATCCATCGTTTTTTTGCACTCCACACCACCCTGGGTTAGACAATGGCGATATGCAAATCAGCTCTGACCCTGTGCCCCATGGGAACAGTCCAGTCCGAACTACAAAAGCCATGTCCTTCCCAGAACGGAACCAAGCATCCGAGGACTGGACCGGTTTCGAGGTAACACCTCTCATCAGCCTGGCTAGCTTGACTCCAGTGGTGTGGAGTGCCTGGGACCCACGTCTGAGCATCCCCAGCGCACTTATGGCGGAATTTGCAAACAAAACAGGTGATGGACCGAATGTGGATCAATGTCACACATTCATCCCAGTCCAAAGATCTGGGCCCAAATCCATCATTTTTTTGCACTCCACACCACCCTGGGTTAGACAATGGCGATATGCAAATCAGCTCTGACCCTGTGCCCCATGGGAACAGTCCAGTCCGAACTACAAAAGCCATGTCCTTTCCAGAACGGAATCAAGCATCCGAGGACCGGACCGGTTTCGAGGTAACACGTCTCATCAGCCCGGCTAGCTTGACTCCAGTGGTGTGGAGTGCCTGGGACCCACGTCTGAGCATCCCCAGCGCACTTATGGTGGAATTTGCAAACAAAACAGGTGATGGACCGAATGTGGATCAATGTCACACATTCATCCCAGTCCAAAGATCTGGGCCCAAATCCATCGTTTTTTTGCACTCCACACCACCCTGGGTTAGACAATGGCGATATGCAAATCAGCTCTGACCCTGTGCCCCATGGGAACAGTCCAGTCCGAACTACAAAAGCCATGTCCTTCCCAGAACGGAACCAAGCATCCGAGGACTGGACCGGTTTCGAGGTAACACCTCTCATCAGCCTGGCTAGCTTGACTCAGGTGGTGTGGAGTGCCTGGGACCCACGTCTGAGCATCCCCAGCGCACTTATGGCGGAATTTGCAAACAAAACAGGTGATGGACCGAATGTGGATCAATGTCACACATTCATCCCAGTCCAAAGATCTGGGCCCAAATCCATCGTTTTTTTGCACTCCACACCACCCTGGGTTAGACAATGGCGATATGCAAATCAGCTCTGACCCTGTGCCCCATGGGAACAGTCCAGTCCGAACTACAAAAGCCATGTCCTTCCCAGAACGGAATCAAGCATCCGAGGACCGGACCGGTTTCGAGGTAACACCTCATCAGCCCGGCTAGCTTGACTCCAGTGGTGTGGAGTGCCTGGGACCCCCGTCTGAGCATCCTCAGCGCACTTATAGCGGAATTTGCAAACAAAACAGGTGATGGACCGAATGTGGATCAATGTCACACATTCATCCCAGTCCAAAGATCTGGGCCCAAATCCATCATTTTTTTGCACTCCACACCACCCTGGGTTAGACAATGGCGATATGCAAATCAGCTCTGACCCTGTGCCCCATGGGAACAGTCCAGTCCAAACTACAAAAGCCATGTCCTTCCCAGAACGGAATCAAGCATCCGAGGACCGGACCGGTTTCGAGGTAACACCTCTCATCAGCCCGGCTAGCTTGACTCCAGTGGTGTGGAGTGCCTGGGACCCACGTCTGAGCATCCCCAGCGCACTTATGGCGGAATTTGCAAACAAAACAGGTGATGGACCGAATGTGGATCAATGTCACACATTCATCCCAGTCCAAAGATCTGGGCCCAAATCCATCGTTTTTTTGCACTCCACACCACCCTGGGTTAGACAATGGCGATATGCAAATCAGCTCTGACCCTGTGCCCCATGGGAACAGTCCAGTCCGAACTACAAAAGCCATGTCCTTCCCAGAACGGAATCAAGCTTCCGAGGACCGGACCGGTTTCGAGGTAACACCTCTCATCAGCCCGGCTAGCTTGACTCCAGTGGTGTGGAGTGCCTGGGACCCACGTCTGAGCATCCCCAGCGCACTTATGGCGGAATTTGCAAACAAAACAGGTGATGGACCGAATGTGGATCAATGTCACACATTCATCCCAGTCCAAAGATCTGGGCCCAAATCCATCGTTTTTTTGCACTCCACACCACCCTGGGTTAGACAATGACGATATGCAAATCAGCTCTGACCCTGTGCCCCATGGGAACAGTCCAGTCCGAAATACAAGAGCCATGTCCTTCCCAGAACGGAATCAAGCATCCGAGGACCGGACCAGTTTCGAGGTAACACCTCTCATCAGCCCGGCTAGCTTGACTCCAGTGGTGTGGAGTGCCTGGGACCCACGTCTGAGCATCCCCAGCGCACTTATGGCGGAATTTGCAAACAAAACAGGTGATGGACCGAATGTGGATCAATTTCACACATTCATCCCAGTCCAAAGATCTGGGCCCAAATCCATCGTTTTTTTGCACTCCACACCACCCTGGGTTAGACAATGGCGATATGCAAATCAGCTCTGACCCTGTGCCCCATGGGAACAGTCCAGTCCGAACTACAAAAGCCATGTCCTTCCCAGAACGGAATCAAGCATCCGAGGACCGGACCGGTTTCGAGGTAACACCTCTCATCAGCCCGGCTAGCTTGACTCCAGTGGTGTGGAGTGCCTGGGACCCACGTCTGAGCATCCCCAGCGCACTTATGGCGGAATTTGCAAACAAAACAGGTGATGGACCGAATGTGGATCAATGTCACACATTCATCCCAGTCCAAAGATCTGGGCCCAAATCCATCGTTTTTTTGCACTCCACACCACCCTGGGTTAGACAATGGCGATATGCAAATCAGCTCTGACCCTGTGCCCCATGGGAACAGTCCAGTCCGAACTACAAAAGCCATGTCCTTCCCAGAACGGAATCAAGCATCCGAGGACCGGACCGGTTTCGAGGTAACACCTCTCATCAGCCCGGCTAGCTTGACTCCAGTGGTGTGGAGTGCCTGGGACCCACGTCTGAGCATCCCCAGCGCACTTATGGCGGTATTTGCAAACAAAACAGGTGATGGACCGAATGTGGATCAATGTCACACATTCATCCCAGTCCAAAGATCTGGGCCCAAATCCATCGTTTTTTTGCACTCCACACCACCCTGGGTTAGACAATGGCGATATGCAAATCAGCTCTGACCCTGTGCCCCATGGGAACAGTCCAGTCCGAACTACAACAGCCATGTCCTTCCCAGAACGGAATCAAGCATCCGAGGACCGGACCGGTTTCGAGGTAACACCTCTCATCAGCCCGGCTAGCTTGACTCCAGTGGTGTGGAGTGCCTGGGACCCACGTCTGAGCATCCCCAGCGCACTTATGGCGGAATTAGCAAACAAAACAGGTGATGGACCGAATGTGGATCAATGTCACACATTCATCCCAGTCCAAAGATCTGGGCCCAAATCCATCGTTTTTTTGCACTCCACACCACCCTGGGTTAGACAATGACGATATGCAAATCAGCTCTGACCCTGTGCCCCATGGGAACAGTCCAGTCCGAACTACAAAAGCCATGTCCTTCCCAGAACGGAATCAAGCATCCGAGGACCGGACCGGTTTCGAGGTAACACCTCTCATCAGCCCGGCTAGCTTGACTCCAGTGGTGTGGAGTGCCTGGGACCCACGTCTGAGCATCCCCAGCGCACTTATGGCGGAATTTGCAAACAAAACAGGTGATGGACCGAATGTGGATCAATGTCACACATTCATCCCAGTCCAAAGATCTGGGCCCAAATCCATCGTTTTTTTGCACTCCACACCACCCTGGGTTAGACAATGGCGATATGCAAATCAGCTCTGACCCTGTGCCCCATGGGAACAGTCCAGTCCGAACTACAAAAGCCATGTCCTTCCCAGAACGGAATCAAGCATCCGAGGACCGGACCGGTTTCGAGGTAACACCTCTCATCAGCCCGGCTAGCTTGACTCCAGTGGTGTGGAGTGCCTGGGACCCACGTCTGAGCATCCCCAGCGCACTTATGGCGGAATTTGGAAACAAAACAGGTGATGGACCGAATGTGGATCAATGTCACACATTCATCCAAGTCCAAAGATCTGGGCCCAAATCCATCGTTTTTTTGCACTCCACACCACCCTGGGTTAGACAATGGCGATATGCAAATCAGCTCTGACCCTGTGCCCCATGGGAACAGTCCAGTCCGAACTACAAAAGCCATGTCCTTCCCAGAACGGAATCAAGCATCCGAGGACCGGACCGGTTTCGAGGTAACACCTCTCATCAGCCCGGCTAGCTTGACTCCAGTGGTGTGGAGTGCCTGGGACCCACGTCTGAGCATCCCCAGCGCACTTATGGCGGAATTTGCAAACAAAACAGGTGATGGACCGAATGTGGATCAATGTCACACATTCATCCCAGTCCAAAGATCTGGGCCCAAATCCATCGTTTTTTTGCACTCCACACCACCCTGGGTTAGACAATGGCGATATGCAAATCAGCTCTGACCCTGTGCCCCATGGGAACAGTCCAGTCCGAACTACAAAAGCCATGTCCTTCCCAGAACGGAATCAAGCATCCGAGGACCGGACCGGTTTCGAGGTAACACCTCTCATCAGCCCGGCTAGCTTGACTCCAGTGGTGTGGAGTGCCTGGGACCCACGTCTGAGCATCCCCAGCGCACTTATGGCGGAATTTGCAAACAAAACAGGTGATGGACCGAATGTGGATCAATGTCACACATTCATCCCAGTCCAAAGATCTGGGCCCAAATCCATCGTTTTTTTGCACTCCACACCACCCTGGGTTAGACAATGACGATATGCAAATCAGCTCTGACCCTGTGCCCCATGGGAACAGTCCAGTCCGAACTACAAAAGCCATGTCCTTCCCAGAACGGAATCAAGCATCCGAGGACCGGACCGGTTTCGAGGTAACACCTCTCATCAGCCCGGCTAGCTTGACTCCAGTGGTGTGGAGTGCCTGGGACCCACGTCTGAGCATCCCCAGCGCACTTATGGCAGAATTTGCAAACAAAACAGGTGATGGACCAAATGTGGATCAATGTCACACATTCATCCCAGTCCAAAGATCTGGGCCCAAATCCATCGTTTTTTTGCACTCCACACCACCCTGGGTTAGACAATGGCGATATGCAAATCAGCTCTGACCCTGTGCCCCATGGGAACAGTCCAGTCCGAACTACAAAAGCCATGTCCTTCCCAGAACGGAATCAAGCATCCGAGGACCGGACCGGTTTCGAGGTAACACCTCTCATCAGCCCGGCTAGCTTGACTCCAGTGGTGTGGAGTGCCTGGGACCCACGTCTGAGCATCCCCAGCGCACTTATGGCGGAATTTGCAAACAAAACAGGTGATGGACCGAATGTGGATCAATGTCACACATTCATCCCAGTCCAAAGATCTGGGCCCAAATCCATCGTTTTTTTGCACTCCACACCACCCTGGGTTAGACAATGGCGATATGCAAATCAGCTCTGACCCTGTGCCCCATGGGAACAGTCCAGTGCGAACTACAAAAGCCATGTCCTTTCCAGAACGGAATCAAGCATCCGAGGACCGGACCGGTTTCGAGGTAACACCTCATCAGACCGGCTAGCTTGACTCCAGTGGTGTGGAGTGCCTGGGACCCACGTCTGAGCATCCCCAGCGCACTTATGGCGGAATTTGCAAACAAAACAGGTGATGGACCGAATGTGGATCAATGTCACACATTCATCCCAGTCCAAAGATCTGGGCCCAAATCCATCGTTTTTTTGCACTCCACACCACCCTGGGTTAGACAATGGCGATATGCAAATCAGCTCTGACCCTGTGCCCCATGGGAACAGTCCAGTCCGAACTACAAAAGCCATGTCCTTCCCAGAACGGAATCAAGCATCCGAGGACCGGACCGGTTTCGAGGTAACACCTCTCATCAGCCCGGCTAGCTTGACTCCAGTGGTGTGGAGTGCCTGGGACCCACGTCTGAGCATCCCCAGCGCACTTATGGCGGAATTTGGAAACAAAACAGGTGATGGACCGAATGTGGATCAATGTCACACATTCATCCCAGTCCAAAGATCTGGGCCCAAATCCCCCGTTTTTTTGCACTCCACACCACCCTGGGTTAGACAATGGCGATATGCAAATCAGCTCTGACCCTGTGCCCCATGGGAACAGTCCAGTCCGAACTACAAAAGCCATGTCCTTCCCAGAACGGAACCAAGCATCCGAGGACCGGACCGGTTTCGAGGTAACACCTCTCATCAGCCCGGCTAGCTTGACTCAGGTGGTGTGGAGTGCCTGGGACCCACGTCTGAGCATCCCCAGCGCACTTATGGCGGAATTTGCAAACAAAACAGGTGATGGACCGAATGTGGATCAATGTCACACATTCATCCCAGTCCAAAGATCTGGGCCCAAATCCATCGTTTTTTTGCACTCCACACCACCCTGGGTTAGACAATGGCGATATGCAAATCAGCTCTGACCCTGTGCCCCATGGGAACTGTCCAGTCCGAACTACAAAAGCCATGTCCTTCCCAGAACGGAATCAAGCATCCGAGGACCGGACCGGTTTCGAGGTAACACCTCATCAGCCCGGCTAGCTTGACTCCAGTGGTGTGGAGTGCCTGGGACCCCCGTCTGAGCATCCCCAGCGCACTTATAGCGGAATTTGCAAGCAAAACAGGTGATGGACCGAATGTGGATCAATGTCACACATTCATCCCAGTCCAAAGATCTGGGCCCAAATCCATCATTTTTTTGCACTCCACACCACCCTGGGTTAGACAGGGGCGATATGCAAATCAGCTCTGACCCTGTGCCCCATGGGAACAGTCCAGTCCAAACTACAAAAGCCATGTCCTTCCCAGAACGGAATCAAGCATCCGAGGACCGGACCGGTTTCGAGGTAACACCTCTCATCAGCCCGGCTAGCTTGACTCCAGTGGTGTGGAGTGCCTGGGACCCACGTCTGAGCATCCCCAGCGCACTTATGGCGGAATTTGCAAACAAAACAGGTGATGGACCGAATGTGGATCAATGTCACACATTCATCCCAGTCCAAAGATCTGGGCCCAAATCCATCGTTTTTTTGCACTCCACACCACCCTGGGTTAGACAATGGCGATATGCAAATCAGCTCTGACCCTGTGCCCCATGGGAACAGTCCAGTCCGAACTACAAAAGCCATGTCCTTCCCAGAACGGAATCAAGCATCCGAGGACCGGACCGGTTTCGAGGTAACACCTCTCATCAGCCCGGCTAGCTTGACTCCAGTGGTGTGGAGTGCCTGGGACCCACGTCTGAGCATCCCCAGCGCACTTATGGCGGAATTTGCAAACAAAACAGGTGATGGACCGAATGTGGATCAATGTCACACATTCATCCCAGTCCAAAGATCTGGGCCCAAATCCATCGTTTTTTTGCACTCCACACCACCCTGGGTTAGACAATGACGATATGCAAATCAGCTCTGACCCTGTGCCCCATGGGAACAGTCCAGTCCGAACTACAAGAGCCATGTCCTTCCCAGAACGGAATCAAGCATCCGAGGACCGGACCAGTTTCGAGGTAACACCTCTCATCAGCCCGGCTAGCTTGACTCCAGTGGTGTGGAGTGCCTGGGACCCACGTCTGAGCATCCCCAGCGCACTTATGGCGGAATTTGCAAACAAAACAGGTGATGGACCGAATGTGGATCAATTTCACACATTCATCCCAGTCCAAAGATCTGGGCCCAAATCCGTCGTTTTTTTGCACTCCACACCACCCTGGGTTAGACAATGGCGATATGCAAATCAGCTCTGACCCTGTGCCCCATGGGAACAGTCCAGTCCGAACTACAAAAGCCATGTCCTTCTCAGAACGGAATCAAGCATCCGAGGACCGGACCGGTTTCGAGGTAACACCTCTCATCAGCCCGGCTAGCTTGACTCCAGTGGTGTGGAGTGCCTGGGACCCACGTCTGAGCATCCCCAGCGCACTTATGGCGGAATTTGGAAACAAAACAGGTGATGGACCGAATGTGGATCGATGTCACACATTCATCCCAGTCCAAAGATCTGGGCCCAAATCCATCGTTTTTTTGCACTCCACACCACCCTGGGTTAGACAATGGCGATATGCAAATCAGCTCTGACCCTGTGCCCCATGGGAACAGTCCAGTCCGAACTACAAAAGCCATGTCCTTCCCAGAACGGAATCAAGCATCCGAGGACCGGACCGGTTTCGAGGTAACACCTCATCAGCCCGGCTAGATTGACTCCAGTGGTGTGGAGTGCCTGGGACCCCCGTCTGAGCATCCCCAGCGCACTTATAGCGGAATTTGCAAACAAAACAGGTGATGGACCGAATGTGGATCAATGTCACACATTCATCCCAGTCCAAAGATCTGGGCCCAAATCCATCGTTTTTTTGCACTACACACCACCCTGGGTTAGACAATGGCGATATGCAAATCAGCTCTGACCCTGTGCCCCATGGGAACAGTCCAGTCCGAACTACAAAAGCCATGTCCTTCCCAGAACGGAATCAAGCATCCGAGGACCGGACCGGTTTCGAGGTAACACCTCTCATCAGCCCGGCTAGCTTGACTCCAGTGGTGTGGAGTGCCTGGGACCCACGTCTGAGCATCCCCAGCGCACTTATGGCGGAATTTGCAAACAAAACAGGTGATGGACCGAATGTGGATCAATGTCACACATTCATCCCAGTCCAAAGATCTGGGCCCAAATCCATCGTTTTTTTGCACTCCACACCACCCTGGGTTAGACAATGACGATATGCAAATCAGCTCTGACCCTGTGCCCCATGGGAACAGTCCAGTCCGAACTACAAAAGCCATGTCCTTCCCAGAACGGAATCAAGCATCCGAGGACCGGACCGGTTTCGAGGTAACACCTCTCATCAGCCCGGCTAGCTTGACTCCAGTGGTGTGGAGTGCCTGGGACCCACGTCTGAGCATCCCCAGCGCACTTATGGCAGAATTTGCAAACAAAACAGGTGATGGACCAAATGTGGATCAATGTCACACATTCATCCCAGTCCAAAGATCTGGGCCCAAATCCATCGTTTTTTTGCACTCCACACCACCCTGGGTTAGACAATGGCGATATGCAAATCAGCTCTGACCCTGTGCCCCATGGGAACAGTCCAGTCCGAACTACAAAAGCCATGTCCTTCCCAGAACGGAATCAAGCATCCGAGGACCGGACCGGTTTCGAGGTAACACCTCTCATCAGCCCGGCTAGCTTGACTCCAGTGGTGTGGAGTACCTGGGACCCACGTCTGAGCATCCCCAGCGCACTTATGGCGGAATTTGCAAACAAAACAGGTGATGGACCGAATGTGGATCAATGTCACACATTCATCCCAGTCCAAAGATCTGGGCCCAAATCCATCGTTTTTTTGCACTCCACACCACCCTGGGTTGGACAATGGCGATATGCAAATCAGCTCTGACCCTGTGCCCCATGGGAACAGTCCAGTCCGAACTACAAAAGCCATGTCCTTCCCAGAACGGAATCAAGCATCCGAGGACCGGACCGGTTTCGAGGTAACACCTCTCATCAGCCCGGCTAGCTTGACTGCAGTGGTGTGGAGTGCCTGGGACCCACGTCTGAGCATCCCCAGCGCACTTATGGCGGAATTTGCAAACAAAACAGGTGATGGACCGAATGTGGATCAATGTCACACATTCATCCCAGTCCAAAGATCTGGGCCCAAATCCATCATTTTTTTGCACTCCACACCACCCTGGGTTAGACAATGGCGATATGCAAATCAGTTCTGACCCTGTGCCCCATGGGAACAGTCCAGTCCGAACTACAAAAGCCATGTCCTTTCCAGAACGGAATCAAGCATCCGAGGACCGGACCGGTTTCGAGGTAACACCTCTCATCAGCCCGGCTAGCTTGACTCCAGTGGTGTGGAGTGCCTGGGACCCACGTCTGAGCATCCCCAGCGCACTTATGGCGGAATTTGCAAACAAAACAGGTGATGGACCGAATGTGGATCAATGTCACACATTCATCCCAGTCCAAAGATCTGGGCCCAAATCCATCGTTTTTTTGCACTCCACACCACCCTGGGTTAGACAATGGCGATATGCAAATCAGCTCTGACCCTGTGCCCCATGGGAACAGTCCAGTCCGAACTACAAAAGCCATGTCCTTCCCAGAACGGAATCAAGCATCCGAGGACCGGACCGGTTTCGAGGTAACACCTCTCATCAGCCCGGCTAGCTTGACTCCAGTGGTGTGGAGTGCCTGGGACCCACGTCTGAGCATCCCCAGCGCACTTATGGCGGAATTTGGAAACAAAACAGGTGATGGACCGAATGTGGATCAATGTCACACATTCATCCCAGTCCAAAGATCTGGGCCCAAATCCATCGTTTTTTTGCACTCCACACCACCCTGGGTTAGACAATGGCGATATGCAAATCAGCTCTGACCCTGTGCCCCATGGGAACAGTCCAGTCCGAACTACAAAAGCCATGTCCTTCCCAGAACGGAACCAAGCATCCGAGGACCGGACCGGTTTCGAGGTAACACCTCTCATCAGCCCGGCTAGCTTGACTCAGGTGGTGTGGAGTGCCTGGGACCCACGTCTGAGCATCCCCAGCGCACTTATGGCGGAATTTGCAAACAAAACAGGTGATGGACCGAATGTGGATCAATGTCACACATTCATCCCAGTCCAAAGATCTGGGCCCAAATCCATCGTTTTTTTGCACTCCACACCACCCTGGGTTAGACAATGGCGATATGCAAATCAGCTCTGACCCTGTGCCCCATGGGAACAGTCCAGTCCGAACTACAAAAGCCATGTCCTTCCCAGAACGGAATCAAGCATCCGAGGACCGGACCGGTTTCGAGGTAACACCTCATCAGCCCGGCTAGCTTGACTCCAGTGGTGTGGAGTGCCTGGGACCCCCGTCTGAGCATCCCCAGCGCACTTATAGCGGAATTTGCAAACAAAACAGGTGATGGACCGAATGTGGATCAATGTCACACATTCATCCCAGTCCAAAGATCTGGGCCCGAATCCATCATTTTTTTGCACTCCACACCACCCTGGGTTAGACAATGGCGATATGCAAATCAGCTCTGACCCTGTGCCCCATGGGAACAGTCCAGTCCAAACTACAAAAGCCATGTCCTTCCCAGAACGGAATCAAGCATCCGAGGACCGGACCGGTTTCGAGGTAACACCTCTCATCAGCCCGGCTAGCTTGACTCCAGTGGTGTGGAGTGCCTGGGACTCACGTCTGAGCATCCCCAGCGCACTTATGGCGGAATTTGCAAACAAAACAGGTGATGGACCGAATGTGGATCAATGTCACACATTCATCCCAGTCCAAAGATCTGGGCCCAAATCCATCGTTTTTTTGCACTCCACACCACCCTGGGTTAGACAATGGCGATATGCAAATCAGCTCTGACCCTGTGCCCCATGGGAACAGTCCAGTCCGAACTACAAAAGCCATGTCCTTCCCAGAACGGAATCAAGCTTCCGAGGACCGGACCGGTTTCGAGGTAACACCTCTCATCAGCCCGGCTAGCTTGACTCCAGTGGTGTGGAGTGCCTGGGACCCACGTCTGAGCATCCCCAGCGCACTTATGGCGGAATTTGCAAACAAAACAGGTGATGGACCGAATGTGGATCAATGTCACACATTCATCCCAGTCCAAAGATCTGGGCCCAAATCCATCGTTTTTTTGCACTCCACACCACCCTGGGTTAGACAATGACGATATGCAAATCAGCTCTGACCCTGTGCCCCATGGGAACAGTCCAGTCCGAAATACAAGAGCCATGTCCTTCCCAGAACGGAATCAAGCATCCGAGGACCGGACCAGTTTCGAGGTAACACCTCTCATCAGCCCGGCTAGCTTGACTCCAGTGGTGTGGAGTGCCTGGGACCCACGTCTGAGCATCCCCAGCGCACTTATGGCAGAATTTGCAAACAAAACAGGTGATGGACCAAATGTGGATCAATGTCACACATTCATCCCAGTCCAAAGATCTGGGCCCAAATCCATCGTTTTTTTGCACTCCACACCACCCTGGGTTAGACAATGGCGATATGCAAATCAGCTCTGACCCTGTGCCCCATGGGAACAGTCCAGTCCGAACTACAAAAGCCATGTCCTTCCCAGAACGGAATCAAGCATCCGAGGACCGGACCAGTTTCGAGGTAACACCTCTCATCAGCCCGGCTAGCTTGACTCCAGTGGTGTGGAGTGCCTGGGACCCACGTCTGAGCATCCCCAGCGCACTTATGGCGGAATTTGCAAACAAAACAGGTGATGGACCGAATGTGGATCAATGTCACACATTCATCCCAGTCCAAAGATCTGGGCCCAAATCCATCATTTTTTTGCACTCCACACCACCCTGGGTTAGACAATGGCGATATGCAAATCAGCTCTGACCCTGTGCCCCATGGGAACAGTCCAGTCCGAACTACAAAAGCCATGTCCTTTCCAGAACGGAATCAAGCATCCGAGGACCGGACCGGTTTCGAGGTAACACGTCTCATCAGCCCGGCTAGCTTGACTCCAGTGGTGTGGAGTGCCTGGGACCCACGTCTGAGCATCCCCAGCGCACTTATGGCGGAATTTGCAAACAAAACAGGTGATGGACCGAATGTGGATCAATGTCACACATTCATCCCAGTCCAAAGATCTGGGCCCAAATCCATCGTTTTTTTGCACTCCACACCACCCTGGGTTAGACAATGGCGATATGCAAATCAGCTCTGACCCTGTGCCCCATGGGAACAGTCCAGTCCGAACTACAAAAGCCATGTCCTTCCCAGAACGGAATCAAGCATCCGAGGACCGGACCGGTTTCGAGGTAACACCTCTCATCAGCCCGGCTAGCTTGACTCCAGTGGTGTGGAGTGCCTGGGACCCACGTCTGAGCATCCCCAGCGCACTTATGGCGGAATTTGGAAACAAAACAGGTGATGGACCGAATGTGGATCAATGTCACACATTCATCCCAGTCCAAAGATCTGGGCCCAAATCCATCATTTTTTTGCACTCCACACCACCCTGGGTTAGACAATGGCGATATGCAAATCAGCTCTGACCCTGTGCCCCATGGGAACAGTCCAGTCCGAACTACAAAAGCCATGTCCTTCCCAGAACGGAACCAAGCATCCGAGGACTGGACCGGTTTCGAGGTAACACCTCTCATCAGCCTGGCTAGCTTGACTCCAGTGGTGTGGAGTGCCTGGGACCCACGTCTGAGCATCCCCAGCGCACTTATGGCGGAATTTGCAAACAAAACAGGTGATGGACCGAATGTGGATCAATGTCACACATTCATCCCAGTCCAAAGATCTGGGCCCAAATCCATCATTTTTTTGCACTCCACACCACCCTGGGTTAGACAATGGCGATATGCAAATCAGCTCTGACCCTGTGCCCCATGGGAACAGTCCAGTCCGAACTACAAAAGCCATGTCCTTTCCAGAACGGAATCAAGCATCCGAGGACCGGACCGGTTTCGAGGTAACACGTCTCATCAGCCCGGCTAGCTTGACTCCAGTGGTGTGGAGTGCCTGGGACCCACGTCTGAGCATCCCCAGCGCACTTATGGTGGAATTTGCAAACAAAACAGGTGATGGACCGAATGTGGATCAATGTCACACATTCATCCCAGTCCAAAGATCTGGGCCCAAATCCATCGTTTTTTTGCACTCCACACCACCCTGGGTTAGACAATGGCGATATGCAAATCAGCTCTGACCCTGTGCCCCATGGGAACAGTCCAGTCCGAACTACAAAAGCCATGTCCTTCCCAGAACGGAACCAAGCATCCGAGGACTGGACCGGTTTCGAGGTAACACCTCTCATCAGCCTGGCTAGCTTGACTCAGGTGGTGTGGAGTGCCTGGGACCCACGTCTGAGCATCCCCAGCGCACTTATGGCGGAATTTGCAAACAAAACAGGTGATGGACCGAATGTGGATCAATGTCACACATTCATCCCAGTCCAAAGATCTGGGCCCAAATCCATCGTTTTTTTGCACTCCACACCACCCTGGGTTAGACAATGGCGATATGCAAATCAGCTCTGACCCTGTGCCCCATGGGAACAGTCCAGTCCGAACTACAAAAGCCATGTCCTTCCCAGAACGGAATCAAGCATCCGAGGACCGGACCGGTTTCGAGGTAACACCTCATCAGCCCGGCTAGCTTGACTCCAGTGGTGTGGAGTGCCTGGGACCCCCGTCTGAGCATCCTCAGCGCACTTATAGCGGAATTTGCAAACAAAACAGGTGATGGACCGAATGTGGATCAATGTCACACATTCATCCCAGTCCAAAGATCTGGGCCCAAATCCATCATTTTTTTGCACTCCACACCACCCTGGGTTAGACAATGGCGATATGCAAATCAGCTCTGACCCTGTGCCCCATGGGAACAGTCCAGTCCAAACTACAAAAGCCATGTCCTTCCCAGAACGGAATCAAGCATCCGAGGACCGGACCGGTTTCGAGGTAACACCTCTCATCAGCCCGGCTAGCTTGACTCCAGTGGTGTGGAGTGCCTGGGACCCACGTCTGAGCATCCCCAGCGCACTTATGGCGGAATTTGCAAACAAAACAGGTGATGGACCGAATGTGGATCAATGTCACACATTCATCCCAGTCCAAAGATCTGGGCCCAAATCCATCGTTTTTTTGCACTCCACACCACCCTGGGTTAGACAATGGCGATATGCAAATCAGCTCTGACCCTGTGCCCCATGGGAACAGTCCAGTCCGAACTACAAAAGCCATGTCCTTCCCAGAACGGAATCAAGCTTCCGAGGACCGGACCGGTTTCGAGGTAACACCTCTCATCAGCCCGGCTAGCTTGACTCCAGTGGTGTGGAGTGCCTGGGACCCACGTCTGAGCATCCCCAGCGCACTTATGGCGGAATTTGCAAACAAAACAGGTGATGGACCGAATGTGGATCAATGTCACACATTCATCCCAGTCCAAAGATCTGGGCCCAAATCCATCGTTTTTTTGCACTCCACACCACCCTGGGTTAGACAATGACGATATGCAAATCAGCTCTGACCCTGTGCCCCATGGGAACAGTCCAGTCCGAAATACAAGAGCCATGTCCTTCCCAGAACGGAATCAAGCATCCGAGGACCGGACCAGTTTCGAGGTAACACCTCTCATCAGCCCGGCTAGCTTGACTCCAGTGGTGTGGAGTGCCTGGGACCCACGTCTGAGCATCCCCAGCGCACTTATGGCGGAATTTGCAAACAAAACAGGTGATGGACCGAATGTGGATCAATTTCACACATTCATCCCAGTCCAAAGATCTGGGCCCAAATCCATCGTTTTTTTGCACTCCACACCACCCTGGGTTAGACAATGGCGATATGCAAATCAGCTCTGACCCTGTGCCCCATGGGAACAGTCCAGTCCGAACTACAAAAGCCATGTCCTTCCCAGAACGGAATCAAGCATCCGAGGACCGGACCGGTTTCGAGGTAACACCTCTCATCAGCCCGGCTAGCTTGACTCCAGTGGTGTGGAGTGCCTGGGACCCACGTCTGAGCATCCCCAGCGCACTTATGGCGGAATTTGCAAACAAAACAGGTGATGGACCGAATGTGGATCAATGTCACACATTCATCCCAGTCCAAAGATCTGGGCCCAAATCCATCGTTTTTTTGCACTCCACACCACCCTGGGTTAGACAATGGCGATATGCAAATCAGCTCTGACCCTGTGCCCCATGGGAACAGTCCAGTCCGAACTACAAAAGCCATGTCCTTCCCAGAACGGAATCAAGCATCCGAGGACCGGACCGGTTTCGAGGTAACACCTCTCATCAGCCCGGCTAGCTTGACTCCAGTGGTGTGGAGTGCCTGGGACCCACGTCTGAGCATCCCCAGCGCACTTATGGCGGTATTTGCAAACAAAACAGGTGATGGACCGAATGTGGATCAATGTCACACATTCATCCCAGTCCAAAGATCTGGGCCCAAATCCATCGTTTTTTTGCACTCCACACCACCCTGGGTTAGACAATGGCGATATGCAAATCAGCTCTGACCCTGTGCCCCATGGGAACAGTCCAGTCCGAACTACAACAGCCATGTCCTTCCCAGAACGGAATCAAGCATCCGAGGACCGGACCGGTTTCGAGGTAACACCTCTCATCAGCCCGGCTAGCTTGACTCCAGTGGTGTGGAGTGCCTGGGACCCACGTCTGAGCATCCCCAGCGCACTTATGGCGGAATTAGCAAACAAAACAGGTGATGGACCGAATGTGGATCAATGTCACACATTCATCCCAGTCCAAAGATCTGGGCCCAAATCCATCGTTTTTTTGCACTCCACACCACCCTGGGTTAGACAATGACGATATGCAAATCAGCTCGGACCCTGTGCCCCATGGGAACAGTCCAGTCCGAACTACAAAAGCCATGTCCTTCCCAGAACGGAATCAAGCATCCGAGGACCGGACCGGTTTCGAGGTAACACCTCTCATCAGCCCGGCTAGCTTGACTCCAGTGGTGTGGAGTGCCTGGGACCCACGTCTGAGCATCCCCAGCGCACTTATGGCGGAATTTGCAAACAAAACAGGTGATGGACCGAATGTGGATCAATGTCACACATTCATCCCAGTCCAAAGATCTGGGCCCAAATCCATCGTTTTTTTGCACTCCACACCACCCTGGGTTAGACAATGGCGATATGCAAATCAGCTCTGACCCTGTGCCCCATGGGAACAGTCCAGTCCGAACTACAAAAGCCATGTCCTTCCCAGAACGGAATCAAGCATCCGAGGACCGGACCGGTTTCGAGGTAACACCTCTCATCAGCCCGGCTAGCTTGACTCCAGTGGTGTGGAGTGCCTGGGACCCACGTCTGAGCATCCCCAGCGCACTTATGGCGGAATTTGGAAACAAAACAGGTGATGGACCGAATGTGGATCAATGTCACACATTCATCCAAGTCCAAAGATCTGGGCCCAAATCCATCGTTTTTTTGCACTCCACACCACCCTGGGTTAGACAATGGCGATATGCAAATCAGCTCTGACCCTGTGCCCCATGGGAACAGTCCAGTCCGAACTACAAAAGCCATGTCCTTCCCAGAACGGAATCAAGCATCCGAGGACCGGACCGGTTTCGAGGTAACACCTCTCATCAGCCCGGCTAGCTTGACTCCAGTGGTGTGGAGTGCCTGGGACCCACGTCTGAGCATCCCCAGCGCACTTATGGCGGAATTTGCAAACAAAACAGGTGATGGACCGAATGTGGATCAATGTCACACATTCATCCCAGTCCAAAGATCTGGGCCCAAATCCATCGTTTTTTTGCACTCCACACCACCCTGGGTTAGACAATGGCGATATGCAAATCAGCTCTGACCCTGTGCCCCATGGGAACAGTCCAGTCCGAACTACAAAAGCCATGTCCTTCCCAGAACGGAATCAAGCATCCGAGGACCGGACCGGTTTCGAGGTAACACCTCTCATCAGCCCGGCTAGCTTGACTCCAGTGGTGTGGAGTGCCTGGGACCCACGTCTGAGCATCCCCAGCGCACTTATGGCGGAATTTGCAAACAAAACAGGTGATGGACCGAATGTGGATCAATGTCACACATTCATCCCAGTCCAAAGATCTGGGCCCAAATCCATCGTTTTTTTGCACTCCACACCACCCTGGGTTAGACAATGACGATATGCAAATCAGCTCTGACCCTGTGCCCCATGGGAACAGTCCAGTCCGAACTACAAAAGCCATGTCCTTCCCAGAACGGAATCAAGCATCCGAGGACCGGACCGGTTTCGAGGTAACACCTCTCATCAGCCCGGCTAGCTTGACTCCAGTGGTGTGGAGTGCCTGGGACCCACGTCTGAGCATCCCCAGCGCACTTATGGCAGAATTTGCAAACAAAACAGGTGATGGACCAAATGTGGATCAATGTCACACATTCATCCCAGTCCAAAGATCTGGGCCCAAATCCATCGTTTTTTTGCACTCCACACCACCCTGGGTTAGACAATGGCGATATGCAAATCAGCTCTGACCCTGTGCCCCATGGGAACAGTCCAGTCCGAACTACAAAAGCCATGTCCTTCCCAGAACGGAATCAAGCATCCGAGGACCGGACCGGTTTCGAGGTAACACCTCTCATCAGCCCGGCTAGCTTGACTCCAGTGGTGTGGAGTGCCTGGGACCCACGTCTGAGCATCCCCAGCGCACTTATGGCGGAATTTGCAAACAAAACAGGTGATGGACCGAATGTGGATCAATGTCACACATTCATCCCAGTCCAAAGATCTGGGCCCAAATCCATCGTTTTTTTGCACTCCACACCACCCTGGGTTAGACAATGGCGATATGCAAATCAGCTCTGACCCTGTGCCCCATGGGAACAGTCCAGTGCGAACTACAAAAGCCATGTCCTTTCCAGAACGGAATCAAGCATCCGAGGACCGGACCGGTTTCGAGGTAACACCTCATCAGACCGGCTAGCTTGACTCCAGTGGTGTGGAGTGCCTGGGACCCACGTCTGAGCATCCCCAGCGCACTTATGGCGGAATTTGCAAACAAAACAGGTGATGGACCGAATGTGGATCAATGTCACACATTCATCCCAGTCCAAAGATCTGGGCCCAAATCCATCGTTTTTTTGCACTCCACACCACCCTGGGTTAGACAATGGCGATATGCAAATCAGCTCTGACCCTGTGCCCCATGGGAACAGTCCAGTCCGAACTACAAAAGCCATGTCCTTCCCAGAACGGAATCAAGCATCCGAGGACCGGACCGGTTTCGAGGTAACACCTCTCATCAGCCCGGCTAGCTTGACTCCAGTGGTGTGGAGTGCCTGGGACCCACGTCTGAGCATCCCCAGCGCACTTATGGCGGAATTTGGAAACAAAACAGGTGATGGACCGAATGTGGATCAATGTCACACATTCATCCCAGTCCAAAGATCTGGGCCCAAATCCCCCGTTTTTTTGCACTCCACACCACCCTGGGTTAGACAATGGCGATATGCAAATCAGCTCTGACCCTGTGCCCCATGGGAACAGTCCAGTCCGAACTACAAAAGCCATGTCCTTCCCAGAACGGAACCAAGCATCCGAGGACCGGACCGGTTTCGAGGTAACACCTCTCATCAGCCCGGCTAGCTTGATTCAGGTGGTGTGGAGTGCCTGGGACCCACGTCTGAGCATCCCCAGCGCACTTATGGCGGAATTTGCAAACAAAACAGGTGATGGACCGAATGTGGATCAATGTCACACATTCATCCCAGTCCAAAGATCTGGGCCCAAATCCATCGTTTTTTTGCACTCCACACCACCCTGGGTTAGACAATGGCGATATGCAAATCAGCTCTGACCCTGTGCCCCATGGGAACTGTCCAGTCCGAACTACAAAAGCCATGTCCTTCCCAGAACGGAATCAAGCATCCGAGGACCGGACCGGTTTCGAGGTAACACCTCATCAGCCCGGCTAGCTTGACTCCAGTGGTGTGGAGTGCCTGGGACCCCCGTCTGAGCATCCCCAGCGCACTTATAGCGGAATTTGCAAGCAAAACAGGTGATGGACCGAATGTGGATCAATGTCACACATTCATCCCAGTCCAAAGATCTGGGCCCAAATCCATCATTTTTTTGCACTCCACACCACCCTGGGTTAGACAGGGGCGATATGCAAATCAGCTCTGACCCTGTGCCCCATGGGAACAGTCCAGTCCAAACTACAAAAGCCATGTCCTTCCCAGAACGGAATCAAGCATCCGAGGACCGGACCGGTTTCGAGGTAACACCTCTCATCAGCCCGGCTAGCTTGACTCCAGTGGTGTGGAGTGCCTGGGACCCACGTCTGAGCATCCCCAGCGCACTTATGGCGGAATTTGCAAACAAAACAGGTGATGGACCGAATGTGGATCAATGTCACACATTCATCCCAGTCCAAAGATCTGGGCCCAAATCCATCGTTTTTTTGCACTCCACACCACCCTGGGTTAGACAATGGCGATATGCAAATCAGCTCTGACCCTGTGCCCCATGGGAACAGTCCAGTCCGAACTACAAAAGCCATGTCCTTCCCAGAACGGAATCAAGCATCCGAGGACCGGACCGGTTTCGAGGTAACACCTCTCATCAGCCCGGCTAGCTTGACTCCAGTGGTGTGGAGTGCCTGGGACCCACGTCTGAGCATCCCCAGCGCACTTATGGCGGAATTTGCAAACAAAACAGGTGATGGACCGAATGTGGATCAATGTCACACATTCATCCCAGTCCAAAGATCTGGGCCCAAATCCATCGTTTTTTTGCACTCCACACCACCCTGGGTTAGACAATGACGATATGCAAATCAGCTCTGACCCTGTGCCCCATGGGAACAGTCCAGTCCGAACTACAAGAGCCATGTCCTTCCCAGAACGGAATCAAGCATCCGAGGACCGGACCAGTTTCGAGGTAACACCTCTCATCAGCCCGGCTAGCTTGACTCCAGTGGTGTGGAGTGCCTGGGACCCACGTCTGAGCATCCCCAGCGCACTTATGGCGGAATTTGCAAACAAAACAGGTGATGGACCGAATGTGGATCAATTTCACACATTCATCCCAGTCCAAAGATCTGGGCCCAAATCCGTCGTTTTTTTGCACTCCACACCACCCTGGGTTAGACAATGGCGATATGCAAATCAGCTCTGACCCTGTGCCCCATGGGAACAGTCCAGTCCGAACTACAAAAGCCATGTCCTTCTCAGAACGGAATCAAGCATCCGAGGACCGGACCGGTTTCGAGGTAACACCTCTCATCAGCCCGGCTAGCTTGACTCCAGTGGTGTGGAGTGCCTGGGACCCACGTCTGAGCATCCCCAGCGCACTTATGGCGGAATTTGGAAACAAAACAGGTGATGGACCGAATGTGGATCGATGTCACACATTCATCCCAGTCCAAAGATCTGGGCCCAAATCCATCGTTTTTTTGCACTCCACACCACCCTGGGTTAGACAATGGCGATATGCAAATCAGCTCTGACCCTGTGCCCCATGGGAACAGTCCAGTCCGAACTACAAAAGCCATGTCCTTCCCAGAACGGAATCAAGCATCCGAGGACCGGACCGGTTTCGAGGTAACACCTCATCAGCCCGGCTAGATTGACTCCAGTGGTGTGGAGTGCCTGGGACCCCCGTCTGAGCATCCCCAGCGCACTTATAGCGGAATTTGCAAACAAAACAGGTGATGGACCGAATGTGGATCAATGTCACACATTCATCCCAGTCCAAAGATCTGGGCCCAAATCCATCGTTTTTTTGCACTCCACACCACCCTGGGTTAGACAATGGCGATATGCAAATCAGCTCTGACCCTGTGCCCCATGGGAACAGTCCAGTCCGAACTACAAAAGCCATGTCCTTCCCAGAACGGAATCAAGCATCCGAGGACCGGACCGGTTTCGAGGTAACACCTCTCATCAGCCCAGCTAGCTTGTCTCCAGTGGTGTGGAGTGCCTGGGACCCACGTCTGAGCATCCCCAGCGCACTTATGGCGGAATTTGCAAACAAAACAGGTGATGGACCGAATGTGGATCAATGTCACACATTCATCCCAGTCCAAAGATCTGGGCCCAAATCCATCGTTTTTTTGCACTACACACCACCCTGGGTTAGACAATGGCGATATGCAAATCAGCTCTGACCCTGTGCCCCATGGGAACAGTCCAGTCCGAACTACAAAAGCCATGTCCTTCCCAGAACGGAATCAAGCATCCGAGGACCGGACCGGTTTCGAGGTAACACCTCTCATCAGCCCGGCTAGCTTGACTCCAGTGGTGTGGAGTGCCTGGGACCCACGTCTGAGCATCCCCAGCGCACTTATGGCGGAATTTGCAAACAAAACAGGTGATGGACTGAATGTGGATCAATGTCACACATTCATCCCAGTCCAAAGATCTGGGCCCAAATCCATCGTTTTTTTGCACTCCACACCACCCTGGGTTAGACAATGACGATATGCAAATCAGCTCTGACCCTGTGCCCCATGGGAACAGTCCAGTCCGAACTACAAAAGCCATGTCCTTCCCAGAACGGAATCAAGCATCCGAGGACCGGACCGGTTTCGAGGTAACACCTCTCATCAGCCCGGCTAGCTTGACTCCAGTGGTGTGGAGTGCCTGGGACCCACGTCTGAGCATCCCCAGCGCACTTATGGCAGAATTTGCAAACAAAACAGGTGATGGACCAAATGTGGATCAATGTCACACATTCATCCCAGTCCAAAGATCTGGGCCCAAATCCATCGTTTTTTTGCACTCCACACCACCCTGGGTTAGACAATGGCGATATGCAAATCAGCTCTGACCCTGTGCCCCATGGGAACAGTCCAGTCCGAACTACAAAAGCCATGTCCTTCCCAGAACGGAATCAAGCATCCGAGGACCGGACCGGTTTCGAGGTAACACCTCTCATCAGCCCGGCTAGCTTGACTCCAGTGGTGTGGAGTACCTGGGACCCACGTCTGAGCATCCCCAGCGCACTTATGGCGGAATTTGCAAACAAAACAGGTGATGGACCGAATGTGGATCAATGTCACACATTCATCCCAGTCCAAAGATCTGGGCCCAAATCCATCGTTTTTTTGCACTCCACACCACCCTGGGTTGGACAATGGCGATATGCAAATCAGCTCTGACCCTGTGCCCCATGGGAACAGTCCAGTCCGAACTACAAAAGCCATGTCCTTCCCAGAACGGAATCAAGCATCCGAGGACCGGACCGGTTTCGAGGTAACACCTCTCATCAGCCCGGCTAGCTTGACTGCAGTGGTGTGGAGTGCCTGGGACCCACGTCTGAGCATCCCCAGCGCACTTATGGCGGAATTTGCAAACAAAACAGGTGATGGACCGAATGTGGATCAATGTCACACATTCATCCCAGTCCAAAGATCTGGGCCCAAATCCATCATTTTTTTGCACTCCACACCACCCTGGGTTAGACAATGGCGATATGCAAATCAGCTCTGACCCTGTGCCCCATGGGAACAGTCCAGTCCGAACTACAAAAGCCATGTCCTTTCCAGAACGGAATCAAGCATCCGAGGACCGGACCGGTTTCGAGGTAACACCTCTCATCAGCCCGGCTAGCTTGACTCCAGTGGTGTGGAGTGCCTGGGACCCACGTCTGAGCATCCCCAGCGCACTTATGGCGGAATTTGCAAACAAAACAGGTGATGGACCGAATGTGGATCAATGTCACACATTCATCCCAGTCCAAAGATCTGGGCCCAAATCCATCGTTTTTTTGCACTCCACACCACCCTGGGTTAGACAATGGCGATATGCAAATCAGCTCTGACCCTGTGCCCCATGGGAACAGTCCAGTCCGAACTACAAAAGCCATGTCCTTCCCAGAACGGAATCAAGCATCCGAGGACCGGACCGGTTTCGAGGTAACACCTCTCATCAGCCCGGCTAGCTTGACTCCAGTGGTGTGGAGTGCCTGGGACCCACGTCTGAGCATCCCCAGCGCACTTATGGCGGAATTTGGAAACAAAACAGGTGATGGACCGAATGTGGATCAATGTCACACATTCATCCCAGTCCAAAGATCTGGGCCCAAATCCATCGTTTTTTTGCACTCCACACCACCCTGGGTTAGACAATGGCGATATGCAAATCAGCTCTGACCCTGTGCCCCATGGGAACAGTCCAGTCCGAACTACAAAAGCCATGTCCTTCCCAGAACGGAACCAAGCATCCGAGGACCGGACCGGTTTCGAGGTAACACCTCTCATCAGCCCGGCTAGCTTGACTCAGGTGGTGTGGAGTGCCTGGGACCCACGTCTGAGCATCCCCAGCGCACTTATGGCGGAATTTGCAAACAAAACAGGTGATGGACCGAATGTGGATCAATGTCACACATTCATCCCAGTCCAAAGATCTGGGCCCAAATCCATCGTTTTTTTGCACTCCACACCACCCTGGGTTAGACAATGGCGATATGCAAATCAGCTCTGACCCTGTGCCCCATGGGAACAGTCCAGTCCGAACTACAAAAGCCATGTCCTTCCCAGAACGGAATCAAGCATCCGAGGACCGGACCGGTTTCGAGGTAACACCTCATCAGCCCGGCTAGCTTGACTCCAGTGGTGTGGAGTGCCTGGGACCCCGTCTGAGCATCCCCAGCGCACTTATAGCGGAATTTGCAAACAAAACAGGTGATGGACCGAATGTGGATCAATGTCACACATTCATCCCAGTCCAAAGATCTGGGCCCGAATCCATCATTTTTTTGCACTCCACACCACCCTGGGTTAGACAATGGCGATATGCAAATCAGCTCTGACCCTGTGCCCCATGGGAACAGTCCAGTCCAAACTACAAAAGCCATGTCCTTCCCAGAACGGAATCAAGCATCCGAGGACCGGACCGGTTTCGAGGTAACACCTCTCATCAGCCCGGCTAGCTTGACTCCAGTGGTGTGGAGTGCCTGGGACCCACGTCTGAGCATCCCCAGCGCACTTATGGCGGAATTTGCAAACAAAACAGGTGATGGACCGAATGTGGATCAATGTCACACATTCATCCCAGTCCAAAGATCTGGGCCCAAATCCATCGTTTTTTTGCACTCCACACCACCCTGGGTTAGACAATGGCGATATGCAAATCAGCTCTGACCCTGTGCCCCATGGGAACAGTCCAGTCCGAACTACAAAAGCCATGTCCTTCCCAGAACGGAATCAAGCTTCCGAGGACCGGACCGGTTTCGAGGTAACACCTCTCATCAGCCCGGCTAGCTTGACTCCAGTGGTGTGGAGTGCCTGGGACCCACGTCTGAGCATCCCCAGCGCACTTATGGCGGAATTTGCAAACAAAACAGGTGATGGACCGAATGTGGATCAATGTCACACATTCATCCCAGTCCAAAGATCTGGGCCCAAATCCATCGTTTTTTTGCACTCCACACCACCCTGGGTTAGAAAATGACGATATGCAAATCAGCTCTGACCCTGTGCCCCATGGGAACAGTCCAGTCCGAAATACAAGAGCCATGTCCTTCCCAGAACGGAATCAAGCATCCGAGGACCGGACCAGTTTCGAGGTAACACCTCTCATCAGCCCGGCTAGCTTGACTCCAGTGGTGTGGAGTGCCTGGGACCCACGTCTGAGCATCCCCAGCGCACTTATGGCGGAATTTGCAAACAAAACAGGTGATGGACCGAATGTGGATCAATTTCACACATTCATCCCAGTCCAAAGATCTGGGCCCAAATCCATCGTTTTTTTGCACTCCACACCACCCTGGGTTAGACAATGGCGATATGCAAATCAGCTCTGACCCTGTGCCCCATGGGAACAGTCCAGTCCGAACTACAAAAGCCATGTCCTTCCCAGAACGGAATCAAGCATCCGAGGACCGGACCGGTTTCGAGGTAACACCTCTCATCAGCCCGGCTAGCTTGACTCCAGTGGTGTGGAGTGCCTGGGACCCACGTCTGAGCATCCCCAGCGCACTTATGGCGGAATTTGCAAACAAAACAGGTGATGGACCGAATGTGGATCAATGTCACACATTCATCCCAGTCCAAAGATCTGGGCCCAAATCCATCGGTTTTTTGCACTCCACACCACCCTGGGTTAGACAATGGCGATATGCAAATCAGCTCTGACCCTGTGCCCCATGGGAACAGTCCAGTCCGAACTACAAAAGCCATGTCCTTCCCAGAACGGAATCAAGCATCCGAGGACCGGACCGGTTTCGAGGTAACACCTCTCATCAGCCCGGCTAGCTTGACTCCAGTGGTGTGGAGTGCCTGGGACCCACGTCTGAGCATCCCCAGCGCACTTATGGCGGTATTTGCAAACAAAACAGGTGATGGACCGAATGTGGATCAATGTCACACATTCATCCCAGTCCAAAGATCTGGGCCCAAATCCATTGTTTTTTTGCACTCCACACCACCCTGGGTTAGACAATGGCGATATGCAAATCAGCTCTGACCCTGTGCCCCATGGGAACAGTCCAGTCCGAACTACAAAAGCCATGTCCTTCCCAGAACGGAATCAAGCATCCGAGGACCGGACCGGTTTCGAGGTAACACCTCTCATCAGCCCGGCTAGCTTGACTCCAGTGGTGTGGAGTGCCTGGGACCCACGTCTGAGCATCCCCAGCGCACTTATGGCGGAATTAGCAAACAAAACAGGTGATGGACCGAATGTGGATCAATGTCACACATTCATCCCAGTCCAAAGATCTGGGCCCAAATCCATCGTTATTTTGCACTCCACACCACCCTGGGTTAGACAATGACGATATGCAAATCAGCTCTGACCCTGTGCCCCATGGGAACAGTCCAGTCGAACTACAAAAGCCATGTCCTTCCCAGAACGGAATCAAGCATCCGAGGACCGGACCGGTTTCGAGGTAACACCTCTCATCAGCCCGGCTAGCTTGACTCCAGTGGTGTGGAGTGCCTGGGACCCACGTCTGAGCATCCCCAGCGCACTTATGGCGGAATTTGCAAACAAAACAGGTGATGGACCGAATGTGGATCAATGTCACACATTCATCCCAGTCCAAAGATCTGGGCCCAAATCCATCGTTTTTTTGCACTCCACACCACCCTGGGTTAGACAATGGCGATATGCAAATCAGCTCTGACCCTGTGCCCCATGGGAACAGTCCAGTCCGAACTACAAAAGCCATGTCCTTCCCAGAACGGAATCAAGCATCCGAGGACCGGACCGGTTTCGAGGTAACACCTCTCATCAGCCCGGCTTGCTTGACTCCAGTGGTGTGGAGTGCCTGGGACCCACGTCTGAGCATCCCCAGCGCACTTATGGCGGAATTTGGAAACAAAACAGGTGATGGACCGAATGTGGATCAATGTCACACATTCATCCCAGTCCAAAGATCTGGGCCCAAATCCATCGTTTTTTTGCACTCCACACCACCCTGGGTTAGACAATGGCGATATGCAAATCAGCTCTGACCCTGTGCCCCATGGGAACAGTCCAGTCCGAACTACAAAAGCCATGTCCTTCCCAGAACGGAATCAAGCATCCGAGGACCGGACCGGTTTCGAGGTAACACCTCTCATCAGCCCGGCTAGCTTGACTCCAGTGGTGTGGAGTGCCTGGGACCCACGTCTGAGCATCCCCAGCGCACTTATGGCGGAATTTGCAAACAAAACAGGTGATGGACCGAATGTGGATCAATGTCACACATTCATCCCAGTCCAAAGATCTGGGCCCAAATCCATCGTTTTTTTGCACTCCACACCACCCTGGGTTAGACAATGGCGATATGCAAATCAGCTCTGACCCTGTGCCCCATGGGAACAGTCCAGTCCGAACTACAAAAGCCATGTCCTTCCCAGAACGGAATCAAGCATCCGAGGACCGGACCGGTTTCGAGGTAACACCTCTCATCAGCCCGGCTAGCTTGACTCCAGTGGTGTGGAGTGCCTGGGACCCACGTCTGAGCATCCCCAGCGCACTTATGGCGGAATTTGCAAACAAAACAGGTGATGGACCGAATGTGGATCAATGTCACACATTCATCCCAGTCCAAAGATCTGGGCCCAAATCCATCGTTTTTTTGCACTCCACACCACCCTGGGTTAGACAATGACGATATGCAAATCAGCTCTGACCCTGTGCCCCATGGGAACAGTCCAGTCCGAACTACAAAAGCCATGTCCTTCCCAGAACGGAATCAAGCATCCGAGGACCGGACCGGTTTCGAGGTAACACCTCTCATCAGCCCGGCTAGCTTGACTCCAGTGGTGTGGAGTGCCTGGGACCCACGTCTGAGCATCCCCAGCGCACTTATGGCAGAATTTGCAAACAAAACAGGTGATGGACCAAATGTGGCTCAATGTCACACATTCATCCCAGTCCAAAGATCTGGGCCCAAATCCATTGTTATTTTGCACTCCACACCACCCTGGGTTAGACAATGGCGATATGCAAATCAGCTCTGACCCTGTGCCCCATGGGAACAGTCCAGTCCGAACTACAAAAGCCATGTCCTTCCCAGAACGGAATCAAGCATCCGAGGACCGGACCGGTTTCTAGGTAACACCTCTCATCAGCCCGGCTAGCTTGACTCCAGTGGTGTGGAGTGCCTGGGACCCACGTCTGAGCATCCCCAGCGCACTTATGGCGGAATTTGCAAACAAAACAGGTGATGGACCGAATGTGGATCAATGTCACACATTCATCCCAGTCCAAAGATCTGGGCCCAAATCCATCGTTTTTTTGCACTCCACACCACCCTGGGTTAGACAATGGCGATATGCAAATCAGCTCTGACCCTGTGCCCCATGGGAACAGTCCAGTGCGAACTACAAAAGCCATGTCCTTTCCAGAACGGAATCAAGCATCCGAGGACCGGACCGGTTTCGAGGTAACACCTCATCAGACCGGCTAGCTTGACTCCAGTGGTGTGGAGTGCCTGGGACCCACGTCTGAGCATCCCCAGCGCACTTATGGCGGAATTTGCAAACAAAACAGGTGATGGACCGAATGTGGATCAATGTCACACATTCATCCCAGTCCAAAGATCTGGGCCCAAATCCATCGTTTTTTTGCACTCCACACCACCCTGGGTTAGACAATGGCGATATGCAAATCAGCTCTGACCCTGTGCCCCATGGGAACAGTCCAGTCCGAACTACAAAAGCCATGTCCTTCCCAGAACGGAACCAAGCATCCGAGGACCGGACCGGTTTCGAGGTAACACCTCTCATCAGCCCGGCTAGCTTGACTCAGGTGGTGTGGAGTGCCTGGGACCCACGTCTGAGCATCCCCAGCGCACTTATGGCGGAATTTGCAAACAAAACAGGTGATGGACCGAATGTGGATCAATGTCACACATTCATCCCAGTCCAAAGATCTGGGCCCAAATCCATCGTTTTTTTGCACTCCACACCACCCTGGGTTAGACAATGGCGATATGCAAATCAGCTCTGACCCTGTGCCCCATGGGAACTGTCCAGTCCGAACTACAAAAGCCATGGCCTTCCCAGAACGGAATCAAGCATCCGAGGACCGGACCGGTTTCGAGGTAACACCTCATCAGCCCGGCTAGCTTGACTCCAGTGGTGTGGAGTGCCTGGGACCCCCGTCTGAGCATCCCCAGCGCACTTATAGCGGAATTTGCAAGCAAAACAGGTGATGGACCGAATGTGGATCAATGTCACACATTCATCCCAGTCCAAAGATCTGGGCCCAAATCCATCATTTTTTTGCACTCCACACCACCCTGGGTTAGACAGGGGCGATATGCAAATCAGCTCTGACCCTGTGCCCCATGGGAACAGTCCAGTCCAAACTACAAAAGCCATGTCCTTCCCAGAACGGAATCAAGCATCCGAGGACCGGACCGGTTTCGAGGTAACACCTCTCATCAGCCCGGCTAGCTTGACTCCAGTGGTGTGGAGTGCCTGGGACCCACGTCTGAGCATCCCCAGCGCACTTATGGCGGAATTTGCAAACAAAACAGGTGATGGACCGAATGTGGATCAATGTCACACATTCATCCCAGTCCAAAGATCTGGGCCCAAATCCATCGTTTTTTTGCACTCCACACCACCCTGGGTTAGACAATGGCGATATGCAAATCAGCTCTGACCCTGTGCCCCATGGGAACAGTCCAGTCCGAACTACAAAAGCCATGTCCTTCCCAGAACGGAATCAAGCATCCGAGGACCGGACCGGTTTCGAGGTAACACCTCTCATCAGCCCGGCTAGCTTGACTCCAGTGGTGTGGAGTGCCTGGGACCCACGTCTGAGCATCCCCAGCGCACTTATGGCGGAATTTGCAAACAAAACAGGTGATGGACCGAATGTGGATCAATGTCACACATTCATCCCAGTCCAAAGATCTGGGCCCAAATCCATCGTTTTTTTGCACTCCACACCACCCTGGGTTAGACAATGACGATATGCAAATCAGCTCTGACCCTGTGCCCCATGGGAACAGTCCAGTCCGAACTACAAGAGCCATGTCCTTCCCAGAACGGAATCAAGCATCCGAGGACCGGACCAGTTTCGAGGTAACACCTCTCATCAGCCCGGCTAGCTTGACTCCAGTGGTGTGGAGTGCCTGGGACCCACGTCTGAGCATCCCCAGCGCACTTATGGCGGAATTTGCAAACAAAACAGGTGATGGACCGAATGTGGATCAATTTCACACATTCATCCCAGTCCAAAGATCTGGGCCCAAATCCGTCGTTTTTTTGCACTCCACACCACCCTGGGTTAGACAATGGCGATATGCAAATCAGCTCTGACCCTGTGCCCCATGGGAACAGTCCAGTCCGAACTACAAAAGCCATGTCCTTCCCAGAACGGAATCAAGCATCCGAGGACCGGACCGGTTTCGAGGTAACACCTCTCATCAGCCCGGCTAGCTTGACTCCAGTGGTGTGGAGTGCCTGGGACCCACGTCTGAGCATCCCCAGCGCACTTATGGCGGAATTTGGAAACAAAACAGGTGATGGACCGAATGTGGATCGATGTCACACATTCATCCCAGTCCAAAGATCTGGGCCCAAATCCATCGTTTTTTTGCACTCCACACCACCCTGGGTTAGACAATGGCGATATGCAAATCAGCTCTGACCCTGTGCCCCATGGGAACAGTCCAGTCCGAACTACAAAAGCCATGTCCTTCCCAGAACGGAATCAAGCATCCGAGGACCGGACCGGTTTCGAGGTAACACCTCATCAGCCCGGCTAGCTTGACTCCAGTGGTGTGGAGTGCCTGGGACCCCCGTCTGAGCATCCCCAGCGCACTTATAGCGGAATTTGCAAACAAAACAGGTGATGGACCGAATGTGGATCAATGTCACACATTCATCCCAGTCCAAAGATCTGGGCCCAAATCCATCATTTTTTTGCACTCCACACCACCCTGGGTTAGACAATGGCGATATGCAAATCAGCTCTGACCCTGTGCCCCATGGGAACAGTCCAGTCCAAACTACAAAAGCCATGTCCTTCCCAGAACGGAATCAAGCATCCGAGGACCGGACCGGTTTCGAGGTAACACCTCTCATCAGCCCGGCTAGCTTGACTCCAGTGGTGTGGAGTGCCTGGGACCCACGTCTGAGCATCCCCAGCGCACTTATGGCGGAATTTGCAAACAAAACAGGTGATGGACCGAATGTGGATCAATGTCACACATTCATCCCAGTCCAAAGATCTGGGCCCAAATCCATCGTTTTTTTGCACTCCACACCACCCTGGGTTAGACAATGGCGATATGCAAATCAGCTCTGACCCTGTGCCCCATGGGAACAGTCCAGTCCGAACTACAAAAGCCATGTCCTTCCCAGAACGGAATCAAGCATCCGAGGACCGGACCGGTTTCGAGGTAACACCTCTCATCAGCCCAGCTAGCTTGACTCCAGTGGTGTGGAGTGCCTGGGACCCACGTCTGAGCATCCCCAGCGCACTTATGGCGGAATTTGCAAACAAAACAGGTGATGGACCGAATGTGGATCAATGTCACACATTCATCCCAGTCCAAAGATCTGGGCCCAAATCCGTCGTTTTTTTGCACTCCACACCACCCTGGGTTAGACAATGGCGATATGCAAATCAGCTCTGACCCTGTGCCCCATGGGAACAGTCCAGTCCGAACTACAAAAGCCATGTCCTTCCCAGAACGGAATCAAGCATCCGAGGACCGGACCGGTTTCGAGGTAACACCTCTCATCAGCCCGGCTAGCTTGACTCCAGTGGTGTGGAGTGCCTGGGACCCACGTCTGAGCATCCCCAGCGCACTTATGGCGGAATTTGCAAACAAAACAGGTGATGGACCGAATGTGGATCAATGTCACACATTCATCCCAGTCCAAAGATCTGGGCCCAAATCCATCGTTTTTTTGCACTCCACACCACCCTGGGTTAGACAATGACGATATGCAAATCAGCTCTGACCCTGTGCCCCATGGGAACAGTCCAGTCCGAACTACAAAAGCCATGTCCTTCCCAGAACGGAATCAAGCATCCGAGGACCGGACCGGTTTCGAGGTAACACCTCTCATCAGCCCGGCTAGCTTGACTCCAGTGGTGTGGAGTGCCTGGGACCCACGTCTGAGCATCCCCAGCGCACTTATGGCAGAATTTGCAAACAAAACAGGTGATGGACCAAATGTGGATCAATGTCACACATTCATCCCAGTCCAAAGATCTGGGCCCAAATCCATCGTTTATTTGCACTCCACACCACCCTGGGTTGGACAATGGCGATATGCAAATCAGCTCTGACCCTGTGCCCCATGGGAACAGTCCAGTCCGAACTACAAAAGCCATGTCCTTCCCAGAACGGAATCAAGCATCCGAGGACCGGACCGGTTTCGAGGTAACACCTCTCATCAGCCCGGCTAGCTTGACTCCAGTGGTGTGGAGTGCCTGGGACCCACGTCTGAGCATCCCCAGCGCACTTATGGCGGAATTTGCAAACAAAACAGGTGATGGACCGAATGTGGATCACTGTCACACATTCATCCCAGTCCAAAGATCTGGGCCCAAATCCATCGTTTTTTTGCACTCCACACCACCCTGGGTTAGACAATGGCGATATGCAAATCAGCTCTGACCCTGTGCCCCATGGGAACAGTCCAGTCCGAACTACAAAAGCAATGTCCTTCCCAGAACGGAATCAAGCATCCGAGGACCGGACCGGTTTCGAGGTAACACCTCTCATCAGCCCGGCTAGCTTGACTCCAGTGGTGTGGAGTGCCTGGGACCCACGTCTGAGCATCCCCAGCGCACTTATGGCGGAATTTGCAAACAAAACAGGTGATGGACCGAATGTGGATCAATGTCACACATTCATCCCAGTCCAAAGATCTGGGCCCAAATCCATCGTTTTTTTGCACTCCACACCACCCTGGGTTAGACAATGGCGATATGCAAATCAGCTCTGACCCTGTGCCCCATGGGAACAGTCCAGTCCGAACTACAAAAGCCATGTCCTTCCCAGAACGGAATCAAGCATCCGAGGACCGGACCGGTTTCGAGGTAACACCTCTCATCAGCCCGGCTAGCTTGACTCCAGTGGTGTGGAGTGCCTGGGACCCACGTCTGAGCATCCCCAGCGCACTTATGGCGGAATTTGCAAACAAAACAGGTGATGGACCGAATGTGGATCAATGTCACACATTCATCCCAGTCCAAAGATCTGGGCCCAAATCCATTGTTTTTTTGTACTCCACACCACCCTGGGTTAGACAATGGCGATATGCAAATCAGCTCTGACCCTGTGCCCCATGGGAACAGTCCAGTGCGAACTACAAAAGCCATGTCCTTTCCAGAACGGAATCAAGCATCCGAGGACCGGACCGGTTTCGAGGTAACACCTCATCAGACCGGCTAGCTTGACTCCAGTGGTGTGGAGTGCCTGGGACCCACGTCTGAGCATCCCCAGCGCACTTATGGCGGAATTTGCAAACAAAACAGGTGATGGACCGAATGTGGATCAATGTCACACATTCATCCCAGTCCAAAGATCTGGGCCCAAATCCATCGTTTTTTTGCACTCCACACCACCCTGGGTTAGACAATGGCGATATGCAAATCAGCTCTGACCCTGTGCCCCATGGGAACAGTCCAGTCCGAACTACAAAAGCCATGTCCTTCCCAGAACGGAATCAAGCATCCGAGGACCGGACCGGTTTCGAGGTAACACCTCTCATCAGCCCGGCTAGCTTGACTCCAGTGGTGTGGAGTGCCTGGGACCCACGTCTGAGCATCCCCAGCGCACTTATGGCGGAATTTGGAAACAAAACAGGTGATGTACCGAATGTGGATCAATGTCACACATTCATCCCAGTCCAAAGATCTGGGCCCAAATCCATCGTTTTTTTGCACTCCACACCACCCTGGGTTAGACAATGACGATATGCAAATCAGCTCTGACCCTGTGCCCCATGGGAACAGTCCAGTCCGAACTACAAAAGCCATGTCCTTCCCAGAACGGAATCAAGCATCCGAGGACCGGACCGGTTTCGAGGTAACACCTCTCATCAGCCCGGCTAGCTTGACTCCAGTGGTGTGGAGTGCCTGGGACCCACGTCTGAGCATCCCCAGCGCACTTATGGCGGAATTTGGAAACAAAACAGGTGATGTACCGAATGTGGATCAATGTCACACATTCATCCCAGTCCAAAGATCTGGGCCCAAATCCATCGTTTTTTTGCACTCCACACCACCCTGGGTTAGACAATGACGATATGCAAATCAGCTCTGACCCTGTGCCCCATGGGAACAGTCCAGTCCGAACTACAAAAGCCATGTCCTTCCCAGAACGGAATCAAGCATCCGAGGACCGGACCGGTTTCGAGGTAACACCTCTCATCAGCCCGGCTAGCTTGACTCCAGTGGTGTGGAGTGCCTGGGACCCACGTCTGAGCATCCCCAGCGCACTTATGGCAGAATTTGCAAACAAAACAGGTGATGGACCAAATGTGGATCAATGTCACACATTCATCCCAGTCCAAAGATCTGGGCCCAAATCCATCGTTTTTTTGCACTCCACACCACCCTGGGTTAGACAATGGCGATATGCAAATCAGCTCTGACCCTGTGCCCCATGGGAACAGTCCAGTCCGAACTACAAAAGCCATGTCCTTCCCAGAACGGAATCAAGCATCCGAGGACCGGACCGGTTTCGAGGTAACACCTCTCATCAGCCCGGCTAGCTTGACTCCAGTGGTGTGGAGTACCTGGGACCCACGTCTGAGCATCCCCAGCGCACTTATGGCGGAATTTGCAAACAAAACAGGTGATGGACCGAATGTGGATCAATGTCACACATTCATCCCAGTCCAAAGATCTGGGCCCAAATCCATCGTTTTTTTGCACTCCACACCACCCTGGGTTGGACAATGGCGATATGCAAATCAGCTCTGACCCTGTGCCCCATGGGAACAGTCCAGTCCGAACTACAAAAGCCATGTCCTTCCCAGAACGGAATCAAGCATCCGAGGACCGGACCGGTTTCGAGGTAACACCTCTCATCAGCCCGGCTAGCTTGACTGCAGTGGTGTGGAGTGCCTGGGACCCACGTCTGAGCATCCCCAGCGCACTTATGGCGGAATTTGCAAACAAAACAGGTGATGGACCGAATGTGGATCAATGTCACACATTCATCCCAGTCCAAAGATCTGGGCCCAAATCCATCATTTTTTTGCACTCCACACCACCCTGGGTTAGACAATGGCGATATGCAAATCAGCTCTGACCCTGTGCCCCATGGGAACAGTCCAGTCCGAACTACAAAAGCCATGTCCTTTCCAGAACGGAATCAAGCATCCGAGGACCGGACCGGTTTCGAGGTAACACCTCTCATCAGCCCGGCTAGCTTGACTCCAGTGGTGTGGAGTGCCTGGGACCCACGTCTGAGCATCCCCAGCGCACTTATGGCGGAATTTGCAAACAAAACAGGTGATGGACCGAATGTGGATCAATGTCACACATTCATCCCAGTCCAAAGATCTGGGCCCAAATCCATCGTTTTTTTGCACTCCACACCACCCTGGGTTAGACAATGGCGATATGCAAATCAGCTCTGACCCTGTGCCCCATGGGAACAGTCCAGTCCGAACTACAAAAGCCATGTCCTTCCCAGAACGGAATCAAGCATCCGAGGACCGGACCGGTTTCGAGGTAACACCTCTCATCAGCCCGGCTAGCTTGACTCCAGTGGTGTGGAGTGCCTGGGACCCACGTCTGAGCATCCCCAGCGCACTTATGGCGGAATTTGGAAACAAAACAGGTGATGGACCGAATGTGGATCAATGTCACACATTCATCCCAGTCCAAAGATCTGGGCCCAAATCCATCGTTTTTTTGCACTCCACACCACCCTGGGTTAGACAATGGCGATATGCAAATCAGCTCTGACCCTGTGCCCCATGGGAACAGTCCAGTCCGAACTACAAAAGCCATGTCCTTCCCAGAACGGAACCAAGCATCCGAGGACCGGACCGGTTTCGAGGTAACACCTCTCATCAGCCCGGCTAGCTTGACTCAGGTGGTGTGGAGTGCCTGGGACCCACGTCTGAGCATCCCCAGCGCACTTATGGCGGAATTTGCAAACAAAACAGGTGATGGACCGAATGTGGATCAATGTCACACATTCATCCCAGTCCAAAGATCTGGGCCCAAATCCATCGTTTTTTTGCACTCCACACCACCCTGGGTTAGACAATGGCGATATGCAAATCAGCTCTGACCCTGTGCCCCATGGGAACAGTCCAGTCCGAACTACAAAAGCCATGTCCTTCCCAGAACGGAATCAAGCATCCGAGGACCGGACCGGTTTCGAGGTAACACCTCATCAGCCCGGCTAGCTTGACTCCAGTGGTGTGGAGTGCCTGGGACCCCCGTCTGAGCATCCCCAGCGCACTTATAGCGGAATTTGCAAACAAAACAGGTGATGGACCGAATGTGGATCAATGTCACACATTCATCCCAGTCCAAAGATCTGGGCCCGAATCCATCATTTTTTTGCACTCCACACCACCCTGGGTTAGACAATGGCGATATGCAAATCAGCTCTGACCCTGTGCCCCATGGGAACAGTCCAGTCCAAACTACAAAAGCCATGTCCTTCCCAGAACGGAATCAAGCATCCGAGGACCGGACCGGTTTCGAGGTAACACCTCTCATCAGCCCGGCTAGCTTGACTCCAGTGGTGTGGAGTGCCTGGGACCCACGTCTGAGCATCCCCAGCGCACTTATGGCGGAATTTGCAAACAAAACAGGTGATGGACCGAATGTGGATCAATGTCACACATTCATCCCAGTCCAAAGATCTGGGCCCAAATCCATCGTTTTTTTGCACTCCACACCACCCTGGGTTAGACAATGGCGATATGCAAATCAGCTCTGACCCTGTGCCCCATGGGAACAGTCCAGTCCGAACTACAAAAGCCATGTCCTTCCCAGAACGGAATCAAGCTTCCGAGGACCGGACCGGTTTCGAGGTAACACCTCTCATCAGCCCGGCTAGCTTGACTCCAGTGGTGTGGAGTGCCTGGGACCCACGTCTGAGCATCCCCAGCGCACTTATGGCGGAATTTGCAAACAAAACAGGTGATGGACCGAATGTGGATCAATGTCACACATTCATCCCAGTCCAAAGATCTGGGCCCAAATCCATCGTTTTTTTGCACTCCACACCACCCTGGGTTAGACAATGACGATATGCAAATCAGCTCTGACCCTGTGCCCCATGGGAACAGTCCAGTCCGAAATACAAGAGCCATGTCCTTCCCAGAACGGAATCAAGCATCCGAGGACCGGACCAGTTTCGAGGTAACACCTCTCATCAGCCCGGCTAGCTTGACTCCAGTGGTGTGGAGTGCCTGGGACCCACGTCTGAGCATCCCCAGCGCACTTATGGCGGAATTTGCAAACAAAACAGGTGATGGACCGAATGTGGATCAATTTCACACATTCATCCCAGTCCAAAGATCTGGGCCCAAATCCATCGTTTTTTTGCACTCCACACCACCCTGGGTTAGACAATGGCGATATGCAAATCAGCTCTGACCCTGTGCCCCATGGGAACAGTCCAGTCCGAACTACAAAAGCCATGTCCTTCCCAGAACGGAATCAAGCATCCGAGGACCGGACCGGTTTCGAGGTAACACCTCTCATCAGCCCGGCTAGCTTGACTCCAGTGGTGTGGAGTGCCTGGGACCCACGTCTGAGCATCCCCAGCGCACTTATGGCGGAATTTGCAAACAAAACAGGTGATGGACCGAATGTGGATCAATGTCACACATTCATCCCAGTCCAAAGATCTGGGCCCAAATCCATCGTTTTTTTGCACTCCACACCACCCTGGGTTAGACAATGGCGATATGCAAATCAGCTCTGACCCTGTGCCCCATGGGAACAGTCCAGTCCGAACTACAAAAGCCATGTCCTTCCCAGAACGGAATCAAGCATCCGAGGACCGGACCGGTTTCGAGGTAACACCTCTCATCAGCCCGGCTAGCTTGACTCCAGTGGTGTGGAGTGCCTGGGACCCACGTCTGAGCATCCCCAGCGCACTTATGGCGGTATTTGCAAACAAAACAGGTGATGGACCGAATGTGGATCAATGTCACACATTCATCCCAGTCCAAAGATCTGGGCCCAAATCCATTGTTTTTTTGCACTCCACACCACCCTGGGTTAGACAATGGCGATATGCAAATCAGCTCTGACCCTGTGCCCCATGGGAACAGTCCAGTCCGAACTACAAAAGCCATGTCCTTCCCAGAACGGAATCAAGCATCCGAGGACCGGACCGGTTTCGAGGTAACACCTCTCATCAGCCCGGCTAGCTTGACTCCAGTGGTGTGGAGTGCCTGGGACCCACGTCTGAGCATCCCCAGCGCACTTATGGCGGAATTAGCAAACAAAACAGGTGATGGACCGAATGTGGATCAATGTCACACATTCATCCCAGTCCAAAGATCTGGGCCCAAATCCATCGTTATTTTGCACTCCACACCACCCTGGGTTAGACAATGACGATATGCAAATCAGCTCTGACCCTGTGCCCCATGGGAACAGTCCAGTCCGAACTACAAAAGCCATGTCCTTCCCAGAACGGAATCAAGCATCCGAGGACCGGACCGGTTTCGAGGTAACACCTCTCATCAGCCCGGCTAGCTTGACTCCAGTGGTGTGGAGTGCCTGGGACCCACGTCTGAGCATCCCCAGCGCACTTATGGCGGAATTTGCAAACAAAACAGGTGATGGACCGAATGTGGATCAATGTCACACATTCATCCCAGTCCAAAGATCTGGGCCCAAATCCATCGTTTTTTTGCACTCCACACCACCCTGGGTTAGACAATGGCGATATGCAAATCAGCTCTGACCCTGTGCCCCATGGGAACAGTCCAGTCCGAACTACAAAAGCCATGTCCTTCCCAGAACGGAATCAAGCATCCGAGGACCGGACCGGTTTCGAGGTAACACCTCTCATCAGCCCGGCTTGCTTGACTCCAGTGGTGTGGAGTGCCTGGGACCCACGTCTGAGCATCCCCAGCGCACTTATGGCGGAATTTGGAAACAAAACAGGTGATGGACCGAATGTGGATCAATGTCACACATTCATCCCAGTCCAAAGATCTGGGCCCAAATCCATCGTTTTTTTGCACTCCACACCACCCTGGGTTAGACAATGGCGATATGCAAATCAGCTCTGACCCTGTGCCCCATGGGAACAGTCCAGTCCGAACTACAAAAGCCATGTCCTTCCCAGAACGGAATCAAGCATCCGAGGACCGGACCGGTTTCGAGGTAACACCTCTCATCAGCCCGGCTAGCTTGACTCCAGTGGTGTGGAGTGCCTGGGACCCACGTCTGAGCATCCCCAGCGCACTTATGGCGGAATTTGCAAACAAAACAGGTGATGGACCGAATGTGGATCAATGTCACACATTCATCCCAGTCCAAAGATCTGGGCCCAAATCCATCGTTTTTTTGCACTCCACACCACCCTGGGTTAGACAATGGCGATATGCAAATCAGCTCTGACCCTGTGCCCCATGGGAACAGTCCAGTCCGAACTACAAAAGCCATGTCCTTCCCAGAACGGAATCAAGCATCCGAGGACCGGACCGGTTTCGAGGTAACACCTCTCATCAGCCCGGCTAGCTTGACTCCAGTGGTGTGGAGTGCCTGGGACCCACGTCTGAGCATCCCCAGCGCACTTATGGCGGAATTTGCAAACAAAACAGGTGATGGACCGAATGTGGATCAATGTCACACATTCATCCCAGTCCAAAGATCTGGGCCCAAATCCATCGTTTTTTTGCACTCCACACCACCCTGGGTTAGACAATGACGATATGCAAATCAGCTCTGACCCTGTGCCCCATGGGAACAGTCCAGTCCGAACTACAAAAGCCATGTCCTTCCCAGAACGGAATCAAGCATCCGAGGACTGGACCGGTTTCGAGGTAACACCTCTCATCAGCCCGGCTAGCTTGACTCCAGTGGTGTGGAGTGCCTGGGACCCACGTCTGAGCATCCCCAGCGCACTTATGGCAGAATTTGCAAACAAAACAGGTGATGGACCAAATGTGGCTCAATGTCACACATTCATCCCAGTCCAAAGATCTGGGCCCAAATCCATTGTTATTTTGCACTCCACACCACCCTGGGTTAGACAATGGCGATATGCAAATCAGCTCTGACCCTGTGCCCCATGGGAACAGTCCAGTCCGAACTACAAAAGCCATGTCCTTCCCAGAACGGAATCAAGCATCCGAGGACCGGACCGGTTTCTAGGTAACACCTCTCATCAGCCCGGCTAGCTTGACTCCAGTGGTGTGGAGTGCCTGGGACCCACGTCTGAGCATCCCCAGCGCACTTATGGCGGAATTTGCAAACAAAACAGGTGATGGACCGAATGTGGATCAATGTCACACATTCATCCCAGTCCAAAGATCTGGGCCCAAATCCATCGTTTTTTTGCACTCCACACCACCCTGGGTTAGACAATGGCGATATGCAAATCAGCTCTGACCCTGTGCCCCATGGGAACAGTCCAGTGCGAACTACAAAAGCCATGTCCTTTCCAGAACGGAATCAAGCATCCGAGGACCGGACCGGTTTCGAGGTAACACCTCATCAGACCGGCTAGCTTGACTCCAGTGGTGTGGAGTGCCTGGGACCCACGTCTGAGCATCCCCAGCGCACTTATGGCGGAATTTGCAAACAAAACAGGTGATGGACCGAATGTGGATCAATGTCACACATTCATCCCAGTCCAAAGATCTGGGCCCAAATCCATCGTTTTTTTGCACTCCACACCACCCTGGGTTAGACAATGGCGATATGCAAATCAGCTCTGACCCTGTGCCCCATGGGAACAGTCCAGTCCGAACTACAAAAGCCATGTCCTTCCCAGAACGGAACCAAGCATCCGAGGACCGGACCGGTTTCGAGGTAACACCTCTCATCAGCCCGGCTAGCTTGACTCAGGTGGTGTGGAGTGCCTGGGACCCACGTCTGAGCATCCCCAGCGCACTTATGGCGGAATTTGCAAACAAAACAGGTGATGGACCGAATGTGGATCAATGTCACACATTCATCCCAGTCCAAAGATCTGGGCCCAAATCCATCGTTTTTTTGCACTCCACACCACCCTGGGTTAGACAATGGCGATATGCAAATCAGCTCTGACCCTGTGCCCCATGGGAACTGTCCAGTCCGAACTACAAAAGCCATGGCCTTCCCAGAACGGAATCAAGCATCCGAGGACCGGACCGGTTTCGAGGTAACACCTCATCAGCCCGGCTAGCTTGACTCCAGTGGTGTGGAGTGCCTGGGACCCCCGTCTGAGCATCCCCAGCGCACTTATAGCGGAATTTGCAAGCAAAACAGGTGATGGACCGAATGTGGATCAATGTCACACATTCATCCCAGTCCAAAGATCTGGGCCCAAATCCATCATTTTTTTGCACTCCACACCACCCTGGGTTAGACAGGGGCGATATGCAAATCAGCTCTGACCCTGTGCCCCATGGGAACAGTCCAGTCCAAACTACAAAAGCCATGTCCTTCCCAGAACGGAATCAAGCATCCGAGGACCGGACCGGTTTCGAGGTAACACCTCTCATCAGCCCGGCTAGCTTGACTCCAGTGGTGTGGAGTGCCTGGGACCCACGTCTGAGCATCCCCAGCGCACTTATGGCGGAATTTGCAAACAAAACAGGTGATGGACCGAATGTGGATCAATGTCACACATTCATCCCAGTCCAAAGATCTGGGCCCAAATCCATCGTTTTTTTGCACTCCACACCACCCTGGGTTAGACAATGGCGATATGCAAATCAGCTCTGACCCTGTGCCCCATGGGAACAGTCCAGTCCGAACTACAAAAGCCATGTCCTTCCCAGAACGGAATCAAGCATCCGAGGACCGGACCGGTTTCGAGGTAACACCTCTCATCAGCCCGGCTAGCTTGACTCCAGTGGTGTGGAGTGCCTGGGACCCACGTCTGAGCATCCCCAGCGCACTTATGGCGGAATTTGCAAACAAAACAGGTGATGGACCGAATGTGGATCAATGTCACACATTCATCCCAGTCCAAAGATCTGGGCCCAAATCCATCGTTTTTTTGCACTCCACACCACCCTGGGTTAGACAATGACGATATGCAAATCAGCTCTGACCCTGTGCCCCATGGGAACAGTCCAGTCCGAACTACAAGAGCCATGTCCTTCCCAGAACGGAATCAAGCATCCGAGGACCGGACCAGTTTCGAGGTAACACCTCTCATCAGCCCGGCTAGCTTGACTCCAGTGGTGTGGAGTGCCTGGGACCCACGTCTGAGCATCCCCAGCGCACTTATGGCGGAATTTGCAAACAAAACAGGTGATGGACCGAATGTGGATCAATTTCACACATTCATCCCAGTCCAAAGATCTGGGCCCAAATCCGTCGTTTTTTTGCACTCCACACCACCCTGGGTTAGACAATGGCGATATGCAAATCAGCTCTGACCCTGTGCCCCATGGGAACAGTCCAGTCCGAACTACAAAAGCCATGTCCTTCCCAGAACGGAATCAAGCATCCGAGGACCGGACCGGTTTCGAGGTAACACCTCTCATCAGCCCGGCTAGCTTGACTCCAGTGGTGTGGAGTGCCTGGGACCCACGTCTGAGCATCCCCAGCGCACTTATGGCGGAATTTGGAAACAAAACAGGTGATGGACCGAATGTGGATCGATGTCACACATTCATCCCAGTCCAAAGATCTGGGCCCAAATCCATCGTTTTTTTGCACTCCACACCACCCTGGGTTAGACAATGGCGATATGCAAATCAGCTCTGACCCTGTGCCCCATGGGAACAGTCCAGTCCGAACTACAAAAGCCATGTCCTTCCCAGAACGGAATCAAGCATCCGAGGACCGGACCGGTTTCGAGGTAACACCTCATCAGCCCGGCTAGCTTGACTCCAGTGGTGTGGAGTGCCTGGGACCCCCGTCTGAGCATCCCCAGCGCACTTATAGCGGAATTTGCAAACAAAACAGGTGATGGACCGAATGTGGATCAATGTCACACATTCATCCCAGTCCAAAGATCTGGGCCCAAATCCATCATTTTTTTGCACTCCACACCACCCTGGGTTAGACAATGGCGATATGCAAATCAGCTCTGACCCTGTGCCCCATGGGAACAGTCCAGTCCAAACTACAAAAGCCATGTCCTTCCCAGAACGGAATCAAGCATCCGAGGACCGGACCGGTTTCGAGGTAACACCTCTCATCAGCCCGGCTAGCTTGACTCCAGTGGTGTGGAGTGCCTGGGACCCACGTCTGAGCATCCCCAGCGCACTTATGGCGGAATTTGCAAACAAAACAGGTGATGGACCGAATGTGGATCAATGTCACACATTCATCCCAGTCCAAAGATCTGGGCCCAAATCCATCGTTTTTTTGCACTCCACACCACCCTGGGTTAGACAATGGCGATATGCAAATCAGCTCTGACCCTGTGCCCCATGGGAACAGTCCAGTCCGAACTACAAAAGCCATGTCCTTCCCAGAACGGAATCAAGCATCCGAGGACCGGACCGGTTTCGAGGTAACACCTCTCATCAGCCCAGCTAGCTTGACTCCAGTGGTGTGGAGTGCCTGGGACCCACGTCTGAGCATCCCCAGCGCACTTATGGCGGAATTTGCAAACAAAACAGGTGATGGACCGAATGTGGATCAATGTCACACATTCATCCCAGTCCAAAGATCTGGGCCCAAATCCGTCGTTTTTTTGCACTCCACACCACCCTGGGTTAGACAATGGCGATATGCAAATCAGCTCTGACCCTGTGCCCCATGGGAACAGTCCAGTCCGAACTACAAAAGCCATGTCCTTCCCAGAACGGAATCAAGCATCCGAGGACCGGACCGGTTTCGAGGTAACACCTCTCATCAGCCCGGCTAGCTTGACTCCAGTGGTGTGGAGTGCCTGGGACCCACGTCTGAGCATCCCCAGCGCACTTATGGCGGAATTTGCAAACAAAACAGGTGATGGACCGAATGTGGATCAATGTCACACATTCATCCCAGTCCAAAGATCTGGGCCCAAATCCATCGTTTTTTTGCACTCCACACCACCCTGGGTTAGACAATGACGATATGCAAATCAGCTCTGACCCTGTGCCCCATGGGAACAGTCCAGTCCGAACTACAAAAGCCATGTCCTTCCCAGAACGGAATCAAGCATCCGAGGACCGGACCGGTTTCGAGGTAACACCTCTCATCAGCCTGGCTAGCTTGACTCAGGTGGTGTGGAGTGCCTGGGACCCACGTCTGAGCATCCCCAGCGCACTTATGGCAGAATTTGCAAACAAAACAGGTGATGGACCGAATGTGGATCAATGTCACACATTCATCCCAGTCCAAAGATCTGGGCCCAAATCCATCGTTTTTTTGCACTCCACACCACCCTGGGTTAGACAATGGCGATATGCAAATCAGCTCTGACCCTGTGCCCCATGGGAACAGTCCAGTCCGAACTACAAAAGCCATGTCCTTCCCAGAACGGAATCAAGCATCCGAGGACCGGACCGGTTTCGAGGTAACACCTCATCAGCCCGGCTAGCTTGACTCCAGTGGTGTGGAGTGCCTGGGACCCCCGTCTGAGCATCCCCAGCGCACTTATAGCGGAATTTGCAAACAAAACAGGTGATGGACCGAATGTGGATCAATGTCACACATTCATCCCAGTCCAAAGATCTGGGCCCAAATCCATCATTTTTTTGCACTCCACACCACCCTGGGTTAGACAATGGCGATATGCAAATCAGCTCTGACCCTGTGCCCCATGGGAACAGTCCAGTCCAAACTACAAAAGCCATGTCCTTCCCAGAACGGAATCAAGCATCCGAGGACCGGACCGGTTTCGAGGTAACACCTCTCATCAGCCCGGCTAGCTTGACTCCAGTGGTGTGGAGTGCCTGGGACCCACGTCTGAGCATCCCCAGCGCACTTATGGCGGAATTTGCAAACAAAACAGGTGATGGACCGAATGTGGATCAATGTCACACATTCATCCCAGTCCAAAGATCTGGGCCCAAATCCATCGTTTTTTTGCACTCCACACCACCCTGGGTTAGACAATGGCGATATGCAAATCAGCTCTGACCCTGTGCCCCATGGGAACAGTCCAGTCCGAACTACAAAAGCCATGTCCTTCCCAGAACGGAATCAAGCATCCGAGGACCGGACCGGTTTCGAGGTAACACCTCTCATCAGCCCGGCTAGCTTGACTCCAGTGGTGTGGAGTGCCTGGGACCCACGTCTGAGCATCCCCAGCGCACTTATGGCGGAATTTGCAAACAAAACAGGTGATGGACCGAATGTGGATCAATGTCACACATTCATCCCAGTCCAAAGATCTGGGCCCAAATCCATCGTTCTTTTGCACTCCACACCACCCTGGGTTAGACAATGACGATATGCAAATCAGCTCTGACCCTGTGCCCCATGGGAACAGTCCAGTCCGAACTACAAGAGCCATGTCCTTCCCAGAACGGAATCAAGCATCCGAGGACCGGACCAGTTTCGAGGTAACACCTCTCATCAGCCCGGCTAGCTTGACTCCAGTGGTGTGGAGTGCCTGGGACCCACGTCTGAGCATCCCCAGCGCACTTATGGCGGAATTTGCAAACAAAACAGGTGATGGACCGAATGTGGATCAATTTCACACATTCATCCCAGTCCAAAGATCTGGGCCCAAATCCGTCGTTTTTTTGCACTCCACACCACCCTGGGTTAGACAATGGCGATAGGCAAATCAGCTCTGACCCTGTGCCCCATGGGAACAGTCCAGTCCGAACTACAAAAGCCATGTCCTTCCCAGAACGGAATCAAGCATCCGAGGACCGGACCGGTTTCGAGGTAACACCTCTCATCAGCCCGGCTAGCTTGACTCCAGTGGTGTGGAGTGCCTGGGACCCACGTCTGAGCATCCCCAGCGCACTTATGGCGGAATTTGGAAACAAAACAGGTGATGGACCGAATGTGGATCGATGTCACACATTCATCCCAGTCCAAAGATCTGGGCCCAAATCCATCGTTTTTTTGCACTCCACACCACCCTGGGTTAGACAATGGCGATATGCAAATCAGCTCTGACCCTGTGCCCCATGGGAACAGTCCAGTCCGAACTACAAAAGCCATGTCCTTCCCAGAACGGAATCAAGCATCCGAGGACCGGACCGGTTTCGAGGTAACACCTCTCATCAGCCCGGCTAGCTTGACTCCAGTGATGTGGAGTGCCTGGGACCCACGTCTGAGCATCCCCAGCGCACTTATGGCGGAATTTGCAAACAAAACAGGTGATGGACCGAATGTGGATCAATGTCACACATTCATCCCAGTCCAAAGATCTGGGCCCAAATCCATCGTTTTTTTGCACTCCACACCACCCTGGGTTAGACAATGGCGATATGCAAATCAGCTCTGACCCTGTGCCCCATGGGAACAGTCCAGTCCGAACTACAAAAGCCATGTCCTTCCCAGAACGGAATCAAGCATCCGAGGACCGGACCGGTTTCGAGGTAACACCTTTCATCAGCCCGGCTAGCTTGACTCCAGTGGTGTGGAGTGCCTGGGACCCACGTCTGAGCATCCCCAGCGCACTTATGGCAGAATTTGCAAACAAAACAGGTGATGGACCAAATGTGGATCAATGTCACACATTCATCCCAGTCCAAAGATCTGGGCCCAAATCCATCGTTTTTTTGCACTCCACACCACCCTGGGTTAGACAATGGCGATATGCAAATCAGCTCTGACCCTGTGCCCCATGGGAACAGTCCAGTCCGAACTACAAAAGCCATGTCCTTCCCAGAACGGAATCAAGCATCCGAGGACCGGACCGGTTTCGAGGTAACACCTCTCATCAGCCCGGCTAGCTTGACTCCAGTGGTGTGGAGTGCCTGGGACCCACGTCTGAGCATCCCCAGCGCACTTATGGCGGAATTTGCAAACAAAACAGGTGATGGACCGAATGTGGATCAATGTCACACATTCATCCCAGTCCAAAGATCTGGGCCCAAATCCATCGTTTTTTTGCACTCCACACCACCCTGGGTTAGACAATGGCGATATGCAAATCAGCTCTGACCCTGTGCCCCATGGGAACAGTCCAGTCCGAACTACAAAAGCCATGTCCTTTCCAGAACTGAATCAAGCATCCGAGGACCGGACCGGTTTCGAGGTAACACCTCTCATCAGCCCGGCTAGCTTGACTCCAGTGGTGTGGAGTGCCTGGGACCCACGTCTGAGCATCCCCAGCGCACTTATGGCGGAATTTGCAAACAAAACAGGTGATGGACCGAATGTGGATCAATGTCACACATTCATCCCAGTCCAAAGATCTGGGCCCAAATCCATCGTTTTTTTGCACTCCACACCACCCTGGGTTAGGCAATGGCGATATGCAAATCAGCTCTGACCCTGAGCCCCATGGGAACAGTCCAGTCCGAACTACAAAAGCCATGTCCTTCCCAGAACGGAATCAAGCATCCGAGGACCGGACCGGTTTCGAGGTAACACCTCTCATCAGCCCGGCTAGCTTGACTCCAGTGGTGTGGAGTGCCTGGGACCCACGTCTGAGCATCCCCAGCGCACTTATGGCGGAATTTGGAAACAAAACAGGTGATGGACCGAATGTGGATCAATGTCACACATTCATCCCAGTCCAAAGATCTGGGCCCAAATCCATCGTTTTTTTGCACTCCACACCACCCTGGGTTAGACAATGGCGATATGCAAATCAGCTCTGACCCTGTGCCCCATGGGAACAGTCCAGTCCGAACTACAAAAGCCATGTCCTTCCCAGAACGGAACCAAGCATCCGAGGACCGGACCGGTTTCGAGGTAACACCTCTCATCAGCCCGGCTAGCTTGACTCAGGTGGTGTGGAGTGCCTGGGACCCACGTCTGAGCATCCCCAGCGCACTTATGGCGGAATTTGCAAACAAAACAGGTGATGGACCGAATGTGGATCAATGTCACACATTCATCCCAGTCCAAAGATCTGGGCCCAAATCCATCGTTTTTTTGCACTCCACACCACCCTGGGTTAGACAATGGCGATATGCAAATCAGCTCTGACCCTGTGCCCCATGGGAACAGTCCAGTCCGAACTACAAAAGCCATGTCCTTCCCAGAACGGAATCAAGCATCCGAGGACCGGACCGGTTTCGAGGTAACACCTCATCAGCCCGGCTAGCTTGACTCCAGTGGTGTGGAGTGCCTGGGACCCCCGTCTGAGCATCCCCAGCGCACTTATAGCGGAATTTGCAAACAAAACAGGTGATGGACCGAATGTGGATCAATGTCACACATTCATCCCAGTCCAAAGATCTGGGCCCAAATCCATCATTTTTTTGCACTCCACACCACCCTGGGTTAGACAATGGCGATATGCAAATCAGCTCTGACCCTGTGCCCCATGGGAACAGTCCAGTCCAAACTACAAAAGCCATGTCCTTCCCAGAACGGAATCAAGCATCCGAGGACCGGACCGGTTTCGAGGTAACACCTCTCATCAGCCCGGCTAGCTTGACTCCAGTGGTGTGGAGTGCCTGGGACCCACGTCTGAGCATCCCCAGCGCACTTATGGCGGAATTTGTAAACAAAACAGGTGATGGACCGAATGTGGATCAATGTCACACATTCATCCCAGTCCAAAGATCTGGGCCCAAATCCATCGTTTTTTTGCACTCCACACCACCCTGGGTTAGACAATGGCGATATGCAAATCAGCTCTGACCCTGTGCCCCATGGGAACAGTCCAGTCCGAACTACAAAAGCCATGTCCTTCCCAGAACGGAATCAAGCATCCGAGGACCGGACCGGTTTCGAGGTAACACCTCTCATCAGCCCGGCTAGCTTGACTCCAGTGGTGTGGAGTGCCTGGGACCCACGTCTGAGCATCCCCAGCGCACTTATGGCGGCATTTGCAAACAAAACAGGTGATGGACCGAATGTGGATCAATGTCACACATTCATCCCAGTCCAAAGATCTGGGCCCAAATCCATAGTTTTTTTGCACTCCACACCACCCTGGGTTAGGCAATGGCGATATGCAAACCAGCTCTGACCCTGAGCCCCATGGGAACAGTCCAGTCCGAACTACAAAAGCCATGTCCTTCCCAGAACGGAATCAAGCATCCGAGGACCGGATCGGTTTCGAGGTAACACCTCTCATCAGCCCGGCTAGCTTGACTCCAGTGGTGTGGAGTGCCTGGGACCCACGTCTGAGCATCCCCAGCGCACTTATGGCGGAATTTGGAAACAAAACAGGTGATGTACCGAATGTGGATCAATGTCACACATTCATCCCAGTCCAAAGATCTGGGCCCAAATCCATCGTTTTTTTGCACTCCACACCACCCTGGGTTAGACAATGGCGATATGCAAATCAGCTCTGACCCTGTGCCCCATGGGAACAGTCCAGTCCGAACTACAAAAGCCATGTCCTTCCCAGAACGGAACCAAGCATCCGAGGACCGGACCGGTTTCGAGGTAACACCTCTCATCAGCCCGGCTAGCTTGACTCAGGTGGTGTGGAGTGCCTGGGACCCAGGTCTGAGCATCCCCAGCGCACTTATGGCGGAATTTGCAAACAAAACAGGTGATGGACCGAATGTGGATCAATGTCACACATTCATCCCAGTCCAAAGATCTGGGCCCAAATCCATCGTTTTTTTGCACTCCACACCACCCTGGGTTAGACAATGGCGATATGCAAATCAGCTCTGACCCTGTGCCCCATGGGAACAGTCCAGTCCGAACTACAAAAGCCATGTCCTTCCCAGAACGGAATCAAGCATCCGAGGACCGGACCGGTTTCGAGGTAACACCTCATCAGCCCGGCTAGCTTGACTCCAGTGGTGTGGAGTGCCTGGGACCCCCGTCTGAGCATCCCCAGCGCACTTATAGCGGAATTTGCAAACAAAACAGGTGATGGACCGAATGTGGATCAATGTCACACATTCATCCCAGTCCAAAGATCTGGGCCCAAATCCATCATTTTTTGCACTCCACACCACCCTGGGTTAGACAATGGCGATATGCAAATCAGCTCTGACCCTGTGCCCCATGGGAACAGTCCAGTCCAAACTACAAAAGCCATGTCCTTCCCAGAACGGAATCAAGCATCCGAGGACCGGACCGGTTTCGAGGTAACACCTCTCATCAGCCCGGCTAGCTTGACTCCAGTGGTGTGGAGTGCCTGGGACTCACGTCTGAGCATCCCCAGCGCACTTATGGCGGAATTTGTAAACAAAACAGGTGATGAACCGAATGTGGATCAATGTCACACATTCATCCCAGTCCAAAGATCTGGTCCCAAATCCATCGTTTTTTTGCACTCCACACCACCCTGGGTTAGACAATGGCGATATGCAAATCAGCTCTGACCCTGTGCCCCATGGGAACAGTCCAGTCCGAACTACAAAAGCCATGTCCTTCCCAGAACGGAATCAAGCATCCGAGGACCGGACCGGTTTCGAGGTAACACCTCTCATCAGCCCGGCTAGCTTGACTCCAGTGGTGTGGAGTGCCTGGGACCCACGTCTGAGCATCCCCAGCGCACTTATGGCGGAATTTGCAAACAAAACAGGTGATGGACCGAATTTGGATCAATGTCACACATTCATCCCAGTCCAAAGATCTGGGCCCAAATCCATCGTTTTTTTGCACTCCACACCACCCTGGGTTAGACAATGGCGATATGCAAATCAGCTCTGACCCTGTGCCCCATGGGAACAGTCCAGTCCGAACTACAAAAGCCATGTCCTTCCCAGAACGGAATCAAGCATCCGAGGACCGGACCGGTTTCGAGGTAACACCTCTCATCAGCCCGGCTAGCTTGACTCCAGTGGTGTGGAGTGCCTGGGACCCACGTCTGAGCATCCCCAGCGCACTTATGGCGGAATTTGCAAACAAAACAGGTGATGGACCGAATGTGGATCAATGTCACACATTCATCCCAGTCCAAAGATATGGGCCCAAATCCATCGTTTTTTTGCACTCCACACCACCCTGGGCTAGACAATGGCGATATGCAAATCAGCTCTGACCCTGTGCCCCATGGGAACAGTCCAGTCCGAACTACAAAAGCCATGTCCTTCCCAGAACGGAATCAAGCATCCGAGGACCGGACCGGTTTCGAGGTAACACCTCTCATCAGCCCGGCTAGCTTGACTCCAGTGGTGTGGAGTGCCTGGGACCCACGTCTGAGCATCCCCAGCGCACTTATGGCGGAATTTGCAAACAAAACAGGTCCTCGGATGCTTGATTCTGTTCTGGGAAGGACATGGCTTTTGTAGTTCGGACTGGACTGTTCCCATGGGGCACAGGGTCAGAGCTGATTTGCATATCGCCATTGTCTAACCCAGGGTGGTGTGGAGTGCAAAAAAACGATGGATTTGGGCCCAGATCTTTGGACTGGGATGAATGTGTGACATTGATCCACATTCTGTCCATCACCTGTTTTGTTTGCAAATTCCGCCATAAGTGCGCTGGGGATGCTCAGACGTGGGTCCCAGGCACTCCACACCACTGGAGTCAAGCTAGCCGGGCTGATGAGAGGTGTTATCTCGAAACCGGTCAGGTCCTCGGATGCTTGATTCCGTTCTGGGAAGGACATGGCTTTTGTAGTTCGGACTGGACTGTTCCCATGGGGCACAGGGTCAGAGCTGATTTGCATATCGCCATTGTCTAACCCAGGGTGTTGTGGAGTGCAAAAAAACGATGGATTTGGGCCCAGATCTTTGGACTGGGGTGAATGTGTGACATTGATCCACATTCTGTCCATCACCTGTTTTGCTTGGTATTGGGTGGGCATCAGTCTTAGTGACTGCATTGAGGCCTCTGTAGTCTACGCAAAACCTCATCTCTTTCTTACCACCCTGGGTGTGAGGCTTTGGCACTAGAACTACTGGACTAGCCCAAGGGCTATCTGAGGGCTCAATGACTCCCAGCTCCAACATTTTCTGCACTTCTGTCTTAATGCAGTCTCTAACATGATCAGGCTGCCTGTAGATTTTACTCTTAACTGGCAGGCTGTCACCAGTGTCAACCTCATGGGTACACCAATTGGTTTGACTGGGTGTCAGAGAGAACATATGTCTGAAGGATTGAAGAACTTGTTTACAATCCTTCTGTTGATGGTCAGAGAGGCTGCCACAAAAGACAACACCATCTACTGATCCATCATCAGGATTCTGAGTGAGCAGGTCTGGGAGAGGGTCACTCTCCTCCTCCTGTCCCTCATCTGTGGCCATGAGCAAGCTCATGTCCTTCCTGTCAACATATGCTTTGAGCCTGTTCACATGGAGCACCCTGAGGGGGCTCCTGGGAGTTCCAAGGTCCACCAGGTAGGTGACCTCTCCCTTTTGCTCAATGATTGTGTGGGGCTCAGACCATTTGTCTTTGAGTGCTGCTGGGGCCACTGGCACCAACACCCACACCTTATGTCCAGGCTGGTACACAGTCAGGACAGCCTTTTGGACATGCCAAGCTTTTTGGAGTTCTTGGCTTGCCTCAAGGTTTTTAGAAGCCTTTTCCATATACTCAGCCATCCTGGAGCGGAGACTAAGTACATAGTTCACTATGTTGGTTGCAGGCTTTTTGAGAGGTCTCTCCCATCCTTCCTTCACCAAACACAGGGGTCCTCTTACAGGATGCCCATACAGAAGTTCAAAAGGGCTGTAGCCAACCCCCTTCTGTGGGATCTCTCTGTAAGCACACAAAAGGCAGGGTATCAGGACATCCCATCTACGCCTGAGCTTTTCAGGTAGTCCATGAATCATCCCTTTTAGGGTCCTGTTGAACCTTTCAACAAGCCCATTGCATTGTGGATGATAGGGTGTAGTGAACTTGTAGTTGACACCACATTCCTTCCACATAGCAGTCAAATATCCTGACATGAAGTTTGCACCTCTGTCAGAGACAACGTCCTTATGGAAGCCCACTCTGGAGAACACTCCAACTAGGGCTCTTGCCGCAACAGGTGCTGTAGTGGTCCTAAGGGGAATAGCTTCAGGATACCTGGTGGCATGGTCCACCACCACCAGTATAAACTTGTGCCCTGATGCTGTCTGGGGTTCCATTGGACCAACAATGTCAATCCCCACTCTTTCAAAGGGCACCCCCACCACAGGCATTGGTATAAGGGGGGCCTTTGTTGTGCCACCTGACTTACCACTGGCTTGGCAAGTGACACAGGAGCGACAAAACTCCTTGGTATCTTCATTTATGTGAGGCCAGTGAAAGTGTGAGACAATTCTGTCCCAAGTCTTATTCTGGCCTAAGTGTCCTGCAAGGGGAATCTCATGGGCCAAGGTGAGAAGGAAACCTCTCAGAGACAAGAGGATGACCAGCCTCCTGGTTGCACCAGGTTTGGGGTCTCTAGACTCAGAGTATAGGAGTCCATCTTCCCAGTATACCCTGTGGGAACCTGTGGCGTTCCCTGCAGCCTCAGCAGCAGCCTGCTGTCTGAAGGGTTCAAGAGAAGGGCAAGCTAACTGTGCCTTCCCCAGGTCTTCTCTGGAGGGTCCCCCTGAACCCAGAAACTCAACCTGATCAGGTTCAAGTTCTTTAGGCTCAGTTTCTCTCAGCTCTTTGAGGTCAGCCTCCTCTGAGACTTGATCCACAACCTGGGGCAAGGGGGAAGGCGATGCCTTAACCCTACTGCTCTTCTTCTTGGAAGGTGTCTGGTCCATTGTTCCAGGATCCAGCACCTGTTCAGTGGGGCATCTTCTGGCCTGTGACCTAGTCACAGCAAGCACATGTGCTGGCAAGCCTAACATTTCCATGTGAGTCCTCTGCTCCACTTCTGACCATAGGGATGACTCCAAATCATTGCCCAACAAACATTCAACTGGGAGGTCTGAACTAACAACAACCTTCTTTTGGCCACTTGCCCCTCTCCAGGAGAAATCAACAATTGCCATACTATGGTGGGTAGTGACATTGCTGGCATTGGTCACTAGGTACTCTGGTCCTAGCATGATCTGTCCAGGGTCCACAAAGTTAGGTGTCACCATTGTGACACTGGCACAAGTGTCCCTGTAGGCCTGAGCCATCTTTCCATTGATAAAAGGTGTCTGTCGGTATTTGCCCAAAGTATTGGGACTGGCATCAGGGGATATATCCACATCCCCTGTACAGACAAGGACAGCCTGAGTGAGTGTGCCAACTAAGTTGTCATACCCCTCAGAACCCAAGGTTAACCCAACTAATCCCTTGGGAGGTGCACTACCACTACTGGCTGTACTAGGGGGTGCAGTTGCCTTAGGGGCTGTAGAGGTAGGAGTTTGCCCTCCTTTCTTGGTGCACTCACTAAACCAGTGAGTTTTACTTTTACAGTATTGGCACCACCTTTTAGACTGGCCTTCTTGAGTCTTCTTCTTCTGGGAAGTCTGACCCCCACCCTCTTTGGTTTGTTGGGGGTCTGTCGAAGACTTCTGGTCATTTTGTTCACCTTTGGTATTATTACCCTTCTGGTCTGCTTTCTTCTGACCACCCTGGTTCTGGCCCTGGTTCAGCTTAACCCTTGTTCTGACCCATCTGTCTGCCTTCTTTCCCAATTCTTGGGGAGAGGTCAGATCTGAGTCAACAAGGTGCTTATGCAACACATGGTTCTGACAATTGTTTAAAATCTGTTCCCTCATGATCAGATTGTACAATCCTATATAATCAGTAACTTTACTGCCCAGCAACCAGCCCTCCAAAGCCTTAGTGGCACAATCCACAAAATCAGACCAATCCTGAGACTGTGTTTTCTGGGTATCCCTGAACAGCAACCTGTACTGCTCAGAGGTTAGGCCAAACCCATCTATCAGTGTATTCTTCAGGACTTGGTAATTGTTAGCATCCTCAGCTCTAGTAGTGAGGAGCTTATCTCTACCTTTGCCTTCAAAGGAGAGCCACAAGACAGCTGCCCACTGACTCTGGGGGACGCACTGGACAGTGCAGGCCCTCTCCAAAGCAGTTATCCATTTGTGGATATCATCCCCTTGTTTAAAGGGGGGCACTATCTTACTCAGGTGTCTAGTGTCTAAACTCCTGTCTTTTTCTCTTGGGAGAATGCTGCCACCAGTGGGATCTAGCCCACTTAACTTTTGCTCTCTAGCAAGGGCAAGTCTCTCTTTGGCCAGGGCAAGTTCTTCCCTTTCAATCCTCAGATTGACTTCCCTCATCTTAGCTTCATGCTCTCTTCTCTGAGGGGATGTCATCCCTCTGTGAGAAGAGGTCTGAGAGCCATTGGTTCGAATTAAGCATGGGCGAATTTTGCGAATCTGGCGTTCGGGAATTTTGCGAATTTGCGAACTCGCAATCCGCAAAATCCGCGAATTCCCGCGAATTTGCAGATTTTTTTTTTGTGTTCGCAAGGGTTTCTGCCAGTTCGCGAGGATTTGGTACTAGTTCGCAATTGCGATCTTACTTGTCGGCTCGCAACGGTCGCGACTATGTTGTTTCTACGTCTGGTTCATCATCACAGCCTCCCAGCACCCTCTGTTTCACCACTGCCACCCTCTCTTTGACCCATGCCACCCTCTGTTACATCAATGCCACCCTCTGGTTCATCATCACTGTAGAAGATGGGGGGGGAAAGCAAGCACACCTGCCCTGCTTCAACTGACATGAATTAGTTTGGGGTTAGTTTATTAACAACACCTGCCCTGCCCCAACTGACAATAATGAATTAGGGGCTAATTCATGTGTCACTGAATTTGAAGTTCCAGCCTGGCACCTGCTTGTCTGCTCCCTTAGCTGTAAATCAGGACCTTTGTGGCATACAGTTAAGGTCAGAGCAGGGTCACACAATAGTTGCAAGTAGGCAACCGAATTCTGGAGGGCCCCCTCAGGAAGCACAACAGGGAATCGTTACAAATCATGAGATTGACCTTTTGCACCTGCTCATTTGTTTTGCTTTTGCAAAAATCGTTTTTCGGTAATTTCGCACTATTCGCGAGGCTCGGCGTCGTGCGAAACTGACCACGGAAGCCGCCAATTCGTGCGAATGAGCTTTAGATTTTTTTGCGGCGTGTTATTTCGCGATGTTTTTTGCAGTATTCGCGAGCCGCTTGCAGCGCAACACGCGAATTTACCCCAAGGTCGAGTACGGGCGCGGCCATTTTGTTTGCGTGACGTATTTCCATTTCCGCCCGCTATGTATAATCTCGCGAAGTAAGCGCATTGCGAGTGCAAGTTCGCACAAGATCGCGAGGAAAATCGAGTGCGAACTTACTTTCGCGCTCGTGAACGGGCGGCCATCTTGTTTTTCATTCATTTCCTGTGTCTGGGCATGGTGTTTATCCTCTTGCTATCTTTGCCAACCTTTGCTTGTTTTCAGGTTTTTTTTTTAGGATTTTGCTTCTTATCTATCCCTCTCTTTTCCTAGCTGTATATTTTTGTCTTTTCTGCTATTTTTGTTTACTTTTAAACTACTTTTTTAAACTCTTTTCTTTTCTTCTTCCCTATCCTATTCTTTCTTAATTTTCTACTTCCTACCTTACCTGCCCAGACCATGGTGAAGCCAGGCGCCGTGAAGCTGCCCAGGCACTTGAGGGCCGCAGCGGCGGCGGGGAGGAGGAGTCCTGGACCCCGTGCCAGGACAGCATGCGGGCGATTGAGGGGGGAGCAGGTGACGCGACGGGAGATCTTCAGCCCGGAGGAAGTGGGCGCGCTGGTCTACTTCGTCCAGCGCCGCCTGCCCAGGACCATCGCGGGAGGCGGCAGGATCGCGGCCGGCGGCTACAACATCCGGGAGCGCCGGAAGCGGTGGCAGAAGGTGTGCTGGGCCATGTCCCAACTCTCCGGGGTCCAGCGCACCTACAGCCAGGCCACCCACCGCTGGACGGACCTCCTGGACCGGGAGCGCGACCTGCTGGACCAGCTCGGCTTGGAGATCCCCGGGCTTGGTGAGAAGTAGTAGCTATTTCATCACTCACTACTATGTTTTCTCCTGCTCTGTGTTGTTGTATCGCAAATATTTGTTTTTTACATGGAGCAAGCCAAAAATGCTGCTGACGATTACATTGTAGTTAAATTATATTTCAAAATCTTCTGTGCATTTCAGGTGCACTGCTCTCCTTCTCAGTGGCGTTGCTACTATGCTTATTTGTTTTCTATTTTGTGGTCTCATTGGCCTGAGTAACTATTATGTATGAGTGTACTTTACAGAACTGCGTAATGCTAGACACTAGGGGGCAGATTACATTTACAAGCCCCTTGCCCCACGTTTACGTTGCCTTGCGTGACGCAACAGCGGCGTAAACGTGGCGCATCCCTGCGAGTCATTTACAGCGTGACGCATCTAGGGAGATGCATCACGTTATAAAGCCATGGGCCTGCGCCACAATGGGTGCGTTCCTAGTACGCAGGGTGGGCGGTCCGGCGGCTGTGCGCCTCGCAAAAGTGCCTGCGTGAAATCTACAAGATTTAACGCAGGCACTTCTGCGACGCTGCTACGTCAATTCAATTCCTTATGCCTGCTTGAAGCAGGCGTAAGGACTGACACAGCATGTTAAGTATTGGGTGGCCCTGAGCATTACTGGAGTTGCATTGCGTTGGCGACGTGACTCCAGCGATGCGCCGCTCTTACGTGACGAGATGCGTCACGCAAGTGCCTACCCTTGCACCAGGGCGCGCCGCATTGTAAATGAGGCGCATCTGCCGTGTCGCAAGGGTAGTTTTGCGTGACGCATTTGATCTGGCGCATCTCTGGAGATGCGCCAGAACGCGTAAGTATGCCCCTAAGGGGCAGAATTGCAATTACCGTCGCATCACTGCAAAGTAGCAGGGATGCGCCAGTAATTGTGCGGCCCGCTACCACCACCAAACATGGTGCGCCGTATTTGCAATGCGGCGCACCATGGACCTAAAACGTCACCGAAGCTTTACTGCTGGAGTTGCGTCCCAACGATGGCGCAGCTCCAGCAATGCTCTGGGGTACCCTATCTCCCCAATGCTGGGTCAAGCCGTACGTCTGCTTCAAGCAGGTGCAGGGTTTGTGTGACGCATTATTGTCCTAAAGGTGACTGATTGAAATTTTGTAGATTTCCCTCAGCCACTTTTAGGATGTGTTCCAGCGCAGGAATGCCCTCCCTTGCGCCGGAACGCCCCCTGATGGCGCAGGGCTTTATAACGGGATGCATCTCCCAAATGCGTCACGTTGTTATATTATTATACGCCGCACCATGGCGCCTCTTTTGTTCAGCTGCTGCGTCACAAAAGTCACGCAAGAACGGAGCAAAAGAGCCGCAAGGGGCTTAAATCTGCCCCTTCCTTTGTACCCCTGACAATAAGAAAAATAGTGGCAGTGGATTGATAGTTTGACTATTTAAATGACTGGTTATGTAGCAGGCAACTGTTAGTGTTGTCACTGATCTGACTGAAATCACAATGGAGTTTGTCTGTCACTTTGCGTCTTGCCTGCGGACTGCTGCCTGCCAGTCCTAGGTGAACCTTTCAGCACTTAGTTTAGTGAGTTACGTGACTTTCGAAGTCGCAGGTCCGCAAATCAATGAAAACTAACCCTAATCAATATAATTTCGCGGAAATATTTTGTTATTGTTTTGAAATGTTTGATTTGGTTGACATTGACAAGCAACAATCATCCATGTTTTCTGTTCTTTCTTTCATGTTGTACGTCAGCTCCCCCCAGGGGCGAGGGGACACAGGAGCAGCAGGCGGCGGCGGATGCTGTTGAACAGGCCAGGATCGGGCAGGCGAGGGCTCCTTTGCTGGCCCCAGTAAGTTTTCATTTTAGACTAGTACCTATTTTTCCTAGCGTTCCTCATTTGATTTTTTCAAAATCGTCTTTGATCTTCTTGTAGACTGTATCTAAATTCTTATCCTGCCTCTACTATGACTCCCTGTGGTATTACTAGATTATTCTTATTAGTCTGTCTGTGTAGCTAACTAAGATTGCACGGTTGGCGAAACTCCCATTCTAGTCAGCAATAGCTCTATCAACTTAGTGCAGTCCTCTGGGATTGTCCATAATGTCTTTTGAAGTGTTCTATCTGCTTTGAAAATTCCCAACTATAAAATGTGAATGACCGCCAAGAAAGAATAAGATACTACCTTTTGGTTTGGATAGAAGGACAATCCTTACCACTACTGTTGCGGGGACAATTCTTCTGCAGAAACAGAACTATGGACAATAAATAGTGCATTGCTTATCAATTATAATAGGCGCTGTTAGAGTTTCCACATACCTCTGTGATAACAGACTTTGAACCCCCAATGTCCTTACTGACTGACTACATAGTGTGGCACAGTCATTCACCTCCCAAATTCATTGATGATTGATCCCCAATGATGATTATCCAACGTAGCTCAAGAGTACGGAGTCAGAGTCAAGAAGTGTCAGAGACACGGACTCATGCTTGCAAAAATTGCAAAACCTTTCGCTCAGTCACTCTAGTCTGGACCAAAAAACACAGAGTCTATTTAAGTTTAAAAGCTTTATTAAAAGTAAACACATTTATTAAAATGAAGTCATAATAAAACTAAACGTTTAACTGATAATGGAAAAGTGGTTAGTGCTGACGATTAATTGAAGACATTTCTTGTGGTCGAGCCGAGCTCTCACCTGGTTTCAACTTGATCTTGTTGTTAGAAGTCCATCTTCTGTCTGTGTGGAGAAAAATGGTGCGTGTTAAAAAGCCAGCCTTCATCAGTTGTGCCAAAAAGTGCATCAAGCCAACACCCTTCCCTGGAAAAAGGGACATTTTTTTTTACTTTAGAGTAGACAGTCACAAATTACATTGTTTTCACATGTCTTCATTCCTAGACCAAATACTAGTGAGTGGTTTATTCTAACATTCTTAAATGTACTTTGTAGGTGGAACATCTGGTGGCGGGGCCAGTGCGGAGGTGGTGGTGCTCGACACGGAGGCGCAGCGCAATTCTTCAGGGGAGGAGGCGGCGGCTGTAGTGCCGGCTGTGAGAGTTGAGACGGTGGTGGTGGCGGGCAGAGGTAAGCTCTTATATATTCCTTACTTATTGAGATTGAAGACGTGGCTGGGAAGGAAAGAATATGAGATGCATGGCTGGGTGAATGATGAAGCAATGATGGGTGGAAGGACAACAGCCTGGGTGGGTGACACAGAAACTGTATGTGTCCATATACCTGGATCATGCTACTATCTGACTCTTAGATAGCATATGTGTATCTAGAGCAGGGGTACTCATAGTACGGCCCGCGGGCCGGTGGCGGCCCGGCAAGCCTTCCTTGGCGGTGCGCAGACCTTGCAGACAATCACTGCTCCCCCGGCCCCCACAGAGCAGAGGCTTTGTTGTATTTCACCTGTTAGCGCCCCTGCATCTCCACTCTGACAATCACTGCTCCCCCGGCCCCCACAGAGCAGAGTGGAGATGCAGGGCCACAAAGAGGTGAAATAGAACAAAGCCTCTGCTCTGTGGGGCCGGGCGAGCAGTGATTGTCATGGTGGAGAAGTATGGCTCACTGGTTAGAGCAGGCAGACCCTGAAGCAGAGGTCAGACCCGGGACCAGGGTTCAATTCCCAACGCGGCAGGGTCTTGAGCTCAAATGTCCATGGACTCGATAATTCTCGCTTCGGTGCCTGACCTAATCATGGGTTCACACTCTGCAACTCTGGGCATTAAGCTTGCTTAATCTCCACAACGGCCCGCGGCGGGATGCCTGGCTTTCACCTTGGGAATGCCCTGTAGGGGCTATCTCACAGGGAAAAGCTAGGACGGGTTCCCAAGGCAAGCGCTTAGAGACCCCTGGGTGATAAGCGCTATATAAATCCAATATACAATACAATACAATACAACAAACAAAGCCTCAATAATATGTTAATGGTCTTTTAAAGACCTGTTAAGTACTTTGGTGTGGCTGTCTGTGTGTGCGCGTTGAGGAAGCTGTCTCAGCCCGGGCTGAAGGCTGACACAGACAGACACACACACATTGAGATGACAGAGGGGGAGGGAGAGGGAGGGCAGGAGGAAGAGAGAGATGGAGACGGAGAGCAGGAGGGAGAGAGATGTATGTAAATGCTGGGTCTGGTGGCTCAGTGGTTGAAGGCATCTGCTGCAGGGACCTGTGTGCAACCTCATGGTCACAAGTTTTCGTTTTGCTTTAGCCCCGCCCCCTCTGACTCCGCCCCCACCAGTGCGGCCCTACTACACTGTAAATTTAGCCCCCGAGAGAAAGTTTGTGAGTACCCATGATCTAGAGAGAGTAGACGGTCAGTGGATGAACTAAGTGTAACTTTGAAGAGCATGTAACACTGCACCCGCACGTCCGTTCCAGTGTAGGAAAGGCAAGGAAAAGAAGTTGTAATTTTGTCCAAATACTACCATCAATAGTAGCAGTAGTTTGTATTGCAAGCACAGCATAGATCCGGTTATTACGGTGGCCACTCCCTACCTCTCTTAATAAGTTTAGTAGTACTCAGTCATTCAAGTGTGGATGTATCACTGGTCACTCAATAAAAAGCAAAGCACCTAAAGTCATCCCATATGTAAGCAAAAACATCCCATGTGAAGTGATAGATAATCAGATTATTTATCTTCTTCATTTTCCATTTCTAGTACTCATTTGCACTGTAGGGTGAAAGTTAAATTAATTAAGCAGTAGCCCTTGTAACAGAGTATTCTCAGTGCCACCTGTAATAGAAAAGTAAGAGCTTCACCACCTGCATGTACTGGACCGGTACAGTAACGCAAGTCTAGGTCACTCATCATGGCGTGCGTCTCTTTTTCTCGGGTGCAAGTTCACGGCGCTGGCATTATGCCGGCTTGCAGAAGATAACGTACCAATTTTCCTAAACAAGAGACAAGAAGAAGAATAAGACTGGTGTACTTTCATAGTCGACTCCAATGGAAGTCCATAGTGCTCGTAGAATTTGTTCCTTAAACTCCCACTAATGTTAGAGCAAGGATGAAGAAGTGGGAGGTTAGATAGATACTGGCCTCAATAGTTATGTAATGCGCTTGCAAGTTGCTAGTTGTACTGTAACACAAATTTCTGCTGAATGATTAAGTTAATCTTAAAGAGCATTGGTTACAGACTATGTCTTTCTTTCTTCATATAGATGCTCCTTCCAAACCAACAAGGAGGAAGGAGCTGGCTAGAGCGGCCCGGCAACGGAGGATCAATGCCACTGTTGCTGAATATCGGCGGCTGGTGGCCCTGGAGGACGACGAAAGTGCGCAGTCGACCACGACAACAACGTCGGCTGCATCAGCCTCCGTGCCCCCACGGCTGCCACCCAGCACAGTGCTCCAGCCAGACCGAGCCAGGCTGCCAAAGCCAAACGCCGACGCCGAGCAGCAAGGACAACAGCTGTCTCTCACAGCCATTGCAACTGCAAGGCACGCCTGCGCCGCAGTACCCTGAGGGTGTCCCGCCTTCAGCAGGAGCTCCACCACTTTACCAACGTGTTAGAGGGGCTCCGCTTAGAGCACGCCTTGCTCCACGAGGAGTATGATGCCCTGGCCCAAAAAGTCAACAGCATCCACCCATAGTGTCCCTTGCCCCTTTTTTAGAGACTTTTGGGAGTTGGGTTTGGGACTTTTAAAGGACAACCGTTGGGGTTAGGGAGGGTCTTGCGGGAGATTATTTTGTTAGGGCTATAAAAATATACTTTTTGAAACTTTATCTGACCATACCTGTTTTTACTGCTTGCCTGGTGGGTGGGGGTTTAACAGTAACTTTGTTTTCCTGAAAGTTTAGTTCCATTTTCTTCCTTTAAGTGTAAATGCCCAAATGTTTTCAACACTAAGTGCCTCTCACAGAGTAAGTGAAGTGAATTCAAGAGTCCTAGGACTTTAGTAGTACTACCGTCAGTCTCTCGTCTCTCCTAATACTCCATTATACTCCCTCCCACCAAACGCTTATCTTACCTGTAATTTGTGTTTCAAAGTAGGGCTAGGCACAGGGCTGGCTCAACGGGAAATGGCGATTAAGGTTGGCAATCCTGGGCGGATGAAATTCCCTCATAGCGGTGGTACTAGTGGTGTGACACAGTGGCAGTTGCATGCCTATGAAAAAAAAGAAAATGAAATCTGGTTTGTCCTGAGCAATACAACGGTACAATAGAGAATATAGCAGGTGTGGCACTAGAACAGTGCCACATTGTAGCCTAACAAATGGTAAAGTATAACTACTAATTCGGTTGCAGTTCTTTGACATTAGCCAAGTCAAGCAGAGTAAGAATATATCCCCGGATTTCTTCACCAGCCTGTTGCTATCACCTTATCCTCCCCAGCAAGTGTGTGGATTTATTGCTGTAATTTAGTCACACATCAATCAAAACCACACAGCCCGGGGGAAGAGGGTTAGGGTTTGAAAAATGGATGGGTACGGGGGTTTTTGGGAGACAAGAAAAAATAGCACAGCATGGACAAACAATTAAACATAAACAAATCTTTGGGTACAAACCTATCCATCAATCTTTGAAAGTGCATGCACTACTGCATGCATGTCAGTGAAAAGTAAGCAGTACTTTCGACAACTGTGGAAGAAAGAATGCGACACTACAGGGCGTGTGTGGAATTATTGATAACTATATTCAACATAAGGTCTCTGTTGCCAGATACCTGAGACTATGCTGGTCACTATAAATCCATTCACAACACTCAATGGAGTTGGTCTGGAAGGTATAGTAGATAGAAAAGGAGAAATTTCTCTTTTTCTAGGTGTCCCCTCACTCACCAGGGTTGCCCCTTGGTGACATGCTTCATCATTGGGGCCATCCCAGTCCTCTACGGGCTGGGGCGTGCTGCGACTTCCGAATTACGTAGGAACACTTACAAATGACTATGTGTGGTGCAGATGTGATAGTGGAGTGGACTAAGTGATGTGTTAAGGGATCAATTTAGAAGCAGAGAGAGATCCAAGAAATGCAGTCACAGTCATAGAAAAAAACAATGGATACTGTATCTGTATGTTGTTGTAGTTGTCCTGTTGAAATTGGTAAGTAAGTTGCATGCAGAAAAAAATTCCTCTTATTAGCGGCACTCCTCCATTGCAACTGACGCTTCGTCTATCAATGTTGGTGACCAGAAGACACCCTGTAAAAAAAGCACAGCATGGACAAACAATAATTGAAGATAAAGAAATCTTTGGGTACAAAGCTAACCATAAATCTTTTAAGTGACATAAAGGAAGTGCATGCACTACTGCATGCATTGTTACTGAAAAGTAAGTAGTACTAGAATGCAACAGTACAGGGCTGCAGCGTTTTCACTTGCCTATCTCTGCACTCAGAGAAACACTTCTTACATTAAATTAGGTTTAAAAAATAGCCGAAGTAAAACCTATAGAATGGCTGTAGGGATCAATTTAGAAGCAGAGAGAGATCCAAGAAATGCAGTCACAGTCATAGAATAAAACAATGGATACTGTATCTGTATGTTGTTGTAGTTGTCCTGTTGAATTTGGTAAGTAAGTTGCATGCAGAAAATAATTCCTCTTATTAGCGGCACTCCTCCATTCCATCTGACGCTTCGTCCATCAATGTTGGTGACCAGAAGACACCCTGTCCACTGCCTGCCTGGCGGATGCTGAATTGCGGCTCGCTAATGTGAAGCCTGACTCCATCCTTTTTTCCCCATTGCACAGACTGAAACCCGGCCTGTAATTATTCAACGAAAAACAGGAAGTGATATAATATTACAACACCACTGATAACTAAATATAAGGTATGTAGGCTGTGGAGTGCAAAAAGTCACACTTTGATTTTCCTAGTAGACAGTACAATATTTTTGAAAGTGCATACTCTGTCTGAGTCACCTTTTGAAGGATAAATAAGTATGGGCAAATTAATGTAGAGGATCTTTCCCCTCAAGCTAGGTGTACTGTAAACTGTGTTTTAGAACAAAATTAGATCTTCCCAGCAGTGCTCCCACCCAGACCCTTACTAAAGCCAGTCGCAAAAATGTAGAAGACCCCCAATCAAATCTCAAAAAACGAGGCCTAGCAGAAAACTGGTGACAAAACGTACTTTGAAAGTAAAAGTAGGCCCAAATACCCCCTTACCCACCGTGGATTGTATTCAAACCACTTGCAAGCAACCAAGCAAAAGTATCCATAGCCAGCATCGCTCCAAGACTCGAAAACCCCCCCACCCAAACACATGCAATAGAAATACTGCTAACCCTAACGAACCCTAAGTTAAGAATAGTGGCAAAGGCTTTCTTTAACTATGCCAAATCCCCCCTTTCCCACCATGGATTTTCTTCAAATGACTTGCAACCAAAATTACACATTCTCACGAGTGCTCTAAGATCCCAGAACTCAGTTGCAAAAATCTAGAACACCCCGAAACACATGCAATCCTGCTGCTAGGGCTAACCCTAACGAACCCTAAGTTACAAAAAGTGCCAAAAGGCTTTTCCGCGTGGATTTTGTCCCAACCACTTCTACCCGGTATTAGACCTTCCCAGGAATGCCTCAAGACCCGCCAACCCACCCGCCAAAAAGCATAACACCCCCAAACAGGCCAAAAGCAAAATCTCAGACTTACAATATTTCTCGGCCTTCGGTCCAAACGCGCTGTGTAGCTAGGCCATAACTCCGGTTTACCACCACGGATTTCCTGAAAAGCAAATGCAATCAAGATTAGAGTGTCCCAGCAGTGCTCCCAGACCCCGAAACTCACCCACAAACAGCCGGAACCCCCCCCTAAGAGCACCTCAAAGGCAAGCAAGTCAGCAAAAACACAAACAAATTTCCGCCTCAGATTTGGTCCAAACCACTTTTATCCGGTATTAGAGCTTCCCAGCAATGGCCCCAGATCCGTCAACCCAGGAGAAAACGAGTAGAAGACCCCCAAACAGCCAAAGAGCAAAAGTACAAAAATGGGGACAGTCATTTGTTTGCCAATTTCCCAAATCACTCCGCGCGCGCTCTGCAGCTAGGCCCTAACTCCCCTCTGCCACCATGGATTTGCTTCAAACCTCTTGCAAAGTAAAGTATCCATTGCCAGCAGTGCTCCCAGACCCCGAAACCCACCCACAAACACCAGGAAGCCCCCCAAACAGGCCCCCGAAAACGCTACATTGAGCAAAATGTCAGAAATAGCAACAAAAAAAATCAGCGTGGATTTTGTCCCAACCACTTCTATCCGGTATTAGACCTTCCCAGGAATGCCCCAAGACCCGCCAACCCACCCCGACAAAAAGCATAACACCCCCAAACAGGCCAAAAGCAAAATCTCATACTTACAATATTTCTCGGCCTTCGGTCCAAACGCGCTGTGTAGCTAGGCCATAACTCCGGTTTACCCCCACGGATTTCCTGAAAAGCAAATGCAATCAAGATTAGAGTGTCCCAGCAGTGCTCCCAGACCCCGAAACTCACCCACAAACAGCCAGAACCCCCCTAAGAAAACCTCAAAGGCAAGCAAGTCAGCAAAAACACACAACAATTTCCGCCTCGGATTTGGTCCAAACCACTTTTATCCGGTATTAGAGCTTCCCAGAAATGGCCCCAGAGCCGTCAACCCAGGAGAAAACGAGTAGAAGACCCCCAAACAGCCAAAGAGCAAAAGTACAAAAATGGGGACTTAGTCATTTTTTTGCCAATTTCCCAAATCACTCCGCGCGCGCTCTGCAGCTAGGCCCTAACTCCCCTCTGCCACCATGGATTAGCTTCAAACCTCTTGCAAAGTAAAGTATCCATAGCCAGCAGTGCTCCCAGACCCCGAAACCCACCCACAAACACTAGGAAGCCCCCAAACAGGCCCCCGAAAACGCTACATAGAGCAAAATGTCAGAAATAGCAACAAAAAAAATCAGCGTGGATTTTGTCCCAACCACTTCTATCCGGTATTAGACCTTCCCAGGAATGCCCCAAGACCCGCCAACCCACCCCGCCAAAAAGCATAACACCCCCAAACAGGCCAAAAGCAAAATCTCATACTTACAATATTTCTCGGCCTTCGGTCCAAACGCGCTGTGTAGCTAGGCCATAGCTCCGGTTTACCACCACGGATTTCCTGAAAAGCAAATGCAATCAAGATTAGAGTGTCCCAGCAGTGCTCCCAGACCCCGAAACTCACCCACAAACAGCCGGAACCCCCCCTAAGAGCACCTCAAAGGCAAGCAAGTCAGCAAAAACACAAAAAAATGTCCGCCTCGGATTTGGTCCAAACCACTTTTATCCGGTATTAGAGCTTCCCAGCAATGGCCCCAAAACCGTCAACCCAGGAGAAAACGAGTAGAAGACCCCCAAACAGCCAAAGAGCAAAAGTACAAAAATGGGGACTTAGTCATTTTTTTGCCAATTTCCCAAATCACTCCGCGCGCGCTCTGCAGCTAGGCCCTAACTCCCCCCTGCCACCATGGATTTGCTTCAAACCTCTTGCAAAGTAAAGTATCCATAGCCAGCAGTGCTCCCAGACCCCGAAACCCACCCACAAACACCAGGAAGCCCCCCAAACAGGCCCCCGAAAACGCTACATTGAGCAAAATGTCAGAAATAGCAACAAAAAAAATCAGCGTGGATTTTGTCCCAACCACTTCTATCCGGTATTAGACCTTCCCAGGAATGCCCCAAGACCCGCCAACCCACCCGCCAAAAAGCATAACACCCCCAAACAGGCCAAAAGCAAAATCTCAGACTTACAATATTTCTCGGCCTTCGGTCCAAACGCGCTGTGTAGCTAGGCCATAACTCCGGTTTACCACCACGGATTTCCTGAAAAGCAAATGCAATCAAGATTAGAGTGTCCCAGCAGTGCTCCCAGACCCCGAAACTCACCCACAAACAGCCCGAACCCCCCCTAAGAGCACCTCAAAGGCAAGCAAGTCAGCAAAAACACACAAAAAATTCCGCCTCGGATTTGGTCCAAACCACTTTTATCCGGTATTAGAGCTTCCCAGCAATGGCCCCAGAGCCGTCAACCCAGGAGAAAACGAGTAGAAGACCCCCAAACAGCCAAAGAGCAAAAGTACAAAAATGGGGACAGTCATTTTTTTGCCAATTTCCCAAATCACTCCGCGCGCGCTCTGCAGCTAGGCCCTAACTCCCCTCTGCCACCATGGATTTGCTTCAAACCTCTTGCAAAGTAAAGTATCCATTGCCAGCAGTGCTCCCAGATCCCAAAACCCACCCACAAACACCAGGAAGCCCCCCAAACAGGCCCCCGAAAACGCTACATTGAGCAAAATGTCAGAAATAGCACAAAAAAAATCAGCGTGGATTTTGTCCCAACCACTTCTATCCGGTATTAGACCTTCCCAGGAATGCCTCAAGACCCGCCAACCCACCCGCCAAAAAGCATAACACCCCCAAACAGGCCAAAAGCAAAATCTCATACTTACAATATTTCTCGGCCTTCGGTCCAAACGCGCTGTGTAGCTAGGCCATAACTCCGGTTTACCATCACGGATTTCCTGAAAAGCAAATGCAATCAAGATTAGAGTGTCCCAGCAGTGCTCCCAGACCCCGAAACTCACCCACAAACAGCCGGAACCCCCCCAAAGAGCACCTCAAAGGCAAGCAAGTGAGCAAAAACACCAAAAAATTTCCACCTCGGATTTGGTCCAAACCACTTTTATCCGGTATTAGAGCTTCCCAGCAATGGCCCCAGAGCCGTCAACTCACCCGCAAAGAGGTAGAACAACACCCCCACAAGTGCTGAGTCTTTCTTCATTGGGCGTAAACCAGCCCTCTGCTTTGATGGAAATAGGAGTCTGGAGGAGGAGGATAGAGGAGCATGTTCTTCTGAACTTGTGAACCTGAGGAATGCAGACTGCGGCACCTTCAAATCAATAAGCAAACAAGTGAAGACAGTTCTGCTGATGGGCTTGTTTTTGTGATTAGGTGATTAAAGTTTGAATTATATTAACTGTGCACAACAAAGAAAGACAGACACACAGGAATAAAAGTGAATAAGGACGAAAAAGAAAGTTATTGATTCATTGTCTCATTTTCAGGGCTCGGTGTCACGGTCCACGAATAAGAATAAGGCTTCGTCATCATACTCTGCGAATTCAGGCAGGGTGATCTCAGTGTCACCTGACAGAGAAGAAATTCCCTCATCTATGTTGCTGTCCACCTCGTCTTCATCCGGCGTGCTTTCTCGTACTCTGTAATCTGGTGGTATGAGGTGCTGATTCATCTTGATCATTGTTAACCTCGCCACATTTTTGGGCGAGAGACGTCTCCGTTTGGAAGTTACAATGCCACCAGCAGCACTGAAAACACGTTCAGAAGACACCCTTGCGAGTGGGCAAGACAAGTAGTTTAAAGCCAGGTTGGAGAGCTGTGGCCACAATTCTTTTTTCCCATGCCAATACGCCAATGGGTCAGCATTAACATAGACCTCTGTTGAGTCATTCAGATAGTCCTTCACCATCGACTCAAGGTGCTCCTCCAAGGTTCCTCCACTTTGCTTAGCTGTTGCTGTGACCTTTTGAGAACCAAACCCAAGCCGAGCTAGCCAATCCTCTTCAGCCTCCAATGTTACTGTTGTGTCTGGTGGTGCAGATGATCCGGTTGCCGGTCTCTTTAACGGCTGAGAGGTCACTTGTGCCGCAGCCACAGGTGCAGAAGTGGATTGTTGTGACTGGGGATGGCCTGCTGATGCTGATGTACTGCCTTTTCCTTCAATTTTCTGCCGTTCTCTTTCAAACCTCTTGGCTGAGGAGGCTAGCCACTGTTTGTACTTTGTAACATCTTCATCAGCAAAAGGAAAGAATGCTTGGCCTGCTAGCGCCTTTTTGTAGCGTGGATCCAGAATAGTAGCACAAATGTAATGCTGGTTTGAGTGGATCATTTTAAGACGTTCATCACCTTGTAGGCGCTCTAATAATTTCTCCGCCAGAACAAAAGGGTCTTGGTTTTCTTCATCTTTTTGAAACACAGAACACACCTCCTTCAGTTGGTGCTCCAGCATGTACAACAATGGGATAGCTTTTCCCAAATTACAGTCCTCCTTGCTGACTGCAGCGTGAAGAACTCAAAAGGACAAAGCATGCGTGTCAGGCTTTTAACTATGTCCCATTGCGCCGCACCCATCCTCAGGTCCTCCTTCTGAGCTGTACCCTGTGTTAAGAAATAGTGATCGAGTACCGTATACTGCTCATACAGACGCTCAAGCATGTAGAAGGTTGAGTCCCAACGTGTTGCCACCTCCTGGATGAGTGCTTTCACTGGCATTTGACGTTCATATAGCAGGCTCCTCAGATGCTTCCGGGCCTTAAAAGAATGGCTGAAATGTTTGTACATTTTTCGGCAGGTGTCCACTACCCTGTACGCTGCACTGTCTTTATCACTCAAGAATTTTTTGACAACCAGGTTTATACAGTGCGCCAAACACGGCACTCTGAAATAGTCACCCAGCTCCATGGCCTTAACTACATTGGCGCCATTATCCGTGGAAACATAACCAACCTGGCGTTTTTTTGGGGACAGCCAGTCAAGGACCTTTGTGTTAAACACATCCAAAATATTTTCTGCTGTGTGACGTTTCGCCAAACCAAACATGGCTAGTGTTGCATGTTTCCGAGCAGCTTTAAAAACTTGGTCCGGGTCAACACCTGCGTTTAGCTTTGCTTTAACCCTGAAAAAGAGACCCAGTGTGCAGTGATGCACATGTAATCAGCGCCTGCGCCACTGGTCCACATGTCTGTTGTCAGATGTATAGTGTGAACAACACTCTTCTGCAAAGCTGCCCCGATCACCTCCAGAACATCTTCATGTAGTGCTGGAACCGCAACTCGGGCAAAATAGAACCGGCTAGGAACCTTCCATTTAGGGCAGAGCGCTGCCACTAATTCTAGAAAACCAACCCCTTCTACAAAAGAAAAAGGGAGAAGGTCCAGAGCTAGCATTTTAGCCAGCTTAGTGTTATACAGACGCGTCAGTGGGTGGTTGAGTTCATATTGCGCTTCTGTAAACAACATCTTTTTAATGTTGCCCTGGACCAAGGATTTACGGGATGATGATGATGATATCTTTGACCCAGTTACGCTCGCTGATGAACTTTTTCGCATTGGTGTCTCACTCTCTCCCACACTCTTAGTGTGGCTCACATGGGGTGTGCTGCTGACAGGGGTACTGGGTGTAAGTGAAGTGTTTGACACGTCTTCTTCCTCCCCGTCATCATCAGATGAAACATCAACGTTTTCATTACGTGCAATTCGGGCTTCCTTGATCGCCTGTAGGTGCGCAAACCATTGGACAGTGTGCTGTCTCCTAAGATGACCTCTCTGGCCTCCGGTACCATAGTTGGTACCAAACTTACCACGACTAACTCGAAGCTTACAAATGCTACAAATGGCTAAGTTTTCCTTTTTTGGGCAAACACTAAAGAAGTCCCAAACTGCAGACTTGAAATGTCTTTGGGGGCCGGAGGAGGCGGCGATACTGGTGGTGGTGGTCCTGCTGCTAATGCCAGATGAAGTGGAGGATGTGGATTGCCGAACTTCAGTACGTTTTGCACTTTCACCACCACTAATTGAGGTTGAGGTGTATGGAGGTCCCTTCTTGCGAGGAAGAAATATGGAAGCGGTAGGTGTTGGTGTACTAGTTAACTCCAATGATTGTTGTGTTTCCATTGCCTCCTCGTCGACATCATCATCACGCTCAGCAGCTTCTCGGGATAGGGTCAAAATGTCTCTTTGCTGCCTGCCCGCTGGGGCTGCAGTTACCTTTATGATGACTGGCTCGTCGTCGTGAGAGGCTTCATCAGCAGCGGTATCCGTCACTTCTTGTTGAGCCTCATCACACTCCATAGCTATGAGTTTTTCAACGACCTTCCTTTTACACTTAGGTATCTTTGTCAGATCATGGTGTGCCTCACTCTCAGACTGCCGTGATGGTTCCCAATCTTCATCCAGATCATCAGAAGGAGGTGGGCTTGAAGAAGATGTAGACACCCCCCTTGATCTTTTCCTTGCTAGGGATGTGGAAGACAATGAATGATCATCAGGAGGAGTGGCTTCCTCAAATGATACCTCGGTTTGATTGTCAATTTCCTGATGTGCCCCTACTTCGGGAGGAACAACTATTGTGGGCACTTGTGACCCTCCATGCACCTCTGCTTGCGCATCTCCTTGCGCTGCCTCTCCTTCCACATGTACTTGGGCTTGTACTTGCACATGTTGTTGTTGTTGCGGCTGTGGTTGTTCAACACTTGTCAGAAGAGTTACAACAACCTGTGTTGATTCAGGGACATTGCTGCTACTTTCTTGCGATGAGCCAACATCACTGGTCGATGGTGATTGAAGAAGTACACTGACCGCCTCTGAAGCACTCAAGGGCTTTGACTTAAGTTGGTGTGGTGGTGGAGGCACTGAGCCCAATGGAGCGGGGGTGCTGCTCCCAGCTTGGTCCCCAGCAGATCCCGCTGCTGCTGCAGGCGTACTTTTTTTTTTACTCCCAAAAAACGCGGCGGACGGCACACCAGCCGCCTTGGTAACTTGCTTCTTCTGCTCCTTACTAGCAACTTTCTTGCTAGAGGAGCTACGGAGAACTTTTTTTGGGGCCATCTTCTTCAGAGCAGGTCAGAACAGCAGGCCGCAGTTGCACGAGTTGCAGAGTTGTCTGAGGCCAGACGTGACGTCGCGTGACGTTATGCTGCACACACACACCGCTGCAGGACTTCTTCCTGGCACTGGTGGTTCTCCTGAGTCTTGTGCACCTAAAAGCAATGGAAGACAGATGAACATCAGTTCAATTATACACCCCCAAAAAATTGAAAAAAACCAGAAAAATCAGCACAATCCCATGCCCTCCATGATGCTTAAATTCAAGACACCCCACAGAAAGACTAGGCCCATGCAACACTCACTAGTCACTACCCCTGGTGAAAAGGCCACAACAACAGGCCAAAAAAACGAAAATCACAGAAAAATCAGCACAATCCCAAGCCATCCAGCCCCTCCATGAAGTTTAAATTCAAGAAGACAACCCACAGAAAGACTAGGCCCATGCACCACTCACTACCCCTGGGCATAATGGATGAAAGCTAGGCAAAATGGGTGCAGGCCTGAGAACACTGCCTGCATTCAAAATGGCCCCCTCCCTCACAGCACATGGCCAGGGCCTGTAGCAGCACTCAAAATGCCCCCCAAAGACATGGTCTGTCCACAACAGGCCAAAAAAACGAAAATCAAAGAAAAATCAGCACAATCCCAAGCCATCCAGCCCCTCTATGATGTTTAAATTCAAGACAACCCACAGAAAGACTAGGCCCATGCACCACTCACTACCCCTGGGCATAATGGATGAAAGCTAGGCAAAATGGGTGCAGGCCTGAGAACACTGCCTGTATTCAAAATGGCCCCCTCCCTCACAGCACATGGCCAGGGCCTGTAGCAGCACTCAAAATGGCCCCCAACAACATGGCCTGTCCACAACAGGCCAAAAAAACGAAAGTCACAGAAAAATCAGCACAATCCCAAGCCATCCAGCCCCTCCATGATGTTTAAATTCAAGAAGGCAACCCACAGAAAGACTAGGCCCATGCACCACTCACTACCCCTGGGCATAATGGATGAAAGCTAGGCAAAATGGGTGCAGGCCTGAGAACACTGCCTGCATTCAAAATGGCCCCCTCCCTCACAGCACATGGCCAGGGCCTGTAGCAGCACTCAAAATGGCCCCCAACCACATGGTCTGTCCACAACAGGCCAAAATAACGAAAATCACAGAAAAATCAGCACAATCCCAAGCCATCCAGCCCCTCCATGATGTTTAAATTCAAGACAACCCACAGAAAGACTAGGCCCATGCACCATTCACTACCCCTGGGCATAATGGATGAAAGCTAGGCAAAATGGGTGCAGGCCTGAGAACACTGCCTGCATTCAAAATGGCCCCCTCCCTCACAGCACATGGCCAGGGCCTGTAGCAGCACTCAAAATGGCCCCCAACCACATGGTCTGTCCACAACAGGCCAAAAAAACGAAAATCACAGAAAAATCAGCACAATCCCAAGCCATCCAGCCCCTCCATGATGTTTAAATTCAAGACAACCCACAGAAAGACTAGGCCCATGCACCACTCACTACCCCTGGGCATAATGGATGAAAGCTAGGCAAAATGGGTGCAGGCCTGAGAACACTGCCTGCATTCAAAATGGCCTCCTCCCTCACAGCACATGGCCAGGGCCTGTAGCAGCACTCAAAATGCCCCCCAACCACATGGCCTGTCCACAACAGGCCAAAAAAACGAAAATCACAGAAAAATCAGCACAATCCCAAGCCATCCAGCCCCTCCATAATGTTTAAATTCAAGACAACCCACAGAAAGACTAGGCCCATGCACCAATCACTACCCCTGGTGAAAAGGCCACAACAGGCCAAAAAAACGAAAATCACAGAAAAATCAGCACAATCCCAAGCCATCCAGCCCCTCCGTGATGTTTAAATTCAAGAAAACCCACAGAAAGACTAGGCCCATGCAACACTCACTACCCCTGGTGAAAAGGCCACAACAGGCCAAAAAAACGAAAATCACAGAAAAATCAGCACAATCCCAAGCCATCCAGCCCCTCCATGATGTTTAAATTCAAAACACCCCACAGAAAGACTCAGTGCACCCACCACTGAGTACCCCTGGGCAAAAGGCCCCAAAACAGCCCAAAAATCGAAAATTCCAAAATTGTAGTTGCAGCAACTGTAATGCCCCAAACAAACTTACTTGTGAAATTTCTAATCCAAAAGTGATCCAAAGAAAGTCAAAAAGGCCTCAAATCCAAATATCCAGCAGCATCCACAAAAAGTAATCCTTCCAGCTCCAGATCCAAATGAAAAGTGACCAGGAGATGGACAAAGCACTGGGAGGAGCCTGCTGGACAGGAACAGGAAGTTGAAGACTGTGGGGCACTTCCTTCCTCCCACCCCCCCCAAAATGGACTCCTCGCAAAAAAAGTGCAGGCAAATGTCAACCTGAGGAGTTATTCAGATAAAAATCATCATTTCCAGAAGGTTTATGCTGCTTGCTGGTGGATTTCTTGTGCAGAATTGCAAATTTTGTATTTTCGCGAGTGCGAGATTGTTGCTGCTCGCCGCATCTCCAAGCTCGCAATTGCGAAGTACCGCGATACGTGATCACGGCGTACTCGCGTTGACAAACTCTCGCTGTACAAGTTGGCAAGCCGCGATTACGTAATCGCGCTTGCCAAATTCCCGCGGGATCCCGCAGCAAGATCCAAAATGGCGCAGCACTCGCAAAATATCAAGAAAAATAACTCGGCAAACGATGAATGACGGTAAGTAAACGCCGCGCGCTGCAAAATTGTATCACCAAGAAAAAAAAAATCTGCTGCGTGCGGATTTTGCGGGAAATTCGCGAATCTCGCGGATTGCGAATTTTCCGAAAATCCGCAAAATCCGCGAGCGGAACGGATTTTACGCCCATACTTAGTTCGAATGGATCTGTTAGAGCCTCTGGATAGAGACCTAACTCGTCCACTCCCAATGTTAAGCCTGCCTAAGAGTGGGCCTGGGGGTCCCCCAAGTCCATTTTCATGCCTGCTTAAGTTGGACCTGGTGAGTCTACTGACTTCTACCTGTCCCTTGTCTGCCTCATCCCCTGACACTTCCTGATCCTCTTCCTCTCCTTCACTCACTGTTCCATTGAGGTTGAGGTCAGGGTTCCCAAGGGTTCCCTCTAAGGGGGGCATGTTCCCATCTGGATGAGAAGGGTCTGTGTTAGCAGTCCTCCTAGCATCATAAGTCTCTAAGAGACCAATCAGAAAGGGAATGGTAGGGTTAGAACCCTGTTTTAGCTTCCTGGATGTACAGATTTGTCTCATCTCCTGGAAGCTAAGAGCAGCATATCGTGAAGTGACCTGTGGAGGGTCCACTGACGCAAGGGGGGCTTCTGAGTTCCCTCCTTTGTCCGACATGCTTCTAGTGTGGTGTAAGTGATGCACCTACCTACAATATTTGTTTGCCTACTGATCCCTTGCTAAGAGTTGTAGTCAGGGTGTGCTAGGCCCTGTTGAACTACAACAGCTGGTTCAGTAGAACTCAGAGTATTCTAAGCTAAGTTATATGTACCTTGGTACTTATGTGATCTTTCAAATGATATTCTTAGGATATGTGTGGTAAAACAACAGCAAGCTCAAATCCCAACCGCTGCTCACCAATGTGAGAAGTTGGCCTGATATATAATGTTCACTATTCTAGTGAGCACTTTGTATCAGTCCAAACAACCCTTATTGATGGTTGGTTGTAAGTCAACTGTAGACCACCTATCCTAGTAGCATGGACAAGAGCAGTCTTTAGGGCGTGTTAAGCCAGCTGTTATACCATCACATATACCCCTTGAACACCAAGTGAAAGGACACCACACAAGTTGTTATGAAAATAAAGGATATTTATTTAGAACACAACAGCCCTGGACTCTTTATGAGGACAGGGTGCTAAGCACAATACAAAACTCTTATGAAAAATACTCAAAGTCGCACAATTTACACAAATGCCCGAGGGGCACGAAAAACCATATACTACAAAAGTGGAATGCGAAATTACTAGCAGGTAAGTACTACTCTAATAGACTTTAGGATCGCTAGGACTGGACTACTGAACCTTCAGATTACTAGCAGGAGGCCAGGGAGATCGGTGCAGAGTGTGCACTCTCACGCAGGATGCGGGACAAAGTCTATGGATGCTAGATTTCGTAAAGTTAGTGTTATCGGACGAATCCGACTAGGTAGAGCTGAAACGAAAAAGGATCTGGACCCTTGGATAGTGAGGCTATGCTGGAGCACCGAAATGCTGAGTTTACCTAGCCCAGAGGCTGCGGCTGCATAGTTCTGGAAAGACGTCGGGAATCCTCGTTGCAGTCTATGGAGCCTGAAAGAAGAAGTTGCTGGCAGGCAACCAGTGAAGAGATTCGGAGGGATCCAAGCCTGGATCGATGATGGAGGATACCTGTAAGCAGAGGGGACCAAGTTCTGAATCACTAGCCAGTGATTAGATGGGCACCAGGATGGCACCGGATGAAGTCACCTCGACCAGGTGAGTGGGCGACGCTGGGCTCTGCAGTCTCACGGACCAGGAGGCGTTGTCGGCGACCAGGATGGAGGTGCAAGCTGTCCCACGAAGGTATCTGCTGTCGACGTCGCTGGACCCAGGATTGGGGCAACAAGTCTTGGCAAATGCAAGCCCACGCGGTGGACTTAAAATGGCGTCTGGAGTGGACCAGGAGGGTCCGGGGTGCTCCTCTTTTGGAGGGGAGCAAGGGCCAGTCTGGAGCAACCAGACCAGCGGTGTTGTCGTCGTGGTGCGTCGTCAAGAGGGCCACAAGCCAGCAGGCAAGTAGCCGGACAACGCGGTGAGCAGCAAAGAGCAGAAGGGCCCCACGCAGATCTGGTGGATGCTGGGGGGCTGGACTTCGGTGCTGGAGCTGCTCAGGGTTAGGGCTTCTCGAACCCCAAAGCACTCACTCGAGGATCCCTTGGCGGTCGTGCTGGATAAGCGTCGTGCAGTTCTGAAGATGGCCGGTCCCTCGAGGTCTCGTCACACCCACGGATCTCAGCTGAGCTGATGATGTAGGTAGAGGTCAGAGGTGCCAGGGAATCCGGGTCTCGTCGTGCTGGTCGGTCGGATTCCGGAGGAAGGACGTGCAGCAAACCGCAGTGTTCTTAGATGGTGCCTGCGGGTGCAGGGTGACTACTCCTTAGTCTCAAGGGAGAAATCTTGAGAAGAAGTCTTGAGTTCCTTTCGTAGAAAGTAGTTTCAGGATTCAAAGATGATCTAATTTGGAAGGGGGCCCGCTCCTATCTTTATACTAGGAAAAGGGGCTGGCACGTGACTAGGTCCTGCCCATGGGTGGGACCAGGAAGGGGGGTGGTTACACCCCTCTCCCATGCCGGACTTTCCCCAGCTCAGGGGCTGGTGTGCCCCTGGAACTGGTTCTATGCATAGTGAGCACCGGGGTGCCACTTGCAGTCACCTTCCTCTAAAGCCCTGCCTACCCAGGATACACAAAACCCTGTCTGGGATGGTGCTAGCACCGCCCCTGACAGGAAACCCTTTGTCCAAGCCTCCCTCGCTGGAAGGACTCCCAGCAGCAGGAGGTCAGACTTGTGTCTGTGGTGGCAGCATCCTTTTTGTGATGCTGAGGCTTGAGTTAACTTTAACCGGGGTTCACAGTTACATACATGTCGTGTCCCTCTAGAAGGGTGGAATGCTAACCCCGTCGCCAGAATTGGCGAGGGGTTAGTATTCCAATTCGTATGACACCTTACTCGACATGTTTTGATAAAGCGATACCAGAGTTGGCATTTAACCGCGAGGATTATAATGCACTTAAGAGTATATGGTATGCGTTATCATGGAACAGCTATTAGGACTTGGTTCCGCAAGCTGCAAAGGGGCTCAGCTCATGCCAGAGCACCATCTCACATGATTCCAAGCACTCTGCCTTCAGGATTGTCAAGGCCTGCCATAGTAGTGACTGATAGGAATCTATGTGTCCATTTTAGGGTTAGATATAGGTATACTATATCTAAAGCAAAGGGTGATTACACCACCTTGCCCCAGCTGTCGTGCAGCCAGTTGTGTCAGATTTAGATGGCCAGCCAGGGGTGGCATAATACATGCTGCAGCCCCTGGTAGGCCCTGGGTACACCTATGCCCTGAGTTACAGGGTCTTATAAGGTGGCCCAGTACCAATTGGTAAATGCACCTAAGGTACACGTGTCAATTTAGTGAGAGAACAGCAAGGCTGTGGGTCTGATTAGCAGGCCCACAGCTAGAGAAGTCGTAAACCAGTGAAGCAAAAAGCAAAAAATCTGGGGTGATCATAGGATTGCAGACCCTACTCTCCTACAGTCTGCATTTGGTAGTTGTTCCACTCTGCCATGCCGGTTGAGGCATCATCATTATCTGTGTCATCGTGGACCTCTCCGTCCTCCCGTTCTGGAATCGCCTCATCATCCGCATCCTGTGGATACACAGTTGTGTGAATCTTGACCGACGTTTGAACCTAAGGTGAAGGCGTTGATGGCAAAGGTGGCGGAACAGTTGGCGGAGCTGTCGCAGTCGCAGCAGGTGACGGTCTAGGAGTACCTTGAGGCGTTGGTGGAAAACGCCGGTTGTAGTCGTCCAGCATATGCTGGAGATTTGAAATCAAAGACAAAGGCAAAGTAGCCATTGGAACTGGCACGAACTGTTCCTCAGCATGAGATTCCTTCGTCTTCGCTGCCAGAATCTTGACATTTGATGATGAGATCAGACGAACTGTGGGCCGCCCCGAAATTGCCATCCACATCATTACCAGAGTCCGAGTCGGGCTCAGAGGTAGTGGCAAACATAGGTGAAGGAGGCTGCGGATCAGGAGCAGACAACTGGTGGCATGGCATTGGACGGCGAAGGTGTGACAGATCGGTGCTGACAGATGCAGAAACTGAAGAAGGTAAAGGCACAAGAGGCAACGAGGCAAAAGAAGATGGTGCCACCGTCGACGGTGCCGTCGACGTTATCGTTGACGGTGCTGAAATGGCCGTCGATGAAAATGACTTCGATGAATCCAGCATCGACGGTAGGCTCCGTCGACGGAAGTTTATTAGATGGCAAAGCCGCCGACGAAATCGTCGATGCAGTAGACACCCCTGTAGACGGAGCCCTCGTCGACGACGAAGACTTTTTGATGGATTTCGTCGACGATGTTGCTTTCTTCGTCGATGAGGTGATAGGAATCGTCGACGAGACAGTCTGAAAGGCCAATGAAACTCTCGTCGATGTAGAGGCCGTCGACGAGACCGTCGTCGACGAGATAAAAGCTGACGTCATCGTCGACGATGTATACACTGCAGATCTCGTCGTCAGAACGCTCGTAGACGCTCCTGTCGACGACAAAGCATGTTTAGGTGTGGAAACAAGCTGTGAGGCAGCAGAAGACGCCTGAGAGCCAGGTCTCGTGGGCGCAGCAGTAATAGGAGCTGGTGGGGACACCACAGAGGCCAAAGGCAGGGCCAGTTTCTTCTTTTTTATCCTGCACACTACCACGCTTAGAGGCTGCAGAGGAGGGTCCAGATTGAAAACTCTCAGCATCAGACAGAGCTGAATCCTTGTCTTTAAGACGTTGGAGTCAAAGGAGAAGACAACCTTCTCTGTCCTTTAGAGTCTTGTTAGAAAAGGTTCTACAAAACTTGCAGCTACCAACTTTATGCTCAGGGTAGAGACAATAAATACATTTCTTTTGGGGGTCCTCTTTAAAAAGACGCAACTTCCCACAAGAAGAGCAAGGTCGGAATAAAGACTTCTTACTTGACATGATGAAAGTTCAGGAAACAAGAAGCAGTTTAGGAAAAAACTGAGCAGAGCTCAGGGAGACTCCCTTCACACGACGTGCGGTAGAAAATCTGAGGGCTTGAGCTTCTGAGGAGAAGGTTCTAGAGGGTGCTGGCGCCTGATTGGCTGTAGTTTGGACTAACATAATGACAATGATATGTTACAAGTGTTTTCTTTCTCTATCATGCATTCCTATGGAGGAAATGTTTTAGAGGTTCAGTTATGTATTTACTTCTAGTTTTTTCTTATGTTATGTTCTCACATATATATATTTTTAGCATTTATTGCTATTTTATGTACCGTGGGACTCCCACTTCGACGACGGGGAATATTCAAGCATGTGAATCTATGAAAGACACCCCTAATACTGGAGAACCTACCTTCTTTAATATTAAAGTTGAACCACCTTCCCATCTCATCTGGTACTGAGGATTTCTTTCTTTCATGTTCTCTTTTGAGTAGAGATCAGGAGATTGTTGCTGTAAATTCACATCAGGCCAAATTAGCTGACATTGTCTCAAACTAACACTAATAACATGGAAGCGATGCTGATGAGTAGTAGTGCTGAGGTCTGATAATCGTCCTTCCAGGCTAAAGAAATGGGTGACATTCCCTAGTGGTGAAAGAATAACTTTTCAAAATGCTTTGTCATTGAATGCCCGGGATGCGACATATTTACATCAATATGTCGCATCTCTGTGCTTCCCCATTTGCCAGCACACAAACTGCAGCAATGCGCCGGCGTAGGCACCCTTGGATGCCTGCATCATGGGAACATTGTTTTGGTGCAGGAAGGAGCACCTTCATGCACAAAAACAGTCAATTGAGGTGATTTCCTCTTCCAATGCGTGCTGTGGAATGCAGCACACATTGAAAGAGGGAAAAAACAAGGAGTAATGAAAGCATTTCTCCTTGTTGCACCCAGCCGCGGTGCGTCCATTGGGGCGTAGGGGCGTAGCCCCACTAAGCCTGGTGGGCGCACCTGCGGCTGCTGCAGCAGAGAGAGTCTAGACAGCAGCGCTTCAATCGACTCGAGTGTTCCGACCGGGACAGACCCGATGGAATAGGGAGTGCGCAGGGGGTGGGGCTGGGTTACAACAACATCAGTGTGATGTCACAGTCTGTCTGACTCGACTGCCCATGAGGAAATCAGTAGGAAACTTGCCCGCGCATGCGCTTTACCTAAATTAGCCGTCAAGTTGACTGAGAGGGACCGAAGGGGCCACAGGGGTGTGTCTTTCGCTGGGCCCCGTCCTTTAAGAAGGCGCCAGGGCGAGTAGACTGTGTGACCCCCTAGCCAATCCTGGTGCTTATGCAGCGCCAGGATTGGCTGGTCCACCGCGCCGAAATACAGGCAATCCATTATTGGATGCCGGCGCGTGGGTGGATGGACTGATTGGCCATGATTCGGGGACGTGCGCCGGTGCGCGCCGTGACGTTTCCACTAGTTGCGTGGCTGGCTGTACTTTTCTTTAGGGCGGGGGCTCCCTCTCTGTCTCCTCGTGCGCGCAGGGCCAGGCAGCAGCCAGCAGACCGTCGTCACTCACTGTCACAGTGTCACTGACTCACTCTCTTCTTCACTGGACTCAGTCTCTAGTCTAGTCTCCTCTCGTGGTTATTGTCCGTCCGTCAGGACCGTCACTGACTCAGACCGTCATTCGTCACGTCACTCGAGCTGGTGGCTGGGTTAGAGAGGTTAGTACTATAGTGGTTTTGTTTTGTTGGGCTTGGTTGGCAGGTTGGCGCCATCAGTGTCGCTACCGCGTGGCTGCTCGGTCAGTTGAGTAAAGTTACTAGAATTAATATTAAACCCTACTAATCTAATCTATCGGGAGGCGGGCGTTCGGCCATTATTCAAGTGCCTCGTGACGTCTCGTGAAATACTGGCGCTACTTTATATAAAACAGTGTGTTTTTTTATTTATTTCTTTGCTCCCAGTTGACCTCATTTGTAAATAAAAGGCCTCGCGTGCTTGCTTGCCCTGCTAATGTGTTAATTGGCCTCAGCTGTCCTTTATTAATGCAACAGGCCTGCCCTAAAGTAGTTGCACTGATCAGTGTGAGTGTTGCAACCCTACAGTGAACAGTCTATACAGACTTCTAATAATGTAGCAGCTCTGCTTGTACTGTTTTGAGTAAGTGTCCCAGCACTGACGTGAAGTGCTTTTACTGTTCAGTATAACTGCAGCAGCAGCTCTGCTTTCAACCGTGTTCTGTCATTTATTAGTGAAGCTACTCTGACCTGCTTCCACGTTCAGTATAAGCGCAGCAGTCCTGCTTGCTCTCTTCAGTATAAGTGCAACAGCTCTACTGTGAAGCGCTTGCCTGTCCTGTTCAGTAAAACGGTGTTGCAGACTCGCAGTCCTGCTGGGAAGAGCGTGTACTGTTAAGTGTAAGTGCAGCAGCCCTGCTGCGAAGCTCTTGTACTGTTCATTATAAGTGCAGCAGCCCTGCTGCGAAGCGCTTGTACTGTTCATTAGAAGTGCAGCAGCCCTGCTGCGAAGTGGTTGTACTGTTCTGTATAAGTGCAGCCGCCTGCTGTGAAGTGCTTGTACTTCTGTATAAGTGCAGCCGCCTACTGTGAAGTGCTCTGGCCTGTCGCGTTCTAATCTAGGACCCTGATCGATAATGTGACCTTATGCCCCTATATGGCTATAAATCCATTTATTCCCTATATTGGCATAACCGATCAAATGCAATATTCAGAAACTCGTCTCTGGCCTCACACGAACAGAGCCACATTTCAGAATCGCTTCCTCTGCCACTTCCTTTGCAGCCAATTAGTGCAATGACATAGCAGAAGTTACTATCTAAGATTCCTAGATTAACACTCCGAGTTCTTCAACAAGATAAAAACTCAGCACCCTGGGAAAGCCCCGCTTGCTATGTTTTGATTAGTAATAGAACTCTAATGAGCACTGATAGACGATCACTTCGTAGTGACATCTTTATTGACGTCTTATGTCCAAAAACGTACGTCAAACAAGGCACCTTTCAGGTATAAATATTACCAACGTTGCCTTAAGCAAACGCTGCTGACGATACCATCGCTGCTAATGTTGCTGCTGTTATGCTGATGATACCATAGCTGCTATCGCTACTGCTATCGCTGCTAACGAGCGAACGATGGTGTGGTGAACTTAGGAGCTGAACAGCCGTCCCCTGCAAGAGCCCAGCAGATGCAAGCTGCCCGTGGACGCTGCCCCTCCTCCTCCTCCTCGACGCGCTGAGAGAGACGCTGTCTTTTCTCTTGCTGAGAAATCCAGCTCCGGCGTTTCCAGTCTACTTTTGCGAGTGACTGGGATATCGAGTCCCTGAAAGAGATACCAGACCTCCATTATTCTATTCCAGAGGTATGGTGTTGACTAAACCCTTAGAGAGAATTCTTGAAGCAAACCTTGGCAAAACCAACTTAACTTAAAGCTACTTACTTACTCCCCTCCCAAGTATTAGGCTTAGGTCAGGTACACTGGGGTAGGCATAGTTAGAAGCACCAGTTGAGTATTTTAGCCTAATGTATATATGAATGTATATATGTTTTATTCATTTTAAATCATTGTATGGCTAAGAAACCATATCAATGCTTTTACAGTATTATTTCGCAATACTCATCTTACTGTACGTACTTTTTATAATAACAAGTCTTGCACTTGTGGCAATTCATTTCTCTTGTACGAGAAGAAAGACTGTTCAATAAATGTTACCCTTTATTGAAAAGGCCTGTCTCTCTATTCTCTACATATTGTGAAAGTAATCTGCACAACAACTTACTGAGTAAAATAACTGTCTATTGTTTCACATGACCCTAGAGATTGACTCTTATCTGAGGAGCAAAGTTGTCATGTTGCACGGTTGTTGGAAAACTGAATCCCTTTTTGTCTGTACCAGGGAAGCTGATCACTTCCTATTCAGAGAAGAAAGTTTCCAGTGACCTCTGAGCTAGTTGGTAACAAACCCAATTAAGTTTAGCATAGTCAGTAGAGGCCTGGAAGATCCACACTTCTACGTCGATACTACTGTTTATGTTATTCCAATGCGCAGGGCCTATTGGGAAAATAGGAACTACACTACATGGCGCCCAAACGTTTGGTAAGGCGATAAACTAACGCAAGACGTTAGAGTAACTCAGTCGTGCATTTTTCACACAGACCCCTTTCTCCCGTAAATACTCTAATAGACGTCTGGAGTGGGTGAAAGATTAAAATCCGCTCGAACTCAGTAGGAAGAGATTCCTATGTAAAGCTGTGGTTTATTCAGCGTTGAAGGATACAGTGTTCCAAAATATTGTGCACCTAATCTTTGTCTCCTTGGAGACCTACTCTGCAAAAACCTTCCTGACAATAAAATGTCAGACAGTGAAGAAGAAAGGGAAGCAGCTAGACTGGCAACCCTACTAATAGAGGAAGACACGAGTCTCCTACAGACTGAACCGGATGCAATAATCATCCCGGCACATTTGAGAAAATCTATAACTTTAAAACTTATAGAAAACGGACTGACACCACAAGGTGGTACAGTGATTTTCGTGATAGAGGCACACGAATATCGGCAGACGGAGGTATTCTATTCATGGATAAACTTTCCAGCGGCAAACGCTAGAACAAAAGAGTTTCACTATTACAAAATAGAGAAACCACCGGATGAGTACGCTCCTTTCGAGGAGACTGAAATCCCATTAAAATACCAAGAACACTTACTTTGGTTTAAAGGCGCCCTAAAACATAATGATCATATTACCAGGCTCGGTCCACTAGGTAGACCAGGAGCAACGTGGCCGGTTCTAGCCAGCTACACACCACATCCGGACATTGCAAAAATGTCTATAGAAGAACTCTTAGTTAACATAAGAGAAGTAACAAAAGCATATAGAGAGTTAGTAAAATTATTTATTAAAAATAATTCAAACACTCCTAAAAAGAGCTGGGATGGAAATAAACAATCCACTCCCAAGGAAAAAGTTTTCCAATCCAGAGGAAGGTCTCCTCGACGGAGGGAAAGAACTCCGAATCGAGAACACCAGTCTACCCAGAGGGAGCCCTCTGAGAAAAGATATAACCTTAGAAATAGGGATAATTTGAAAAAACCTGATAGATATCAAAGTATTGATACACGCCCCTCTCGATCCTTTTCGCAGAAATCGGAAAGAAGAGGACGGTCAGACCCAGGAGAGCACACCAAGTCCAAAGACAAGGAACCTGCTCAGAGTAAAAAATCTCAATTTCCAAAAAAGAAGGTAGCCAGTATTAGAGTAATCGAACATGCCGAGAATACTGAGGACACAGTTAAAAAACAGGGAGTGGGCATAGACAATGTTAGACAGTGTAGCAGAAATCAGTATAGCCCGCAAGATCTTGATGAGTCATCTGGAGACAGTGGACACGAATGAATACATTCAGGTTGAAACTGCCGACACCAGACTTAGCGAGCCCCATAAGATATACGAAATAACATTGCGTATAGAGGGTGATAAGACTAGGAAAATAAAGGGTCTATTTTGGGATAAACTCTCAAAAGGCTATGATATTCTGTTAGCTGAAAAAGATTGGCCCCCAGAGTTTGTCAGGGAGTGCCCTCGTGGCGAAGAAATTATTGCCTGCCTTCTCGAATCACATTCCGATTCACAATAAATATACTTATGCAAGGAAATGGGCAGTAGCCCAGGCACCGGCATTATATAAAAATCATGTAGGATGGGATGAGGACTCACCTCCTCACAAAATCCAGTTAAAAAGTGAACCAACTGCCCAAAGGCAGTATCCCATTAAGCAAGAAGCTACAAAACAAGTCAGGGAGATCTTAGATCAACTTGAATACCAGGGGGTGATTGAAACATGCACCTCTCAAATGAACAATCCTTTGTTTCCTGTCTCCAAACCAGACAATTCATATTGTCTAGTTTTGGACTACAGACACCTTAATGCATGTTGCAAAACTTTTGCAGTACAAATTTCGCATAGTGCAGCCCTAATGAATAACATAGTTAGGAAAAAATATAAAACGACATTAGACATATCTAATGGTTTCTTTTGTCAAAACATTGCACCAGAAAGCAGGTATTTGACCGCTTTCTCCGTAATGGGGTCTCAGTAAAATTTCTGTAGGCTCCCACAGGGGTTCAAGAACAGCCCAGGACTATTCTCAGCTAGGGTAACAGAGTTACCACAAATATATGATGATGAGGCATTATCTTACGTAGATGATATCTATCTCACAGACGACGACTTGGATACTCACTTGAAAAGAGTGAACACCATTATACTTGGGTTCGCAGCAGAGGGTTACAAATTCAACTTTAAAAAGTCCCGAATTGCCCATCTGACAGTATTATTTCTAGGATACGAATTATCAAGTGAAGGAAAAAGCCTAGCGGACAACTTATTAGAGAAGTGCGCTGTACTCCAAGCTCCAAAAACGCTGAAGAATTAACAATCAATTCTAGGCTTTCTGAATTTCGGAAGAACTTACATTCTAAATTACGCAGAGAGGGTTTAACCTCTCTACGAACTAATTAAACCTGATTTTAAACAAATCACCTGGACTCAATAACACACAGAAATTTTGAGATCACTGCAAACAGACATGTTAGCAAATACAAAATTAGATACACGTGACAACACACGCGATCTTGTAATCCGAGCCATCCCAGGAAGATGCGGATTCACGTACCTAACCTCTAATGAGGGAGAAAAGGTACCAATTTCAATTAAATCTCACTTGTACACACAAGCAGAAAAAACATTCAGTCCCACAGAAAGAACTGTGAAAGCAGTGCAAATTGCATTAGCAAATGAACGAGAATTAGCACATGGTAAAAGGATTAATATCCTCAGAGCGGAATCCGCCTTCGAGGCGCTATTCAGCCCAGTAAACCTGCCTACAGTGTCACTGGATCCGAAATGGATACAGTGTGTAGATTCTCTTGGAGCGAAAGATGTGAAATACTATTTCGCCCCGCAATTCGAAGAACTGAATGATTTAGAATATGAAGAAGAATATCCTCTACCAATCGAACTTCTGCCTCTCCCACAGTACGCCTGTATAATCTATACAGATAGATTTGTACAGCATTTTAACGTAGAGAGCAAATCCTACGATGCAGCCTGTGCGATTATTAAAGGTCGCTGGCTGTTCGGTAAATTCAGACCGAAAATAACTGTAGTGTAGTTCCTAGTTTCCCACTAGGCCCTGCGCATTGGAATAACATAAACAGTAGTATCGACGTGGAACTGCTTATATTCCAGGCCTCCACTGACTATGCTAAACTTAATTGGGTTGTGTTACCAACTAGCTCAGAGGTCACTGGAAACTTTCTTCTCTGCATAGGAAGTGATCAGCTTCCTTGGCACAGACAAGAAGGGATTCAGTTTTCCAACAACCGTGCAACATGACAACTTTGCTCCTCAGATCAAGAGTCGATCTCTAGGGTCGTGTGAAACAATAGACATGTATTTCACTCAGTCAGTCTAGTGCAGTTTACTTTCACAAGATGTAGAGAATAGAGAGACGGGCGTTTGTCAATAAAGGGTTAACATTTATTGAACAGTCTTTCTTCTCGTACAAGAGAAATGTATTGCCACAATTGCAATAATTGTTATTATAAAAAGTACGTACAGTAAGATAAGTATTGCGAAATAGAACTGTAAAAGCATTGATATGGTTTCTTAGCCATACAATGGTTTAAAAGTAATAAAACATATATACAGTCATATATACATTAGGCTAACATACTCAACTGGTGCTTCTAACTAAGCCTACCCCAGTGTGCCTGACCTAAGCCTAACACGTGAGAAGGGGAGTAAGTAAGTAGCTTTAAATTAAGTTGGTTTTGCCAAGGTTTGTTTCAAGAATTCTCGTCTAAGGGTTTAGTCAACACCATACCTCTGAATAGAATGATGGAGGATTGGTATCTCCTTCAGGGGTCTCTCTCGATATCCCAGTCACCTGCGAGGGTAGACCGGAAGCGCCGGGACTGGATTTCTCTGCACGAGAAAGGCAGCGGCTCTCTTCAGCGCGTCGAGGAAGGAGGGGTGACAGCGTCCGCGGGCAGCTGGAATCTGCTGGATGTCTTCGCAGAGGACGGCTGTTCAGCTCCTTAAGCGTACTGCACCATAGTTCGCGCTGTAGCGGCGATAATGGTAATCAGCAGCTTCACCACCACAGGATAGCAGGCTGCAGCGACAGAGTGCTAGTTTTTACCAACACAGGGTCATGCAGGCAGCTGGCATCAGCAACAGGCAACGAACTCAACAGCTCGTATCTCTCTCATTGCTTAAGGCAACGTTGGTAATATTTATACCTGACAGGTGCCGGGTTTGACGCAAGTTTGCTGGACATAAGACGTCAATTAAAGATGTCACTAGGAAGTGACAGTTATCAGTTGCTCATTAGAGTTCCATTACTAATCAAAACATAGCAAGCGGGGATTTCCAGGTTTGCTAAGTTTTTATCTTGTTGAAGAACTCGGAGTGTTATCTAGGAATATCAGATAGTGACTGCTGCTCTGTCATTGCACTAATTGGTCGCAAAGGAAGTAGCAGAGAGTCATGCTGGAATGTGGCTCTGTTCGTGTGAGGCCAGAGATGACTTTTCAGAAAATCGCACTTGAACGGTTATGCCAATATAGGGAATAAATGGATTTATAGCCGAATAGGGGCATAAGGTCACAGTATCGATCAGGAACCTAGATAAGCACGCAACACCCACTCCACGTTTTCATGTCCATCAAAATTACTAAAACTAAAGCAATTAGATGTATGTGTAACATTGCCCACCCCAAAATACATAAATGCATTCGAAATAGGCGTACTTGTAATACATGGAATTTAGGTACTGTACGTTTTTTAAAGCATATTAATCATTCAAAAAATTATTGCATATGAAGTCAATGAACGATTATGCAAAAGGAATTACACATGAAGTATCTCTGACAGAAGAAAGGCGAGATAAATCATCACATAAAAATGCATTGTAATAACATGTGTGCTAGAGGCTGGTGTTATGTTGTTATGTCTCTAGATGTGTTTAGAAATAGAAGTGTGAAGCTTCTGTTCTCTAAGAATAGTTTTTACGTTAAGCAAAGAATTGTTCGTGCCAAAAAGGGGTCAATATTAAAAAAAAATTGTCCAATTCAAAGAAAATAGATTTCCAAAGCTCCTGGCAGTTTTTGTTGATCAAAACTGAAGGCCGAATTCAGAGTTCATGGGAACGCTGTGTGTCGGAAAGCTTCTCAAAAGTTAATGTTTCTCTATGGGTGAGAACATCGTATCAGACAGGCTCTCAAAGAATTGGTCTACAAATTCAGGTGATAGTTCAACCAAATTAGATAGCGCTGTAACTTGGCAGGTGTGAGAATGATTGCTGTCATCGAAGGCAGGACCAGCAATGCTCACAGAACGTTGTACCTGGATGATGTTGCTTTTGTCACTCGCTCCACTGATACCACTTGGCTGTAGTACAGGAGTCTCCACAAATGCCGTCATCAGGATTGGTAGCCGCTGGGGACAACACAATGCGTGAGCCGTTATTGGACTGAGCAAAGTATCGACGTCCATTGGTACTGCTGATGGAAGTGAAAGACAGATGTCCAACACGCATTCATCGCCGCAAAGCATACACCGTAGCACAGGTAAAATGCAATTTTGCCATATCGGTCTGAATGAAAGGAACCAGGTCATGTTTAGATCTCTCAGCCTGGCCAATCCGAGGACGTTAGTTATCCTGTCCCTGTAGCGCATTGCTAGGATTGTCTCTTCCATTCCCATGGGAGCTATGTCTGAGCCGAGGCTTGCCATAACGTAGCAGGATGGTCAAAAATAGAATCCCTGCAACGAGTCCCAAAAATAGTGGAATGCCGCCAAAAATGGAGTGCACAAAATTAGGAAAGATTCCCAAAATTGCCTGGAAGGGTGTTAGCAGTCCCGTAAAGACTGTCTTAAATATGCCTGGGATGCTTGTTGCACTAGACATGTTAAGGAGTTGGCTGAACATTTCTACGAAATGCACGGGGCAATTTGTTGATAAAAGGTCATGAACTTCAGTAGCCGTACTTGCGACTAGAAGATCATACGTCTCTTTAGATGACGTTATAGGCACTGTTGTCTGTAAAAGTACAGATTTCATTTTGCTTAATGTATCAATTCGTATAGAATAGAGATTCAGACGAGGCCAGAGGGGAGTCACTATGTCTGGAGGCCCGCTCGGAAACAATGCTTGCATACAACATTTGACCATGGACGTTACTTGTATTAGATAACTTTTCCCTGGTGTCAGGCCACGACATCTGTGATCCGTTCTAAGAATGTAACTCCCGTTTGCGAGTTGCATAAAGAAGGGCTCTATCTGAGTTGCAGGTGTGACTAGCTGGTGGCATGAAAGGTTGTTTGAATTTCCATCACATGCTCCGTGTAAATTAATACCCTGACACAAAAGTATACCGCTTAGTGAATGTTTACAGTTGTTACCACTAAGAAATACATTTTTGTCACTGTCACTATAGCAAGAATGAGTGTATGGTAATTTCCATTCGGATTTTACATATCCCTTACCCAATTGTTCATATTGGCCAGCAGGTATGTACTCAAGGCACTTTTTAAATCGGAAAGTTGTTATCGGAATTGTGATAATTCCGTGTATTATCCATTCAATGACAGGACTCTCTGACATTGTCAATGATAATCTCTCGAGTTTTTCGATGCTCAGGATTGTATAGTCTGCTCCTTTCTGTGCCAAACTGATCTGTTTATCAGTAAGGTTAAAACTGGAAAATAATGACGTTGTGTTGATTAAACGCCAAGGCACATAGCCTGAACGAAGATTTTGCAGCGTCCAGCCTAATTCTATAATAGAGCGTAATTGAGATTGGCCATGTTGTAACATTAGCAAATCTCTGTCTATCACATCAAAGGCAGAGGATACAATATTGTCCAAAGAATATATTCTGGAAGACAGAGTCATTAACCCATTGTCTACCACAGAAAGTGATTTCTCCAAATTAATACGATCAATTTCTCGTATTTTTTCAGCAGTTTCAATTTGCTTTACTTTCCAAGCCTCGTTGTAAGCAGCATAGATACTGGTCGCTATGAAACGCTTTTGACGCTGTTTGCGTGGTCCAAGAATGAAGTCGCGCAAATCAGCACCATCTTTTAGTAAAGACAAGTGTTGCTTAATTTCAGCCAGTGTGGATGTAGTTAGCCATTCTAGGCAGAGTTTCCCTACACTGTATGTTGTTATAATCCCTGGATGTTGTCTCTGGGAGTATCTAGGGTCTAATCTGGTCATTTTTAACCCCTGTGTTTTATTCAGGAATCTATCTTGGCAGCTATTTGTGTCTGTAGGCCAGATTAACCACTTTTTCCAATCAGGATTTGTTCTGTTGAAATGTAAAATTTGTGACACGTCTAACTCAATATCTGTGGTTGTATTCTCAGGTATTGGCTTCGGAATAGACGGTGTTTTAAGGTCCTTGATCTTAGCTAAGCCAAGACAAGATGTTTGGTGTATTGTGTCATTTAAAAATAACATTTGTTCTGGTATCATGCAGGTTCTAAATAGTGCTTCTATGCCTTGCACCTGCCAATCTTTTGTACCCCAAATTGTTTTCGTTTCAATATTATTTTTCCAATAATCAAAACCAAATGTCATCATTTTGTCATAAAATGCTTCTGAATATATCAATTTAGAATTTGTCAGCATTGTTTTCATTCCTGTTTTATCTAACAGTTTGTAATAAAAACGTTTCTGCATCACTGGTGTTAAACCCTGAGAAGTATTTGAATTTCTCAAAAAATGCTTTAGAACTGCTTTTAGGTGGTGTAGCACAATGTTCCCATTGATTATACATAAAAACATTTCTAGGCTGTGCAGATTTATGCAAGTAATGATCCCCATAGTGGGTGTAACAGAATAACTGTTCATAACTAGATGAACCTTGTAAATAATCATGATCTGTGAATCTAGCTGACATTACTAAATCAGACATCATGTCATTAATACTGTTAAAGTCCCAATCATCAGAGAATGTACTAGGTGTCACAAAGTCACTTAAGGAAACCTTTAGTTGATGAGGATACTTCAGGATTTCGACCGGACCATATATCTCATAGTCTGTTTTCTCCCATACTACCCCACCAGGTATTGGAATTGCTGTGACATTTACTGTTGACAGTTCTCTTTTCTTCACGTGGGATGATCTGTGTGGTTTCAGGACTAGGTTGATGTTCTGACTTGCTGTGTCCATTGTAATATATTTTCCTTCAATGAATTTTCCCAAACAAAGTACCATGATGAGCCAAAGCAGGAGGAAAAATACACCTAGACCGAACCAGAACTCTAGCCAAGGGGAAATTAGGTAGATTTCCTTCAGTTGATGAAAGAGTTCCGTTGCTTTTTCTTTAAAAGACTTTTTTATTTCTGGCATCACTTCGGGGTCGTTAAAATCTTCAGAGAAGTTGTCGAAGTTGATAAAATAACCAGAGGCAGTTCTGTCAATTGATGGGATTGTTTTTTCAATCTGTCTCTCGGTAGCACTTTCTGATGCCACATTAGTGTAGACTGGTGTTGTTTCTTGACGAACTGTTTCAATCTGTGTTTCAAGAGGCACGAGTTCCATGGCATTATTGCATAGTCCTTCATTGTGCACTGCAGGCTGATCGAATGTGATGAGTCTTTCAGTTTGAACCTCTTGGATTGTTGCAAGTTTGGGTATTCTGTTGTTTCTTGGGAGTCCACTGGGCCTACTGTTGATTATAGGCCACATGCTTGTGGTTTTACCAGATCGATAGACACGACTCTGTTCTCCTTTTTACCAGCAAGGGGCGGTAGCACAACTGATCTTGTTCCGGTGACTGCTAAGACAGGTACTGCTTTTCTGTAAGAAGGCCCAAATTCCTTCTTAACCGCGATCTTTTCTCTGACTAGATCCTCAATCTTTGGAATCCAGACAGGCCTTGCTGGGGCTGTTGCGGGTGGTGCCTCGTCAGTGGTACTTGGCTGTTGCTTTAACTTTATGTTGCTTAATGATTTTCTTGTTTCATTCAGTTCCTGTAAAACAGCCAAACGGTCTTTTACATCAAACTGCGTTGTTTCTTCTTGTACCACTGACATCTGACTATCGAGGTCCTGAACGTTCATTCTAATTCCGAACAATAGTTCGTATGGGCTGAAACCTTTTAGAGAATTTCTTGGCATGTTGTTAAGACTAGTCTGGACACTTATTAAATGTTTGACCCACCCAGCGCCTGAACCTAATACCTTCGCTGTTATAGATTGCTTTATGTCACGGTTTTTTCTTTCTACCACACTATTCCCTTCGGGGTGCGACGGACAAGAATACCGCAACCCAATTCCCATGCTGGCCATGGCCTCCTTATAGGCTCGAGAGCTGAAAGCAGGACCCTGGTCAGAATGGAACGTGGTAATTGCGTATGTGCCGATAAAGACTCGCAAATCTTTTATAACCGTTCTAGCGTCAGCCGAGCGCTGGGGGCCTCATTTTTTAAGTGCTTTTCGCCTTAACTGTTAATAGGACGCAGGATGGGGTGTAGGCAGCGTTACGCTCTTTCTGATGGGTAGCCGGTAGCAAGGTTCGCTACTGCGATCCCTATTGCAGTTTTCACAGTTGTTTGCATATATTTGGTGTTCTACACTCATTCCCGGCCACCAGAATACTGATTGTAATTCAGTCAGTGATTCCTTAATCTCTCTGTGCCTTAGACCCAAACCCATGTGTGCGTCTGCTATTAAAAATATTCTCCTGTTCGTGTTTGGAATTACTCTGTCCCCCACTCCAGGAATTCGAGCAAAAGGAACGGAGTTTGCATCGATTATGTATGCATAATTGAGTGGATAGTTTACGGGTAGTGCTGCACAGTCGCCTTTTACGGCCGTTTTTACTGCCAGCATGGTTTCCCCGTCTATGTACTTATCTGTACGCTTTTTTGTGGCTACGGAAGCCGGTTTAGTTGCTTCCGCGGTGGCTGTATTAGCCAATGAATTCCCTGCAACGTGAACGCCATCACGTTGAAGACTCTGTGCGTGAATCACGTGAGTCTTTTGTAGTTCTTTGTGTAAAAGAGCTACCTCGTTCCAGAGCAATTTATGCTTTATTGTGGCACCTGTGTCATCTTTGTAGTCGTTTTCGATCCAACTCTGCAGTTTATTGTTGTAAGAGTTGACGCAAAAATGAGAATCGCACACGATAAGTGTCGGGAATTCACGTTCTGCATTTTCAAGCGCCATCTTTAAAGATCTGATTTCAGTTCTTTGAACCGAACAGTTTCTTACAGATTCAGTTTTTGTTACTTTCGGTCTGAATTTACCGCACAGCCAACGACCTTTAATGATCGCACATGCTGCATCGTAGGATTTTCTCTCTACGTTGAAATGCTGTACAAAGCTATCTGTATAGATTATACAGGCGTATTGTGGGAGAGGCAGAATTTCGATTGGCAGAGGATATTCTTCTTCATATTCTAAATCATTCAGTTCTTCAAATTGCGGGGCGAAATAGTATTTCACGTCTTCCGCTCCTAGAGAATCTATGCACTGTATCCATTTCGGATCCAGTGACACTGTAGGCAAGTTTACTGGGCTGAATAGCGCCTCGAAGGCGGATTCCGCTGTAAGGATATTAATCCGTTTGCCGTGTGCTAGTTCTCGTTCATTTGCTAATGCGATTTGCACTGCGTTCACAGTTCTTTCTGTGTGACTGAATGTTTTTTCTGCTTGTGTGTACAAGTGAGATTTAATTGAAATTGGTACCTTTTCTCCCTCATTAGAGGTCAGGTACGTGAATCCGCATCTTCCTGGGATGACTCGGATTACAAGATCACGTGTGTTGTCACGTGTATCTAATTTTGTTTTTGCTAACATGTCTGTTTGCAGTGATCTCAAAATTTCTGTGTGTTTTTGAGTCCAATTGATTTGTTTAAAATCAGGTTTAATTAGTTTGTAGAGAGGTTTAACCCTCTCTGCGTAATTTAGTATGTAAGTTCTTCCGAAATTCAGAAAACCTAGTATTGATTGTAAATTCTTCAGCGTTTTTGGAGCTTGGAGTACAGCGCACTTCTCTAAGAAGTTGTCCGCTAGGCTTTTCCCTTCACTTGATAATTCGTACCCTAAGAATAGTACTGTCAGATGGGCAATTCGGGACTTTTTAAAGTTGAATTTGTAACCCTCCGCTGCGAACCCAAGTATAATGGTGTTCACTCTTTTCAAGTGAGTATCCAAGTCGTCGTCTGTGAGATAAATATCATCTACGTAAGACAATGCTTCATCATCATAGATTTGTAGTAACTCTGTTACCCTAGCTGAGAATAGTCCTGGGCTGTTCTTGAACCCCTGTGGGAGTCGACAGAATTTTTTCTGTGACCCAAATGCGGAGAAAGCGGTCAAATATCTGCTTTCTGGTGCAATGTTTTGACAAAAGAAACCATTAGATATGTCTAATGTCGTTTTGTATTTTTTCCTAACTATGTTATTCATTAGGGCTGCACTATGCGAGTTTTGTACTGCAAAAGTTTTGCAACATGTATTAAGATGTCTGTAGTCCAAAACTAGACGATATGAATTGTCTGGCTTGGAGACAGGAAACAAAGGATTGTTCATTTGAGAGGTGCATGTTTCAATCACCCCCTGGTACTCAAGTTGATCTAAGATCTCCCTGACTTGTTTTGTAGCTTCTTGCTTTATGGGATACTGCCGTTGGGCAGTTGGTTCACTTTTTAATTGGATTTTGTGAGGCGGTGAATCCTCATCCCATCCTACATGATTTTTATACAATGCAGGTGCCTGGGCTACTGCCCATTTCCTTGCATATGTATATTTTTTATGAATCGGTATGTGATTCGAGAAGGCAGGCATAATCACTTCTTCGCCACGAGGGCACTCCCTGATAAACTCTGGGGGCCAATCTTTTTCAGCTAACAGAATATCATAGTCTTTTGAGAGCTTATCCCAAAATAGACCCTTAATTTTCCTAGTCTTATCACCCTCTATACGCAATGTTATTTCGTATATTTTATGGGGCTCGCTAAGTCTGGCGTCGGCAGTTTCAACCTGAATGAATTCATTCGTGTCCACTGTCTCCAGATGACTCATCAAGATCTTGCGCGCTATACTGATCTCTGCTGCACTGTCCAACATTGTCAATGCCCACTCCCCGTTTTTCAACTGTGTCCTCAGTATTCTCGGCATGGTTGATTACTCTAATACTGGCTACCTTCTTTTTCTGAAATTGAGATTTCTTATTTTGAGCAGGTTCCTTGTCTTTGGACTTGGTGTGCTCTCCTGGGTCTGACCGTCCTCTTCTTTCCGAATTCTGTGGAGAAGATCGAGAGGGACGTGTATCAATACTTTGATATCTATCAGGTTTTTTTATATTATCCCTATTTCTAAGGTTATATCTTTTCTCAGAGGGCTCCCTCTGGGGAGACTGGCGTTCTCGAGTCGGAGTTCTTTCCCTCCGTCGAGGAGACCTTCCTCTGGACTGGAAAACTTTTTCCTTGGGAGTGGATTGTTTATTTCCATCCCAGCTCTTTTTAGGAGTGTTTAAATTATTTTTAATAAATAATTTTTCAGGATTTTCGAGCAGTTGGGGCTTAACTGGTTTCCCACCCAAGCTGTCTCTACCTACTTCTTCATAGCACTTTTCTATGATTTTTGCAAGCTCAACAGGATCTTTTATATCTGTTTCCCTCAACTTCTGGCGGATCGCCACAGATGCTGCTTCTCCCTTTATGTTGGCTAATAATATAGCCGTGACCTGCTTGAAGTCTTTCAGTAATTTCATACCTAGATTTAAAGCGGGCTCTGGACCGAATTCATTTTGAATCTGTTTTAGCACTTCTGGTATTACCGCCATTGACGGAACACCGTGTGTTTTTGTGTAAATGGAAGCAAAGACTGTACCCCAAGTGTCACAGTCCTCCACGTGTGGTGCGATTCCCATAGGAAGGCAGATGGTCAAGATTCTGTGTTTCTCAATAGGGGTAGTATCAGGAAATATATTTGAGTGATTTTCTGTGCTAACCAGAAAGGAATGTGTTCCCGTTTTACGGGTGTTTTACCAAGACATGACTGTATGTTCTGTGGTGTAATTTTATTTGTGTTCCCCTGATGAGGGGTCAGCTGTGGTACATTAACAGCTGGCTGGACTGTTGCAGTCCGCATTACATATTGGACAAATTGCCTATGTATTTTTATTAATGTGTTTAGCTGTGCTAACAGCTCTTCTCTAGACATTCTTGCAATGTCAGGATGTGGTGTGTAGCTGGCTAGAACCGGCCACGTGGCTCCTGGTCTACCTAGTGGACCGAGCCTGGTTATGTGATCATTATGTTTTAGGGCGCCATTAAACCAGAGCAGGTGCTCTTGAAATTTAAGTGGGATTTCAATCTCCTCGAAAGGAGCGTACTCTCCCGGAGGTTCCTCTATTTTGTAATAGTGAAACTCTTTTGTTCTAGCGTTTACCGCTGGAAAGTTTATCCATGAATAGAATACCTCTGTCTGCCGATACTCGTGAGCCTCTATCACGAAAATTACTGTACCACCTTGTGGTGTCAGTCCGTTTTCTATAAGTTTTAAAGTTATAGATCTTCTTAAGTGGACCGGGATGATAATAGCATCCGGGTCTGTGTATTCAGGACCTTGCTGAGTCGCATCTGCTGCGGCCCCAGTGGTTCCGTTATTTTCTACTGACATTGTATAAATGCAGGTTTTGCAGAGTAGGTCTCCAAGGAGACAAAGATTAGGTGCACAATATTTTGGAACACTGTATCCTTCAACGTTGAATAAACCAGAGCTTTACATAGGAATCTCTTCCTACTAAGGTCGGGCGGATTTTAACCTTTCACCCACTCCAGACGTCTATTGGAGTATTTACGGGAGAAAGGGGTCTGTGAAATATGCACGACTGAGTTACTCTATAAGTCTTGCGTTAGTTTATCGCCTTACCAAACGTTTGGGCGCCATGTAGTGTAGTTCCTAGTTTCCCACTAGGCCCTGCGCATTGGAATAACATAAACAGTAGTATCGACGTGGAACTGCTTATATTCCAGGCCTCCACTGACTATGCTAAACTTAATTGGGTTGTGTTACCAACTAGCTCAGAGGTCACTGGAAACTTTCTTCTCTGCATAGGAAGTGATCAGCTTCCTTGGCACAGACAAGAAGGGATTCAGTTTTCCAACAACCGTGCAACATGACAACTTTGCTCCTCAGATCAAGAGTCGATCTCTAGGGTCGTGTGAAACAATAGACATGTATTTCACTCAGTCAGTCTAGTGCAGTTTACTTTCACAAGATGTAGAGAATAGAGAGACGGGCGTTTGTCAATAAAGGGTTAACATTTATTGAACAGTCTTTCTTCTCGTACAAGAGAAATGTATTGCCACAATTGCAATAATTGTTATTATAAAAAGTACGTACAGTAAGATAAGTATTGCGAAATAGAACTGTAAAAGCATTGATATGGTTTCTTAGCCATACAATGGTTTAAAAGTAATAAAACATATATACAGTCATATATACATTAGGCTAACATACTCAACTGGTGCTTCTAACTAAGCCTACCCCAGTGTGCCTGACCTAAGCCTAACACGTGAGAAGGGGAGTAAGTAAGTAGCTTTAAGTTAAGTTGGTTTTGCCAAGGTTTGTTTCAAGAATTCTCGTCTAAGGGTTTAGTCAACACCATACCTCTGAATAGAATGATGGAGGATTGGTATCTCCTTCAGGGGTCTCTCTCGATATCCCAGTCACCTGCGAGGGTAGACCGGAAGCGCCGGGACTGGATTTCTCTGCGCGAGAAAGGCAGCGGCTCTCTTCAGCGCGTCGAGGAAGGAGGGGTGACAGCGTCCGCGGGCAGCTGGAATCTGCTGGATGTCTTTGCAGAGGACGGCTGTTCAGCTCCTTAAGCGTACTGCACCATAGTTCGCGCTGTAGCGGCGATAATGGTAATCAGCAGCTTCACCACCACAGGATAGCAGGCTGCAGCGACAGAGTGCTAGTTTTTACCAACACAGGGTCATGCAGGCAGCTGGCATCAGCAACAGGCAACGAACTCAACAGCTCGTATCTCTCTCATTGCTTAAGGCAACGTTGGTAATATTTATACCTGACAGGTGCCGGGTTTGACGCAAGTTTGCTGGACATAAGACGTCAATTAAAGATGTCACTAGGAAGTGACAGTTATCAGTTGCTCATTAGAGTTCCATTACTAATCAAAACATAGCAAGCGGGGATTTCCAGGTTTGCTAAGTTTTTATCTTGTTGAAGAACTCGGAGTGTTATCTAGGAATATCAGATAGTGACTGCTGCTCTGTCATTGCACTAATTGGTCGCAAAGGAAGTAGCAGAGAGTCATGCTGGAATGTGGCTCTGTTCGTGTGAGGCCAGAGATGACTTTTCAGAAAATCGCACTTGAACGGTTATGCCAATATAGGGAATAAATGGATTTATAGCCGAATAGGGGCATAAGGTCACAGTATCGATCAGGAACCTAGATAAGCACGCAACATAACAAAAACTGAATCAGTAAAGTACTGTTCGGCTCAGAGAGCTGAAATCAGATGTTTAAAGATGGCGCTCGAAAATGCAGAAGGATAAGTTACTTACCTGTAATCCTAGTTCTCTTCCAGGGGTATCCTCATCAAAGTCATAAGCACTGAATATTCCCGCCCATGTGCGGGACCCCGGAAACAATATAAAAATATATATGTATAAAACACATATATCTCGCTCCACATATATGTATGTACATATATCATTTTTCTCACATCAATGCAGCCCCAAAAACTGAGGCTAAACAATGCAAACACATATACATGAACTGCAATTAGTAAGGAATCAAAAGACACATTAGGTCAAAAAACCCTTGAACTTTGTGTTTTAATGAGTCAAACCACTCATAAATCCTGAAAATTGCTTATAAATAGACATTGTTAGCCCTCAGGCTGCATTGCAAAACAATATCATATCATTTCGATTGGGGATCTAGTCAGGGAAAAATTGCGGTGAAGAAGGAATTTGGGCCTTCTTACAGAAAAGCAGTACCTGTCTTGGCAGTCACCGGAACAAGATCAGTAGTACTACCGCCCCTTGCTGGTAAAAAGGAGAACAGAGTTGTATCAATCGACCTGGTAAAACCACACGCATGTGGCCTATAATCAACAGTAGGCCCAGTGGACTCCCAAGAAACAACAGAATACCCAAACTTGCAACAATCCAAGAGGTTCAAACTGAAAGACTAATCACATTCGATCAGCCTGCAGTGCACAGAGAAGGACTATGCAATAATGCCATGGAACTAGTGCCTCTTGAGACACAGATTGAAACAGTTCGTCAAGAAACACCAGTCTACAATGATGTGGCATCAGAAAGTGCTACCGAAAGACAAATTGAAAGAACAATCCCAACAATTGACAGAACTGCCTCTGGTTATTTCATCGACTTCGACAACTTTTCCGAGGATCAAAGTAACCCCGAAGTGATGCCAGATATAAAAAAGACTTTTAAAGAAAAAGCAACGGAACTCTTTCAACAAATCAAAGAAGTATATCTGGATGCACCATTGATTGAGCATTGGATTATTTCAGGGGTATTCATACTCCTACTATGCCTAATTTTAGTTTTAATTTTGGGAAAGTTTATTACAATTGAATGGACACAGCAAGTCAGAACATCAACTTAGTCCTCAAACCACACAGATCATCCCACGTGAAGAAAAGAGAACTGTCAACAGTAAATGTCACAGCCATTCCAATACCCGGTGGGGTAGTATGGGAGAAAACTGACTATGAGATCTATGGTCCGGTCGAGATCCTGAAGTATCCTCATCAACTAAAGGTTTCCTTAAGTGACTTTGTAAAACCTAGTACATTCTCTGATGATTGGGACTTTGACAGTATTAACAACATGATGTCTGATTTAGTAATGTCAGCTAGATTCACAGAACATGATTATTTACAAGGTTCGTCTAGTTATGAACAGATGTTCTGTTTTACACATTATGGCGATCATTATTTGCATAAATCTGCACAGCCTAGAAATGTTTTTAAGTATAATCAATGGGAACATTGTGCTACACCACCTAAAAGCAGTTCTAAAACATTCTTTGAGAAATTCAAGTACTTCTCAGGGTTTAACACCAGTGATGCAGAAACGTTTTATTACAAACTGTTAGATAAAACAGGAATGAAAACAATGCTGACAAACACTAAATTGATATATTCAGAAGCATTTTATGAAAAAATGATGACATTTGGTTTTGATTATTGGAAAAATAAAATTGAAACAAAAACCATTTGGGGTACGAAAGAGTGGCAGGTACAAGGCCTAGAAGCATTATTCAGAACCTGCATGATACCAGAACAAATGATGTTTTTAAATGACACAATTCACCAAACATCCTGTCTTGGCCTAGCTAAGATCAAAGACCTAAACAAACCGTCTATTCCAAAACCAATACCTGAAAATGTAACGACAGATATTGAGATAGACATAACTAAAATTTTACATTTTAACAGAACACATCCTGATTGGAAAAAGTGGTTAATCTGGCCTACTGACACAAACAACTGTCAAGATAGATTCCTGAATAAAACACAGGGGTTAAAAATGACCAGACAAGACCCTAGATACTCCCAGAGACAACATCCAGGGATAGTAACAACATACAGTGTAGGGAAACTTTGCCTCGAATGGCTAGGATCATCCACACTGGCTGAAATTAAGCAACACTTGTCTTTACTTAAAGAGGGTTCTGATTTGCGCGATTTTATTATGGGACCACGCAAACAGCGTCAAAAGCGTTTCATAGCGACCAGTATCTATGCTGCATACAACGAGGCTTGGAAAGTCACACAAATTGAAACAGCTGAAAAAATACGAGAAATTGATCGTATTAATTTGGAAAAATCACTTTCTGTAGTGGACAATGGGTTAATGACCCTGTCCTCCAAAATATATTCGTTGGACAATATTGTATCCTCTGCCTTTGATATAATAGACAGAGACTTGCTAATGTTACAGCATGGCCAGTCACAATTACGTTCTATTGTACAATTAGGCTGGACGCTGCAAAATCTTCGTTCAGGCTATGTGCCTTGGCGTTTAATCAACACAACGTCATTGTTTTCCATTTTTAACCGTACTGATAAACAAATCAGCTTGGCACAGAAAGGAGCAGACTATACAATTCTGAGCATCGAAAAACTTGAGAGATTACCATTGACAATGTCAGAGAGTCCTGTCATTGAATGGATAATACACGGGATGATCACAATTCCGATAACAACTTTCCGATTTAAAAAGTGCCTTGAATACATACCTACTGGCCAGTATGAACGATTAGGTAAGGGATATGTTAAGTTAGCATGGAAATTACCATACACACATTCATGCTATAGTGACAGCGACAAAAATGTATTTCTTAGTGGTGAAAACTGTAAACGTTCACTAAGCGGTATACTTTTGTGCCAGGGTATTAATTTACATGGAGCCTATGAAGGTAATACTAACAACCTTTCATGCCACCAGCTTGTCACACCTGCAACGCAGATAGAGCCTTTCTTTATGCAACTCGCAAATGGGAGTTACATTCTAAGAACGGATCACAGATGTTGTGGCCTTTTGCCAGGAAAAGCGTATCTCGTAAGCGTAACTTCCATGGTCAAATGCTGTATGCAAGCATTGTTCCCGAGCGGCCCTGGAGACATAGAGACTCCCATCTGGCCTCGTCTGCATTTCTCTTCTATACGAATTGATACTTTAAGCAAAATGAAGTCTGTGCTTTTGCAGACAACAGTGCCCATCACGTCATCAAAAGAGACGTATGATCTTCTAGTTGCAAGGACAGCTACGGAGGTTCATGACCTTTTATCAACAAATTGCCCCGTGCATTTCGTAAAAATGTTGAGCCAACTTCTTAACATCTCTAGTGCCACAGGCATCCCAGGCATATTTAAGACGGTTTTTACAGGACTGCTAACACCATTTCAAGCAATCCTGGGAATCGTTCCAAATTTTGTACATTCAGTCTTTGGCGGCATACCCCTGTTTTTGGGACTTGTAGCAGGGATTTTATTTTTGACCCTCCTGCTCCGATATGGCAAGCCACAGCTCAGACATGACTCCTATGGGAATGGAAGAAACAATCCTAGCAGTGCGGTACCGGGACAGAATAACTAGAGTCCTTGGATTGGCCAGGCTGAGAGATCTAAACATGACCTGGTTCCTTTCATTCAGACCGATATGGCAAAACTGCATCTTACCTGTACTACGATGTATGCTATGCGGAGATGAGTGCGTGTTGGACACCTGTCTTGCACTTCCATCAGCAGTACCAATGGATATCGATACTTTGCTCAGTCCGATAACGGCTCACGCATTGTGTTGTCCCCAGCGGCTACCAATCCTGATGACGGCATTCGTTGAGACTCCTGTACTACGACTAGGTGGTAACAGTGGAGCGAGTGACAAAAGCAACATCACCCAGGTACGACCTTCTGTGAGCATTGCTGATCCAGCCTTTGATGACAGCAATCATTCTCATACCTGCCAAGTTACAGCACTATCGAATTTGGTCGAACTTTCACCTGATTTTGTAGACCAATTCTTTGAGAGCCTGTCTGATATGATGTTCTCACCCGAACAGAAACAATAACTTTAGAGAAGCATTCCGACACACAGCGTTCCCATGAACTCTGAATTCGGCATTCAGTTTTGAACAACAAAAACTGCTAAAAGCGTTGGAACTCTATTTTCCCCGTTCAAGCAATAATTCTTTTGAATTGAACACTTTTTAATATTCACCTTTTTCTGGCACGAAAAATTCTTTGCTTAAAGTAGAACTATTCATAGAGAACAGAAGCTTGTACTTCTATTTTTAGATACATCTAGAGACATAATAACTCTACACCATCCTCTAGCACATTTTACTGCAATGCATTTATATGTGATGAAATTATCTCGTCCTTCTTTTCTGTATTCAGAGATATTTTATGTGTAATTCCTTTTTGCAAAATCGTTCATTAATTTCATATGCTATAATTTTGAATGATTTCTATGCTTCAAAAACGTACAGTACCTAAATTTTCACGTATTACAAATTTGCCTATTTCAAATGCATATATGTATTTTGGGGTGGGCAATGTTACACATGCATCTTATTGCTCTAGTTTTAGTAATTTGATGGACATGAATTCGTGGAGTGGGTGTCGCGTTCTAATCTAGGACCCTGATCGATAATGTGACCTTATGCCCCTATACGGCTATAAATCCATTTATTCCCTATATTGGCATAACCGATCAAATGCAATATTCAGAAACTCGTCTCTGGCCTCACACGAACAGAGCCACATTTCAGAATCGCTTCCTCTGCCACTTCCTTTGCAGCCAATTAGTGCAATGACATAGCAGAAGTTACTATCTAAGATTCCTAGATTAACACTCCGAGTTCTTCAACAAGATAAAAACTCAGCACCCTGGGAAAGCCCCGCTTGCTATGTTTTGATTAGTAATAGAACTCTAATGAGCACTGATAGGCGATCACTTCCTAGTGACATCTTTATTGACGTCTTATGTCCAAAAACGTACGTCAAACAAGGCACCTTTCAGGTATAAATATTACCAACGTTGCCTTAAGCAAACGCTGCTGACGATACCATCGCTGCTAATGTTGCTGCTGTTATGCTGATGATACCATAGCTGCTATCGCTACTGCTATTGCTGCTAACGAGCGAACGATGGTGTGGTGAACTTAGGAGCAGAACAGCCGTCCCCTGCAAGAGCCCAGCAGATGCAAGCTGCCCGCGGACGCTGCCCCTCCTCCTCCTCCTCGACGCGCTGAGAGAGACGCTGTCTTTTCTCTTGCAGAGAAATCCAGCTCCGGCGTTTCCAGTCTACTTTTGCGAGTGACTGGGATATCGAGTCCCTGAAGGAGATACCAGACCTCCATCATTCTATTCCAGAGGTATGGTGTTGACTAAACCCTTAGAGAGAATTCTTGAAGCAAACCTTGGCAAAACCAACTTAACTTAAAGCTACTTACTTACTCCCCTCCCAAGTATTAGGCTTAGGTCAGGTACACTGGGGTAGGCGTTGTTAGAAGCACCAGTTGAGTATTTTAGCCTAATGTATATATGAATGTATATATGTTTTATTCATTTTAAATCCTTGTATGGCTAAGAAACCATATCAATGCTTTTACAGTATTATTTCGCAATACTCATCTTACTGTACATACTTTTTATAATAACAAGTCTTGCAATTGTGGCAATTCATTTCTCTTGTACAAGAAGAAAGACTGTTCAATAAATGTTACCCTTTATTGAAAACGCCCGTCTCTCTATTCTCTACATATTGTGAAAGTAATCTGCACAACAACTGACTGAGTAAAATAACTGTCTATTGTTTCACACGACCCTAGAGATTGACTCTTATATGAGGAGCAAAGTTGTCATGTTGCACGGTTGTTGGAAAACTGAATCCCTTCTTGTCTGTACCAGGGAAGCTGATCACTTCCTATTCAGAGAAGAAAGTTTCCAGTGACCTCTGAGCTAGTTGGTAACAAACCCAATTAAGTTTAGCATAGTCAGTAGAGGCCTGGAAGATCCGCACTTCTACGTCGATACTACTGTTTATGTTATTCCAATGCGCAGGGCCTATTGGGAAAATAGGAACTACACTACAGGCCCTGTTGCGTTAGTGTGATTGACTGTCAAGGAAGCCTCACTTCGAGCTCGGGACATGAGTGGGGTCAAGAGGCGAACACAGAAGAATGGGCGGGAAAGTTCCAAGGCCGCCTCGAACAACTGTGACATTGAAGGCCGGCGCAGGCAGCGGCACTACAGCCCCAGGCGATGGTAGAGAGGCGGGAGAGACTCGCCGCTTGAAGCCGCCCCTCTTTAGTTTGGTTTCCAATTCATATGAAATATCTCGACTGATGTCACGGTCATCTCTTGTCTCTAGTCTCTAGATGATCGAATTTTCTACTTTTACAGTTTTTCCTCTGTCATTACTTATCCGAGGGCAGAGAGGCGGAAAAGACAGGCAGGGCGAGAGATTGGGCAACGAGTGTGTGATAAGAAAAAAAGAGATGGGTGGGGGGTAGAAAAGAGTGAAAGGAAGCTGAGAAAGAGATTAACGAAGTGTGGCAGAGAAAGGGGAAAAAAGAAAATGTGACGGAGACAGAGTTGGAGTCCGAGTAGAGAGGGGAGGCGAAGAGAGAGAGAGAAACCGTGTGAGATAGGCAGGGAATCTGCGATCAAAAGACAGCGGGCCATGCTCTGACAGAGATATATACAGGGGCACAAACAGGCGTGTGTGAACTTTTGTGCAGCACAGTTCAGAGAGGGAAACCTGCCCCAACTCCCGCTTTGTGCGTAGTATCCTGCTGCACAGCCTCCGTATGTTTGAGTTGTGTTTATGTGAGCGGGTTTAATCCCTTTACACATATTTTGTTATCAGTTCCTCTACTGTGCCTCGTGTGTTCGCCCCGCCCGGTGGTCCTGTGTCTAGCATGTCTAATCTATAATATGTGTCCAAGCCCTTTCTCACGCTCCACGTATCCCGGTCTCACCCTGGAGTCATGCGAGTGTCCGATCCATCTGAAACATCATGTGTGTGTTCATTTATATCGGCTACTTGGGGATTGTAGCCCCCCTGCCACCACCGTTCACCGAACCCACACACACACACACGCCATGGCTCGGTTATATGCGTGACATGAGGCATCAATTTACACATGCTATATACGGAGATTGCTGACTCCTTTATTGAGCCGACATGCCCTTCGCTATGGCACACGGCGGTGGCCAATAGTTGCTGATAAAGTATATATACATGGGACGGCCGAAATGCGTCATGGAGGTCTAGCTTGGTGGCCTAAAGAATCTAAAGCACGGATTTGGGTCTACGCTCGTTTTTAGTTTTTTTTCTTGGGAAGGAACGTATAATATATATATACAGTTTTGGAACCACACCTGCTATATGAACACTCTCACATAGGCAGTAGACATATACTCAACCTAAAATGCAATGGGAACATCTATGTAACTGTTCTCACAAGTATTACTGTAATTGTACACATTTCTACACCTTCTTGTAGAGCACTTTGAGGCAATCAGTGGAGTGTACTAGACAAACAAAATATAAAATGAAAAATGTGCTCTTTGGTTGGTAAAACACATGTACTGTCATTTAGGATTATTAAATGTCAGTCATACCCAGGACATTCATCCAGAGGGCCACTGGGATTATTCAATCATGTGGCCACTAATGTTTTTAGGATAATTATAGATTTGTGTGCTTGCCACATAAATCTGTCTGCTCCAAAATTTGCAGATTTCAGCAGAAAAAAGGTTTCTCTTCCAAACGGCTCACATGTTACTTAAAACTGCCTCGTATGTTGTAGCAGCGTCGCAGGCTCTTTAAAAACTCTAACTGGTCACCTTTTAGTTGCTGGTGGCTGGTTGCAGTATTTATGTTTTGCTGGTGGCTGGTTGCAGTATTTATGTTTTAAACCGATACTAATGAGATGGAACATATCCCAGAAAATGATAACTACTGTAAAATTGTCAAAATAATGAAGTAATGCTGGCTGACACTGTGTCACATTTTCCTTCATAATTTGCCATTTTTGTTTCATAATTTTGTCAATCCTGCTGCATAACTTGATACATAATTTAGTAAATCCTGCTGCATAACTTGATACTCCCCTGCTATATAATTCTAGTGACCCTGGTTATACTAAGATCAGAAAATGTCTTAGTAATCTTGGAAAAATCACTTTCCTCACTTGTATCAGTAGCCAGTCTAATAAACAGACAGATAAGCAAGGAGCACTTTTGCATGACACATTTCACTGTGGTAAGCAGAGTGACTATCAAGATAGGTATATAATTCCTGAGAGAAGGAGGAGAGACACATGAATGAAAAGGGTCTTGCTGAAAATGTACTTGCGGCTCTTTTGAGCTTTTTAACTCTCTCCTCCGAGATGACTTAAATCGATGAAAAATCGATGTAGCCTATCCTGCCTACGGCTCAACTAGGAGAGAGTGTGTGTGTAGGCTTTTAGAGCTCCCGGGGGTTATTACTGTTAACCACATTATTTAACAGGAAACAACGGCACATTTGATGAATATCCCAATCTTTATGACTATTTGCATATATCTTGTGCAAATACACCACACTTATGCATATTATGCCGGCAGTACATCCTGCAAACACACACACGTCAAACCCACTGTGCATGAATTGTAGGCAGCTAGGGATTGGTTGACCATCGCTATGTATCCTATGGCTAAACAACCAATTTGTTTGTGTTGAGTGTTTCCACATCATGAGAGTACATTTTAATCAGTCCTGAGTTTTCAACAACTAGCACTATGCATGCGGGGGCTTGACGCTTCTCATGCCCCATTACAACCACTGGCCTACATGTGCTCGTATGCTAAGAGCTGTGGACTAAAAACACAGGACTGGCTAAAATTCACCCTATATGGCCAGGGGTCAATGGCCAGCTGTGCATGCTCTCACTCACTACTCATCATGGAACATCTAGTTGGGGATCTTGCACTCACCTTTGTTGCTGGAGTCAGCTTTCTGGCTGCCAAACATCCTCAGGGAGAATTTATTTTGACCCCCGCTTGGAGCAAATGATGTAAATAGGTCGGTGAGGGACTGCTTTTGTCAGAGAGATCCTTTTGTTACTTGCAGTTTCTAAGTTACAATCCTAACATACAACAGCAAGCTATTAACTGTCATCTAAGAGCTGGATGCAAACTGCAACGAAAAAATTGGAGCATTATGTTTTTTCCCCACAGTCTGTTTGATTACCCTACTGTTTCAAAAATAAATTATCTTTTCATTTTCAGCACCTGACAACCTGAAACATTTCCGCATTTTGGTGCCATTTCTCAGCAAACAACAAGAGGACCCCAACCTCCTTTGCGGCTCTTGACTTTCGCCCCGGCTACCACCCAGCAAACACCAGTGTTAAAGGTAAGCAAACTGATGCTATATTTTTTTACATGGGAGTTAGGGCTACCTATGTATGTGGTCACTCTCAAGGCCCTCAAGCAGTGTCTTTCAGTGCCTCCAGCAACCACTAAAGTCTTATAGTCTGAATTCAGCACCTGAGCATAATAGGACGGAATGTATGAAGCTCTGTGGTTATACTGAATAAGCAGCTACCTATGTTATGCCATCTATTAATGTAATAACTGCACTTTCACAATTGCTTTATTAACCTTCCTGCTTTCTCAAATTTGCTTGAAAATGCACGATTTTTCTTCTTTTTTGTCAACATTTTCTTGGGGGGGGGTAATCCCCCCAAACCCCCCTTTTGGGGTTCGAGCTCACTCGCTGCGCTCCCTCGCTACGGTGCTGTATGCAAATCACTTTGCGCCCCACCACTTTAAAATCTCACCCACCGCTCCTGGTTGCACCTTGCGACACAACCCATAGGGTGGCGAAGCATTCTGACGCAGTTCCAGATTTACGATTGCATGTAAATCCGGAAATGCATCAGTGGACATGGGTGTTGCATGGTAACACCCACAGCAACACCCATGTCACGGCCCTAACACGCAAAATGTTGTGTGAGAAGGGAGGATATTTACAAGCACAGGTAAAGGCATGCAGGATGGCTTTCTGTGTGCCTGTAAAGATCACTCAGCAGGTTGCGCCGCCCGTGCATCACGTATCGTGATGCAGAGGCGGCACAAGGGGCTTGTAAATCTGCCCCCTGGTCTCTAGAACTCATAGTTCTAACTACACTTCTCTTCTATATTGCCTTCATTGGCTTCTGGTATGCACTCCTGTGTAGTTCAAGGTCCAGTAAATTAATAACAAATCTGTTTATATGAGTATAAGTATTGAAAAAAATGTCCCTATTGCTGTCTAGAAACAAATCACAGATCTCGGGATATATGCAAGATGAAAGTTCCCAATTTATGCAAATTCTATTGAAGAGATTGGTCCTTTCTGTGTGTGCAACTACTGCTTGCAACCTTCCTTCTCTTCACTTGTCTCACCTCTGCACAACTGAACTTTCACACGAAACTTAAAACCTGACTGCTAACATAAATGATATATGTAAATTGGGTGATTGCTGATTCTGCATTACTCACACTAGACCCACATGGGCATATTGAGTTCTGGCAACAGTTTCTGTTTTTTTCTACCCACAGGGGCGCCCCATACTGAAGAGTGGTGCCCTCAGGGTCACGGGTTAGTGAACTCTGAAAGAAGAGTATCTGTTGGTATCTCTACATTACCTATATATTACACAGTGGTGGTTGCCACCGGGAGTTATAGTTAGGGTTGTGTTTCTATAGGAAATGTGTTTTTGTGTTGATTATAACTTTGGCGCCATTTGACGAATCTCCTCAAAACCTTTCCAAAAAGTTATCTTTTTTGGCCAGTTTGTGCATGGAAAGTTGCAGAAGGATCTATTGAGCAGGGGCCAAGAAAAAAGGGGAGCCCTAAAATGCAAAATATCCATGCATTTTCCAAAGACTTCTTTAGGCAGTGCTACCGCAAAAACTGCTCTACGGAAAAACACCAAATTAGCGGGAAGCTAGGTTTTGGTTCATAGATTGTGCTTTTTGTAAGCTGCTGTAACTCCACTCAGTAGTTTTTGAGAGATAAGGTTTAAAAATATTTGTATATCTGGTCATGAGAGTCACTCAAACCCAATTTAGAAAAACAGAGCATTCTGATTGGCCTACGGAGGTTTTGTTCCCCTGGGGCTATTTGCTCCCGTGGGAGTCTGCAAGCGCTCTGATTGGCTGCCAGCCTCATGAGAAAAATGGGTCTGGCAGTAATTACAAGTCTCTAGCCTTAGTCCCCTGTGCTAAAGCTTTTAAAAAGAAAATATAAAAGGGGCATGGTAGGGATACCCTGCCCCCTAGACCCTGTGGGAGGGTGGGGGCCCAGAGTGACCCCTTTGGGGTTAAAATATAAAACAGATGGCAATTTTTGCTGCAATCCTGTGGTAGTCGCGCACGATCACAACAAAAAACAAAACAAATGGCAGCCTACCATTCATTTTAAAAAAATGGGGAGGGTCATCGGTGGGGCTCCCCTTTATGAGCCCATTTTGGGCCTAGGGTGCCCCATCCATTGGCGCCAAATTGTAATAATATGGGGAGGGGGCCATGTGGCCCCCCTACCTGAGCCTTTCTAGGCCCCAGGGAACTGATCCACGGGTCATATTTGTTTTTTAAAGGAAACGGGTGCAGCTCTTTGCAGGCCTTTCTAGGACATAGGGAACACATCACCCGGGGCGCATTCCTTTTTGTCTTTTTTAAAGGAAGGGAGCTACGTAGCCCCCTCCTTGAGCCTTTAAAGGACCCCTTCCCCCAGGGCTAACTCAGTTACTACGTCCCAGGGAGCCGAACCCCAGGCCATAATAGTTTCCCTGCAAGCTCCAGCACAGATAGGAAAACATGTGAATGCTCCTGCATGGTGGGAGCATTTTTGAATCTCTCACCACGTGGAAGCTAACATCCACTTTTAAATAAGATACGGCCTCAGGGGATCGGGTCCCCGGAGCCTATGAAGGCTCAGGGAGGGGGGTCCTGCACCCCGCTCCCCTTTTAAATAAGATACGGCCCTGGGGGATCAGGGGTCCAGGAATGCTCTGGGAGGTAAGCCGTATGGCCTCTCTTTTTTAATAAGTTATGGTCCGGGGGATGGGGACCCTGGGGCCTATGAAGGCTCTGGAAGGGGGACCACGGGACCCCCATTCCTTTAATTATGTAGTTTGGCCTCAGGGAATGAGGTCCACAGCACCTAATAAGTCTCAGAGATGGGGGGGGCATGGCCCCCATCCACTTTTTAGGTTTCACCTACGCAGCGCTTGCGCTGTGCTTGTGAAATCTATTGTATTAAATATATCTTAAAAGGCTCTTACATCCCACCCCCTTGCTTTAATTGCTTTTCATTGGTTTCTGTGCTTGCCACTTAATGTTCCTTCATTTCTATTGGCTGTGGTATACTGGCTCCTGCCGTTCCTGTGTTGTTCCTCCTGTGCTTCTTTTATCAGTTTCCTGATACCGGAGTACTGTTTCCATCCGCTTTTGTGGAACTATTTTTTAAAGGTTTCTCATGCACAGCGCTGGTTCTATTATTTGTTTCCCATTGTTTAAAACATATTGTATGACATCGCCCAATTCTATGTCTGCTATCATCAAGATGACGACTTTTGTAAACCATCCTAGTTGTTATGCAAAGAAAGGGGAACATTTGGACATTTTTCTCATGGTTCTATTATCATCAAGATGACAACTTTTGTAAACCATCCTAGTCGTTATGCAAAGAAAGGGGAACTTTTGGCACTTTTTCTCATGGTTAGCTTCTTCATACCTCACACCAGATACCCCTTCGGGAATTCAGAAGTAATTATTCAAGGCTTAAACAGCCGCGATTTTCAACAAGTCCTGTCTAAGGGATGGATGAGGATAATCTAGGATGGATGCTGAGGGCACACAAATGACAAGTACATTATCAAATAGCAGAGGCTTAGGGACCGATTACGAGTTTAGCGGTGTGGGAGCAGACCACCTTGCCACTGCCCCACTCGCACACAACAGGGCCACCAGCTGTCCGCCAGATTACAAGTTTCCTAGTAATCTGGAGTGCAGTCCTTTGACGTTCCAATGGCTGTGCCTTTCAAAATGACACCGCAATGGGCACGTTAAAGCCGGTTCCTGCATGGCAAGGACTTTCAAGTCCATGCCATACATGAAATTGGGTGCATGCAGACATGGGACACACCATGTGCCAGCTTGCATACATACCATGGGCCTGTGGAAAGAGGGGGCACTGTAGGCCACCCTTTGTTTCCTCCCCGCCACCCTTTCCAATGCGGACTCACTGCTGTGGATAGGGTCGCAGTGAGGAAGAAATAAGTTACTTACCTGTAACTGCAGTTATCCAGTATTGGTATCTTACATAGATTCACATACTTGAATTGTTCCCGTTGTCTAAGTCGAAGTCCCACGGTAATATAAATAAAGCAGTAATTAAAACACTTTCATGGGCTATCATCGTGGCAACCATGTATTTAATAGCCTATCTACCTCCTTTTCTAAAAAGGACCAAACTTAAAAACAACCAATCAGTAACCAGCACCCTCTATAACCTTCCCAAAGAAAGGCTGAGTCCCTCAGATTTTCATTGCACGTCGTGTGTGAAGGGAGTCTCCCTGAGCTCTGCTCAGTTCTTCAACATTTATCTGAGATAAATCTAATTTTTCCTACAGGACAGTGTCTGATGAGAAAGGACTATTTTGCCCTTGTAAATCCTGTGGGGAAAAAAGGGTTCATATTGATGATGCTCTTAAGAATTGCATCTATTGCCTTCATCCTCATCATAAGGCAAAGGAATGTAAAATCTGCTGCACCTTTTCATCTAAGACTCATAGAGATATAGGGCAGACTTTTGTTGTGGCTTAAGAAGACACAAAGAGCGTCTTCTGAGGAGGAGAGTGACAAGTCTTCTAAATCCCATAAGATGCCTAGGTCAACTGAGAGGGTCAAGAAACACCCTAAAGCATCCCATCTGACCAAATAATTTTTTTAAAAAAGAGAAAGAATCTAAAGGCTCTTCGGAGCTAGTCTTACCTCTTATTTCTGGGACTTCTAAGGCAAAATTGGAATCTTCAGGATCTTGCAGGCTTAAATCCAGCCACAGATCAATGTCAGCATCAGTTTCACCATCGACGCCTGTCTTTTCAGCAACACCCACGACAGCTACTCTCTCATCGTCATCGGTGAGCATCGACGCCCCGATACCGTTGACACTAGCCTTAGAGTCGACGAAGACCTCAGGGCGAGGTTGTCGACGTCGGTAACAATGACATCATCACCGTCGACGACGGCTCCACCGTCGACGAGCACACAGTCAATGGTTTCAATGACAACATCGACGATGGTTTTGCAGTCGACGAGCCCTGAGCCCCCATAGGAAACAGTCTGAAGGTAGCGGTCTTTAATACACGCTCCTTTCAGAAACACCACCTCTAAGTGTTTTCCCTATTACAAGAGAGCAACATCGATGTCTTGGCACTAACTGAGACGTGGCTGGGGGACACCTCTACCCCTGACATGGTGGCAGCCCTGCCTGCTGACTTTGACGCGGTCTGGCATAATAGGCCAGGAGACTGCAGGGGAGGGGGAGTAGCGGTTCTGTTCAAAAAGAGCCTTACAGTTACTAAAATTCTTGCAGATAACTGTGACAGCGCTGATATCCTGGCGATAAAAATCTTTCTGAAATCATCCTGCTTTATACTGATGGTAGCATATCGTCCCCCCAGACCCACCCCTGACTTTAATGAGGGTTTTCTGGAACTTTTGTCTGATCTATGCTCCAGATATAAACACCTCCTAGTAGTGGGGGACTTTAACTATGATTGGGACAGGACGCATAGAGAACCTGCGGAATCTCTATTTGAGTCAAACATGAACTCTATGGAAATGGTGCAACTGTTAAACGGACCTACTCATACTAAAGGGCATACGTTAGACCTAATTTGGTCTTCTAAACCACAGGCACAGATAACCGACATCAGTCCTTGTGCATGGTCGGACCATGAACTGTTGAGATGTTGGGTCCCCATGGATAATCCACTCCTGCGGCCACCACCTCTGTGGGGGAAAGTTAGACTATGGAAGAACGTCGAGGCAGACTCTTTGGTCGCTTTACTCCACTCTATCCCTGTCCCTGTGCTAAGTGAGGATAACTTGGACCACGAATGTGCAGCCCTGTTCTCCCCATTACTTCAGGCCATTGATTCCTTGGCACCTGAACGAAAGAAAGGGTTAGAGATAAAGGGAAAGGAGCCCCTTGGTACGATGAGTCCTTAAGGGAAAGAAAGCAAATCCTTCGTCAAGCTGAGAGGAGATGGAGACTTAGATATGATCCATTAGATCTAATAACTTATAGAACTCTCCTTGGCACGTATAAATCAGCTATCCTAGGTAAGAAGGCAGCTTTTTATGAAGCTAGGCTTAGCTCGGCGGGAAACAAACAAAAAGAGATCTTCGCAATACTGAAGGAACTGAGCCAAAAAGGGGACAAAAACACCATGAGAGACTTGCCAACCTGTGATAGCTTCCAGGGGTTTTTCCTTCAACAGGTTCGGGATATTGTCTCAGAAATTGCCGCAAACCCTGTGGATCCCAGTCTCCTGGACCAGAATGCCCCCCCATGCCCGAGTAGCCAGCTGGATAGCTTTCCAAAACTTGACCAGGCCACCTTAGCTACAGTGGCCAAACGGATTATATCAGGATCGCGAATGGACCCTTGCCCGCCGGGCCTTTTTCAAATGGCCCTGCCGGGAGTGGAAAAGCAGGCCCTGAGATTACACTCCCCTATTGAAAAAACCAGGGGCAGATGTGTCAGCCTTAAAAAACTATAGGCCCATCTCACAGCTCCCTTTTCTTGCTAAAGTACTCGAACAACATGTCCTGAAATCCCTCTCAAAATATTTAGATGACCACCATCTGCTCTACTCTAAACAAGCGGGTTTCAGGACACATCATAGCACTGAGCTGGTGATTGTTTCGGTTTTGGACGAGCTTAGAATCAGAGCAGATAATAAACATCCGAGTGCTCTGATACTATTAGACCTGTCAGCAGCATTCGACAAGGTCAGCTGAGCCGTTTGTCGAATTTAGGCATAAAGGGGCAAGCAATTCAGTGGCTAAGATCCTTCCTGACCAACCGTACCCAGAGAGTCCAAATGGGGGACCAGGTGTCGACTTTGGGCTCCCTGACCTGTGGAGTCCCCCAGGGCTCTGCTTTGTCTCCACTCCTATTTAATATCTATCTGCAGCCCTTGGTGGAGGCGCTCACAGGCAGAGATTGCCAGGTCTTTAACTACGCTGATGACACCCAACTCCTGGTCCGTCTTGACCACACCAGCCAGGTACAAGAATCAGTGAGAAATCTTCTCAGGTTCACTGTCAACTAGATGGCAGCCAATTCGTTAAAAATCAACCCAGACAAAACCGAGGTGCTTATTATTTCAGCTCAAAATAGCCCTTGGTGTGAACTGTTCTTGCCCTTAGAACTAGGAGTGAAAATTGCAAAAAAACACAGTTGATGGACAGAATGCAGAACAATGTCTTACATTCACCCCAGTACAAAGATCTGGGCCTAAATCCATCGTTTTTTGCACTCCACACCCCTTCACACCACCCTAGAACTAGGAGTGGCACCAACCCCAGTACCAGTAGTAAAGAGCCTGGGCTTGAAGATTGATTCTGGTCTGTCGATGTCTAGCCAGGTATTGGCAGTGGTGGGTATCTGCATGGGCCTACTTAGGCAATTACGGAAACTTGTTCCCCTCCTCTCCACCTCTGTCCTACAATCAATTGTTTCAGCTACAGTAATCTCCCGGCTGGACTATGGGAATGCCCTTTATTTAGGCATCCCACAGAAGCTACTGAGGAGACTTCAGGTTCAATCAATCAATCAATCATAACATTTGTATAGCGCGCTACTCACCCGGAGGGTCTCAAGGCGCTTGGGGTAGGGGGGGTTCGCTACTGCTCGAACAGCCAGGTCTTGAGTTGCTTCCTGAAGGAGAGGTGGTCTTGGGTCGGACGGAGGCGGATGGGGAGGGAGTTCCAGGTTTTGGAAGCCAGGTATGAGAAGGATCTTCCTCCCGTGGTGGCTCTTCGGATGTGTGGAACGGTGGCGAGGGCGTGGCTGGTTGATCTTAGCTGGCAGGTGGGAGTGTAGAAGGTCAGGCGGTTGTTGAGGTACCTGGGTCCCAGGTCGTGGAGGGCCTTGTGTGCGTGGGTGAGGAGTCGGAACGTGATTCTTTTTGCTGACGGGAAGCCAGTGCAGGTCTCTCAGGTGTCCGGAGATGTGGCTGTGTCGGGGGGATGTCCAGGATGAGTCGTGCGGAGGCGTTCTGGATGCGTTGGAGTCTTTTCTGCAGTTTGGCTGTGGTTCCGGCGTAGAGGGTGTTTCCGTAGTCCAGTCGGCTGGTGACGAGTGCCTGAGTGACCGTCTTCCTGGTTTCGGTAGGAATCCATCGGAAGATCTTTCTGAGTATGCGTAGGATGTTGAAACATGACCTTGAGACGGCGTTGACTTGTCTGGTCATTGAGAGGGAGGAGTCCAGGATGAAGCCCAGGTTGCGTGCGTGGTCTGTTGGTTTGGGTGCGCTGCCCAGGGCGGGGGGCCACCAGGAGTCGTCCGATGCAGAGGGTGATGGTCCCAGGATGAGGACTTCCGTCTTGTCTGAATTCAGTTTCAGGCGGCTGTTCTTCATCCACTCGGCTACGTCTTTCATCCCTTCGTGTAGGTTGGTTCTGGCGGTGGCGGGGTCGTTGGTGAGGGAGAGGATCAGCTGGGTGTCGTCGGCGTAGGAGATGATGTTGAGGTTGTGTTGGCGTGCAATGGCCGCGAGGGGGCTCATGTAGATGTTGAAGAGGGTGGGGCTGAGAGATGATCCTTGTGGTACGCCGCAGATGACTTCGGTGGCCTTGGATCTGAACGGGGGGAGGCGGACTCTCTGGGTTCTGCCGGCGAGGAAGGAGATGATCCACTCGAGTGCCTTCTCTTGGATTCCGGTGTTGTTGAGGCGCTGCACTAGGGTGCGGTGGCAGACAGTGTCGAACGCTGCGGAGAGGTCCAGGAGGATGAGGGCCGCTGTTTCCCCGTTGTCGAGCAGGGCACGGATGTCATCAGTGGCTGCGATGAGGGCGGTCTCGGTGCTGTGGTTGGTTCGGAAACCGGATTGCGAGTGGTCGAGGGATCCATTCGTCTCGAGGAAGGCGGCAAGCTGTCTGTTGACGATCTTCTCGATGACTTTGGCAGGAAAAGGGAGGAGCGAGATGGAGCGGTAGTTTTTGAGGTCGGTGGGGTCCGCTGATGGTTTCTTCAGTAGGGCGCTTAGTTCGGCATGTTTCCAGCTCTCCGGGAAGGTGGCGGTGTTGAAGGAGCAGTTGATGATGTCCCGGAGATGGGGTGCGATGACGGAGTCGGCCTTGTTGAAGACGTGGTGGGGGCATGGGTCGGTTGGTGATCCGGAGTGGATGGTATTCATAGTGCGGATGGTGTCTTCGGTGCTGACCGGGGTCCAGGCGCGGAGGGTGGTGGTGGGGGGCGTCGGTTCGGTGGTAGGGTGCGTGGGCTGTGTGCTGAAGCTGTTGTGTATGTCTGCGATCTTGCTGTGAAAGAACCAGGCGAGTGAGTTGCAGAGGTCTTGCGATGGACCGATGATGTTGTTGTTTCCGGCGCTGGGGTTGGAGAGCTCTTTGACGATGCTGTTGTGGGCGTTGTTGTCTAGTCGTTCCTTGAATGCTGTCTTCTTGGTGGTGTGGATCAGCTGGTGGTGGTTGCGGGTGGCGCGCTTGAGGGCGGTCATGTTGTCTGTAGTCGGGTCTTTGCGCCAGGCTTTCTAGAGGGTGCGGCAGTTCTTCTTGGAGCCCTTGAGTTCGTCGATGAACCAGGGGGCTTTCTTGCTGCCGGGTCTGCTGGGAGGGGTCTTCAGTGGGGCGTGGTCATCAGCGCAGATGGTGATCCACTGTGTGAGGTTGTTGGCTGCTTGGCTGGGGTCCGTTGAGCTGGCGGGAGGGTCCTGGCTCAGGGTTGTGGTGAGCTGGTCGGTGGTGATCTTGTTCTAGCTCCTGCGGGGGACCTGTTGCGGGTGGTGGTGGGTCGTGGTCCTACGGAAGCTGAAGTGGACGCAGCTGTGGTCTGTCCAGTGAAGTCCGGTGGAGTGGCTGAAGGAGATGTACTTGCTGGAGGAGAAGACTGGGTCAGGCGTGTGTCCGGCATAGTGGGTGGGGGTGTTCACCAGTTGCTTGAGTCCGAGGTTGGCGAGGTTGTCCAGCAGGGTGGTGGTGTTGATGTCGTTGTTGTTCTCCAAGTGGAAGTTGAGGTCCCCTAGGAGGATGTAGTTGGCGGAGGGGAGGGCGTGCGGGCTGATGAAGTCTGCGATGTCTTCGCTGAATTGTGTGCGTGGTCCCGGGGGTCTGTAGATGAGGGTGCCTCTGAGTGTGGTCTTGTGGTCGGTGTGTATCTGGAAGTGCAGGTGTTCGGCGGCTGTGAGGGTGTCGTCGGAGTTGGTCGTGATGCGGATGGTGTTCTTGTGTATGATGGCGATGCCTCCTACGGTCTGGTTGATGCGGTTCCTCCGGGTGATCTTGTATCCGTCCGGGATGGCGATGGCGATGTCGGGCGCTGAGGAGGCGTTCATCCAGGTTTCCGCGAGGAAGGCGACGTCTGAAGATGTGGTGTCGAGGAGGTTCCAGAGCTCCACGCCGTGTCTGTGGACGGAGCGGGTGTTGAGCACGATGCATTTCAGGTGGTTGTTGCTGGTGCTCGGCTTGGCGGGTGTAGTGCAGGTCTGGAGGCAGGTGAACTTGCAGGCTTGGCAGGTGAAGGGTCCGTGGGTGCGTCTCGGGGTGGCTCGGTAGCAACGGGGGGTCCGGCCGGTGTTGAGTGCGTTGAGGGTGGCGGCGTCGTAAGTCCGGCAGGTGGGCTGGCATCTGCGGGGACCAGGAGTTCTGGCGCTGGGCGCGGTCAAGGCGCGGACGGGCGTAGACGGGCTTGCCTTTGGCGCACAATCGGCGCTGCGCGTACGCGTGCACTCCGCCATAAATGGCCAAGTGGGAGGGAGGAGCAGCTGGGAGGCGGGAGTGGGGCGGCCAATGGGAGGGATACAGAAAAGAAAGGGGCGGGCCGCAGGGGAGCAGCGGCGGGGAGCGGGGAGAGGGAGGGAACGCGGCTGGGCACAACAAGAGGGACAGAAATACGCAGCAACAGAGGCAACGACGAAAAAACGGGGGCAAAATACACAGTAACTCAACAGAGGAAAATACGAAAGGCGCAACAGAGGCAAACACGCAACAGAGGCAAATATGAAAACACGAAACAGAGGCAAAAAACAAACGTTCAGGGAACAGGAGCACAGCTGCAGGCAGCGGCGGCACTCGGCGGGATCGGGGGCAGCCTGGGCTCACTCACGGGGAGTGTGCGCGGTGCGTGGGGTGACCGGCCCAGAGGGCCAGAGGTTGTACAAAATGATGCAGCCAGGTTAATTTTTAGCCTCCCTAGGCGCACGCGAGCCACCCCCCTGCTTCATAAACTGCACTGGCTGCCTATTGAACAGCGGGTGCACTTTGAGAGTCTGTGTATAGCCCAAAAGGCCTTACATGGAGATGTGCCGAAATATATAAAAGACAGAGTACAAAAGTACGTGCCGGGACGGGCTCTGCGGTCTTCAGAGACCTGCAGATTAGCCTCCTCCAGATACAACCTTAAGACAAAAGGGGGCAGAGCATTCAAGGTCCTCCTGCCACGGATCTGGAATGATCTACCAGAGTCCTTGCGCAAGGAATCAGCCCTGCTCCCCTTTAGAAAGCTGCTAAAAACCCACCTGTTTAGAGAAACACTGACATCTGTGTAATTCTCCGCACTGCAGTTATGCAGTGCCCTGCTCCTTCTCTGAAGCGCTTAGAGACCAGTGGTAATTTGCGCTATATAAAAATAAAATAACATAACATAACATCCTGTGATGCTGGGCAAATCACGTAGTCTGCGCTATATAAATCTACAAACGTATATGTTTATATACAGTTTACATGCAAAGATGGCATGATATACGATTGCAAATACTATTCATGACATTTACAAAAAGTGAATTAGCCCACAGAAAAGTATTTACTCACGCATAACATTGCCCTACTTAGTGTAATATTTTAAATATGTAAATGTCCTCTCAAGAAGTAGAAGTTTCAGGATGGGATGCACAGGAAAGTTTGAAACACCTCAATATTCAGAAGTTTGCGGAATTTCCAGCTTTGAACAGTACCCATTTCAACACTGGAAAAAGACAGAGATTTACTCCTGTTAATCGCATGAGTTAACTTGCTTCAGCAGTGATAATGGGCGGCAACAACTAACAAAAATAAAGAAGGTGGGAGTAAGGGTTTTCGCAACAGGGAAAAAAATGTTTCCCAATGGAGAAATATTAACAATGGATTTGCACTAAAGAAAATGCACCTTCTCACGTGCTATTGTCCATTATGTGCGATTCTAATAGCAGTACTGCCGTCACATAAAAGTAAACACTTGCAATAAAATGTATGGAATTGGCAAAAGTGTTTATGCATCACATCTATCAGAAATGCTACATTTATGAGCACAGCAGAAAGAAGAGTCCACCACTATGTCTTTGAGAAATCTAGATTCAAATGAACAAAAGTGATCTTTTGATTTGATCCTGCATCACTGCAGGTGTGTAACACACATAGGTGGACTCAACAACCTGAACCCCACACCCTGATACCTCACACAACCTCGTTTTAATTAAAACTGAGGGACACAACACTAGCAGCATGCTTGAAACTACTTGTACTTAAAGATGAAGTGTGCCAGAAGCTGTCAGACATCTTCTGATGGTAGAAGGTGAAAGCGTTCTTCATCTGGACCAAAACACTCAAAATGAAAGAATCCCAAGACTTAGGAACATTGTGAACAATTTATTATTTCTATGATTTTATGGTTTCAGCAGTGGAAAATGGAAACATGGTAACTAACCTTGAAAGTGTTCTAAACACTACTGGATCTACATGTGTCTAGGTGAAATGAATATTGCATGCTATACAATAAATAAGATTAACACTATTTTGTTCTTGTCGTTTTTTGTTGGGAAGAAGAGTGTAAGCGACAATTGCATTTACCGTATTGGAGGCACTCCTACTTTAGAGCAGCAATTAGGGATAACATCATCCATCAATTTAGTGCAAAACAAAGCAATTTCCAGGTCCAAGTTAAATAAATGGTACATATATACATTCATACAAATAGGCTCAAATCAAGCGGATAATTACAGCACACCCTCCTTTACAGGCTCTGCAATAAGGCATCCTCTCATAGAGGGCTGTTGTGCTTCTACATCAACACCTAGAAATCCTGCTTGCTTTATTATGGCTCCCGATCATAATAATGAGGACGTTGCTTTTGTACATAGCATTACTATTTTAGTTTGCTTCATTGTTGGAACCTATTAGCCCTATTTAGTATCTATCAAATAAAATCACAGTATTCATCGCAATGGCTGCCTCTAAAGTAGGACCCTGGTGCACTGTATTGCTACTATCTTCTGAAAGTGACTCGCAACAGGATACACATCCTTCATTTGCCCAAACTGAACAGCTCTTCCATTGGTGGAAGGGAGAGGTGACTTGGCTCTGACGTGAATGTGCACAGATGTTGCAGATTTATGCTGCAGTTACCAAAGATACTGCGCATGTGGTTATTCACATCTGGGAAAGCTTTGCTTCCTTCGACGTTCATCGACTTAGACAAAATCACCAGCTCTATTTATACCGCAGTCCATCAATGGCTGTTGTAAGACTTTCTTATCCCAGTGGGGTTTTCAGTATTGGAAGTAAATAATTATTTCATAACACTCATTTTATAATTGCATGCATACCTTTAACTTAGTCCCAAATATGTTATTATGAGTGCAATCTACGGGACTGTGTTATAACATTCCTTACAATTTTCAAACAAATTCCTATCTCTTAAGAACAGCTTTCTGAAGAGGATGTGCTGTACTTAATGTCAACATTGTTGTGATGGGAACAAACAATTACTGATTCTGTGAAACACTGACACATACTGAGCTGTCTGGCACTGTGGGTCAACTGACAAAGAATGCCACCAACTTGACCTTAGATCCAAAAGGACCCCTTTGAGGCATTGGCCCTCAGTCATTTAAAGATTTGCCTTTCATGAAGAAACTCCTTCAACTGCATCGACTTAGGCGTATCCAGTGTTTTCGGTAGTTACAAATTTCCGCTGAGAAGGACAACTCTAGCTTGCACCATCCATGCAAACGTTCCATTGCAGATAACTGAAAACTGTTGAGGCAAGTTCTGTCGTAGGATGGGGAGACCTGAGATGTAGTCGCTTGGCCACTTTGCCAGGATTTGGTTTCAGAGTGGTACGCATCCACAAGCATAAAAGGCTGAAAGGAAACTCTTCCAAGCATCCTTACCAAGAATTGTAAGTAACATTTATAAATCCAGCAGACGATCAGCACCATTACATTAGGTGGTGTAGATACGGCAACCCTGCAGAAGAGGAGGGCATGGATCCATAGTAGGATTAGAGGACCTTCCTGGAAGCATTTCAAAGTATGCTCTTGAGTTGCGAAAACAGTCCTACTTCAATTCAAATGCAATGTCTTTCTTAGAAGTAGAGTCCTGTGGGAGGTATTGCTTAAAAGCACCGCAAATGTCTAATGGAGAACGCCAGTCATTAAAAGTTATGGTTGTTATAGGATATTAAGCCCATCCACTAGTTTTTTTTGCACATTAGTATGTTCTATTTGCTGTTTTTCAGAATGCAGATAAAACATTGTTTTTTCCAGTATAAGTTAGACAACTGCTACAAAATCAGCAAGTAGCAAACAACACTTTCCTTGCAGCCATAAATATTAATAAAAAACAAATATTTATTTCTTCATGCGTACCCATATTGATAAAATATCATACATAAAGAAAGTCAAGGAAGCTAGAATCCTCTGGCTTCCAGCAGGTCATGCTTCTCCAAGTGGCATCTTCAGTTAGTTTTGACATGGCCATTGGCCATGGAATATGTTGACACTGCCCGGGATCCTGGCTCTGCATGTTCATCAAACCTCAATCGTAGAGTATTCCTGATGACCAGCTGTTCCATTAAAAAAGCTGCACAAAACCAGGGGACCGCATACTCCAAAGTAATGAGACCCATGAAGTCAAAATCAAACTGGGAATAGTCCCATGGGCAGGCGTTGAACTGTCTCAAGATGAGGCCTGTGGTGAATTCCCATATGTACGTCCACAGGGTGTAGATCAGGCAGCGGACTAAAATGTTGCATTTATCTTTCAAATAAAGGTACATGTTCTCCACTATTAGGATGGAGGTGCCATAGATGAAGAGGGCCCAAACACTTGTGACCCCTGGAAACTTCCAGTTGTAATTTACCACAAAATCCCAGGCAGCAGTAAACATGACCTCGCAGAAGTAGCCATGGATTGCATAAAGGTACCAACGAGAAAGAGCAGTCAACGGTTCTGCCATCGCCATTTCTTTTCAAAATCCAGAGCACCAGTGCTGAAATGAAAAAATATACATATAAATGTGAGTAAGATTTTATTACACAAAGTGGACTTTAAGAACATTATAAAATCGTTGTCTGTTGGATGTAAAAGTAAAGAAATAGTAAAGGTTGGGTAAAACACATAGGCTTGTTGAAATGTATGTAGGGTAATTCAAGCTCACGTGAACATTGGGGGTAAATAATATTAAATATTTAGGGCCTGATTAAGCTTTTGGTGGACAGAGTAATCTCCATTGGCCTGTTGGAGGAATTAAGGTTCGCCAGTTATCTCCCATGCCTAGGGAGAATTAGACAGTTTTCACTGCCCCTTATGGTTTACTGGTGGTGACGGACATTGAAAACTGGCCTGTATGTCCGCCCATCTAAATGATGTGGGTGGACATAGAGGCCAGCCTCTGATGGCTGTTACTCAGTTGGACCATCAGAGGAGTGTACCCGTGGTGGAGAAGGAATAGTCTCTGCCATGCTTAAACCTATGGTCCACCTACATTTAAATTCAGCGGGCGGACCATTATCTTGGCAGTACAGTGTATTCTCCCGCCAGGTTTTAAATCAGCCCCTTAATCTTAATCACTTGGGCTGAACTTCCGTAATACTTCCATACTATTCTGAAGCATTAATTCCTGAATGCTACTCAGCCTGTCAGTGGGTCGCCCACAATTTTAAGAATTCGGACCCACGACCACTCCAACCGACCACGCTAGGAACCTAGGCCTCATCCTGGACACCAATCTCATCATGAAGTCCCAGATCAACACTATCACCTCTTAATGCTTCCACATTCACAGCATGTTCCGTAAAATATTCAAGTGGCGTCCACTGGACACCAGATATACCATCACACAGGCTCTAGTCACAAGCAGATTATGCTATGGCAACACACTCTATGCCGGCATGCCGACCCATCTTCGTCACAGACTTCAAACCATCCAAAATGCTTCTGCCAGACCTGTCCTCCGTCTTCCATGCCAATCCCACACAACACCATTCCTCAGAGAGCTCCACTGACCTCCCATCGAAAAGTGCTGCCAGTTCAAATCGCTCACTCACGCTTTCAAGTCACTACTTTATAAATCCACCTTACATTACATCACATATGAGGTACACATAACTAATACAATTTATTTACTTACCTGAGCCTACATCACCCCGTTTAAACTACACATGTTCCCTACAACTTCAAGTGATTGTCTTAGATATGGTGCGTCAAAGCGATATTTTACGATACTGAAAGGTCGAATCCGTCAATAAGCGAATTCTGAGTTGGCAGAATGGGTTGGACTATTAAGTGCAATTACTGAACCAAAAGATGGTTTATTAAGGTTTATACCAAAGACCTAAAGCAACTAAGATGGTATGTCGATTCACCACTGGGACTCACTGGAAGTCGCCAATATGTATATTCAGTTAAACTATTTGGTGGCTAGTACCAGCTTCTTAAATATGTGATGGCATTGATCCATCCATTAGGTATCCTCTCACATGAGTACCCAATTCATACACTATGGTGTGTTGGGATACTAACCCTGATCTTAACCTTGATCGTAACAGGATGCTAACATCATGGCCACCTTAGATTTCACGTTTTAAAACCCCACTATCATGTCTAACATACCTGCTCGTGAAGTTTGGAACTTTAAGTGTCTCAGGATGACATACACAGGTTTAAATACTATGCACTACTGCGTCCTATATGTCTTAGCAGAAACCTTAACAAACGCGAAATATGTCAGTAACCATTGTGCCCATTAAGTAATGGGCACACGGTTCCACTGACGTGTATAGTGCTTTATTTATGTTATCATCTATGTAATGCCTCCTCACTGTGTGATTCTCTGTGTGAACAAGACAGCTTGCCTGTGGAAACGCATATCGGAGCTAATTAAGCCTGCCTGCGTTACTTTCCAAATCTGCGTCTTTCTTGAGAGAACTTTGATTGGATTAAATAATTCGCTGGGAGACCTGTCCTGCGCGACGCACCACCTGTCTACAGGCCACGACTCCAGCAACAAAGGTCTTTCTGTGGAGTATATATATATATATATATAGTTCCGGAAGAGGAAAGTTGAAATATTTAGAAGTGCTCAGGGAGACTCCCCTCACACGACATGCAGTAGAAAATCTGAGGGTCTCAGCCTCTGGGGAGAAGGTTCTAGAGGATGCTGGCACCTGGTAGCTGGAGTTTGGACTATATCTAAGGAATTGGACGAGATATTAAAGTGACAAGTTTTTTCCTATTGATTGCTATGTTACAATACTTCCTATGGAATTGTTTTGCTATGCTATTGTTATATTATGGATATATATATATATATATATATATATATATATATATATATATATATATATATATATATATATATATATATATATATATATTTTCACTGAAAAAAACATAGGTTTCAGGGGCGTTACAGTTAGTTACACATTTCACTTGTACAAAACCAGTGAAATTCCCTATTAGAGTTAGTTCAGCTAACTATAACTCGCGTGCCAGCAAAACACAGCAGATGACGTCACATAGTCCATCACTCATGACATGCTCAGTGACACAATCATGACATCACTGATGACATCTCAAGTGACTTCACTGATGACATCATCCAGTGAATGTGTGTGTTTTTTTTAAATTAAATTTGTTTTATATATGTATATCTCAAGGTCGATGGAAGAAAAAATGGGTATATAAGTGTCTAAATGGATGATATTTTTGTAAAATTGATTGTATAACTTACTGATTAAGTGTATCTTAGTCGGCAGAGCGGAGCTGGCGATTGGGGGTGTAGAAGGTGAGTCGCTTATTGAGGTATGCTGGTCCTGCGTTGTGGAGTGCTTTGTGTGCGTGGGTGAGGAGCTTGAAGTAGATCCTCTTGTTGACTGGAAGCCAGTGCAGGTCTCCCAGGTGGGGTGTAATGTGGCTGCGTCGAGGGATGTCGAGGATCAGGTGTGCCGAGGCGTTTTGGATGCCTTGTAGTCGTTTCAGGAGTTTGGCCGGGGCTCCTGCGTAGAGGGCGTTTCCATAGTCCAACCTGCTGCTGACGAGGGCCTGGGTGACTGTTCTTCTTGTTTCGGTGGGGATCCACCTGTAGATTTTGCAGAGCATGTGGAAGGTGTTGAAGCAGGAAGATGAGACAGCGTTGAATTGCTTTGTCATGGAGAGAGTGGATCGAGAATGACCCCCAGGTTGCGTGCGTGGTCGGTGGGCGTCGGTGCTGCTCCCAGTGCGGTCGGCCATCAGGAGTCGTCCAAGGGGGTGGCGCCGAGGATGAGGATTTCTGTCTTGTCCAAGGGCTTCAGGCAGCTGTTCTTCATCCACTTGGCAACGGCTTTCATTCCTTCGTGGAGGTTGGTTTTGGCGGTGATGGGGCCCTTGGTGAGGGAGAGAATAAGTTGGGTGTCATCGGAGTAGGAGATGATGTTGAGGTCATGCAGTCGGGCGACGTGGGCGAGCGGTGCCATGTAGATGTTGAAGAATGTCAGGCTGAGGGATGAGCCTTGGGGCACGCCGCAGATGATCTCGGTGGCTTCGGAGTGGAAAGGGGGGAGGCGGACTCTCTGGGTTCAGCCGGAGAGAAAGGAGGTGTTCCAGTCCAGAGCCCTGTCTCAGATTCCAGCGTCGTGGAGGCGTGTGCGTAGGATGCAGTGGCAGATGGTGCATAGATCCATGAATCAGTGACTCACTGTTTGTATGTGTTGAAGACAGCCTGTGTGCAGGACTGTATGGGTGGATGAGTGTGAGTATGGGTGTGTTAGTGAGTGAATGACTGTCTCAATAGTGTCTTTATGAGTAACTACATATGTTTTAAACTAGTATATGTGAGTATTGATGTATATAAGTGAGTATATGTGAGAGTGAGAGATTGGAAGAGTTCCTGTATCAATAAGTATGTGTTTCTATAAGTGATTGATTAAGAGAGTAAGTATGTGTAAGTTTCTGTAGAAGTAAGTGTGGTGGTGTGTGTATAACTGTATATACAAGTAAATGGATGTTTGATACTTTGTTTGCATGTGTGACTATGTGTGTGACTAATTATGGATGAGTGGTGGTGTGTAACAGGATGTATAGGTGTATGAGTACATATGATGTATGAGTGACTATATAGGACTGTTGGTGAATGAGTGGATGTGTGTGTGTAGATCTTTGAATTACTGAATGGGTGTGTTGTAACTGGTATTGGTATGTCCATTTTTTTGAAAATGTTAATTTGTATTTTTGAGTGTGTGTATCAAAGGTTATATTAGGGTGAGAGGAGGTCTGCCACTCTGTCACAAGGATAATGTCATCAGTGATGTCATTTGAGATGTAATGAGTGATGTCATGAGTGATGTCACTGACCATGTCATGAGTGATGTAATATATGACATCCTCAGCAGTGCATTGCAGGCGCGAAAGTTATAGTTAGCTGAACTAACTATAACTGGCAATTTTACTGGTTTTCTACTAGTGAAATGTCCAACTAACTATAACGCCCCTGAAACCTATGGTTTTTTCAGTGATTTTCTAAAGTTTTTTAAATGCTCATTTCTATCTTTAACGTACCTGAAACCTATGGTTTTTTCAGTGAATTTCAAAGGTTTTTTTAAATGCTAATTTCGAACTATAACGTGCCTGAAACCTATGGTTTTTAAGTGAATTTCTAAGGTTTTTTAAATGCTAGTTTCTAACTATGCCTACAGAGGTAGGACATGTGAAGAAGAAAAAACGCATAGAAAGAAGCAAAAGAAATGCAGAAAGAAGCAACAGAAGTCCTCAAAGATGAAGAAAAGTGCAGGAAGAAGCAAGACGTGCAGAAAGAACAAACAGAGTAGCAGAAAGAGGCCTTGTTGCAAAATCATCCTGTGCCCTCAACTTTTTCAGACGGGTACTGGTGGTAACTGACTGACTAACCAGGCCTAGAGCCAGTGCTATGATAAAAGACACTTAGAATACAATGAAATCACCTACATATATTAGGGAACACTATGCGTTGGGGAACCCCCGGGGTTAGCATGACCTCCTCTGTAAGGCCCTAGTACATAATAGGGCAGGGGTCTTAAAACTCCTCTAAGTCAGAGGTGCAGAAAGGCCCCACCCCCTCCCTTCACCTCTGTGCAAAAGCGCCCTGTGGTGCGTTTTAAGTTGGGTGATTAAGTCCCCTTGAATCCTGAGGGTCCTTGGGGTCCAACTAGCCCACCCGGTACCTCCAGTAAGCGTCACAGAGCTGCATCGCAGTGGTGTAAAAAGGGGCGTGGCCTGGACCACTTCTCTGCAACGCAGGCGTCTGGCGCTCTTTGGAGGTAGCTGATGGGCTAGTTGACCGCCAGGGGCCCTCAGGATTGAAAGGGAATTAATTCCCCAACTTAAAATGCGCCACTGGGCGTGTTTACACACATGTCACCTCAGGCCCCGCCCCCTTCCTTCACCACTGTGCAAATGTACCCCGTGGTGCGTTTTAAGTTGGGGGATTAAGTTCTCTTGAATCCTGAGGGTTCCTGGGGTCCAACTAGCCCACCAGGTATCTCCAGTAAGGGCCACAGCGCTGCACTGCAGAGAGCTGTAAAAAGGGGCATGGCCTGGATCACCTCTCTGCAACACAGCCCTGTGGCGCTTACTGGAAGTACCTGGTGGGCTAGTTGGCCCCTAAGGACTCCCAGTATTTAAGGGGAATTCATTCCCCAACTTAAAACGTGCCACAGGGTGCGTTTGCAGAGTGTTGCTTGGAGGGGGCAGGGCCTAGGCACGATCGCGTGTATTTTGTTCTTTTTTTTTGGAAAGGGGGCTGTGTGGCCCCCCTTTTTACTTTTTTGGGGCCCTGGGGACCCCATCCCCAGGGCCTGACCCCCAGATATATATTAACTGGAAGGGGGCAGCGTGGGCCCTCCTCCCGTGGCAAATTCCGGGCCTTCGGGACCCATTCTCCCGGGGCATGGCCAATTTTTTTTTATTATTATGGAGGGGGGCTGCGTGAACCCCTCCTCAGGCCATTTTGGCCCCGGGGACCCCATCCTCCGGGGCCATCCTTTGAAGGATTAAAAAAAATATATATTATTGGGGAGGGGGGCCGCGTGGCCCCCCTTCCTGGCCACTTCTGGCCCCAGGGACCCCATCCCTCGGGACCCGGCCAACTCGGTTGGGGACCGTGGGGGAGCCCCAATTCCCCCACGGTCCCTGCTGGCTCCCTGCGTCCTGCGGGACCCGACATTGCTTTTCCACATGGGGCGCTGCTGACATGTAGCTTCCCGTGTGGAAAAGCAATGTGGTTTGGATTTTGGACCTGGCCCAACCGGGGGATAAATATTAAGGAAACGCGGGAGTCCACACTTCGATTTTTTATTTTCGCGGCCGGATTGTCCATTTTTCAAATAAAAATCTTTTTTTGGCCCCTGGGGTCCTTGTGGGACCCTAGGTGGTCATGGTGTTTCTACCCTGCCCCTTTTCTTGTTTGGACTGAAAGTCCGGTTTGGACTAGCACGCCGTGAAGGAGGTATGCAATGCAGTTTCACATATGTTGAAAATTAAAAAATCTTTTTTCTTAAATCTACGATCTGGTATTTGCTCGCACTGTTCTGATACCAACAATTATTTCCGTTCCTTCTCCTACCATTGGGCCGACCCCAGAGTTATTTCGGACATAATAGGTACACTTATACTTATTTATTTTGATTGGTGCCTAAATCTATTTTCACTACTTAGAACACATGTCTTGCCACACACAACACTGGGATATAAGGAGTAATTTGTCATGTTTTTAAAGGTGCTCTGATGCCATAGAGTAATTTGGTAATTACTCATGCCACAATAGACAGATATATATGTGTACTATCACAGCAGATCTAGAGGATGGTGCGTTTTATGTCTCCCCAGAAATGCTTTTCAACAATTTTAATTAAGAAATCTGGAATGTGTGTGAATTAGTAAATGAGTGTTATGCATGGGTCTCCATTTCACGAGCTCATAATATTAAACGTGCAATGTTTAATACTATTGAAACTAATTATCGTATATATTAGGTTTTTTTACCTTCTGTATAGAATCTACATATATGATGCATTGCAATGATGGTTGTTTGTATTGTTTTTAGCGTTGATGAAGTTGTAGGGATACTTCCCTGAGATGACAAATACATGTTGGCTAAAGGAGGTTTAACAGCAAAAAGAAAAAGCCAGAAAATAAACCCAAAAGTCAAGACAAGAATATCTCTGTGATCATTGTACTGTACAATTTGAATGAATCTGATGATATGAATTGTGTGTGCCTCGTGGGTTTAACCAATGCTGAGTGTACGTCAAGTAGGCCCATATAACACAAAGTTGTTAAAAAGTACATTAGGCTATCCATCACATATCATAGAGCAGATATGTCCTGCCCGCACAGTTAGACCACCAGTGAAGCTCACCCAGTTTCTGTGCCAACGCGTGGATCAGATTACCTTGGTAGAAAGTCCTTGTAAATTGTGCCAACCCTCAGTCTTTACTACTGCTGTTATAGGTTTTGGTAATGTAGTACCAATTAAGAAATAGAGAGGTATGAAAATAATGACACAGAGTTACAAGTAGGTGTTGGGATCTACCCATGGATTCCCACAGACCATGTGGAGTGAGCCATGCACACTCCCAGTCTAGCAATGTTATGCTTCTTGAAGCTACACTGGATCGCTGGCAGCAATCACCCACCTGGGGTTAAAACAGGCCAAACTTCCTTTGATGTCATACGGAGTTGGGAGCGGAGATGTGCCATTATGACATCCTTGTCGACGTGGGAGAGCTTGGAAAAAGTTTCCGTGGAATGCTGGAGCAAGGGGTAATTCAAAAGGTGAGGAATCCACAGGCAGATGTATCCATCAGAATTCCTTTTACAGCAGGTGAGCCGTCAGAGTAGTTAATTTCTTCAACTCCTTTCCATCTGAGTGCACACCTGAGGCGGAACATTTTACAGCCTGGCTGCCTGTTAAATACACGCAACGTGAGTGAGTGTTAATAATTTGTAAATGAAGTTAAAGTATTTTGCTTGCAGCTCAGTCCTTAGTGATAAGGTGGGACTTCATTGTTCTTAGTGTAGTTCTTGATGTTAAGCAATTACATCTCCCACTAGAAGATCCAATTTCGGATCTAGTTGTGATTAGCTTGTTACTATAGTCCGTGGTTACAAATGTATAGGTTTTCAAGGGTACATCATCAATGAACTTTCCCCTTACTTTTTTTAATGTTGTTTTTAAATGACCTGCCTTTTGTGATTTTATTCATAAAATCGAATAAAGATTGTGATTGATTGACTTTCCCTTTCACGAGCTCTCCCTCGCCATCAAGGACCCTACAAAAATAGCAGCTTTGTCCAAATAAACGTTTTCATCGTGAACGCAGTAAAGTTGTATTGCAACCTGTTTTCCAGTTTTCATTATATTCTTTGTTGTATATCCTGTATAGTTGTTTTTTTGTGGTGTCACTGTTTTGAACTAAAATGAGGAGGATAGACATTGAAACCAATGGGGTAATTGATAATACAGCATAAAAACAAATACAATATATTCTTGTAGAAAAAAGTGGAATACAAGTACTTGAAGCCAGAAAGAAATGTGGGTTTCTGAGGAGGAATTTCTGCCTTTGCCTTATCTTATTCCGTCTGGAAGCTCACTATTTACGTCCATTGCTTAAGCTTGTCTTCCACTTCTGCTGGCCATAATTTGCCATTCCACCCTTGGTGATGATTTGCACTATCATCTCCTAATTTGCACATCTTTTGGTAAGGCTCTGGGTAGAGCTTGTCTCTTATGTTACCAAGAGGCACTTTGCCCTGTCTTGCCTTCCATGCATGCTCTTCTCTGTAACAGGGCTCCTCTTCTGTCCGTACATGATTTATTTGAAAAATGCCTTACAGCCCAGACACAGAGTCAACTCCAGAAAACCCTTTCATGGGCAAGCAGTATAAGCACCCCTTATATAAACACAGCCCAGAGGCATAGGGCTTCGTTTGTTCCCTGGGAAGTACAACATCCTTTCTGTGTAGAGTCACTGAGGAAACACTGAGTTTTTTTCATAGTGGGTGGTCCCCTCTATATTTCTGTCAAAGATTCAGCCTCCCCTTTCTGAGCCTGCTTGATTTTGTTCTCAAGACTTGCCAGGTACCACCCACCTTCTGCTATGGGCCTGCTTAAATGCATTTTTTAATGTTCTTTTTCAGTGAATAGCCAATTCAAGTGACAGCCAATTCGAGTTTGACCCTGTAAAGCTCCTAAAACGTAGTCTAAAGAAAGAGTATCTAAGACATAGGATGTAGGGCCTATTCGAAGAATATACTACAAATCATGAGTGCTTCAACAGAGCAGGAGCAATTGTTACATTTGTGATGTGGTATTTACTTGATCTCTTGATTTTGAAAGAATCTTGTTTATCCACAACACAGTTCACATTTCCTTGACAATTACTATGAAACTACTGACCATTTGTGTGTGTTCTTCACAGAACACCTTTCAAGTTCCCCAGTGAAAGTATTTCCTTAATAGCATGTCCTCATTGTCCCCTCCCTCCAAATGCTCCTGGTAAATGGCCCAGGTGGACTGCCTCAAGGCATTAGACGTTATAAAGGGCTTCTTGAATCTGTGCAGGAGTGCAGATGTGCCTGTGGGTGAGTTTTATGTGACTCCATTTGTGCCCCTGCGTATGCACATGGGTGCTTGCACAGAATGGAAGACTTCAAATATTGTGTTTACACGCACACACACACACACACACACACACATACATAGCATCCTACCTGTCCCTCGAATTCATTACAACAAAAGTTCAAAGCTAAAACATCCATGGTGCATCCTCTTTCCCCAACTCGAATGCACAGACGTGCAGCCATATCCACGTAGCTGTGTGCCTTCACCTGTATATTAACCACTTTTACCCTGATACAGAACACCCAGTGTTAAGCTCATGAACAACTCCCGGCACTCCCCTGATGCACAACGCCAGGGGCCATATTTATGACATCAGTTGCATCGCTCTTGCAACACACAACATGATGCAAGTGTGAAGGGAGTCTAAAATGAGATTAATGAAGCCACAAAAGTACACCTTGGGTGGTTCTGCATGGATTCATTAATCTGAAGAAACGCAAGGCAGCACAAATCACAGTGTTGCGTCACTCTGCGTTGGCGGGTGTTCTAATGCAACTCCCATGGTTTTTTACTCATTCCTAGATTTACCAGAACTGGTAAACCTGGGAATACGCCAAAAAGATATACCTTCCCAGGGGAGGCGTAATGAGGAGAAAGAAAATAAGTTACTTACCTGCAACTGCAGTTCTCCTGTATTGGTATCTTTCATTGATTCACATGCTTGAATCATTCCCCATCGTCTAAGTTGGAGCCCCATGGTACCATAATAAAGCACTGCGTATCACTGTCATATGCTATAATGGCAATGAAAAAGTCAGTTTAATAGCCTATCTATATTTTTTTTAAAAAGGGTACAAACTTGAACTATAGCAAATCAGGTGACAGCACCAGCTAGAACATTCCCAACAGAGGATGAGTCCCTCAGATTTTCAAACTCAAGTGGGAATAAATAATCCCGAGCTATAAGGGGATCCACTCAGGGGAGGAGGGTGGGTCGTATGTGAATCTATGAAAGATACCAATGCCGGAGAACTGCAGTTACAGGTAACTTATTATCTTCTCTTGTATTGGATCTTTCATAGATTCACATGCTTGAATCAGAATAGCAAGCAGTTACTGTATTTGTATATCTTATAGTATTAGCGCAAATAGCGGGTGGTGGGTAGGCAATATTTACATAACATATTCATATGCAATTTAATAAATTATTATATATAAAAAAGGCTCCCCTTATTGAAATAAGTGGTGTAGTAAAATCTGTCCAACATCTACATCACTGCGCTCTGTTGTTTCCAGGTAATAGTTTTGTATTATATGCACACTCCTTCAAGTCGCAGCATGCCATATCTTCTCCGGAGGCACATTCGCAAACAAAGTAGTTGAGCCAGAAACCGGGAAACTGTGCTAGTGCACCCCAGTTTACCCTGTGAGGGGCTAGCCAACCTTTGAGTGGCAGAATGGGATTGCAGCTATCATGACTGGAGAGCCCTTACAAGTGTTTCCATCTGAGTCCAACAGTTGGTCAGTTCTCATGAGTTGTTTAGCGCGATGCAAGTAGAATTTTAGATATACCTCTAAGCTGGTGATGTTAGATTCAGGAAGACAGTCTGAAATATTATAGGTTCATTGAGGTAAACTCCGAAGGAACTTTGGGTATAAATCTTTGCATTGGTTCGGAGAAGTACTAAATTGCCGAGGTGCAAGAAAATTCTTGAGTTGAGAAAGCCTGTATCTCTTCTACCTTCCTGGTCGGAGTGAGGGCTAGTAGCAAGGCAACCTTCCATGTGAGAAATATGAGGTGTGCTCTGTGAATGGGTTTGAATGAACTCTTCATGAGTTGAGATAGAACAATGTTCAGGTGCCAGTCCAGGAAAATAGAACTTACTGGAGAAAAAAACTCTGAATAATTCTTTCATGAACTGTTTGATGATTCTGCAAGACCAGGAGAGAGAGAAAATGTGATGAGCATCTCTATCTTGGTATTGCTGCAAGCCGTGCTGTAATAAACACATGTACCAACCGTAACTGAGCTAGCGAGTAAAGACGGGGTAATTATCTGCTATGTTATGCCAGTAGAGGATGCTGGTTTCATTTCCCGTGTCACAGGCAGAAACCTTTCCATTATAGTTTACATGTCTTTATTGTGGCTTCCACTTTGCATTGGAGGGAATGCACCTGCAGTGCTGAGGAACACTGAGATCTGTGAATTTATAAGAGGAGAGAAGTCGGGTCAAGATAAAGGACTGTTAATGCGCTTGTATTCCGAAAGCAGGAGAAGCTCGGTGAACCAATTCTGCATGGGCTACCTGGGGGCTATCAGGATGAGATGACACTGCTCCGCATTCCTCTTGCTGAGAACATTTGCTATTAAAGACTACGGGGGAAAAGGTAAGCAAAGATCCCGAACCATATGTTGAAAAACATTCCCCCACTCCTGGATATGGATGCCAACTGTATAGAATTGCCATTTGCTGGTTGCATTTGTTGCAAAGAGATATAGAGCCGGTTTGCCTCAGAATGGGAAGATCATATTTAGCACAGACTGATGACACTTCAATTCGTAGAGGCTGTTTCATTGCATGCTGATGGTATTGCCATGCAAACTAACACCGAAGACTCTGCTATTATTGGCAGGAAGCATGGAGACTAAGCTAACTGGCTTTGAGCTCCAGACCATTGCTATTATGCTCTTTTAGCGGAGACCATTTTCCTTGAATTTGCAGGTTCTATAGATGACAGTCTCAGCTCTCCAGGGAGGCATCCGAAGTCATTACTAAGTGACGTATTTGAGGTAAGAGCGTGAGGTCCCCAGACAGGTAGGAGCCTTCGTTGCTTGTCTTGGGATAAAAAGACTTTATCTTGGACAGTATCTAGTGTGACGACCTAAGAACGGTATCTTCTTGGATGGGGGTGTTGATTATCCTTGATAATTCACAAGGAGACCTAGTTTGGGAAATAACTTTAGGCAAGCCTCTGTGGCCTTGGACGTTTGAAATGCCGTTGGTGCTTTTATCAACCAGTTGTCGAAATAGGGGAATACCTGATAACTGCCTTCCTAAAAAAAGATGCCACAGGGCTAGGCAGTTGGTAAGAATCAGGAAGCTGATTTTAAGCCAAGTGGGAGAACTTTGATGCATGGGTGGGAATGTGGTAGTATGAATCCTGTAAATTCAGAGCTGTCATGTCAGCGATGGCAACCACGTAAAAGTATTGTTTCTGGAAATACTTGTTTAATTCCCAGAAGTCTATGATGGATCGATGCTCCTCTGTTTTTATATCTATGAGGAAAATCCGAGAATGGTAGCCAGTTCCTTTCTGAGAATGTGGGCCTTTCTCTATGGAACCTTTGGTTAGCTTGGCTTGCACTCCGTTCCGAAGCAGATGGAGATGAGGTGGCTGCCCTCCTTTTGGTGGAGTGGTGGTCGGAATCTGGGAGAACTCTAACTTCTGACCATATGTAATGAAATCCAGGACTTATTTGTCCGATGCTACTTTCCGCCACAGATGACAAAAATTTAGAATTGTTTCACTCACAGGATGGCGTAAGCAGCACCAGAACATTGTCAATGTTGGTAAACTAGCCTAAGGGCTACTGAGGGTTGCTAAGTCTGATATTTCTGGTATCCCCCTTGATACAGATAAGTGTCCCTTTCACGGGTCCCTCTCAAAGGTGTTTCTTTCAAAATTATAATGTGCCAAAAGATCTTGTGGTGTCAGAGTCAGCCTTGACTGCTTGCAAGGCGTAATAAACATGCTTGCCAAATAGAGCATTACCATGGTAAGGTAAAAATATTAGATACATTTATGGGTTCTGGAGTCGGGTGCTACTCGCGCTTCAACACCCCATCAGGGATAACAAGCGCTATACAAATGCAAACCTTTTTCCCTCTTCTATCCCTCCCCTACCCATCTCAATCAAAATAACTGACTAACATATCCACCACTCAAATTACTTTCATATTTCACTATACTAATTCATCACTAATCCTTTATGGGTTCAGGAGAAGAGTGTTACTCACCAAAAAAGCGCTTTAACACCCCATCAGGTTTAACAAGTACTAATTAAATGCTAACCTTTTTCCCTCTTCCATCACTCCACTATCCTTCTCACTCCAAATAACTGACTAATATCAACCACTCAAATTACTTTCATATTTCACTCTACTAATTCAACACTAATCCTTTATGGATTTCTGGAGTAGCGTGCTACTTGACAAAAAAGCGCTTCAACACCTCATCAGGGGTAGCAAGCGCTATATAAATAAAAAACTTTTTTCCCTCTCCTATCCTTCCACCATCCTTCTGAATCAAAATATCAATCAATCAGTCATTTGTAATCAATCAGTCTTTTGTAAAGCGCACTACATACCTGGGAGGATCTCAAGGAGCTGGGGGGCCACTACTGATCGAACAGCCAGGTCTTGAGCATCCTCCTGAAGGTCAGCAGGTCTTGGGTCTGTCCTAGGCTCAGTGGGAGGGTGTACCATGTCTTGGCGGCGGGATGGGAGAAGGATCTCCCGCCGGTGGTTGTTCTTCGGATACGTGGGACGGTGGCTAGTGAGAGGTAGGCGTAGCGTAGCTGGCGGTTGGGGATGTAGAAGGAGAGCCGTCTGTTGAGGTAGGCTGGGCCGGTCTTGTAGAGTGCCTTGTGTGCATGGATGAGGAGCTTGAAGGATATCCTCTTGCTGACGGGGAGCCAGTGCAGGTCCCTCAGGTGAGGGCTGACGTGGCTGTGCAGTGGTACGTCGAGTATCAGTCGTGCCGAGGTGTTTTCGATGCATTGTAGTCGTTTGATGAGCTTGGTCGGGGCTCCCACGTGGAGAGCGTTTCCGTAGTCGAGTCTGCTGCTGACGAGGGCCTGGGTGACTGTCTTTCTTGTGTCTATCGGGATCCATCTGTAGATCTTGCGGAGCATACAGAGGGTGTTGAAGCAGGAAGAGGAGACGGCGTTGACCTGCTTGGTCATTGAGAGCGTTGAGTCGAGGATGATTCCCAGGTTGCGTGCATGGTCGGTGGGAGTCGGACTGCTCTCAGTGCCGTCGGCCACCAGGAGTCGTCTCAGGCTGAAGGGTTGGTGCCGAGGATGAGGACCTCTGTCTTGTCCGAGTTCAGCTTCAGACGGCTGGTCTTCATCCAGTCAGCGACGGCCTTCATTCCTTCGTGGAGGTTGGCTTTGGCAGTGATGGGGTCCTTGGTTAGGGAGAGGATCAGTTGAGTGTCGTCGGCGTAGGAGATTATGTTGAGGTCATGCTGTCGGGCGAAGTGTGCGAGTGGGGCCATGTAAATGCTGAACAGTGTCATGCTGAGGGAGGATCCTTGGGGTACGCTGCAGATGATCTCGGAGGCTTTAGACCGGAATGGGGGGAGGCGGACGCTCTGGGTACTGCCAGAGAGGAAGGAGGTGGTCCATTCCAGAGCCTTGTCTCCGATCCCTGGAGGCATGTCCGTAGTGTGGGGTGGCAGACGGTGTCGAAGGCGGCGGAGAGGTCTAGAAGGATGAGTGCTGCTGTCTCGCCTTTGTCAAGCAGGGCCCTGATGTCGTCGGTGGCGGCAATGAGGGAAGTCTCGGTGCTGTGGTTGCTTCGGACCCTGACTGGGAAGGGTCCAGGATTCTGTTTTCTTCGAGGTATCGGGTTAGCTGTCTGTTGATGATTTTCTCAATGACCTTGGCCGGGAAGGGGAGTAGAGAAATGGGCCGGAAGTTCTTGAGGTCTCTTGGGTCTGCCTTTGGTTTTTTCAGTAGGGCGTTGATCTCGGTGTGTTTCCAGCTCTCTGGGAATGTTGCCGTCTCGAGGGAGAGATTGATGACGTTGCGCAGGTGGGGTGCAATGGAGCTGCTTGCTTTGTTGAAGACGTGGTGCGGGAAGGGATCTGACAGGGAGCCGGAGTGAGTGTGCTCATGGTCTTGATGGTGTCATTGATGCTCACGCTGGCCCAGGCAAGCAGGGGGTCATGGTCGATGGTATGCAGAGGGTCTGTTGTGTTGCTGTCTGTTGGGGCTATCTGGGTGTTGAAGCTGATGTGTATGTCTGCTATCTTGAAGTGGAAGAAGGTGGCGAGGGAGTCGCACACGGCTTGCGACGGTGGGATGTCGTTGGTGTTGGAGCTGGGGTTGGAGAGTTCCTTCATAATGTTGATGAGCTCCTTGCTATTGTGTATGTTGTTGTCGAGGCGGTCTGATTCTCTTGGCAGCCCTGATGAGGTGGTGGTGGTTGCAGATGGCGTCCTTGTGTGCTGCGCGGCTGTCCGGAGTTTGTTTGCTGTGCCATTTCTCCTCTAGTTTCTGGAAGGCTTGCTTGGAGGCTAGGAGTTCTGGGGTGAACCAGCTGGCCTTCTTGCTGGTGTCTCTGTGGGGGGGTTTCTTCAGCGGGTGAGTGTGTTGGCGCAGTCCTTGATCCAGCGTTTAAGGATGTGGGCAGGGTCGTCGGTGTTGAAGGGTTCGGTGGGTTGGCTGAGGGCAAGTTTTGCATGTAGTTGGTCTTCGGTAATTTTGCTCCAGCAGCGGCGGGGGATCTGTTGGGTGCGGTGGTGTGTGGTGGGTTTCTGGAAGGTGAAATGGATGCAGCAGTGATCCGTCCAGAGGAGTTCGGTGGTGTGGCTGACGGAGACATGCTGGCTTGAGGAGAAGACGGGGTCGAGCGTGTGCCGGCGGAGTGGGTGGCCGTTGTGACGAGTTGCATCAGTCCAAGGTTGGCGAGGTTATCAATTAGGGTTGTAGTTTTGTTGTCGTTGTTGTTCTCAAGGTGGAAGTTCAGGTTTCCGAGGAGGATGTAGTCGGTGGAGGTCAGGGCGTGCGTGCTGATGAAGTCAGCGATGGAGTCGCTGAACTGGGGGCGGGATCCGGGGGGGTCGGTAGACGAGGGTCCCTCTGAGGGTGAAGTTGGTGTCTGTGTGGATCTGAAAGTGCATGTGTTCGGTGGTGCTGAGCCCGTCGTCAGTGCTAGTCGCGACCCTGATGCTGTTCTTGTGGACGATGGCGATTCCTCCTCCGACTCCATTGGTGCGGTCTCTGCGGGTGATCTTGTAGCCGTTTGGGATGGCTATGGCGATGTCGGGTGCGGAGGAGTCGTTCCACCAGGTCTCTGTCAGGAAGGCAACGTCCAGGGATGTTGTGTCAAGCAAGTCCCAGAGCTTGACGGCGTGCTTAGCGGGTGTTCAGTAGTATGCATCTCAGGTGGGTGTGGTCTTTCTTGGCGGGTGGTTCATCCGCTCTGAGGCTGGTGTAGCTGCAGTTCCGGCAGGTGAAGGGACCGTGTGTGCTTTTCGGGCGGCCTTGAAGCAGATGAGGGTATGTCCAGGGTTGAGAGCGCGGAGTGTGCTGGCATTGTAGCGGAGGTGGTCGTTGTGGCGGGAGTGGGGCCAGTGGTTCTGGTGCTGGGTGCGGTCCAGGAGCGGGCGGGTGCAGACAGCCTTGCCGTAGGTGCGCCTTCGGCGCGCCAGCGGCGCAACTGCACAGAGGCCGGCATATATGAGGAGGTGGGAGGGAGGAGTAGCTGGGAGGCGGGGGCAGCAAATGGGCAGTCAGCGGGTGGGGCCGCAGGGGACACAGCCGCGGGGGAGGAGAGGGATGACAAAGGGAACAGAGGGAAGGGCACAAGAATGAGTGAAAAGACGAGGAACAGCAGTCACAGGCACAGTAATGAAGACAACGGCAATACAGGAAATACAGTGAAAACAATAAAAACAATACACTACAATACAATAACTAGCGTAAAAAAAGCAGAGATGAACAAACCTCCGGCCACCAGGGATGAGGCGCAGGTGGTAGCCTGCGGGTGGAGGAGGGCCTCGAACTTCCTCAGCAGGGGCAGCTAGGGCAGGGACACACAGCCGGTGCTGTGCGGAGGGGGAGCGACCTACCAGGTAGGGTCAAGGGTCGCTCCCTGACTAACCTATTCACCACTCAAATTACTTTCATATTTCACTATACTAATTCAACACTAATCCTTTTTGGGTTCCGGAGTAGCAGCTACTCGCTGAAAAAGCGATTTGGCGCCTCATCAGGGGTAGTAAGTGCTATATAAATGCAATTACAATACAATACAATTTGCACCTTGGGTTCTAAACGTTGTGGCCTTGAACCAACCATGACATCTAAGGACCAATGACCCTGCCAGTTGTGGGAAAACTATTGAAGCTGTATCTAGTGCACAATCTATGTTTTATGATGAGGACGTTTCACCCCCCTGCAGAATCTATTTTGTTTCTATCTTCCGGCAGAAGTTCTATGTATGTGGCAATGTCTGACCACATCTTGTGGTTATACCTGCCTCATATTGCCAGTGAATTGGCAGCATGGACAGTAGCACCGTACATAGTTGAGAACGTTTCCTTGCTGGTTAGGCAGGGTTATGGGTTTCCATGATTTAAATTCCTCCCGGATATATCAACAATTGGAACAGGTCTCACAGCTTTTCTATTTAAAATCAGAAAGAGAACAAACTGATTGCTTATTTGCTTTGGAAGTTGGAAGCGTGTGTGTTCCCTAAGTATATGGAAACTATCAAAAATTATTTGGCGGCTAATCCACCATTTTTGGAGCCTTCTCCCTATCATCACCAGATGTGAACAGATGTGAATGGGTCGTTCTCGGGAAGAATGGTAATATTTGACACTGGGATCATTCTTTCAGTGACAGGACCTTCAGAGGATGCTGAAATATTGGGAACCATCTGACCTTGCAGGCTCTGGAAACTGTTTGTAGTAATGCTTTAACATGCCCTGTAGGTCTAATACTAGAGCTACATGGACCTGATACATGCTCTGAAATTGGATGCAGAGTGGAGCGAAGCGGTGAAATTGCTCCAAATATTGCCTCTACATATATTGCTGACTGTTGTAGACATGCTCATATTAGTCCCCTTTTTTTTTACATTAAGTAATTCTGGATTATGTGTCTTTTGTTCTTGTTGATGACTACAGTGCTTACGGCGTCATTTGTATTGTCATTTAGATCGTAGTCAACTAGGTGGATGTAGACAACTAGTCTGGCGTCCATAATGTTTGTCGTCTATGAGGTATTCGTCCTAGATGAGGCCGGCGTAGAGGATACAGTCTTAGATGAGGCCGCCACAGACAAGGCCGACGTAGACAATACAATTGTAGACAAGGCCGTCGTAGACATGGTTATCGTAGACAAGGTTATTGTACACAAGGCCCTCGTCGCAGGCGACCGTCATAGATGAGGCTGTGGTAGACAGCCGTTGTAGATGAGATTGTCGTAGACTACCATCATAACCTATGCCATCATGGATGAGGCCATTTGTAGATGTGGGCATTCATAGAAGAGGCTATCGCAGATGACCGTCGCAAACGACCATCGTGGAAGCGGCTGTCATCAGCAACCATCATCGACAACCATAGTACATGAGGCTGTCGTAGACGAGTGTCACAGATGAGGCTGCATAGACTACCATCATAGGCAATCGTAGATGAGGCCATCGTAGGCGACTGTTATGGATGAGGGCATCGTAGACGGTTGACATAGATGAGGCCGTAATAGATGACCGTCCTAAACATTGACATCGTAGATGAGGTAGTCGTAGACGAGGCCGTCATAGTCAACATGGTTGCGGTCATCAACATTGTCATCATAATTGTTGTTAACAATGATTTTCACAGCAGTTTTGCGGTAGATGCCTCATTGTCAGGTTATGAGGATTTCCCTGATGTAGTGTCAGGGCGGAAGAGGGAGTTGTAGGATCTGCCTCTGAGGAAGTGTTTTCCAATTTTCTCTCTCTCTCTCTGTGAGAAGTGCCTTATCAATACTCATCGTAATACTAAGGTAAACTGCACTTGCACTTTGAATCTTTTTTTCTTAGGAGGTATATTATGTTTTCCCATGGAGAAACCCTTTCCTATAGACACTTGTCCACAATTTTTGTTGTGTTCTCTCACAATGCCCCCTTGGGAATCCACATACTTTTTCTATTGACAAGAGTGAATTTCTGACTCCAACTAGGCTCGGAAGATGCCTTACGAAGGTTTGTTCACCAACTTTTCAAGGAACCACCCCGCTACAACACCTATTTTAATTATATGTTTACCGTATTACATAGTGCACATGTGCCAAAGGTATTAGTGCCCTTTACAATGAAGAGAAGAGTACAGCAATAACAGTATCTTCGAACACAGCTGATTGTGTGAAGTGGAGTTCAAATTTGGGATATATAAATTATTGTGTTTGTATGGCAGAAATAATTCTGTTTTTAAGAGATGTAGCAGTAGGGCATTATTCGTCACCATGTGTGCATTTCAGCAGGTACTCATTTACCCATTGTGCCTACTAGAGGAGTACTGTTCAGTGGTAAAATTATTCCATTATATTGTACCTCAGCATGTGAATAAGTCATTTTGGAATTATAACATAGATTAAAATTCCAAAAACAGGTCATTTGTACAGCTATGTTCAACTTATATGCACAACTGTTTGTGAGAATTGGGTTTAGCAACTCATGCTGTTATGGAAATCAGTGGCCTTTTGTTCCACCATAAATCATTTCCCATTGATAAAAATTACTCTGGTGCAGGCTGAATTATCCAACTTTATCTACCAGTCTCTTTTGAGTCCACACTCTACTCCTTCAAGGAGTGATTTTGTCCAGCTACTTTACTGCATATTGACACTGTAGCCTACTTTCTATCATGATTATGATATTCCTGTTATATTTATTATTTCCAGCTTGATTGATTCCTCATTGTTTTGTTAGTCAGTTTTGAATGGATTTCCCTCCTCACTAAGTAATGGGCTAAATTGTATTTTTCTGGTATCAACAACTTATACTGTATCATAAGCCTTCCATATCCAGGTATAGTATTGGGAAGGTAGATGCTGCTCAGCTCCCACCCAGTAGCATAATCTTTAGATCAGATGATGACACTTATTCACTCATGCTGCTGGATCTCTCAGCCGTGTTAGCTGCTGTTGACTGGGGCACTTCTTACCAGTCACATGGATTTAAGAGGTGGGATCTATGAGTGCACCACCTCTTTACTTTTAGAAAGGGCAGCCTGATGAATTCTTTGAGATCACCTGTCCCATGGTTTGCAGGAGTTCATTTTGTTTTGAGTCTCTTTCAACATGTACTTGCACAATCTCCATTCATAAGTCTGCAGATGAAAGTTGTACCTACCAGTGTCAATCAAGGTTGACTTTATTTATGTGCAGTGTTACCTCACTCGGGGGCTGAAGCTTAGTGAAGGTTGATTGGTTTACATGAAACCTGAAAAAGCAGACTACTTTCTGATTACTCCTTACACAAATCAAATTCAAATTCTAAATTTTACTTGATTCAGACCTCGACTGAGGTCAACAAATATAAATAAATAATATGAAGTAGTTATATTTAAACTTTTAGGGCTGCTTTAAAACTCATTATAGACATTGTAGATTAAAATTGACAAAAAGTACATACGTGTATGATTGTTAGATATATGCATTTTTAAAACAATAAAAAACTGTTTAACAACTTAAACAAGTTAGGGCAAACAAATTCATTTGGGGTGGACTTGCACAGCGCAATTAAATCATGAGTTAAAATAGTGTTGTATCTAAAGTTGTATGTACTTTATTCGATAAAAAATTATCATAAAAGCATGTACATCCTGCGTTCATAATTTTAAAAAGATCATTGTACCATACAGCTTGATAGATAAATTCATCAACACTTTTTCATTATAAATATATATATCTAAAGTAGATGGGTTTTATAAAACGTTGTTGAGCATCTACCAAAGTCAAATTTGAACAAATAAAAAGTATGTGGAATAGGTCTTGTACTCCACCATTACACAAGCACAGATACCTGAAGAATGGTCAAGGGAATTCCCACTAGAGGAGTAAACTTTTTAAGGGAGGATTCCTAATTGCAGAAGAAGAACACAGTGCCTTACTCTATATTCTAGCTGAAACTGTAAATAATGCTCTGAAGTTTTATATAGTATATTTTCCACTATTCTTTTTGTAATACTTTAATTGAGTACAGTGCTCCTTATCTAAGGCAGAGCTTATTCTCTGCGTCATATGTTTAACCTCTTGGCTGCTAGGCGTTTTCCCCCTCCTGTGCTGGGATTTACCATTTTGCTGTTTGCATGACGAGCTCAGCTCGTCATCAGCACATGACACCCGTGGGTGATGACGAGCTGAGCTCGTCATCAGCATCGAAAGGGTTAAAAAGAGCTTCAAATGTGCTGGAGACCAAGCCTGCAAAAGTGCGACAGAGCATTTAAAAGGCTATTTTAAGTTTCCTATTAAAAGTGTGCAGTGCTGATTCTTCCCTAAAAGTCTCTAGTTTTAATATATGTCTTAAGAAGCCACGAGCTGCATGTAAAAGATTAAAAGCCCACCGTATTATATTAGAAATGTCTCCACCATATGTGCTCGTTGAAGAAAGCTCGAGGCGTAAGGCTTGTACGGGGACTGATTGGGTGACTTTCACCAGTTTCCGTAGGATAATCCTTTCTTTCACTTTTATTAGTCGCCAGGTTTTAATCTGTATATATTCCAAGGCATAAGATAAAATGGGTGTAATTTTCATACTGTAGGGATTCAAAATGTCTATTCCCAGTTGAGGAGTACAATCTCTGTAATGCCCCAACATGGGAGTCTGCCTTTTGCCCAAGGTGCTGAAAATGGGAAGAGGTGAAATGCGTTACTTACCTGTAACTGCAGTTATCCAGTATTGGTGTCTTTCATAGATTCACATGCCTGAATCATTCCCCGTCGTCGAGACGGGAGTCTCCGGTACATAGAAAAGTAATGTCCTATAGACATACATAGAGAATAGTAGGCCTAAAGGCCTCACCTTAGTACCATATCCATGTCCTTTTGTAAAAAGGACCAAACTCTAGAGAAGAGCCAATCAGCTATCACCTCCCTCTAGAACCTTCCTGGCAGGAGCCTCAGTCCCTCAGATTTTCGTACGCACTAAGCTAAGTAGGCGTGACACATAGAGTTAGGTGAGTCCTTCCAGGGAAGGCGGGAGGGTTGCATGTGAATCTATGAAAGACACCAATACTGGATAACTGCAGTTACAGGTAAGTAACGCATTTCTTATCCAGAATTATGGGTGTCTTCACATGCCTGAATCAGAGTAGCAAGCAATGCAGAGTGCACATTTCTGATGGAACAGCATATACAAGTCCTTAGATAAGACACACCATGCGAGCATGAACCATCATTAGACATCCACAGTAAGTATTACTAAAGAAATGTGCATACCAGAGTAGGATGGAGGGACGGAGGAAGGCTCACCTTACTGAAATAGATGGCGTAACACTGTTTGTCCCACTGCTGCATGATTCATCAGCTCCGTATCCAGGCAGTTGTGCCTAGTGAAGGTATGCGGCGACTTCCATGTTGCCGCCCTGCAAATGTCAATGACTGGCACCCCTGCAAAGAGAGCCATAGAAGTGGACATAGCTCTCGTGGAGCACGCTCTCACTTTGGAATGCAATGGCTGTCCAGCTTGGTCATGACAGAAAGCAATGGCTGTAGAAATCCATCTGGAGATGCTCTGCTTGGCAAGCGGTAGACCTTTCATAGGTCTGCTGTAAGCTACAAATAGCTGGTTAGGTTTCCTGAATGTTTTCGTTTTGTCAATGTAAAACTTCAAGCATCGCTTGAGATCCAAAGAAAACAAAGATCTCTAAGCTGCCGTGCTTGGGTTTGGAAAGAAGGAACGCAGAACCACAGGTTCATTTAGGTGGAAGTCCGACGGGACTTTTGAGATAAACCTAGGATTGGTTCTCAGGATTACTCTGTCGTGTTTAAACTGTAGAAAAGGATACTGGATTGAAACCGCCTGTAGCTCACTGACCCTCCTTGCAGATGTGAGCGCCAGGAGGAGTGCTGTTTTCCACAAGACATACTTTAGGTCAGCTCTGTGTACTGGTTCGAACGGATGTTTCATGAGCTGGATAAGTACCACATTGAGATGCCAGGTAGGTGGCAACATCCTTACTGGCGGGAAAGATCTGTATAATCATTTTAGAAATTGCTTAATCAACCCGCTGGACCAGAGCGATGGACTCTAAGTTCTTTTATAAAGAGATATTGCTGCTAAGTGTACTTTAATGGAGGAGTGGGCTAGGCCTGACTGTGCCAGATATAATAGATCAGGTAAAAGTTGCTCCAGTGATGTGGAGAAAGGCCGAATTCCGTGATCTGCACACCAAACACAAAAGCGCTCCCATTTCAGGGAATACGTTTTGGTCGTGCTATCCGCCCTTGCTCTGGCAAGAATGTCTACAGCCTTGTGGAACATTCAGATTGTGGAACTCTCTGAACTCAGGAGCCAGGCGGCTAACCTGAGAGACTTCAGATCCGGATGTTGAACTTGATTGTTGTTCATTGTAAGCAGAGATAGATAATGCCGCAGGTGGACCGGTGGCTCCAGGGATAGACGGTGGAGCTCTCTGAACCAATGTTGCCTTGTCCAAATTGGGGCTATTAAAATTAGAGTACAAGGCTCCACCTAAATTTTCCTGAGGACTCTGGGAAGCATCGGGAATGGCAGAAAGGCGTACGCAAAGACGTTGCGCCATGCGATGGAAGATGCATTCCCTAGAGACCCTGACTAGGGATGCCAACTTGCAAAGTGTGGGCATTTGGCGTTCATTCTCGTCGCAAATAGATCGACGTAGTCGACAGTGAGGAATCAGGAGGATACACGATGACATCATCCCCAGGAGGGATTTGAAGAGGCGGACTGTCAAGACTTTCTTCGAGGCTACTATAGCAGCTAGTGCAAGGAGCTTGTTCATCCTCTCTCTGGATGGGAAAGCTTTTGCTGACCGTGTGTTAGGGTTGCACCTAGGAAACTGATGCACTGACAAGGTTGTAGGACCGATTTTTCCTGATTGAGGGTGAGACCCAAGCAATCACAAAGCTTTAAACAGGCATTGGAAGACCTGGACCCGTCTTCTAAGGATGGAGCCTTGACCAGCCAGCCATCCAGATACGGAAAGACTTGGTGATGGCACTGTCTGAAATATGCAGCTACCAGGGAACGACATTTCGTGAATATGCGCGGTGCAGACTTGAGCCCGAAAGGCAGAACGCGAAACTGCAAGTGTCTGCCCCCTACTGCAAATCGCAAGTACTTTTTATGATTCCTATGAAATGGGATATGGAAGTAAGCGTCCTGTAGGACTACGGACGCTATAAAAAATCCTGCTCTTCCAGTAGTTGCAAGACCTCCTGGATCACCCTGCGAAACAACTGCTTCATAAGGAATTTGTTGAGGGCCCTGAAGTCCAAGATTGGTCTCCACTTCTTGTCTTTTTTCTGGATCAAAAAGAAGCGGGAATAAAACCCTTTTCCCTTCTGAGGTGGAGGTACTCTCTCTATTGCTCCTGTCTACAGCATAATCGAGATCTCTCGTAGAAGCAGCACTATATTTTCGCTGTCCTTTACCTTGAAAGGACGACTTCCCAAAAGAGGATTGCTTGTTTTGCTGTTGTTGGCGCTGTTGGTATTGCGGTCTACTCTGGCCTGAAGAGCAGGAAGACTTGTATTGATTATTTCCTCTGTAGGAAGACTGCCCTCTTCCTCCATTTCCACTAAAGGACTGGTTCTTATACTGAAGAGTGCCCAAAGCTCTCGCAGTGTCTGCTTCGTTAATATTTTGTGCCAAATAGCAACTGGCTATCACATGGCATGTCCAAAATCTTTGTTTGCACCTCAGGGCGGAAAGAGCCATCCTTGGAGCCGCAAGACTGCTGCTCCAGCCAACTGTCGGAACCTTGTCATAGCGATATCCATCACGCAGTCTATAGTTTCTGACGCCGATGCTTCACCATCTAGCAGAATCCTCTTTGGATGAATCTGGCAATTCCGACTGGTATGGGGCTATGTGTGCCCACAATTGTCTATGATAGCGTCCCAAGAGCGCTAGGGCGTTCGCGGCCTTTACCGTCATCGCCGACATTGAGGAAAACCTGTTCCCAATGTTGTCCACTCTTTTTCCCCCCTTATCAGGAGGAAGCGACAAAGGGGCCGAAGGATTCCTGGAGTTCTTCTGGGCCGCCTGTGTCACTGCGGAGTCCAGCTTAGGATATCCTGTTCAACACGCCGGTGCTGTATCTGGCGCCCTATACCCCTTCTTATAGGTAATCGATAATCGGTATTGACCTTAATGCCTTGAGAGGTTCTTTGAAGTCATACAAGAAGCAGTCCTGTTCTTGAGAGGCCATTGAGATCTTAAAACATTGAGCAGCCTTCTCTACCACCTTATAAGAGATTCCAGAATTGTCGGAATTTCCCTCGTCGACTAGATCGCAGTCATAAACTATGCCGTCGTAGACGAGCAGTAATAGACGAGGCCGTCGTAGATGACGCCATAGACGATCCATTGTAGACGAGGCCGTCATAGACGAGCCATCGTAGAGGAGCCATCGGAGATGAGGCCGTCGTAGATGAGGCCGTCGTAGACGAGGCCATCGTAGACTAGGCCATCATAGATGAGGCCATCATAGACGAGGCCATTCTAGACTAGGGCATCGTCGACGCCGTAGACAGGCCGTCGTAGACGAGCAGTCATAGACGAGGCCGTCGATGGCGATGCTGTCGTAGACGAGCCATCGAAGACGAGCCCTCGTAGATGAGGCCATCGTAGACGAGGCCATCGTCGACGCCGTAGACAGGCCGTCGTAGACGAGCAGTCATAGATGAGCTATCGTAGACAAGCCATCGTAGATGAGGTCATCTTAGACAAGCCATCGTAGATGAGGCCATCGTAGTGCGCCGAGGAGACGACACTCCTGAGGAAAGTGCCACACTTTGAACGTTACTAAGCTCAGAGCACAGAGAGCTTTACCTCGACTGCACCACTCACCTGAATGAATTGTGTTTAACCATATAACACACTGTGTGCGATTGCGACCATCACAACCAAGGCATCGTAGACAAGCCATCGTAGATGAGGCCATCGTAGAGGAGGCCATCGTAGACAAGCCATCGTAGATGAGGCCATCGTAGACAAGCCATCGTAGATTAGGCCATCGTAGATGAAGCCATCGTAGACAAGCCATCGTAGTTGAGGCCGTCGTAGACGAGCAGTCATAGACGAGGCCGTCGACGCTCTCATCGTTGTCGACGCTGTCATCGACGCTCTCGTCGACGACGAGCCATCGTAGACGAGGCCATCGTAGATGAGGCCATCGTAGATGAGGCCATCGTCGACGCCCTAGACAGGTCGTCGTAGACAAGTAGTCATAGACGAGGCCGTCGTCATCGACGAGCCGTCGTAGACGAGCCATCGTAGACGAGCCGTTGTAGAAGAGCCGTCGTAGACGAGACCATCGTAGACGAGGCCATCGTAGACGAAGAGGCTGTAATAGGCAATGATGATGGTTTTTTCGTCGACGATCCTGTTGACGAGGTTGGCTTCTTAGTCTTTACCTCAGAAGGTATAGAAGACGCCTTTCTGAAGGGTCCTATGACCAGAGGAGGTGATTTTGACGGCTCAGAAGTCGTCTTTTTTACATGATTTTTCTCCAAAAGCAAGTCCTTTACGCTCCTTTTCCACAGAGTGAGGAGATTTTGAAGGACTGTGCCCAGAAGACCCATGAGTGGTCTTTTTGAGGGCCTTCTCAGGACGTTCCCCTGAGGAATGAGTCTGAGAAGATTCTCTCCTCTTTTGAGGTCTCCTAGACGTTGAGGACAACGCCTCAAAACGGTCACTGGAGAAAATAAAAAACCTCCTTTCTGGTCTTAGTGTTTGACACCATATTAAAAGTCACCCTTCACGACCTCTCAAAAACGTACTTGAGAAAGTGCAACAGACCTTGCAGTCTTTGGCCTGCGGTATAGACAGTAAATGCAGTCAGTGTGAGGATCAGAGCAGAGCAACCTCTTCCTTACCAGACCTTCTTTAAATAATGTATTTGAAGATAATCCATAGTAGAAAAGAATCCTTGACAACAAAGTTATTTATTGAAGTGAAAAAACACAGAATCTGAACAGAGCTCAGAGGAGACTCCCTTAGCACAACGTGCAGTAGAAAATCTGAGGTACTGAGGCTCCTGCCAGGAAGGTTCTAGAGGGAGGTGATAGCTGATTGGCTCTTCTCTAGAGTTTGGTCCTTTTTATAAAAGGACATGGATATGTTACTAAGGTGAGGCCTTTAGGCCTACTATTCTCTATGTATGTCTATAGGACATTACTTTTCTATGTACTGGAGACTCCCGTCTCGACGACGGGGAATGATTCAGGCATGTGAATCTATGAAAGACACCCATAATACTGGATAATTGAAGGTTATACAAAAGGAATCGGCTCAAATAAACATATTCTTTCACTATCTCAATCGATTTACCTTCCATTGACCAGGTGAAAGGCGGAAATTTCCTTCTTCCTCTAAAACGTAAAATTTTAGTTTTAGAGATGTTAGGGACCAGAAAGTTTTCTTTTGCGTATCTTTTTAATTCGATTAGATTTCTTTGTAGACCAATTGTGGTAAGATCAAATATAACAATGTCGTCTGCATACATTAGGCTATGGATATCACTTTGCGCTCGTTTTGGGGGGAAATTATTGATTTGGGAGAAGTACATCGGTAGGTCGTTTATATAAATTGAAAATAACAAGGGGGCAAGGAGGTATCCTTGTTGCAGACCATTCATGATGGGGATTGGACTAGTTAGGCCACTTTCTCCCCCAATTTTGACTCTACACCATGTTGCTGTATGCAAAGATATGATTATAGTAAGGAGATCATGACGGATCCCTAAACTCTCTAGCTTTTTCCATAGGCTTGGCCTATCCACGCAGTCAAAACCGGTTAAAAAGTCAATAAAAGCGCAGTAAACTATTTGTGATTATAGCGCTACAAACTTATCAAGGACAGTCTGAAGGATAGCAATATTGTCCGTGATTGAGTGTTTTGATCGGAAGCCAGCTTGTGTCGCAGGAATCATATCATTCGAGAATGCCCAGTCTTTTAGGTGGTCCAATACACATGCTGCAAAGATCTTTTCAGTGGCATCTTGGAGAGAAATGTGTCTGTAGTTAATTGAATTCGATCTCAAGCCTTTTTTCAAAAGGGGGACCACAATGCTCTTTTGCCAGGAATTTGGTATGTTCCCGGTGTCAAAACAGTATTGGAAAAGAGGGGTTAAAAATGTGCCCCTGTCTTCAGGGTTCAATTGAAGGATTTTTTTGGGGATGTTATCTGGACCCATTGCTGCAGATGTTCTGGCAGATTTAATAAAAGCGACGATCTGTGTAGATGAAGTAGCTAGCATGTCCTGATTTGATTGGCCCTTTCGTCTGGGGCACTGGCTGGGTGAGGCTTGGATTTGACTGTTAGATTTATATAATTTTAGGGTAGGCTTTTCCTATTCACAGGATGGAACTCCTTGCACATTCAATCCTGGTTGACTACACTTGGTAATGATGGAATTTTCCCGTCCATTGTGACATCAGAATGTATACATACAGGTATCGACGATGTGTTTGTATAGTAAAATCCTAACCAAAAGGCATGACAGTGATGTACAGGGTGGACGGTAGAAATACAGGGAGTGGATCTCAGCAGGATTGCTGGGTTCTCAGAGGACATATGGACTTTTTACTGTGTTGTTCTTTACAGAGGTGTGGCTTCAGCTTGTTCCTAAATTAAAGAAGGTTAGGGGTGATTCTAATGTATCCAGGTAGAACAAGTCTACCACCTCAGTGGGATTTTTATTAGGAAAAAACTGCCACTGGGACTCCACATTTCTTAAAAAAGCCAACTGGCACAGTATCAGGTGTAGATGATGAAGCAGATGAGGCCATTTATCCACCCAACTGCTCCTGCTCTGCTGTTTAAACACAAGTGCTTTAACATGTGGATCACTGTAGGCATATCGAAATTAGCTCTTTTACGTTAAAGGGGGGTTCACTTATTGTAGCAGAAAATTCAATAATATTTACCCATTCATAAATCAAGGGTGTGGGCTGCACTGGGCTTACATATACAATTTAAAATACAATGCCTTACCCACAAGCCACTCATCATGAAAAAAGTGCAAAGCAGGACGAGTGGTTGGAGCTGTGGAGCAATGGATAGGAAACTGACTGGCTTGCAGCAGTGTATAGCTGCCAGACCTTCGCAGATGCAATGGAGACAAATATATATATATTTTTTAAACTAGACAGGAGATATGAGGGGTAGGGAGGCAATTGATGAGCACTGTCCGAGTGGGAGAGAGTGAGGGTGCAGATTTGAGGAGGGAAGGACCACATGGAGGAGAGTGAAATAAAAGCCCATGTGCTCCCATGGAGTGTTGAAAGAAAAAGAGAAGAAAACAAGTTACTTACCTGTAACTTTGGTTCCCCAGTATTGGTAACTTTCATAGATTCCCATAGCTTGTATCATTCCTCGTCGTCGGAATGGGAGTCTCGGTAACAAAAATAATATAGCAGTAAGTACAAAAGAGAAAGAAAAAGGCCTAGGCCTCATTCCCTTTTGTAGCATATCCGCCTCTTTTGTAAAAGAGACGAAAACTAAGCATCAGCCAATCAGAAGAGCCTCACCCCATAGAACCCTCCTGAAGGAACCTCAGAGCCTCAGATTTTCGTAGCTGTTGTGTAACAGTAACCACCTCTGCTGAAGGCTGAGCTTTCCCACGGGAGGAGGGTGGGCGCATGGGAATCTATGAAAGTTACCAATACTGGGGAACCAAATTTGCAGGTAAGTAACTTGTTTTCTTGCCCCAGTAATGGAACTTTCATAAATTCCCATAGCTTGTATCAGAGTAGCTAGCAGTAAGCAATAAAGCAAATTTTGTGACATAAATAAAGAGACATGTTAGTATCCGTACTATCATAATAGAAGAAGTAAATCACATACTGAAATAATAATCTGTACCAACAGGAAGAAGAGATAGTAGGAAAAGCTCACCAATTAGTGGAAGAGGTTCCTCAGGACTGCCTGGCCCACAGCTGTGTCCTCCTGTGTCAGGGATTCCAAGCAGTAATGCTTCGTAAAGGTGTGCACGCTGCTCCAATTCGCAGCTCTGTAAATGTCTCTGATGTGTACTCCCGCGAAGAGAGCTGTAGATGAAGCCACGGATCTAGTGGAGTGTGCTCTGATCCTGCTGTCCAGCGGCTTACCCTCTGTTGAGTGGCAATATAGAATGGCACTAGTGATCCATCTTGCAATACTTTGCTTTGAAAGTGGAAGGCCTTTGCGAGGATCGCCAAAAGCGATGAACAATTGTGAAGATGTAGGAAACCGTTTGGTGCGATCCAAATCAAATTTCAAGCACAGCTGCACATCCACAGAATGCAGTGACCTCTCCGCTGGCGTGGAAGGGTGAGGGAAGAAAGAATTGAGAAACACAGGTTCATTTAGGTGAAAGTCTGAAGGCACTTTAGGTATGAACCTCGGATTAGTTCTTAAAATTATGGTATTTCTTTTGAAATGGAGAAAATGTTCCTGTATTGTGATAGCCTGCAATTCCCCAATGCGTCTTGCAGATGTGAGGGCAAGAAGGAGAGCCAATTTCCACGAAAGAAACTTCATGTCCGCCCGATGAATCGGTTCGAAGGGATATTTCATGAGCTGTGCGAGAACTAAATTCAAATGCCAAGTGGGAGTCAGAGTCCTCACCGGGGAAAAGACTCGGAATAAGCCCTTGAGAAACCATTTAATTATTCTTGAAGACCAGAGAGAAGGTCCAGATGCAGAACGACTGTAGCGGAAGATCGCTGCTAAGTGAACTTTTATGGATGAATGAGCTAATCCTGTCTTAGCCAAGAACAAAAGATAAGGTAGAAGTTCATGAGGCTGGGAAGAGAAAGAGTCAACACTTTTCTTCCGGCACCAAATGTTTTTGTGGAAGGGGCTCTAGCTTGAGACAGAACTTCTCTTACTTCATTCGAGATGAGAAGGTTCATGAATTTTCGCTGCTCAGGAGCCATGCAGTCAGGTGTAATGAATCTGGATCCGGATGCCAAATCTGCCCGTGGGACATCATGAGGAGATCCGGAATCGCCCGCAAAGGAAGAAGAGGGACGAGAGACAGAAGGTGAAGCTCTGTGAACCAGAGCGGTAAGCATGGGCGAATTTTGCGAATCTCGCGTTCGCGAATTTTGCGGATTTGCGAACTCGCAAATCCGCAAAAGATTTTTTTTTTTTGTGTTTGCGCGGGTTTCTGCGAGTTCGCGAGGGTTTTGTACAATGTCGCAAATTGCGAACTTACCTGTCGGGTCGCAAGTTTCGCGAACTTGTTGTTTCTACGTGTCCAGCCTGTTTGGGACACTCTTCTTCATCACTGCCACTCTCTGTCACCACTGCCACTCTCTGACTACTCATGCCACCCTCTAGCCCACCCATGCCACCCTCTGTTTCATCACAGCACCCTCTGGTTGTCCAGTCAGTGTACATTATTGTGGCAACAAGCACACCTTCCCTGCCTCAAGTGACCTGAATTAATTTGGGGCTGATTAATGTGTCACAGAATATTTTTTTAGCTGGCACCTGCTTCCTTAGTGCTTCCTGATTAGTGATCTTTTGAACTTGCTAAGTGCTTTCATTGTTGCAAAATTAATTACAACACCTGCCCTGCCCCAACTGACAATAATGAATTAGGGGCTGATTAATGGATTTGAACCTCCAGCCTGGCTCCTGCTTGTCTCCCTTAGCTGTAATTCAGGACCTTTGTGGCATATGTGTAACTATTCTGAGGTTCAGAGCAGGGTCACATAATAGTTGCAACTGGCAACTGAACTCTGGAGGGGCCCCTCAGGAAGCACTACAGGAAATGGCTACTAATGATGAGCCTGAACTTTTGAACCTGGTAAGTAGTTTCAGTTTTGCTAAAATCGTATTTCTGCAATTTTGCACTTATTCGCGGGGCGCGAAGTTGTACTGGGAAGCCGCGAACTCACGCGAACAGTGCGAGCAAAATCCGCTGCTCGCGGATTTGCGGATTTTGCGGGAGATTCGCGAATCTCGCGGATTGCGAATTTACCGAAAATCCGCAAAATCCGCGAGCGAAACGGATTTTCCGCCCATGCTTACAGAGCGGTCTCGGCCAAGCAGGAGCTATTAAGATCATCTTGCACGGTTCCGCTTTGATCTTCCTGAGAAGCCTCGGGATCATCGGAATGGGGGGAAAGGCGTACACAAATGCTCTTGACCAGGCTATCGAAAGCGCATTCCCTAATCTCGATGGTGAAGCCTGCTTGCGTAAGACCGGCATTTCTTGTTGATCGGGGTGGCAAATAGATCTATTGAGGGTTTGCCCCATCGTTGAAAAATCTCCTCTGAGACCACCTGGTTCAGTTCCCATTCGTGGCTGATTGACGATAGCCTGCTGAGTCTGTCCGCCTTTTCGTTTAGAACTCCTGGTAGATGTTCTGCCTGCAGCGATATTCCGTGAAGAATAGCCCATTCCCTAATCTTCTGGGCCACTTGAGACAACGGAAGAGATCTGGTACCCCCTTCCTTGTTTATGTAGTGCTTGGCTGTGGTGTTGTCCGTGCGGACGAGAACCGCCGACCCCTGCAGTCGTGGGAAAAACGCCTGTAGCGCTAGCCTGATAGCCCTGAGTTCTAAGAGGTTGATATGAAGAAGACGGTGCTGGGGCAACCAATGCCCGCTGACATGAAGATCTTGAAGCACCGCACCCCAGCCGTCCAGTGAAGCATCCGTTGTCACCACTTGAGGAGCCGGATTGCCTACGAAGGATAGACCTTGGGAAAGGTTTTCTTGCTTCGTCCACCACACGGCTGCTCTTTTCATTGCTACAGTAATCATCACCTTGTCGTCGAATGAGCCGTGAACTTGCCTCCATTGTTTGTCTAACTGTTCCTGAAGAGTCTGCATCCGCAATCTGCAGTGAGGTATCAGAGGAATGCATGAGGAGATCACCCCCAGAAGGGATTTGGAACGGCGTACTGAAAGACACTTTCTTTTTCTCAATAGAAGCGCCATGGATTGCAGTTTTTCCTGCCTTTCTAGGGATGGAAAAGCCTTGTTGAGATTTGTGTCCAAGATGGCCCCCAGGAAACGCGCTGTCCTGGACGGAATCAGAGATGATTTCTCTTTGTTGAGAGTAAGACCCAAATTCTGGAATAGGTTCGTACATGCGTTGACTGCTTCCCTCGCAGCCTCCCTGGAAGGGGCCTTCAGCAACCAGTCGTCCAGGTATGGGAAGACCTGAAAATGATGTTTCCGTAGGAAAGCTGCCACCGGTGCCAGCACCTGGGTAAAGATCCTTGGGGCAGAGCGAAGTCCGAAGGGTAACACCCTCAATTGAAAGTGGCTCTTGGCTACTGTAAATCGTAGAAACCTCCTGTGCACTGGGTGAATGGGTATGTGAAAATACGCACCTTCGAGATCGAGAGTGGCCATGAAATCCCCTGGATTGATGAGACGTAATATATCCTGAAACCATCCGAAAGGATTGAGAAATGAGATAGGTGTTTAGCTCCCTAAGATCTAAACTAGAGCGCCATTTCCCCAGCGTCTTCTTTACCAGGAAGAACCTGGAATAGAATCCTTTCCCTCTTTGAGATAAGGGGACTAGCTACACAGCTCCCTTTAGGAGCATCTGATGAACTTCGAGCTGCAAGAGACGCAGGTGTCTTGAAGGAATGGCAGCAGGGGGCTTGGAAGGTGGGATTTGTGTGAACTCCAAACTATGGTTCTTTCGAATGATGTTGAGCACCCAACGGTCTGATGTTATCTGAGTCCAGTTGCAGAGTTATTCAGATACCCTGCCTCCTACAGATGTTGTTGTGGAGGTGGGTACAGCAGGCAGAGCCAGAACGCCACTATTGCCTCTTGGACGTATCACGTCCTTGGCGGTTCTGCTTCCCTCTCGTATTCCATCTAGAGAAAGACGAGGCCTGACCTTGCTTTTGGTGATAGGGCTGACGGTACGACTGCGACGTTGATCCATATGCAAAGTACCTTTGCTGCTGGTATGAGCCTCTGTATGATGTGGTACTCCTCCCTCTTGCACCGCTGAAAGGAGCTTTCCGGTATTAAAGCGTACCAAGAGACCTAGCCGTCTCTGTATCCTTCTTTATTTCTTGGAGGGCATCATCTATTTGTTTTCCGAATAATGCCTCTCCGTCGAAAGGGAGTTCCAAGATCTTATTCTGGACCTCCGGCCTGAACTACGTCGCTCTGAGCCATCCTTGACGACGAAGAACCGCTGCTCCAGCCAATGAACGAAAAGCCGTAGTGGCAATGTCCATGGCACAATCTATCACCTCAGCCGATGTCGCTTCCCCTTCTTGCAGTATTTTCTTGGCCTCACCTCTTGCCTCCTGGGGAAGTTGTTCCAAATAAGGTGATAGGTCACACCACAATTGGCGATCATACCTGCCCAGTATTGCCAAGGCATTTGCCGCTCGCACCAGGAGACTAGTCATTGACGAGAACCTTTTTTCTGCGTTATCAAGTCGCCTGCCCTCCTTATCAGGAGGAGTTGTAAGGGGTGCCAAAGGGTTGCGGGACTTCCTCTGCGCTGCCTGCGATATCAGTCCTGTTTTGGCTGCCCAGTCAAGGACGCCGGACCATCCTCAGGTGCCTTATATTTCTTTTCCAGGCGTGGCAGGACCGGAATAACAGTAGCCAGGTTTTTCATAGCCTTGAGACCCTCATCCCACTCATGCTCCACAATGGGTATAGATCGGGTCACCTTCCTATAGAGCTCTTTAAAGTCATAGAGAAAACACTCCGTCTGTACGGAAGGCATAGGCAGCTTGAATCGGCTAGATGCTCTTTCCACCAGCTTATGGAAACCCCCGACATCCGCTGGGGTCTGGACTAGGCGACGCTGGATCCGGGATCACATACTCATCCCAAAAGAGTCCTGATCATCTTCGTCAGAATCCTCTTCTTCTTCCAGTAACAAAGCAGGAGGCAAGGGGGTAACCCTCCTTGGAGACGTCATGTCCGGAGTTATCCTTTTCAAGGAAATAGTTATTTTCTCCGTCGACGACTGCATCGTCGACGGTACCATGGTCGATGGAGAAGGTAAAGGTAAACCCGTCGTCGATGTCGCCACGGAAGAGTCACCGTCGATGGACGGACTGTCCACGACGAGAATGGCGTTGTCGACACTGTCGTCGACGAGACCATCGACAATCCAGCCGTCGTCGTCATGTTTGTCATCGTCGAAGCACTTGTAGACAACCCCGTCGTCGACAAAATCCTTGTCGCCTCTGCCATTGTCGATATCCCCGTCGACATCGCTGTCACCGTTGTCGACGGTTCTGTCGACATCGACTGTACAGTCGACGAGCCCGTCACCTTGGATTTAGACGCCTTCGTCGACGGAACCTTTTGCTGCGTCGTCGATGACTTGGAGCTTTTCTCTGACTTCTCAGATGACAGAGAAGATGGTTTCTTGAAAGTTATAGCAGTCTCCATCACTGCTGAAGGCGTAGATGTCCTTCCCTCTCCTTTACACAGTGATGAGGAGATTTTTCAGGACTTTGGCCCTCAGACTCACGGGGGGTCTTTTTTGAGGCCTTAACTGGACTCTCCACAGGAGGAGAAGGGGAAGCCCTACCCCTTTTGACGGACCTTCTGGATGATGTTGCTGAAGAAGAGTCCTCACTGTCGCTTGACACCGTTTCCTTTCTGGACTTCAATTTCTGGAGCCAAGTGAGGAGGCGACCCTCACGGTCCCGGAGGGTCTTTGAAGAGAAGGTGCGGCATATCTTGCAGTTCGCAGCCTTATGATCCGGATACAGGCCATATATACAGTCCTTATACCTGTCCTCCACATACAGCCTTTTCTTGCCACAGGTGGAACATGACTTGAAAAGGGCCTTCTTCTCCTTGTCAGACATTTCAGAAGAAACACCTAACAATCCTGAAGAAAAAAGTTGAAGAAATTCTCAAAAGAGTAGAAAATGAGCAGAGCTCAAAGGAGACTCCCTAAGCACAATGTGCGGTAGAAAATTTGAGGCTCTGAGGTTCCTTCAGGAGGGTTCTATGGGGTGAGGCTCTTCTGATTGGCTGATGCTTAGTTTTGGTCTCTTTTACAAAAAGAGGCGGATATGCTACAAAAGGGAATGAGGCCTAGGCCTTTTTCTTTTGCTTTTGTACCTACTGCTATGTTATTTTTGTTACAGAGACTCCCATTCCGATGACGGGGAATGATACAAGCTATGGGAATCTATGAAAGTTCCAATACTGGGGCAAAAACAGTTTCCTGACGTAAGCCATAGAAGGATACAAGTCATTCAATCAAAAAGAGAGTAAAGAAGCTATGCTTCAGGTGCTGGGCAAACACAACTAGAGGAAGAAAGCCATTGAATAAGAAGCAAAGCAAGGAGACTGGCAAGAAAGTCACCCAATGAGAAGCAGTGGGCTGACTCAAAGCATACTTTAAGTATTGGTACTGTTCACAACAGGTCTTTCTTCCAACAACAGACTTCTAAAACTGTTGTTCCACATCAGCTTGATGTTTGCAGGTGAGAATCTCACCCCCCACGATATGGTGCTGTAACATATTAATCAGTTTAGCTTGGATATGTGATGTCCCAGGGGGCTGGGACTGAGTACAAAGGGGGAGAGCTCCAGCAGGTGATAACATTTTGCCACTGACGAAGAGAGCCTCTGCTCTCGAAATGCATTTGGCAGCTGACTAGTGTGAAGAGCGTCACCTTTGAAACCCTGCTGGCAAGTTTTTGAAATAAAGGAGTTCGTTACTGAGTTCGTGTGTGGCTGCTTCCAAAAGGGTCCCTGCACTGTGTTGGATATATATATATATATATATATATATATATATATATATATATATATATATATATATATATATATATATATATATATATATATATATATATATATATATATATATATATATATATACACACATATATACATTATATACATATATATATACATATATACATATATATATATATATAATATATATATATATATAATATATATATATAATATATATATATATAATATATATATATATATTATATATAATATATATATATATATACATACACATACACACACACACACACACACACACACACACACGCACACAAGGGCCGGCTTTAGGGCAGTGCGACCGATCTGGATGCTGACCTGTGGAGGGGGCGCTGACCTCGGGGATGGTGGGTGCTGTTTTTAGCAATAACTTATGATTGGAGGGATGAGGGGCACTTACGCCTGGTGGTAGTGACAGTATCTGATGAGGCGGTCATGGGGTGTGGGGGCGCCAAAAATGACTGTCGCACCAGGCGCCACCAGCTCTAAAGGTGTGTGTGTGTGATATATATATATATATATATATATATACTCCCTCTCCTTCTCCCTCCTCTCAGACCTCGGATGGATTTTTATTCTTGGATCATGGTTTCTGGAACCGATGGCAGGATGGTGGGTGATTCGGTCCTATACTCTTCCAGGATACTCATGGAACATGGTGTTACATGGGAAACTCTGACGGCCGGGACGTCAGAGGGGTATGTAATCAATGGAGCAGGAGCTGCCTCAGACACTGAGAAAATATGGTCGACAGCCTGTAAATCAGGGAGGGTGAACTTTAGGTTGTCAGAAAGGGTTTTCTTTTGCTGTTCCAATGGAATACCCTCTCTGCCAAACTCTAAATCAACCCCTTTCTCCTTATGTGCTACTATCGCAAGTCACAGCCGTTTCTACCCCCCCATGCACTGAAACACAGGTAAAGAAATGCCTCACCAGCAACTCTGCATGCTGCCTAGCTCTATTTGGAATTTGCTTGTCCCATGCAAGGACTCACTGTGGCGGCTAATGTCATACTGCCTGGAGGATTCAGCGGGTCTGGAAGGGTGGAGTGCACAAACCATCAATGACTCCTGGTATTCGGTTTGCTGCTCACCCTCCTGTCCCAGACGTCTGCTGTGGCATATCCCCACTTTTACACACATGAAGTGTTTTGGGAACTTTCCTTTAATTAATTCATCATCATCAGGCTCCTGGATGTTCCCTGTGGCATTGTTTTTGCAGCAGAATCCTAACTGTGTTTTTATTCCAAAACTTTGCAGTAATTTGCTTCATTGTTTTATCGGATCGTGGCTGGGATTTGGCTTCACCACCTAGCAATCATCGAAGAACGTTTGCAGATGTATTGTAATCTAGTTAATTACATTACCTTGTTTCGTCATTTGTGAATGCTTGCAGCATTTATTTGCTTTTCTTTACTTTACTGCTCTTTATTTTGTCAGTTTTAAGTCTATCATTTCGTGCACTCATTTCCATGTGCCCCCTTCAAATACTTTCTGTAAAGTGTTTTGCGTAAAAGTGCTACAAGAGTACATTGTATATTAATATTGGATGATAAGGTTGAGCATCTATTGATTGTATGATCTGTGTGCATAAGCATCAAATAAAGGCAGTTAGTGACAACAAGTGCTCTATAAATGTTGCTGTGTGCAACCTGTGTGCACTGCTCTGCATATCACCCAATCGCACTACTGATCTATTTTTCTGCTTCTAATTTTTGATACTTTTATTACGTATTTGTATGAGCCCTTTATTAGTTGCTGCATAGTAACATGCTGCGGCTTTGTGTTGTGCATACTTTTTTTTAAGTACAGCAATTTCTAATTGGGGTCTAAGTTCACATGGGATCACCTCGTGTGGTGTCACTGTGTATTAAAGGACAAAGCATCTGACACTGCTATAATTCTGAAGGAATTACCCCACAGTTAGTGTGAGGAGGACTTTGTTGTGGTTTGGTGGAGTATTCAAGGTGAAAGGATTCTGTTAGTTACTCGATACAACTTCATTTTTACAAATAAGCCTATCCGTTTTAGGTTTTGCCTTCACAGTTCTGGCACTGTGCTTGTGAAATGTATTGTATTAAATACATCTTAAAAGGGACTTACATCCCGCCTTCAATTCTTATTAGTCCTTGTCACTTTACTTTTCCTCGTTTCTATTGGTTGGAGGCGTTCTATTTCCTGTTCTTCCATGTTTGTTTCTCTTATCAGTTTCCCATCAGCAAAGTACTGGGTCCTTCCGCTTTGTTGGAACATCTTTTAAGCATCTAAAGTAACGATCGGGAAAACAAAAAAGCAAGAGCTACACCCTTGCTTTAAAGTGCTTTAAAGTTACAGCGCTGCCCATGTGTCATGTAAGATTTACAGGAGTGTAACCCATATACCAATTCAGGACTGGGTAGGTAAGGTGCAACAAAGAAACAATGTCCTGAGAGGTAAGGATATGTAGACAATTAAAACATGCATGCACATAGCATTACTTGTAAAGAAAGAAGGAGAATACTCGTTGGTATGACAAAAGATAGTTAATCATCTTTATATTATAACATTAGTTCCATGGTCGGATGTTATACAGTTGGAGACAGCACTGCATAAATTGAATTGATGACAACCATATAAAACTTGGTGCATAAAAGTGTACAAAGTGCAGGTGGCGACGCAAGTGAAAGTGAATAATCATACATATATACATGTATACACATATAGATATGCAGCCTATAAAATGTCCAATAGACTGAACAGCCAAAATTACATGGATTTCTACTGTGAGAAAATAATATCACATGTAAATAAAGTAACATAGAACATATACTGCAGTAGTGTTCAACAGCAACCCTTTATTTTCATAAAGAAAAACAGGCACTTGCAGGCAATTTGTTCTTAGGCTGCATGGATGAATAATTTTCCCCATATGAGAATAAAATGGCACCTTGCCTTTAAGGCTCCAAAGAACCTGGACACCATGCCTTTAAGACCTCCAGGAGACCCCTGCTCCCATCATGTACCACAGGTGACAGTTAGGTCAGTTCTTTTTGTATGGCGTACTAACATGTAGCAACCAGGATATCAGATACAAATAACCATACTGTTGATGCTCATCAGGGGAGGCGGGAGGGTTTCTTATGACTTTGATGAGTATACCCCTGGAAGAGAACTAGGATTACAGGTAAGTAACTTATCCTTCTCTTCCAGGAGATACTCATTTATAGTCATAAGCACTGAATAAAGTAGCAAGCCCATAACCACTTCCTCGCAGATGAGCAGGCAGTTACAATAATTTTAAAACATAGCATCTAACAAGTAATTATCCAAACAGATTTTTGAGTGAGGCTTGCCTGAATTTCCCATCCGCCTGCGTATCAGAGTCCAAACAGTAATGGTGTGTGAAAGTATGCAGTGAGCCATGTGGCTACTTTACAAATCTCTGCCATAGGAATGTTTCTAATGAGAGCTGTGGTAGAAGTCTTTCCCCTGGTGGAATTGCCTTTAGGCTTACCAGGGAGGACTCTATTGGCCAATTGATAGGACAAGGATATACAAGACACTATCCACAAGAGATAGATCTCTTCGAAGCTGCAGAATCAGTATTTATGGACCCATAGTTTATAAACAAACGGTCTGTTTTTCTCAAGCTTTTAGTTTTGTATAAGTAAAATTACAAAACCCTCTAAAGATCCAACAAGTGGAGGGACCTCTCCGGAAGGTATGAAGGATTCGGAAAGAAAGTAGGGAGAGTGATTGTCTGGTTAATATGAAAATCTGAGACTACTTTCGGTAGAAAACTCAGATGCGTTCTTAAAACCAATCTGTTTGCATGAAAAACAATACAGGGCTCTTTGCAACATAATGCTTGGATTTCACTTACTCTGCGAGCAGAGGGGATAGCCACTAAAAAGGCAGCTTTCCATGTCAAATGTTGTGAAGAAGCTCTATAAATCGGCTTGAATGGTGCACTCATCAGTTTTGTTAACACAATGTTGAGCTCCCAAGGTGGTGATGGAGCTCTAACTGGAGGGTAAACCTTTTTTAATCCCTCGAGAAAGTCCTTCACCACAGTGATTTTGAAGAAGGAAATTTGATTAGGTAATTTTCTATACGCTGTAATAGAGGCAAGATGCACCTTAATAGATGAACATTTCAAACCAGATTTGGCCAAATACAGTAAATATGGTAAAAGCACCTGTTCCTGACCCCGGATGGGATCATGTCCATTGTTCGTACACCATAAGTAAAACCTCTTCCACTTAAAAGCATAGGATTGTCTTGTGGGAGGCCTCTTAGCCTCTTTAAGAATGTTCATACATTCTGGAGGCAAGTCTAAATGTCCATATTGAAGGACTTCAGGAGCCATGACGTCAACCGCAGGGATGATAGATTGGGGTGGAATACCTTCTCTTAATTCTTGGATAGTAGATCTGGCCGGCATGGTAACCTCCTGTGTGGGACTTATGATAGCTGAAGGAGATCCGAATACCACCAGTGACGCGGCCATTCCGGAGCTATCAAAATCATTCTGGAATGGGTCCTGTAAAACTTGTTGATCACTGTCGGAATCAACGGAATTGGTGGAAAGGCGTACAGTAATGTCTGATACCAGTTTATCATAAGGGCATTGCCCCGAGATCCCGGTTGGGTAAACCTGGATGCGAAGACGGGGCATTTTGCGTTTATAGCGTCTGCAAACAGATCTATGTCTGGCGTTCCCCATTCTTGGAAGATGCTTTGAATGACTTCGTCGTTGAGAGACCAGTCGTGCGCTTCAACGTATTTTCTGCTCAGGGCATCCGCTTGGACGTTGAGAGTCCCTGGGAGATGCATTGCCAGAATGTTCAAGTCTCTTGCAAGAAGCCACTTCCAGATGCTTTGTGACTCTAGAGAAAGATGCCTTGATCGGGTACCTCCCTGTTTGTTTAAGTAATGCATGATGGTCGTGTTGTCCGTTTGAATCAGAAGGTACTGGGATTGAAGTGAAGAGTATAATGATTTGAGAGCTAGGTGCTCTGAACTCCAAGAGATTGATATGGTAAGTTTGTGCTGTCTCCGACCACAGGCCTTGAACTTGAAGAACCACCATATGAGCACCCCATCCCTGGAGTGAAGCATTGGTGACTATTGTTTGCGCAGGAGGGTCCAGGATAAATGGGACTCCTTTCATGAGATTCGATCTCTTCATCCACCATTTGATGGAATCTTTGGCCGACTGAGAGAGCAGCAGCTGATCCTCCCAGCGCCCTGGCACTTGCATCCATTGGTTGTCCAGGGATTGCTGCAACGGACGCATGTTCAGCCTGGCATTTGGAACGATGAAGATGCATGATGCCATCGATCCCAGCAGTGATGACACCTGCCTGACTGGGGGATACTGTGTGAGAAGAAGGTTGCAGAATTTCTCCTGAATTGAGGACAGCCTCTCCTCTGAAGGCCTCACCCTTGCATCTGTATCCAGTAAGGCACCCAGATAATGGATCTTCTAAGATGGATTGAAGATTGATTTCCTGTAGTTTACATGAAGGCGCAACCTGTTTAGCATCGGTAGACAGTACGAGAGATGACTCTGAAGCAGAACAGGTGAAGAGCTCTTCAGAAGCCAGTCGTCCAGATAGGGGTATATGAATATCCTTTGTTTGCGAAGAAAAGCTGCCACCACTGCCATGCACTTGGAAAACGTTTGGGGGCTGAGCTGATTTGAGCCCGAACGGAAGAACTTTGAACCGAAAATGCTGAGCAGATACTCGGAATCATAGAAATTTCTGATGTTTTATGGACACTGGAATATGAAATTATGCGTCCTGTAGGTCTATTGCACACATCCAATCTCCCTGATGAAGCTGAGGGAATATTTGATGTAAAGCCAACATTCGAAATTTCTCTTTGCGAATGTTCTTGTTCAGCAGCCTTTAAGTCAAGTATTGGTCTGTATTCTCTGGTGGGACCTCTTTTCTGAACCAGAAAATAGCGTGAATAAATCCCTTGATCTCGTTGTGGAATAGGGACAATTTCTATGGCATGTTTTCGTAGGAGCACTCCTACTTCTGCTCTAATAAGTGGTGTCTTTGAAGAGGCTTTTGCTGTGGAGGAACTGGTGGTGGTGGGGATTTGAACCTGAGCAGATAGTTATTCTGCACAATATTCAAGACCCACTTGTCCTTTGTTAACTTCTCCCACTCCTCCAGGTATAACATAATACTTCCTGCCACTGGAGGGGTCAACGGGCATGGAGGAAGCCATCCCTCATTGTTTTGTTGATGGTTTAGGAATGTTAGGTTGCTGCTTCGTAGATCCTCTCCCTCGTCCAGGTCATCTCTGTTGATAATTGGTCCTGGATTGACCGTGACCCTGATTTTGTGTGTTCCAATGAGGGGTTTAAACCCTCTGTTGAGAGGATCGTCAATCATAAGGACGGAATCTACGCCTAAACTCTTTTCTCTTTTTTAAGCCAACCGCTTTCAGAGTCTCCAAATCGCTCTTCATCTTGGACATTTCATTGTCCGCATGTGCACCGAACAGAGAGGATCCGTTAAATGGGAGGTTTGCGATCCTTCTTTGTGCATCAGGTTATATCCCCGTAAGGCGAAGCCATTCCGATCTCCTTGAGCAGGTACCATGTGAGTATCCATGGGCTGCCAAGTCAGATGCATCTGCAGCTGCACTTATAACCTGGTTAGCTACCAGTCCGCCTTCTTGTAATATTTCTTCCTATCCAGCAACCTACCTGCTTTCTCGTTGGTTGAGCGCACGGTCAGTCATATAGCGAATAAATAATTTACAAACAAAGAAGAGGTTTGTGGCAGTGCATACAGCACCTACTTCATACTTGGATTGTTGTATAAACATTTTTTTCAGAATGCAAGAGTCAAAAAAAGGAAAAACCTCTTTTCTTTTAATGTAGGAGATAACTTCAACACCCTATATGCTATTGACTCAGCACACGTTTATACATTTATTCCCGGGAGTTAAGCAAAAATTCCTTATTCAAATATCAGCAATAATATACCATGAGTGCACAGACTCCTTCCTTTTCATTAATTACTTTATTGACAGTTTCTTAAAAACATTTTGCTACCTGTAACCAACATGTTTCGTCTTTATGGACTTCTTCAGAGCTTTGGTTAAGTCTTTCTATTTCCTACAGCAAGAACAATGATGTTGTTGTAGCACACTTCTGATTGTTACTTTAATAGGGACTACTGTCATCTCAAACTTCAGACATGCAGTATCCTGATGGCCCCCATTTCAAATGGTTTCACTTGTGTAGTGATGGGGTCCATTTTGTTGAGCACGGTAGCTCCCATCTAATCTCCAGCACCACAGATTTCAAACAAGCGCTTGTTGTGTGCTCCAATGACATTATTAGCCCTGAAGAAGGCCTTAAGGACAGAACGCGTTGGCATGTTTCCAAGAAACTGTCCATAAATGAATTAATGAAGAGGAAGGAGTCCGTGCATTCATGTTACATTATTACTGATATTTGAATAAAGACATTTTTGTTTCACTCCTGGGAATAAATGTGATAAGGTGTGTTGAGTCAATAGTTTATACACATAATGAATAAATGACTTCCTGTGCTGAGCATTTTACAGAGAAAAAACATGCCGCATTGAACAGAAATCGAATCCACCTTCATAAATAGTGAAGCGAAACTCAAGGTAACGTGCATGTCTATACTGCAAATTAGATTTTGGTGTTGTACACCAGCTATCACTGTTCACTGCTTACAATTGTTTCTTTAAAACTGAAGGGATGAATCAGAATCTCTGGTCACTGTCATGCGCTAGCCATTGTACTAGTTTCTCTCTTCTACTTTCCCCGACATGGAATCATGTTTGCTGCAACTTGGAGTATAGTAATGACATTGTTGTTAAACTGAAAACTTTTTTACAATCGAAAATGAATTAACAGGAGTTTCTTTTCAATATTTAAATTTTTGTACTTTCATCTTCAAAATCTGGTCCATTGATGATCTATGAGAAAACCTTGTATCAGAACAAATCTAGTTTTACTATCAGCTATACCTAGACCAGTGCAGGCTATATGAGTTTAACAACCATATTTTAAAACAAACAGTTAAAAACAAACGCAGTCAGTAATGCAGTAAGAAGAACAATAGTTACTTACCTGTAATCTGTGGTTCTCCAGTATTGGTGTCTTTCATAGATTCACATGCCTGATTCATTCCCCGTTGTCGGAGTGGGAGTCCCACGGTACATAAAAAAGCAATAATTTGTATGTAAGAAAACCAAAACACTTGGTAATACCAACCAAGAAGTAAAGTAGCCCTAAGCTACAATGGAAAACACTTCCACACTCATGACTATCGTAGTCATTTTGTATAGACCAAACTACAGCCAATCAGGCGCCAGCACCCACTAGAATGCTCTCCCCAGAGACTCAGGCTATCAGATTTTCTCGCACAGGAGTGAAAGTAATAATATCGCCTGAGGAGCCTCGGAGGGGAGGTGGGCGGGTGTATGTGAATCTATGAAAGACACCAATACTGGAGAACCACAGATTACAGGTAAGCAACTATTGTTCTTCTCCAGTATTGGGGTGTCTTTCATAGATTCACATGTCTGAATCAGAGTAAATAGCAGTATACACCATCCTGCTCATAAGACGCCTTTTTGCATTCCTATGCATATATACATTTTGCAAACAATATTACATGAAACATAAGCGTCTAGAAGAGCATACAGAGGAGGGAGAACAGAGGCTCACCTTATTTAAAAAGATTGCGAAGCACTGCTCGTCCCAATGAAGTATCTGCATCACTGGCAGGATCCAAGCAATAGTGCTTGGTGAAGGTATGCATGCTGGTCCATGTTGCCCCTCTGCAGATATGATGAAGAGGCACTCCAGCGAAGAGGGTTGTTGAGGAAGAGACCGCTCTCGTAGAATGCGCTCTTGGCAATGACTGCAATGGTCTCCCTGCTTGTTGGTGACAAAGACTAATTGCTGAGGACACCCAACGGGCTATGGTCTGCTTAGATACAGCGTATCCTTGACGTATCCTTCCGTATGCTACAAAGAGCTGATCTGTTTTTCGCAATGTAGCAGTTCGTTGGAGGTAACATTTAAGACATCTCCTGATGTCCAGGGAATGCAAGGCCTTCTCTGCTCTCGTTTGTGGATTAGGAAAGAATGGGCCCGATGTAGGTAATTCTAATTTACCTACATCGGGCCCATTTACTTAAATACCGATTCGGTATTTAAGAAGTGGTAAATTAGAGGGGGGGAAATGTAGGTAAATCAGAATCTGTAAATACCGAATCGGTAAGATTCGGTATTTACCGATTCTGTAAATACCAAATCGGTATCCCCCATTGATTCCTATGGGCCTTGAAGCCCATAGGAATCAATGTGGAATACCAAATCTGTATTTACCGATTCGCTAAATTCCGATTGTTGCAAGGGTGCAGGGGGTGTCACTTTGACACCCTCTAGCACCCCAATTCCGGACTTGTGTGCCATGTGGCACACAGACATACCCTAAGGGCATGTCTGTGTGTCACATTGCACAGGTGTGCATGCACACCTGTATTCGGTATTTTACCACCCAATAGGATTGGTTGGTAAAATACTGATTTTAAAGGGCCTTTGGGACTCAGAAGAGTCCCACCTACATGTACATTTACCGAATCCGTAAATATACTGATTCGGTATTTTACCGATTCTGTATTTTACTGATTCGGTATTTTACCGATTTGGTAAATTTACCAATTCGGTAAATTTACCGAATTGGTAATATAGGCCACCTACATCCAGAAAAGCCATTTACCGGTCGGTAACGGCCGAATCGGCCGTTACCGGCCGGTAAATGTCGACCTACATCGGGCCCAATGTCTTTAAAAGCACCGGCTCATTAAGGTGAAAGTCGGATGGAACTTTAGGCATGTAACTTGGATTGGTACACAGCACCACCGAATTTGGAGTGAACTGTAAAAACGGAGCTTTGATGGTGAATGCTTGAATGTCACTGACTCTACGTGCCGATGTTAGAGCTAGAAGGAGAGAAACCTTCCAGCAAAGGAATTTGAGATCCACTTTATGAATAGGCTCAAAGGGATGACACATGAGCTGAGAGAGTACCACATTCAAGTACCAAGAAGGAGGTGGAACCCGAACAGGCAGGAACATTCGAAAAAAGGCCTTTGAAGAATTGCTGAATTATTCTAGTGGAATACAAAGAGTTAGAGCCATCTTGACGAAATCTGGAAATGGCCGCTAAAAACACTTTCAGAGTGGAATGAGACAAGCCAGACTTAGCCAATTGAAGAAAGAACAGTAAGATCTGTTCTGGTTTCGCATGGAGTGGATGTAAGTTGGCCACGAGACACCAGGCACAAAACCTTTTCCATTTAAGTTTGTAAGTCTTAATAGTAGCAGGCACTCGAGCGAAGGCTAGAACTTCTTTACAATCAACTGGGATATTTAGATGGGCGATTTCAACGTGTTGAGAAGCCAAGCTGCTAATTTCAAGGAAGCTGGGTTCGGATGACAAATTTGACCCTGTTGCATTGTTAGAAGATTTGGTAGTGCTTGAAGTTGTATGGGATTGCACTCCGAGAGAAGTAGGAGCTCGGTGAACCAATACTGGCGAGGCCACCTGGGCGCGATGAGGATAAGGCAGCATGGCTGCTGTTTCATTTTCCGGATGACCCTGGGAACCAAAGGAATCGGCGGAAAAGCGTATGCAAATATTTGAGACCAATTCATTGAAAGTGCTTCTCTGCATGAATCTTTGTGGGGAATCCAACTTGCAAAGTATGGGCATTTGTTGTTCTGCTTCGTAGCAAATAAGTCCAGGTCGGGATGACCCCTCTTCTGAAAAACTCTGTCCAGAGTCGGCTGATGAAGTTCCCATTCGTGATTTGCCACTGTCGCTCTGCTAGAGAATCGGCGAGGACATTGGACATCCCTGGAACGTGCTGCATTGCTGACAGATTTATCCTGTGATCTAGAGCCCAACTCCAAATCTCCTGGGCCTCCTGAGAAACAAGGGCCGATCTTGTTCCCCCTTGTTTGTTCAAGTAATGCATACTTGTTGTATTGTCTGTTCTGATTAAAACTGTGGATCCGTGTATCACCGTCCGAAAAGATTTCAGGGCCAGAAAAATTGCTCTCAACTCTAGAAGGTTGATGTGCCCCTTCTTTTGATGTGTATCCCATTTCCCATTGACGGTCATTCTCTGCAGGTGTGCCCCCCCATCCTTCCAGGGAAGCGTCCGTGGTGATGGTGTAACTTGGTATTTTCGTTAGGAATGAACGCCCTATTTGCAGATTCTCTTTTCGGGTCCACCATAGAAAAGCCTTTTTCATACTGCAGGTTATGGAGATCCTGTCGTCGAATGACCCTGACACTTGAACCCATTGTAGACTGAGTTCCTCTTGGAAAGGTCTCATCCAGAGACAACAGTTGGGTATGAAAGGGATGCAGGATGAAAGCATCCCTAGGAATGACTTGTACATTCGTTCTGAAACGTACTCTTTTTGCCGTAAGTTGAGGGCCATCTTGCAAATCTTGAGTTGTCTTTCTTTTGAGACAAAGGCTTGGGTGAGGCGAGTGTCTAATGTTGCCCCCAAAAACAATATCCTTAGTGACGGAATGTGAGAAGTTGGCCTGATATGCAGTGCTCACTATTCTAGTGAACACTATGTATCAGTCCAAACGACCCTTATTGATGATTGGTTGTAAGTCAACCTTATAGACCAGCTATCCTAGTAGCATGGACAAGAGCAGTCTTTAGGCTAAACTCTAGAGGGCGTGTTAAGCCAGCTGTTATACCATCACATATACCCCATGAACACCAAGTGAAAGGACACCACACAAGTTGTTATGAAAATAAAAGGATATTTATTTAGAACACAACAACCCTGGACTCTTTATGAGGACAGGGTGCTAAGCACAATACAAAGCTCTTAAAGAAATACTGAAAGTCGCACAATTTACACAAATGCCCGAGGGGCACGAAAAACCATATACTCTAAAAGTGGAATGCGAAATACTAGCAGGTAAGAACCTAGTCTCAAAGTCTTTGGGATCGCTAGGACTGTACTACTGAACCTTCAGATTACTAGCAGGAGGCCTAGGGAGATCGGGTGCAGAGTGTGCACTCTCACGCGGGATGCGGGACAAAGTCTATGGATGCTAGATTTCGTAAAGTTAGTGTTATCGGACAAATCCGACTATGTAGAGCTGAAACGAAAAAGGATCTGGACACTTAGATAGTTAAGCTATGCTGGAGCACCGAAATGCTCAGGTTACCTAGTCCAGGGGCCCCGGCTGCATAGGGCTGAAAAGACGTCGGGAATCCTCGTTGCAGTCTATGGAGCCTGAAAGAAGAAGTTGCTGGCAGGCGACCAGTGATGAAGTTCGATGTGATCCAAGCCTGGATCGGTGAAGAAGGATACCTGTAAGTAGAGGGGACCAAGTTCTGAATCACTAGCCAGTGATTAGATGGGCACCAGGATGGCACCGGATGGAGTCACCTCGACCAGGTGAGTGGGCGACGCTGGGCTCTGCAGTCTCTCGGACCAGAAGGCGTTGTCGGCGACCAGGATGGAGGTGCGAGCTGTCCCACGAAGGTATCTGCTGTCGACGTCGCTGGACCCAGGATTGGGGCAACAACTCTTGGCAAATGCAAGCCCACGCGGTGGACTCAAAATGGCGTTTGGAGTGGACCAGGAGGGTCCGGGGTGCTCCTCTGTTGGAGGGGAGCAAGGGCCAGTCTGGAGCAACCAGACCAGCGATGGAAATGTCGTCGTTCGTCGTCAGGAGGGCCACAAGCCAGCAGGCAAGTAGCCGGACAACGCGGTGAGCAGCAAAGAGCAGAAGGGCCCCACGCAGATCTCGTGGATGCTGGGGGGCTGGACTTCGGTGCTGGAGCTGCTCAGGGTTAGGGCTTCTCAAACCCCAAAGCACTCACTCGAGGATCCCTCGGCGGTCGTGCTGGGCAAGCGTTGTGCAGTCTTGAAGATGGCCAGTCCCTCGAGGTCTCGTCACACCCACGAATCTCAGCTGGGCTGATGATGTAGGTAGAGGTCAGAGGTGCCAGGGAAGCCGGTTCTCGTCGAGCTGGGCAGTCTTGATCCGGAGGAGAGACTTACAGCAAACCGCGATGCGCTTAGGTGGTGCCTGCTGGGCAGGGTGGCTACTCCTTAGCCACAAGGGAGAGTCTTCAGAAAGGTTCAAGAGTTCTTTCGTGGAAAGTCATCAAGATTCGGAATTATCTAATTTGGAAGGGTCCCCGCTTCCACCTTTATTCTACAGAAAGGGGCTGGTACGCGACTAGGTCCTGCCCATGGGTGGGACCAGGAAGGGGGGTGGTTACACCCCTCTCCCATGCCAGACTTTCCCCAGCTCAGGGGCTGGTGTGCCCCTGGAACTGGTTCAAGCCGGCCTATGCATAGTGAGCACCGGGGTGCCACTTGCAGTCACCTTCCTCTAAAGCCCTGCCTACCCAGGATACACAAAACTCTGTCTGGGATGGTGCTAGCACCGCCCCTGACAGGAAACCCTTTGTCCAAGCTCTCCTCGCTGGAAGGACTCCCAGCAGCAGGAGGTCAGACTTGTGTCTGTGGTGGCAGCATCCATTTTGTGATGCTGAGGCTTGAGTTAACTTTAACCGGGGTTCACAGTTACATACATGTCGTGTCCCTCTAGAAGGGTGGAATGCTAACCCCGTCGCCAGAATTGTCGAGGGGTTAGTATTCCAATTCGTATGACACCTTACTCGACATGTTTTGATAAAGCGATACCAAAGTTGGCAAATAACCGCAAGGATTATAAGGCACCTAAGAGTATATGGTACGCGTTATCATGGAACAGCTATTAGGACTTGGTTCCGCAAGCTGCAAACGGGCTCAGCTCATGCCAGAGCACCATCTCACATAATTCCAAGCACTCTGCCTTCAGGATTGTTAAGGCCTGCCATAGGAGTGACTGATAGGAATACATGTGTCCATTTTAGGGTTAGATATAGGTATACTATATCTACAGCAAAGGGTGATTACACCACTTTGCCCCAGCTGTCGTGCAGCCAGTTGTGTCAGATTTAGATGGCCAGCCAGGGGTGGCATAATACATGCTGCAGCCCCTGGTAGGCCCTGGGTACACCTATGCCCGGAGTTACAGGGTCTGATAAGGTGGCCCAGTACCAATTAGATATATACCTAAGGTACAGGGAATGCATTTTACAGAGAGAGCAGTAGGCCTGGGGCCCTGAATAGCAGGGTCCCAGGTCAACTAAGTCGGAAAACCAGCAAAACACCAGGCAAAAAGTTGGGGGCACCCATAGTCAGGTATCCACCCTCCTACACGGAACAAGGTGGGATTTCTTGAAATTGATTGAAAGTCCCAGAGACTGGAAGAGCGAGAGGCATCTTTGGACATGTACTCTTGCTGCTCTTAGAGAACTGGCCTTGATAAGGCAATCGTCTAAATACGGGAAGATTTGAATGCCTTCCAAGCGAAGATGTGCCGCCACTGGGGCTAATACCTTCGTGAATACTCGGGGCGCTGAACAAAGCCCAAACGGGAGAACTTTGAATTGAAAGTCCCTGCCAGCCACTCTGAACCTCAGGAATTTCCTGTGCCTGGGGACAATGGGCACATGAAAGTAGGCATCTTGAAGATATAGGTTAGCCATGTGATCGCTTTGGGAAAGAAGCTGGAGGATTTCTTGAAGTGTTAACATCCGGAAGGACATCTTCTTGAGGTATTTGTTGAGGGCGCGTAGGTCGAGAATGGGGCGCCACTCTCCTGTTTTCTTTCGTATGAGGAAGAACCTCAAACAGAAACCTCTTCCTCTTTGTAATTGAGGTACCCTCTTGATTGCACCTTTCCGAATCATTTTATTTATTTGGGTCAGAAGCTCTTTGAGGTGAACGGGTGGTGGACCTTTTGGAGGTGAATGTGGTGGGATTTTGACAAATTCCAAAGCGTGTCCTCTGGCCACTACATCCAGGACCCACTTGTCCGTAGTAATCTTGGACCAATTTGATAAGTAATGGGATAATCTTCCTCCAACTTTTGACTTTGGTACTGGCAGCGGTGGCGGCAGGTGGCAGTTCTCATTGCCTTTTAGCAGAATCTCATCCCCGATAAGAGGATTTTTTTTTCCTTGCGAAAAGTTGTTCCTTCGCTGTCCATATGTCTGTTGTTTATACGGTTGATATCGCTGGTTACCTTGTGATGAATGGTACGAGCACTGCTGAGAATATCCTCCTCTATTTGAATAGGACCAACCTCCTTTGGCGCCATGAAAGGACGATTTGCTAAATTGTAGGTTTCCCAGCGACCTTGCGGTGTCTGTATCTTTCTTTATGGCCTGCAAAGCCTCATCAATGTGCTGGCCAAATAGATATTCTCCATCGTAAGGCATATCTATTATCTTTGACTGGACTTCTTGCCGGAAGGAGGTTGACTTCAGCCAACCTTGTCTCCTTAAGACTGCCGCGCCCGCCAACTGCCGGAAGCCTGTGGTTCCAACATCCACAGCTGCGTCAATCATCTCTGCAGAGACGCACTCCCCTTCATGTAACACCTTCTTTGCTTCTGACCTCTCCGGTTCCAGAAGCTTTTCGAGATATGGAGATATGTCTGACCACATCTGTCTATCATATCTCCCTAGGATTTCTAGGGAATTTGCTGCTCTGATAGTAGTTGCAGCTATCGTTGACACCTTTTTCCCGATGGAGTCGAGACGTCTTCTATCTCTGTCAGGTGGGGCGGTCACTTGAGAGGATGGGTTTCTAGCCTTATTCTGTGCAGCTTGAGTGACAACGGACTCTGTCTTAGCTTGTCCGATAAGGCATGCGGGTGATGTAATGGGCGCCTTGTACTTTTTGTCAATTCGAGGTAATACTACTGGTAAAGAATTTGGAGTGGCCATGACCTTCAGACCCTCCTTCCAAATGAAATCTATTATCGGGATTGTCCTCACTTGTTTGTGTGGCTGATCTTTAAAGTCATATATAAAACAATCCTGCTGTTTAGCTTCCATAGTAATCTGAAACCTCTTTGTTGCTCTCTCCATTACTAGATGGAATCCTCCAATATCACAGGTGGAGAGTCCGCCGTATGAGGAGCAGTAGGTGATGGGGTCTGCATCTGATAATTATCCCACTCCGACATTACTGATTGGTTGTCCACCTCTCCTTCCTCTCTGTCGTCATCAGTGGTGTTACACGAATAGTGGGATTGTGCTGGAGAAGGTGGATTAGCAGATTGAACCTCAGGTACTGGTGTCAAGGGAGACTGTCTTGGGACTCACAAGGCTGAGGCAGGTGCTTGAGTCAAGGGTGTAACTGGAAGCGAGTCTGCCGACTGAGACGGAGGAAACCGGCGGTAATAGTTATTTAACATGTATTGTAGATTTGTAAGAAGGTCTAATGGCATCTGTGCTGTTGGTACTGTTGCAGGGGCTTGAGCAACTGGAGCAGGAAAAAACTCTTCCTCTTCGTGATCATCCTCCTGCGTCTTTATTAACAGTTCTGAAAGACTTCTGGCCACTCAGAAACTGTCGTCCTCATCAGATTGCTCCTGATTATCATCATCCTCTGAATCCAGAAGCTGTTCAGGCAACTTTAAGGGTGAAAGAAGCGGTAGAGTAGAGCCTCTTCTTTCTAATAATGAAGCCCCCGTCGATGGGGAAGTAAAAGAGGCAGCAGGCGGAGCAGTGGACCAAACCTGCAGATCCGTACATAATGACAGAAGAGGCGTCGAGGGACCCACGTCGACGGAGATATTGCATGCTACGTTAACCGGGCTTTTAATGTTGACTATGTTGTCAACGACGAGGTAAGTTTTGTCGGCGAAGCCTTCTACAACGATGTTGACTTCGTTGACGACGAAGCTGTCGACAACGGTAGAATTTTTGTCGACGAGGAACTTGTAGACGACGGGCTAATCTTCGTCGATGATGCACTCGTCGACGATATCTTCTTTAACTATGACGACGCAGGAACGTCGCCGCTTGATGGTTGAATCGTCGACGACGAGATGGGTCTCACTGAAATCAAGACCATCGTCGACGGTGAAGAAGCGGACGGCATCAACATCTGAGGCTTTGGCAAAGAGAAAGTAACCGTCGATGTGGAGGAAATACTGTAGACTGGACCCGTCGACAGAGCAGCCTTCGACAATGAGGTCGTCGACGAGGTCTTTTTCTGAGGTAATTTTTTCTCTGACAGTCTTTTAGATGGCAATTCAATTCAATTCAATTAATTTATATAGCGCGCTACATACCCAGAGGGTCTCAAGGCGCTTGGAGAAGGGTGGGGAATTACTGGTCGAATATCCAGGTTTTAAGTTGCTTTCTGAATGCCAGGTGGTTCTGAGTGAGGCGAAGGTGAGTGGGAAGTGAGTTCCAGGTTTTGGCTGCCAGGTAGGAGAAGGATCTTCCTCCCATGGTGGTTTTGTTGATGCGAGGTACAGCAGCAAGGGCTTGGTGGGAGGAGCGTAGCTGGCGGGAGGGGGTGTAGAAGGAAAGTCGTGTGTTGAGGCATTCGGGTCCAAGTTCGTAAAGTGCTTTGTGTGCGTGGGTTAGGAGGCGGAATGTTATCCTCTTATTGACGGGGAGCCAGTGGAGGTTTTTCAGGTGACCAGAAATGTGGTCTTTACGCGGAATGTCTAGTATGAGTCTGGCTGATGCGTTCTGGATGCGTTGGAGTTTTTTCTGAAGTTTTGCGGTGGTACCGGCGTATAGGGTGTTTCCGTAGTCCAAGCGGCTTGTAACCAGTGCGTGGGTGACCGATTTTCTAGTTTCGGTGGGGATCCAGCGAAATGTTTTTTTGAGCATGCGAAGGATGTTGAAGCAAGATGATGAAACGGCGTTGACCTGTCTGGTCATCGAGAGTGAGGAGTCCAGAATGACAACCAGGTTCCGTGCGTGGTCCGTCGGGATGGGTACTTTTCCAAGGGACTCTGGCCACTACGAGTCGTCCCAGGCAGAGGGGGAGGTACCTAGGATAAGGACTTCTGTTTTGTCGGAATTCAGTTTCAGACGGCTGTGCTTCATCCACTCGGCTACTTCTCTCATTCCTTTATGTAAGTTTGTTTTGGCGCTGTTAGGGTCTTAGGTGAGTGAGAGGATCCGTTGAGTGTCATCAGCGTAGGAGATGATGTTGAGGTTGTGTTGGCGTGCGATGGCAGCGAGGGGGCTCATGTATACGTTGAAGAGGGTGGGGCTGAGTGAAGATCCTTGTGGCACGCTGCAGATGACTTCAGTGGCCTCTGACTTGAATGGTGGGAGGCGGACTCTCTGGGTTCTTCCGGCAAGGAACGAGGTGATCCATTCCAGTGCTTTTCCTTGGATTCCTATGTTTCTGAGGCGTTGTATGAGGGTGCTATGACAGACTGTGTCGAAGGCTGCGGAGAGGTCGAGGAGGATGAGGGCAACTGTGTCTCCATTGTCCAGTAGAGTTCGAATGTCGTCTGTTGCTGCTATGAGTGCGGTCTCAGTGCTGTGTTTGGCTCGGAAGCCAGACTGTGAGGAGTCTAGGGATTTGTTGGTTTTGAGGAAGGCGGCGAGCTGGTTGTTGACAGCTTTCTCGATGACTTTGGCCGGGAATGGAAGGAGCGAGATGGGGCGGTAGTTTTTGAGTTCGGTGGGGTCAGCTGTGGGTTTTTTCAGAAGGGCGCTGAGTTCGGCATGTTTCCAGCTTTCCGGGAAGGTGGCGGAGTTGTGGGAGCAGTTGATGACATCTCGGAGGTGGGGTGCGATGACGGAGTCAGCTTTGTTGAAGATGTGGTGAGGGCATGGGTCTGTGGGGGATCCTGAGTGGATGGAGTTCATCAGGCGGATGGTGTCCTCGGTGGAGATTGGGTTCCAGTCATTAAGGATGTTCAAGGGGGGTGAGGGTACGGCAGAAGGTAGGGTGGGTTGGTCTCCGGGTTGGTTGTCAAAGCTGTTGTGGATGTCTGCTATTTTGTTGTGGAAGAACGAAGCTAGGGAGTCGCAAAGGGCTTGAGAGGGAGTGATGTCGTTGGAGTTGGCAGTGGGGTTGGTAAACTCTTTGACGATGTTGAATAATTCCTTTCTGTTGTGGGCGTTGTTGTCAAGTCGGTCTTTGAAAGCGGCTTTCTTGGCGGTCCGGGTCAGTTGGTGGTGCATGCGGATGGCGTTTTTGAAGGCGTCCCTGGTGCTGGTGTTTGGGTCTTTTTTCCATGCCTTCTCAAGGGAGCGACAGAGTTTCTTGGATTTCTTAAGATCATCGTTGAACCAGGGGGCGTTTTTGCTGCCTAGTTTGATTTGACGTTTTTTCAGGGGTGCTAGGCTGTCGGCGCTGTTGGTTAGCCATTGAGTGAAGTTAATGGCTGCTTGGTTGGGGTTCGAAGAGTGGGCAGGGGGGTTTTGAAGAAGCGATGAGGAGATCTGGTCGATGGTGATTTTGTTCCAGGTTCTTCGCAGAGTAGGTTGAGGATGGTTGTGGGTTGTGGTCTTTTTGTAGATAAAGTGAACGCAGCTGTGGTCCGTCCAATGGAGAGCTGTGGTGTGACTGAAGGAGATATGTTTGCTGGAGGTGAAGATAGGGTTGAGAGTGTGACCTGCGTGGTGAGTGGGGGTATTAACAAGTTGTTTGAGTCCGAGGTTGGCGAGATTGTCCAGCAGGGTGGTGGTATTGCTGTCGTTGCTTTTTTCCAGGTGAAAATTGAGGTCTCCCAATAGAATGTAATCCTCGGAGGGGAGGGCGTGTGGGGTGATAAAGTCAGTGATGTCTTCACTGAATTGAGCACGGGGTCCTGGTGGCCTGTAGAGGAGGGTGCCTCTGAGTGTGGTCTTGGGGTCCGTGTGGATCTGGAAGTGAAGGTGCTCGGCGCTAGCGAGGTTGACGTCTGAGCTGGTTGAGATGCGGATGGAGTTCTTATGGACGATAGCGATGCCTCCTCCTGTTTGCTTGGTGCAGTCTTTTCGGATGATCTTGTAGCCTTCCGGGATGGCAATGGTGATGTCTGGGGCTGGGGAGGCGTTCATCCATGTTTCTGTTAGGAAGGCGACGTCCGGAGAGATGGTGTCTAGCAGATTCCAGAGGTCGATGGCGTGTCTGTGGACCGAGCGGGTGTTGAGCAGGATGCATTTAAGGTGGTTGGTGTCAGGTCTCTGTTTGGTGTTAGTGGATGAGGAGTTGCATGAAGACTTAGCAGACTTTCTCGGGCGTTTTTGGTCCAGATTTAGAAGGTGGAGAAGCCTTTTTTGCGGTAGAAGAGGAAGGCAAGCCAGAATCCTTAGCTTTTCTCAACACCTTAGCCCAGGGGTCTTCAAACTGTGGGGCCCGACCCCCAGGGGGGTCATGGAGTGATGGAAAATGGGTCCCACCTTCCAGATCACACTTCTGTCTATTATTATTATTTCCAAAAAGATGTCCTGGGGCTAATAACCATCTGCTGGCTGAAATGGCAAATAAGACACAGAGGGGGAAGGAGAACAAGCCAAAGGGGGTAACCCACAGGGTATAGGGCCAGGTTTTTATAGCTTCCTAAAGGATAATAGATGGTGGAGTGAAAGTTCAACAGCTGTGTGGCCCGCACCAAAACAGTGAGGCCGATTATTCATGTTTTTTGGCAGTAGGGAACAGTAAGAAGATTGGCACAGGCCGATAGGAGCATACAGGTATGCCCAGTGAGGAGATGGGATGGGTGAGAGTAGATGGGATGAGAGAGTACAGCATGGGAGTGATAGAATTAGATTGAAGAGGTCAGGGATGAGGAGAAATGTGAAGTGCTGAAGAAGTGCAGAAACGCAAGAGGAGAAGTGAGTGTGAGCGAAAGGTGAGGGCACAGAGGAGGGATACTGTTAAACGGTGAGAGAAGATAGCTGAGTGAAGATAGCTGAGTGAAGATCTGTGACATAAAAAGAGAATTTGGTACGATGTGGGTGAGGGACAACAGCAATGAGGGAAGAGAGGGAGTACGGAGGTGGGTGCTGAGGTAATAGGGGAGAGGGACGTTGGTTCAAGAAGGTGTGGAAGAACAAAGGGGAGATGTGAAAGATGAATGGTGGACTGGAGAGGTGTAAGATACAAATAGACAGAAATTTGAAGGAAGAGACTTGAGGTGAATGAGAGATGCTGAGGGGAGAGAGAGGTGATGTGTCCAAAGAGGCCATTAGATACATTCAAGAGAGGAGGGCAGTGAAAAGACAGAATGGTAAGAGGTGATTAAACATGAAGTGAGAGGATGAATGGGGAGAGTTCAGAAGTTGTAAAAAGGGGTGAAAGAAAATGGCTTGCACAGTAAGAGAGGGATCCAGGGTTGGAAGAATAGAGAGGAATGGAAGGGAGGGGGTGAGATGAAAGTGGCATGGGTAAACTTCCTAACTCTGCATAAGGCTGCCAGGGTTTTAAGGGACCCTTGCTGCTCCCAGGCCAGTGCCAGGTGAGCTTCTAATGTGCCAGCACTTATTCCTGCGGAGTGGAAGGCCCTTCACGAAGGTTAACTAGACATCTTTCTGTTGTTTATTGCTGTATTTTCATTATAAACTGGTACTGTTGAGATTAAATCTTTTTTCCTCAGTTTTACAGTGCGTAGAAATGTCAAAATAATGAAGCAATACTATCCCAAAATATGCGGCATCACATAGTATTATTTATTTTTCCTTACCATACAATTTAGTCGAGCCTGCCGCATAATTCCAGTGGCTCTGCCTATAGGTTTAGAATTGTTTGTCAGCAGGGGGTCCTTACGCCTGAAAATGTTGACTGGGGGGGTCTCTGCAACCAAATGGTTGAAGACCTCCGCCTTAGCCCCAGGAGAAAATACCTCTTCCTCAATCTTTCTCTTTCTGGAAGATATAGAAGACCCCGAAGCCAAACTTCCTACCTCAGATAGAGGATCATCCTGGTCCTTAATTTTCTGCAACCATAGTAGAAGACGACCTTCTCTGTCTCTGAGGGTCTTCTGAGGAAAGGTCCTACAGATCTTACAATCCTTTACCTCATGATCAGGAAATAGGCAATAAATGCACTTTTTGTGGGGATCTTCTTTAAAAAGCTTAAGCTTCCCACAAGACTCACATGGTCTGAAAAGAGATTTTGAAGAAGGCATTCCAAAAATAGGAGAATAACCAGTCAGGTTGAGAAGTACTGAGCAGAGCTCAGGGAGACTCCGTTTCACACGACGTGCGGTAGAAAACCTGAGAGCCTGAGTCTCTGGGGAGAGCACTCTAGTGGGTGCTGGCACCTGATTGGCTGTAGTTTGGTCTATACAAAATGACTAGGATAGTCATGAGTGTGGAAGTTTTTTCCATTGTAGCTTAGGGCTACTTTACTTCCTGGTTGGTATTACCAAGGGTTTTGGTTTTCTTATATACAAATTATTGCTTTTTTTATGTACCATGGGACTCCCACTCCGACGACGGGGAATGATTCAGGCATGTGAATCTATGAAAGATACCCCAATACTGGAGAACATAAGTTAATCAAACCACTGTACCAGACAAAAATGAAAGGTTTTTAGTTCATATTTTGGCTCGCAGGACATAGAGTTCCTTAAATTACCATAAGTCGTGCTTGGGAAATGCACTGGTTCGACACAGCTTTAACCAGTGTTGCAGGGCGGAAATCATATGTTAATGCCATTTTTGTTGGTTATACATGTGGCATACATTTAGAATCGAGCATCCCTTGTCACAGAAGTGAATTTATTGAATGCGTAGGTTAAGAACTGCACGCATAAGGCAGTAGTTATTATAGGAAGTGTGGCTTATGTTACCAAGAAAGAAGACTAGAAAGGTAGGATGAGCATCTTGTTGCTTTGTTTAGAAACTTTCCTAGAGAAACATAACTACTTTAAACAGAGAGCATGGCTGAAGTTTGCAAAGCAATCAGTTATTTATTTAAATATCATATATATTGCAAACTTAACCAAGGGCACTAGAAGTTATACATTTAGCAACATAGAGGCAGAATACATGACTCTTCACAAGTAATCGTACGGTTTCGGGCAGGGCACCTCTGGCCAGACACGTCAATAACATACTAGGTAAATGCTCAAAGTAGCTTAGAGTTCTAATCGGCCGGATTCTTCTTCCCGCAGCTGTTCTTTTTCCATACCCGATTTCAAGCTTGCAAATCAGGTATCGGTTCCAGGGGCCTAACGTAGGTACCTTCAGCTGCTCTGTATATTGTGCCAACACTAGGACAAGCACCATTGAGTTTGTATTCTGCAATAAGGAGCGGGAGCCAGTAGGTGGCTGCATTATTGCAAGATTAGATGTTCCTCCAGTTTTACTGTGCTAAGTTGCAAGTGCCACACTTAATAAACCTTTTGTCTAAGTTGTGTCCTAGCAGGGAGCAAGATAATGATTTGAAAGTCAATGCATCTGGAAAGTACCTCACCTTGCTAGGAAACCTAACAATCCATCAGGGGAAACAAAGACACATTTTACATGTTGGCCAAGAAATACTTTCTCATGCCCTGTATTTATGTAAGATGCTAAGGTCTGCGCATGAGATTACATTAATGATGACCATTTGAATAGCCTATGATCCAACAGAATTGTGCTATGGCCCTAAAAAAAAGAATGAAAACAAGTTACTTACCTGTAACTGTAGTTCTCCAGTATTGGAAGCTTTCATAGATTCACATGCCTGAATCATTCCCCGTTGTTGAGACGGGGGTCTCCGGTACATAAAAAAGCAATGCTTAGCAGTATAGCAAATTGAAAAGAGGCCTAGGCCCATTTCCCTTTTGCAACCCATAGCCTTTGTTATGTAAAAAGGCCCAAACTTTTCCCTGAACCAATTAGAACTCCTTACCCTCTAGAACACTCGTGAGAGAACCTTTTGCCCCTCAGATTTTCGCGCACTTTTGCATAAAGAACACTTTTCGTGCTACATCCAAGGTGAGCCTCTTAGGGGAGGAGGGTGGGTGCATGTGAATCTATGAAAGCTTCCAATACTGGAGAACTACAGTTACAGGTAAGTAACTTGTTTTCTTACTCCAGTATTGGAACTTTCATAGATTCACATGCCTGAATCAGAATAGTGAGCAGTGATATCACAAAACACATTTTGCTTACATTCCCTCATTATGCAATGCATTATGAATATAATCAAGCATAGCAAAATACAATAAATGTGTCTTTGCAAACAAGAGAAAAGGATGGAGGGATGGAAAGAAAAAGGCTCACCGTCACTGGATGATATTTCTCAGCACCGCTTCTCCCACTGCTGCCTCTGACTCTGCGGCTGCTTCCAAGCAGTAGTGCCTGGTGAAGTGTGCGCAGATGTCCAGGTCGCTGCTCTGCAGATGTCCTGGATTGGCACTCCTCCAAATAACACAGTGGATGTGGACACTGCCCTCATCGAATGGGCATGAACTCGTGCGTTTAGAGGTTTTCCAGCAGCCTGATGACAGTAGACAATCGCACTGCAAATCCACCTGGTAAACCCTCGTTTTGATAAAGGGAACCCTTTCCTGGGTGCACTGAAAGCCACGAAGAGCTGTGAAGATTTGCGAAGACTCTTAGTCTCTTTCAAATAGAATTTGAGGCATCTTTGAACGTCTAGCGAATGTAAAACTCTTTCCGCCGCCGTTGTTGGTTGAGGAAAGAAACGTTTTAACACCAATGGTTCATTCAAATGAAAGTCAGTTGGCATTTGGAAATACATTTAGGATTAGTCCTAAGAATCAGTCTGTCTTCTTTAAATTGTAAAAAAGGATCTTGAATAATTAGAGCTTGCAGCTCTCCTACTCTTCTCGCTGAAGTTAGAGCAATGAGAAGCACCACCTTCCATGATAGGAATTTAAGGTCCGCCCTGTGTATAGGCTCAAAAGGATGCTTCATCAATTGTGACAGCACTATGTTGAGATTCCAGAGCGGTGGTGGAGGCTTTATTGGAGGAAAAACTATGAATAATCCTTTCATAAATTGTTTGATGATCCTCGATGACCATAAGGAGGGACCTGAAGCAGACCTCCTGTAGCGGGATATTGCGGCTAAATGTACCTTTAGAGATACATGAGCCAATCAAGACTTGGCAAACAGTAAGACGTATGGGATAATTTAATGAGGTGCCGCAGTCAGAGGATGGATTTTATTCCGCTGACACCAGAGACAAATTCTCTTCCACTTCATCTTGAAGGTTTTGTTTGTGCTATCCTCTCTACCTTTAGAAAGGATGTTTCTACATTCTGTTGAGATATTCAGGTGTCGAAATTCACAGTGCTCAGGAGAAAGGCTGCTAAGCGCAAGGATTTCGGGTCCGGATGGAGCACTTGTCCCTGGGACATTGTCAGAAGTGATAAATGCAAAACAATTGATGGACAGAATGCAGAACAATGTCATACATTCACCCCAGTACAGAGATCTGGGCCTAAATCCATCGTTTTTTTGCACTACACACCACTCCAGTTCAGACATGGCCATATGCAAATCAGCCTTGACCCTGTGCCTCATGGGAACAGTCCAGCCCGAAATGCCAAGCCATGTCTTTTCTGGACCGGAATCAAGCATCCTAGGACCGGTTTCTGGCTATCAGCCGTCTTCAGCCAGGATAGCTTTACTCCAGTTGTGTAGAGAGCATGGGACTCACGTCTGAGCATACCCATCCCACTCGGGGTGACAAATGCAAAACAGCAATTGATGGACAGAATGCAGAACAATGTCATACATTCACCCCAGTACAGAGATCTGGGCCTAAATCCATCATTTTTTGCACTCCACACTATCCCAGTTCAGACATGGCCATATGCAAATCAGCCTTGACCCTGTGCCTCATGGGAACAGTCCAGCCCGAACTGCCAAGCCATGTCTTTCCTGGACCGGAATCAAGCATCCTAGGACCGGTTTCTGGCTATCAGCCGTCTTCAGCCAGGATAGCTTGACTCCAGTGGCTTAGGGTGGCTTGGTGAGTAAAATACCGATGGATTAAACCCAGATCTGTGCCTGGGGTGAATGTTTTGCCATTGTGCAACATACTGTCCGTCATCTTGTGTGTTTTATTGTCAGAAGTGATGGCATTGATTGGAGGCGGATTGGTTGATTCTCCGACAGTAGCAGATGTTCCGCGAACCAGTGTTGCCTGGGCCACCATGGGGCTATCAGGATGAGCACGGTTCTTTCTTGATCTTCGCAATCACTCGCGGCAGGAGGGGAATCAGAGGAAAAGCGTAGGCAAAGACGCCGGACCATGCCATCGAAAATGCATTATCCCCCAGAACCCCCACTGTGGAAGCCAGCTTGCGAAGAACCGGCATTTCTTGTTCTCCCTTGTGGCGAAAAGGTCTACTGTTGGTTTTCCCCATGTTCTGAAAATTTTGTCCAGGACTCCTCGGTCCAACTCCCACTCGTGGCAGGATGATTTGAGCCTGCTCAGAGTATCCGCTTTGGTGTTCTGATCCCCTGCGAGATGTTCTGCTGACATGGATATCCCTTGCTGTAGAGCCCAATCCCATATTTTTGGGGCTTCCTGAGAGAGGGAGAGCGATCTTGTCTTGTTTAGGTAGTGCATCGCAGTCGTGGTGTTCGTTCTTATCAACACTGATGAACCATTTATCTTTGGTAGGAAAGCCAGCAATGCGAAGCGTACTGCTCTGAGTCTAGCAAGTTTATGTGTAATTGCTGTTCGTGCAACTTCCAACGACCGCTGACCTGAAAGTCCTGAAGAAATGCTCCCCACCCTTCTAGGGACGCATCTGTAGTCACTACCAATGGGACTGTCGCTGCGAGGAACGAGAGCCCTTGAGAGACATTTAGTTGTTGTGTCCACCATGCTGCTGCTTGCCTCATGACGGGTGTTACTTGGATCACATCCTCGAAGGATCCCTCCGCTTGACGCCATTGTAGGCGCATTCTTAGTCTGTAGTGAGGTATGAGGGGGATGCAAGATGACATTATCCCCAGTAATGATTTGTACCTGCGTACTGAAAGATACTTTCTTTTTTGAAACTCCTGGAAGTGAGACACAATCTTTAGCTGTCTTTCTTTGGAGGGGAACGCCTTGTTTCTCTCTATGTCCAAAATTGCTCCCAGAAAAGTGATCCGTTTGTGTGGTTGAAGGGATGATTTTTCCTCGTGTAGTCAATCCCAGCTTGGTGAACATGTCAATGCACGCCCTTGTTGACGTTCCGGCTGGTGCTTCTGATGGTGCCTTGCCTAACCAGTCGTCTAGGTAAGGAAAAACTTGATGTTTTTGTTTCCTTAAGACAGCCGCTACTGGAGCCAGGCATTTTGTGAACACTCTTGGGGCTGATTTCAGGCCGAATGGCAGTACCTTGAATTGGTAATGTTCTCCGTCTACCATGAACCGAAGTTACTGCCTGTGGGAAGGATGGGTGGGGACGTGAAAGTACGCATCCTGTAGGTCTAAGGTAGTCATATGATCCCCCGGGTTCAATAGTAGAAGGATGTCCTGAAGAGAAACCATCCTGAAAGATTGCTTCTTGTAAAAACTTTCTTGTTTCCTGGAAAGGGGCGACCACTCGGTCCCCCCGAACGTATGGTTGGGTGCCTCGATCCCCCCGGGAAACCATTTTGGGCGGGGGGCGTGGCTCGGCTGGTATGCCCGAAGTGGCGTAGCCGGGGCGCGCCTTTTCCCGCCCAAGAGGGGTTGTCCTAGAAACCTACACAGAAGACCACGCCCAGTAGGCGTACCGGAGGAGGGTACACGCCCTCCCGCAGGAGAATAAATAGAGCGGGAATCCGAAGAAGCGTCCTCTTGTTCCTGTGCTCGGAAGGCTGCACCCACTCGTTGCTCGTGAGCCCTCGACGGAACAAGCGGCAATTTTGAGAACTTGTAATCTTGTTGTTTCTTTTTCAGTTATTTGGAGTACGAAGGATTCAGGACCTCGTTGATCGACTGAGAGCAGAATACTCGAAACCATGGCCGGCAAAAAAGCGGGAAAAGGCTCCGAGATGGAGAAGGTGTTGCACCTGTTGTCGAACCGAATGGCTGGTATGGACCGAAAGCTCGGAAAGGTTGGTTCGATCGGTCGAGGTTTGTCTGAGGTGAAGAAACAGTTGGCGCCCCTGAGCAACTCAGGTCATCCTAAGAAGGTAATAGGCCCGGCCTTGCCGGGAGTCGTCCCCGAGGGTAGGGGGAAGCGGGTCAAGAGGAGGGCGGTTTCTGGGGAGGTCCCGGTTCCTGAGGTACCCCCAGTCGCCCCCGTCACACCGGCGGACATCCCGGTACCAAACCCGGATATAGGTTTGCCGATCCCGGTTGTAATTACTCCAGCTAATGATGAGGAGATGCCTCCCGAGTTGGCCATCCAGTTAGCGGCGGTCTTGCCATGGCTCAAGAAGAAAGCAGGAGGGGCAGTGGCTGCGGGGGACCCGGCAGAGGAGGCCAGACTAATAATCGAGCAATTGCGGCAGTCGAGAGAAGCCGCAACGGCGAATGTTCCTCTTGTTTCCCCACAGGTGGCGCCGGGAGGACCTGCGGGTGTCCAGGAAAAGGCGGCAGACACAACGGCCGGACCTGGTAAGCACACATTGCCAAGGGCGGGGGAGGGTTCATTACCCTCGAGGCGGGAAAGGGTGGCACAGCACATCCCTTTGGCCACTAAAGAACTAATATGGGGAGAGAAATATGTTAACATGTTTTCATTATTGACTGACCATCGCGAGATGGAATATGCAAAAACCCAGAAAGATTTATGGCATCCCAGTGTATGGCGCCAAGATGGCGGAGTTCAGGGTTGATGAGACGGTAACGAACTGGGTTAAGGCTTTTTCCATATTTATTGCAGTCATGGGGGAACGAAAGCCTGAATTGCTGACCGAGTTGACTTGCTATCAGAATAGGATTATGGATTTTTATTCCATGTATGAGGGGGATGAATGGAAAGGTTATGATATGAAATTCCGGAAAGCGAAAGAGTTTGATGCTACTTTGACTTGGGATTGCCTTGACTCGGTGTCATGGCACAAGCAGCTCTTGCCAGGGGCGGCAGGTACGTCCTCGCCGAGCGGGAGCGGGTCGGGGTTCGTCTGCCAAAAGCCAGCGGTGCCCTTTCGAGCGGGCGCCGGTGGGGACTATCAGCCCAAGACCGGCGGAAATGGCGGCAAGCGTGGGGTTTGTTGGGGCTTCAATAGAGGCAACTTTAACAGACCCCAGGGAACATGTAGGTTCAGGCATGCGTGTGCGGGCTGTGGGAACTCCTTACACCCGGAGAGTAGCTGTAGATCTAAAAACAGCGGGTCGGGAGGAAAAGGGGGGTCTAAGCAAGAGTGAGGTAAGACTTTGTAACCGATTGCCTACACCTGTTGATATCATGGCTCTGACTCCTTGGTTGAACAAATACCCTGATCATGTATCCGCTGGGGTGTTGAGGAAGGGATTCTTAAATGGCTTCCACATCCCGGCGGGGGATTTTCGAGGGGACTCATTTTGTAAAAACCAGTTATCTGTCCAACACAACCCAAGCGTTGCAGCAAAGAAAATTGCAAAAGAAGTCAGCTTGGGGCGGGTGGCGGGGCCTTTTCACCGCCCGCCGGTGGCAGAGTTCATATGTTCCCCGTTAGGGGTTGTCCCGAAGAAGGACCCTGGGGAGTTTAGACTTATTCATAACTTGTCCGCCCCAAGGGGTTCTTCGGTGAACGAAGCCATTGACCCGGAAATTTGTTCAGTGCGGTACGCATCGTTCGATGATGCCGTGACCATGTTAAATCGCCTGGGTCCCGGGGCGCTGATGGCGAAATCAGATATCGAATCGGCGTTCCGGTTGCTCCCGGTACACCCACGGGATCAGCGCTTGCTAGGATTTGCATTTCAAGGGAGTTATTACATGGATAAATGCATGCCGATGGGTTGCTCCATTTCCTGTGCTTATTTTGAAATGTTCAGCTGTTTTTTACAGTGGGTATTCACTGAGGCCACTGGCCATAAACATGTGATGCACTATTTAGATGACTTCCTGTTTTTGGGTGCAGCCGGCGATACGAGTTGTGCGCAGGCGCTACGGGACTTCTGCATCCTCATGCAGGAGTTCGGAGTCCCACTGGCACCAGGTAAGACGGTCGGACCATCTGCTTCACTGGAGTTTCTGGGAATTGAGCTCGATTCGGTGGAAGGATGTTTCCGTTTACCGATGGAAAAGGTAGCCAAATTCAGGGCTTCCCTGATACAATGCCTGGGCAAGGGGAAAGTGACCCTGCATCAGTTACAGCAAACAGTGGGTCAGCTTAACTTTGCCTTGAGGGTGATGCCGATGGCCCGCCCCTTCTCCCGCTCTATTGCACAAGCTATGGTGGGTCTCAAGGAGGGACACCACCGTACGAGACTGTCGGCAGAGGTTCGCCAGGATATGCGCATTTGGTTGGCATTTCTGGCGGACTTCAACGGTCGAGTTGTGTGGAACAAGCCACCAGCGTCTTCAGACGAACTTGGTCTGTGGACTGACTCAGCTGGGAGCGTGGGATTTGGCGCCATCTTTGGTAACCAATGGTCGGCGCAAGTATGGCCGACGTGGTGGCACTCCAGCGGTCTCACAGGTAACATTGGGTTCTTGGAGTTATTCCCCATTTGGGTTGCTCTGATGGCATGGCCAGACGACTTCAGGGACCGCTCAGTGGTGTTTTGGTCTGATAATATGACTGTGGTCGAGTGCATTAACCAACAGGTAGCCCGCTGCAAGTGGATCTTGAGATTGTTGAAAGAAATTGTACTACTTTGCATGAGATTGAATGTACAGTTCAGGGCGAAACATGTGCCAGGCGTACTGAATCATGCAGCTGATGCACTCTCTCGTTCACATATGCAGGCGTTCAGGGGCTATCTACCTACAGCGGACCTAGTGGCGGCACCGTTCCCTGAAGCGCTATGGCTAATCGGTGCCCCGGATTACAAGACCTCGTGGCAGCAAGCTTAGCCCCCAGGACGAGGAAGGCATACGAAGGAGCGTTTCGTTCCTACTGCATATTTTTGGGTCCAACAGGGAGACAGAGCTGGGGTCAGGAGGAATCCTTCCTGGGGTTCCTGGTAGCGCTGCACAGAGAAGGCCGATCAGCGGCAACGGCCAGTAGGCATAGGGCGGCCATTTCATTCATGGCACAGGTGCATGGCATAAAAGACCCGACGGGTTCCTTTTAGGTTAAGAAAGCCCTTCGCGGCTGGCAGCGCCTCGAGGGTCGCAAGCAAGATACGAGGTGCCCGATTGGCTTGGACAGATTGTCTCTGCTTTTAGCAAAGCTGGATGAGACGTGCTCCTCCCATTTCGAAGCAGTTCTGTTCCGGGCAGCTTTCGCATTGGCATTCCATGGGGCTATGCGGGTGAGCGAACTTGTCGCAAGGAACAAGAAGGATGTTGAGGGAGGCTTGAGCAGGGATCACGTCCAAATTAGGGGTGATTCAATGGTGGTCTCGATAGCCAGGTCCAAGACTGACCAGGGAGCTATGGGAAATAGTGTTATCGTGCAGCGCGCGCGAGGGTCCCCCACGTGCCCGATAAAGTGTATAGAGGAATACTTAGCACTGAGGGAGGCTACATGGGGGGGGAGTTTGCTGAGGCACAAGGATGGCACCCCACTGACGAGATTTCAGTTCCAGAGGGTGCTAGCACTGACAATCGCTGCTGCGGGCATGGACCCGTGCGATTTTGGGACCCACTCCTTTAGGATAGGGGCTGCCACTGAGGCTGCAGCCAGGGGTCAGAGTGCGGAGGAAGTAAAACAGTTGGGACGTTGGTCCTCGAATTGCTTCAAAAGGTATGTGCGATTGCACATGTTGTAGAGATCAATTGGCATGCACTCACGCTTCTTGTCTTTTGTTTGAATTACAGTTTCGCGAGCCTGGCACGCGGGGCGGAATTTGCAGTCGACCCAGCACCAGGAGACCAGCGGTCAAGGATCACCGACTGGGGAGAGAGTGGTATGGGTCGTGGGCCACTCATATGTGAGGCGCGCCGGGGACGTATTCAAGGCAGGTGACGCGACTCACGCAGCTGGGGAATACGGGTACAGAGTGACCTTCCATGGGAAGGGCGGGCTCTGTTTTGACCAATTCGGATAATTTTTTGAGGGTCTTTTAGGGCGGCAAAGGTCACCGCCATCTGTAGTCATAGTACACCTGGGGGGCAATGACTTGGTGACGCTGGGTAGACGAGTGTTATTGGAACACATTTTGTCGGCTGTTAGCTGGTTGGCTAAAAGAGTCCCGGGGTGCACGATTGCCTGGTCCCACATGATTCCAAGGAAGGTATGGCGGGGGGGCCTTTCGGTGTCAGCACTGAACCATTCAGTGAAAAGGGTTAATAATAAAATTGGTAAATTGTTCCGCTCTTCGCAGTTACATAGCATTCCTCATGGGTGTATTCGGGGCGATCACATGTATCTGAATGATGGGGTTCACCTGTCCAGGGAGGGGAATGACTTACTCATAGGAGACTTCATAGCAAGGCTAAGGGGTTTGAGGAAGCATGACCTTTAGGAGGAGTAGGGGGGGGCCGGATAGTCGGTCAACTATCCGGCCTGTGGCGGTAAGGTCATGATCGGTGAGCAGTAATTTCAAGGTCCCTAGAGGGGGGCGCCACCCAGAATGGATGGGAGTGCCCGAAGGGAGGCGGCCATTGGCCCCTTCCACGGTGAGGCGGCACCCACTAAGGATAGGTCGCCTAGGGGGAGACGGCCATAGGCCCCTCCCAGGGGGGGAGGCGGCTAGATGCCCCTCCTACTAATTTCCCGGGGGCCGGATATCCGCGACGGCGGATAGAGAGTGTGGGGATGGGGGGGGGAGTCCACGCTGTCCTTCCTACAGATACCTCATACGGGAACTCGGACGACCTTTAAGATGGCGTTGAGTGGAAAGGGGGCCCCCACCACGACAAGGGAAGTTACAGTTGGCAATGAGGGTAGAGTCCTCTGCGCATGCGCCACTCACACCGCGAGGGCGAGATTTTGGTAGTAGGGATCTGACACCGGTTAAGACCTTGCCGTTGGCCCTTAATGCTAGGATGTACAATTTTAATTTAGAATGTATGCATTTTCAGGATGTTAGACTCGGCTAGGAAACCTTTGTATTAGAGATCTGTTAAGGTTAGTCAAAGAATATGTCTTCATCGAAATGTAATAAATGTAAAATTGTACATAATGATGAAACTTTTATTTAATGTTTTAAATTTTGTTTCATATTTTAATAAATACGGCCGGGAGGGTGACTCCCTCCCGCCTTCCAAAAGTTCAAACCAGTGTCCGACTTCTCCCATCCTTGGGGATTGGTGTTGGGAGGGGGTGGCGGGCATCCCGGCCATATGGAAAGGGGCGACCACTCGGTCCCCCCGAATGTATGGTTGGGTGCCTCGACCCCCCCTGGGAAACCATTTTGGGCGGGGGGCGTGGCTCGGCTGGTATGCCCGAAGTGGTGTAGCCGAGGCGCGCCTTCTCCCGCCCAAGAGGGGTTGTCCTAGACACCTACACAGAAGACCACGCCCAGTAGGCGTACCGGAGGAGGGTACACGCCCTCCCGCAGGAGAATAAATAGAGCGGGAATCCGAAGAAGCGTCCTCTTGTTCCTGTGCTCGGAAGGCTGCACCCACTCGTTGCTCGTGAGCCCTCGACGGAACAAGCGGCAATTTTGACCCACCCACCAGCCCCTTATGGCAATGTTTGTGTAAATAAAGTGTTGCTGAGAAATAGGTGTATAGGCCTTTTTTCCTTTGTAGAAAAAGTAAAGGATGTTTTAGATAAGGATGTGACTTCTGCATTTAGGATAATGTTTTCTTTGTAGGAGAGAGCAGTTGATGACACATCGAGGCTATGTCAGAATTTTTCTTTCCTTAGTAGGTAAACAACTGTCGTATTTATTTTTTGGTCGGGCGGTAAGGTCATGATCGGTGAGCAGTAATTTCAAGGTCCCTAGAGGGGGGCGCCACCCAGAATGGATGGGAGCGCCCGGGGGGAGGCGGCCATTGGCCCCTTCCACAGTGAGGCGGCACCCACTAAGGATGGGTCGCCTAGGGGGATACGGCCATAGGCCCCTCCCAGGGAGGGAGGCGGCTAGATGCCCCTCCTACTAATTTCCCGGGGGCCGGATATCCGCGACGGCGGATAGAGAGTGTGGGGATGGGGGGGAATCCACGCTGTCCTTCCTACAGATACCTCACACGGGAACTCGGACGACCTTTAAGATGGCGTCGAGTGGAAAGGGGGCCCCCACCACGACAAGAGAAGTTACAGTTGGCAATGAGGGTAGAGTCCTCTGCGCATGCGCCACTCACACCGTGAGGGCGAGATTTTGGTAGTAGGGATCTGACACCGGTTAAGACCTTGCCCTTGGCCCTTAATGCTAGGATGTACAATTTTAATTTAGAATGTATGCATTTTCAGGATGTTAGACTCGGCTAGGAAACCTTTGTATTAGAGATCTGTTAAGGTTAGCCAAAGAACATGTCTTCATCGAAATGTAATAAATGTAAAATTGTACATAATGATGAAACTTTTATTTAATGTTTTAAATTTTGTTTCATATTTTAATAAATACGGCCGGTAGGGTGACTCCCTCCCGCCTTCCAAAAGTTCAAACCAGTGTCCGACTTCTCCCATCCTTGGGGATTGGTGTTGGGAGGGGGTGGCGGGCATCCCGGCCATATTAGCTCCTTCTTTCTGCTTTGTTCTGTCCTGTTGTGTTGTGTTGCTACCTTGTCGGGCGCCAGGACGCTCCTTCGCTGGAGCATCTGTGCGCGTAATAAATGAGTTTAACATAACATATCATAACATAACATAGGTGTTCAGGGATCTGAGATCCAGAATAGGACGCCATTTGAAGATGTTCTTTCTGACTAGAAAGAATCGGGAGTAAAACCCCTTCCGGATTTGATGCAAATGGTTGACTTTGTGATGCATCAGTGGAGTATAAGGGGGTGTTTGTAAAAATTCTAGTGTGGCCGAATTGAATAATGTTGAGGACCCATTGGTCCGTAGTTATTTCCTGCTAATTTTGAAGAAAGTGAGCAACTTTTCTCCCCAGGGGAACATATGATCCCAATAGAGTCGGTGTAGCCAGAACTTGAAGGTTGTCATTGTCGTCGGGTGTTGTCTTTCCCCTGATGACCTCCTCTACCTCTTGGAGTAGATTTGGTATAACCTTCAGACTGTTGCTGTGTATACTGCTTACGGTAGGGTTGAGAAGAGGTGGTATAAGAGGAACATCTCCCTTGTTGATATCCTCCTCTATATGATGATTGACCCCTACACTTAGAGCCTCGAAAAAAAACCTTCCTGTATTGTAGAGTTCCCAATGCTTCAGCAGTATCAGTATCTTTTTTGATACTTTGCAGTGTGTCATCCACATGCTTGCCAAATAAGTCTTCACCATTGAAAGGAAGATCCAAGATTTTATTCTGGACCTCTGGTCTAAAAGCTGTCACTCTCAACCACCCTTGTCTGCAGAGCACCACTCCTCCTCCTAGAGACCTGAAAGCCGCTGTCGCTATATCCATTTTAGAGAAACAAGGGAACCCACTTGGTAAGCAAGGACCAGGGGTATTAGTATAATTAAACAACAACGGTCCTTGACAAAAGGGAGATAGACATTTGAATAATTATAGAATACAATCTGCGCTATAATGGACAAGAAGTCCAGCTGGACTTCAAAATGTAATTAATAGTATAATAGGTAAAAATAACCAGAACAACAATAAAACAGTGGGACACAGTCCTGTATCCACAAGGCTAGACAAACAATTTACAATACATATAAATAGGAAATTTCTCAGGCAATTGAAAAGGGAAGGAGCAAAAAAAGTAGAATCAATTTGCTTCACACATGTAGAAAAAACATGATTTTGGCACATAGTTGTGAACTGGTGTTTAGACTACATCAACTGTCGACGGCGTTTCGATCCAGTTAGAAATACGGATCATCATCAGGACAACCAATGTTTTGCCTGAATTTACAAGCCTGTATTTACAAGGGGAAACAAGGGGACACATAGGATAATGATTAGCAAGCTGTATTACTCCCAGAAGCAAAAGCAGTCAGGTAGCCATACCATGCTTAAGGTGGTACCTGCCATTCGTGTAGGCAAGTGTCAACCAGACAGTGCCAGACGAACACGGCGCATGTGCAAAAAACCTTTTGCGTGCATATGGATGTGTTGGGCTAGAAACAACCATACGTGTGTGATGGTGTCAATCGAGTGTCAGTCATAATCATGTACTTACTCTGGTGAAGACGAACAGTAGTGAAAGGCCTGGGGTATGTATTAACCTCGGGGAAGGTATAGTTAGGCAACCGGGGCGTCTTGAAGACTGGCTCTAAGTAATCAGTAGTCGTGGGGCTTCCGGATTCAGGAGCCTAAAGGGATTAGTACCAGAATTAAATCATAACCCAGTCAACAAAGCCAATTACCGGGGAATGGTAAAGGCAGGGCTTACCTCGAAGTTAAGATGGCAATTCCCTGGATAACGGGCAATTCGTAATTGGGGTGATTAGCAGCAGGAGCACAGCATGGGTAGTGCGTGATTGAATAGTAGTAGTGCCAACAGGAACCCGCTTACCAATTGGTTGTAAGGGTCTCGGAGGGGAACCGATTGACGAGTATATGAACTTAGCAAGGAAACCTGTGATGAGGCACCTGCAGGGGAAATGATTACAAGTAAGGGATCCGCTATCCCTATTGAACGCGGGAACACTGCAAGGATAGTAATAGTGCCAGCCGGCCTAGTTATAGAAGGCAGGAGCCGCTTACCAAATGATGTGCAGGTCTCGAAGGGTGTTCGGAGGGTGATTACGCGTGGTCGGGAGACCTGTAATAAGGCACCTGCAGGGGAAATTATTTGCAGATGAGCAACCCGCTAACCGGTTAGTAGTGCGCCACGAGTAGTTGCCACGGATTAGACAACACTTACCTAGGTTCTCGATGGAACTTCCACGGACGTCTATGGAGCCCAATCGCGCCGGTAAGACGCAGAGGGTTGGGCGTGCCGAAGGAAATAGGCAATCCGGCCATGTTGGGGAGGGACATAGGTAGGTAAGGCACACGGTGGCGGCCATTTTGGAAGGGGCAGAATTCGCCGATTATGGCGGACATCTTGGAACGGTAACCCCAGCACCCAGCACAACCTCTGCGTCTTACCGGTGCGATTGGGCCTTTCCTTTCCTTTCCTTTGTGCCTACAATACGCACTGACTTTTTAGAGCTCCAAACAGAACTTCTTAGGTTCTTCCGGAAGGTTCGCCTGGATGCTTTCTTTCAAATGAACCCCACACCGGTGGTTGTTTCCAACACCACATTCAGACCACCGTCCACCTTCTCCCCTACAGCAGGGATGGTACCATCAGAGGTCATAACCTTTGAAAAGATGGTGACGAAGGATCTGAACACCATGAAGGAACCTAAATCAATCAATCAATCAATCACTGCATTTGTAAAGTGCGCTACTCACCCGGGAGGGTCTCAAGGCGCTGGGGGAGAGGGGTATGTTACTGCTCGAACAGCCAGGTCTTGAGCTGCTTTCTGAAGGAGAGATGGTCTTGGGTTCGCCGAAGGTGGGTGGGGAGGGAGTTCCAAGTCTTGGCTGCCAGGTAAGAGAAGGATCTTCCTCCGGCGGTGGCTCTGCGGATGCGTGGTACGGTGGCGAGTGCGTGGCTGGTCAATCGTAGCTGGCGGGTGTGCGTGTAGAAGGTCATGCGGTCGTTGAGGTACTTGGGGCCCAGGTCGTGGAGAGCCGTTGTGCGTGGGGGAGGAGTCTGAACGTGATTCTCTTGCTGACCGGGAGCCAGTGCAGGTCTCTCAGGTGTCCGGTGATGTGGCTGTGTCGGGGGATGTCCAGGATGAGTCGTGCGGAGGCGTTCTGGATGCGTTGGAGTCTTTTTTGAAGTTTGGCTGTGGTTCCGGCGTAGAGGGTGTTCCCGTAGTCCGGTCGGCTGGTGACGAGTGCCTGGGTGACGGTCTTCCTGGTTTCAGTGGGGATCCATCTGAAGATCTTGCGGAGCATGCGCAGGGTGTTGAAGCACGAAGATGAGACGGCGTTGACTTGTCTGGTCATTGACAGGGAGGAGTCCAGGATGAAGCCCAGATTGCGTGTGTGGTCCGTTGGTTTGGGAGCGGTGCCCAGGGCCAGGGGCCACCAGGAGTCATCCCAGGCGGAGGGTGATGATCCCAGGATGAGGACTTCCGTCTTGTCTGAGTTCAGTTTAAGGCGGCTGTTCCTCATCCAGTCGGTGACGTTTTTCATCCCTTCGTGTAGGTTGGCTCTGGCGGTGGTGGGGTCGTTGGTGAGGGAGAGAATCAGCTGGGTGTCGTCGGCGTAGGAGATGATGTTGAGGTTGTGTTGGCGTGCGATTGCTGCGAGGGGGCTCATGTAGACGTTGAAGAGGGTTGGACTGAGTGAAGATCCTTGTGGTACGCCGCAGATGATTTCGGTGGCCTCGGATCTGAACGGAGGGAGGCGGACTCTCTGGGTTCTTCCGGTGAGGAATGAGATGATCCACTCCAGCGCTTTCTCTCGGATTCTGATGTTGCTGAGGCGCTTCACTAGGGTGCGGTGCAGACAGTGTCGAACGCCGCAGAGAGGTCCAGGAGGATGAGGGCCGCTGTTTCCCCGTTGTCGATCAGGGTTCTGACGTCGTCGGTGGCTGCGATTAGGGCTGTCTCGGTGCTGTGGTTGGCCCGAAACCCGGACTGCGAGGGGTCGAGGGATCCGTTTGTCTCGAGGAAGGCGGCAAGCTGTTTGTTGACGGTCTTCTCGATGACTTTGGCCGGAAAAGGAAGGACCGAGATGGGACGATAGCTCTTGAGGTCGGTGGGGTCCGCCGTTGGTTTCTTCAGGAGGGCGGTCAGCTCAGCGTGCTTCCAGCTCTCCGGGAAGGTGGCGGTGTGGAAGGAGGATTTGATGATGTCTCGGAGATGGGGTGCGATGATGGCGTCGGTTTTGTTGAAGACGTGGTGTGGGCATGGGTCGGTTGGTGATCCAGAGTGGATGGAGTTCATCGTGCGGGTGGTGTCTTCGGTGTTGATCGGGGTCCAGTTGCAGAGAGTCGTGGTGGCGGGCGTTGGTTCGGTGGTAGGGTGCGTGGTCTGTGCGTCGAAGCTGTTGTGTATGTCAGCGATCTTGCGGTGGAAGAACGAGGCGAGTGAGTTGCAGAGGTCTTGCGAGGGAGTGATGTCGTTGTTTCCGGCGCTGGGGTTGGAGAACTCTTTGACGATGCTGAAGACGCAGAGGGTTGGGCGTGCCGAAGGAAATAGGCAATCCGGCCATGTTGGGGAGGGACATAGGTAGGTAAGGCAAAATCGAGTGCACAGAAGGCAGCAGAGAAGGCGATAACGAGGGCTCAACTAAAAAATTCATTCCATACAACTTGCCATTAGTAGAAAAGAAAGCCATTCAATCATTGAAAAATATGGACACACTTATCATCAAAAGTGCGGACAAAGGTGGCGGTATTGTCTTGCAGAATAGAGATGCATACACTGCGGAAATTCTTAGACAACTGGCCAACACCGAACACTATATGAGGCTTCCCACCAATCCCACTAAGGACCTACAGATCTTTATTTTGAAAGTCACCACAGAGGCTCTTGAATTAGGAATTATCAACCAGAAAGAGTTCCAGTTTTTAAACATTAAATCACCCAGAATGCCTGTAATCTACACCCTCCCCAAGGTACACAAGAGCATTTCTGATCCCCCGGGACGCCCGATTGTATCGGGTCGCGGTTCTATTCTTGAGCCCTTGGGTAAATACGTTGATTTCTTTATCAAAGACTTCGTACCAGTTACCCAGTGCTATGTCAGGGATAGCATGGCCATGGTGAACCTGATTTAAGACACACCTTTCACCGTGGGAGACCAGCTATTGTGTACAATGGACGTTGAGTCCTTGTATACAAATATCCCCCAAACTGCTGCCCTATTGGTCATACGTGACATCCTTGAAACCAGACCTAGACCTCATCGTGTTCCTTCTGTCTTCATCCTCCAACTGTTGGAAATTTGTCTGACTAAAAACTTTTTTTCTTTTGACCAGCAGTACTTTCAACAAGCACTCTAAGTGGCTTTTCCAAAAGTGATTTTATTGGCAGACCCCCTGCGTGGAGTAGTGTGGCTCACTGGTTAGAGGCGGCAGACCCGAGAGCAGAGGACGGCCCGGGACCAGGGTTCGAATCCCGGCGCGGCAGGTTTCTGGACCAGGGTCAGCGGACTCGATAATTCTCTCGCCTCGGTGCCCACTCTGGTCAGCGATCACACTCGGCAACTCTGGGCATTAGCTTGCCTCATCTTCACTAACGGCCCCACCAGACCGCCGGGGATGCCTGGTCTCACCCTGGAGATACCCATTAAGGGACCATCTCTCAGGGAAGCCAGGAAGGGTTTCGCAGCGGTCGAAGCGCCTTGGGACCCTACGGGTAAGTAGTGCGCTATATAAATGCCTATACATACATACATACAACAAGTGAAAGGTACTTCCATGGGGGCAATTTTTGCCCCCAATCTGGCAATACTATTCATGGATAAAATTGAGACCAACTCCATTTTAACACCATCTAATCCATTTTCGTCTGCCATCTCCACTTGGAGACGTTACATCGATGATATTTTTTTAATTTGGAATAGTGATGTTGGCAGTTTGAATCAATTTATCCATTGGCTTAACAACAACTCCTGTGGACTCACATTCACCAGCACAGTTGACACCCAATCCATCCCCTTCCTGGACCTAAACATCTATCATCTGGATGGCTCACTACACACAAGACTATATCGGAAACCTACAGAAAGTAACACGTTGTTATCCTATAATAGCAATCACCCAAGAGTCCTTGAGGATTCCCTGCCCTGCTCCCAATTTCTCTGTATCAGACGGAATTGTTTTGCCAAGGAGGATTACTTTAAAGAGGCTGCAGTCTTATCTGAAAAGCTCAAAAATAGGGGCTACCCAAATAGGTTGGTCAGAACAACTGTCAAACGGGCATGGTACTGCCCGAGGGAGGTCCTCCTTTGTCCTAAAGGAAAAGAATCTAACGCTAGAATAGCTTGTGTAACTACGTTCTCTCCTGCTTCAAATGCGGTGAAAAAAAGCATAATCAAACATTGGCCAACCTTAAACGTAGGTGCCTGCATTTTGACCGTCCCTTGTTTACCTTCAAGAAAAGTTCCAATCTTAAGGACCATCTGGTCAGGGCTGCTCTACCAAACCCCCTCACTCTTGGCACAATAAATTCCCTGTGGACCCAAACGCCATTAGTGGGACATGCGAAATGTGGATCATGTAACGTCTGTGATTTCACTATTGAAGGTAAATCATTTGTATTCAATAATGTGACTGTCCATTGCAAATGTTTTACCAACTGTAATAGCAGTGATGTAATCTACCTAATCCATTGCCCCTGTAAATTGATATATGTTGGACAAACCAGGCAAAAAATCAAGACAAGGATATGTCAGCACCGTAGTCGAATTCGACGCAAGACCCCCAACGCTCCATTGGTGGATCACTTCACCGAAAAAGGACACAAAGACAATTATCTGAGATGGACTGTCCTTAAGTCTGTGAAGCTACCACCGCATGGAGGAGATATTGGACTCCTAATGAACAGAGAGGAACTAAAAATGATTCTACTTATGGACAGTATAAGGAGTGGACTTAATCGCAATGAGGACTGGACCTCACTTCTCTGAAAATGTATTTCTGCCTTCTGTTAGTTATTGCCTGCCCAATCTGAATCATTTAATGTAACTGGTTTACTATAGATACTGTCAATTTATGTCACTTGCATGGCTTGGAGCACTCACATCATCACCACTTTTGTGCTTGTTAACTAGTAATGCACCTCCTTCACTGTGCCGGGGTTACCGTTCCAAGATGTCCGCCATAATCGGCGAATTCTGCCCCTTCCAAAATGGCCGCCACCGTGTGCCTTACCTACCTATGTCCCTCCCCAACATGGCCGGATTGCCTATTTCCTTCGGCACGCTCAACCCTCTGCGTCTTACCGGCGCGATTGGGCTCCATAGACGTCCATGGAAGTTCCATCGAGAACTTTAGGTAAGTGTTGTCTAATCTGTGGCAACTACTCGTGGCGCACTACTAACCGGTTAGCGGGTTGCTCATCTGCAAATAATTTCCCCTGCAGGTGCCTTATTACAGGTCTCCTGGCCTCGCGTAATCACCCTCCAAACACCCTTCGAGACCTGCACATCATTTGGTAAGCGGCTCCTGCCTTCTTTAACTAGGCCGGCTGGCACTATTACTATCCTTGCAGTGTTCCCACGTTCAATAGGGATAGCGGATCCCTTACTTGTAATCATTTCCCCTGCAGGTGCCTCATCACAGGTTTCCTTGCTAAGTTCATATACTCGTCAATCGGTTCCCCTCCGAGACCCTTACAACCAATTGGTAAGCGGGTTCCTGTTGGCACTACTACTATTCAATCACGCACTACCCATGCTGTGCTCCTGCTTCTAATCACCCCAATTACGAATCGCCCGTTATCCAGCGAATTGCCATCTTAACTTCGAGGTAAGCACTGCCTTTACCATTCCCCGGTAATTGGCTTTGTTGACTGGGTTATGATTTAATTCTGGTACTAATCCCTTTATGCTCCTGAATCCGGAAGCCCCATGACTACTGATTACTTAGAGCCAGTCTTCAAGACACCCCGGTTGCCTAACAATACCTTCCCAGAGGTAAATACATACCCCAGGCCTTTCACTACTGTTCGTCTTCACCAGAGTAAGTACATGATTATGACTGACACTCGATTGACACCATCACACACGTATGGTTGTTTCTAGCCCAACACATCCATATGCACGCAAAAAGTTTTTTGCACATGCGCCGTGTTCGTCTGGCACTGTCTGGTTGACACTTACCTACACGAATGGCAGGTACCACCTTAAGCATGGTATGGCTACCTGACTGCTTTTGCTTCTGGGAGTAATACAGCTTGCTAATCATTATCCTATGTGTCCCCTTGTTTCCCTTTGTAAATACAGGCTTGTAAATTCAGGCAAAACATTGATGATGATCCGTAATTCTAACTGGATCGAAACGCCGTCAACAGTTGATGTAGTCTAAACACCAGTTCACAACTATGTGCCAAAATCATGTTTTTTCTACATGTGTGAAGCAAATTGATTCTATTTTTTTGCTCCTTCCCTTTTCAATTGCCTGAGAAATTTCCTATTTATATGTATTGTAAATTGTTTGACTAGCCTTGTGGATACAGGACTGTGTCCCACTGTTTTATTGTTGTTCTGGTTATTTTTACCTATTATACTATTAATTAAATTTTGAAGTCCGACTGGACTTCTTGTCCATTATAGCGCAGATTGTAGCCTATAATTATTCAAATGTCTATCTCCCTTTTGTCAAGTAATGTCGCTATATCCATAGCGCAATCTTTGACTTCCGCCGAAGTCCTTACCCCCTCTTGAAGAATCTTTCTGGCTTCCTGCCTCTCTGCTTCTGGCACACGGTCAATATATGGTGGCACGTCACACCACATTTGCCTGTCATATCTCCCAGGATGGCCAGGGAATTTGTAGTCTTCACTAGCAGAGCTGACATCGAGGAAAATCTTTTACCCTCGTTGTCCAGCCTTCTTCCTTCTCTGTCTGGGGGCGCCGTAATCGGAGCCGACGGATTTCTCGACTTTTGCTGCGCTGCTTGTATAATAACCGAGTCTGGTTTGGGGTGACCCAAAAGACAGGCCAGAGCATCTGCAGGTGCTTTATATTTCTTATCCAGTCTTTCTAGTACTGGAGTCACTGTAGCCGGTGATTCCATCACCTTTAGGCCTTCTTCCCAAATATGACTTACAATCGGCAAGAACCGAACAGATCTACGATGGGTTTCTTTAAAGTCATATAGGAAACACTCAGCTTTATCCTCCACCATGGAAAGAGCAAATCTTTAATGGCCCTTTCCATCAGGTTATGAAAACCACCAATGTCCTCTGGTGGGGAAGCCACAGGTTTTGGTGAGGGAGAAAAAGGTGAAGGAATTAGGTAATCGTCCCACTCCTTACTAGAATCCATATTCTCCCCATCTTCCTGATCATCATCAGTAGTGTCAGGATCCTGCTGAGGTCTTGGTGGAGGAGATTTAGGGAGAGGCTCTGGCAAGATCTCCCGCCTACGCACTGGCGTACCTGGTACAGACCGTGGTCGAGGTGTAAACTCAGGAATTTCCTTAGAGGCCTGAGGTGTAGGATATCTTTTCTTATAATCTTCTAGCATGAATTGAAGATCCTTTAATAAAGAAGATGGCACACTTGTCATCCTTCTCGCGTTGTTCCTGGTGGTGTTGTTGTTGGGGATGATCCTGAAATTCTTCATACTCATCCTGCGAGTCCTCCTCCTGGTATTTCACTCTTAGTTGGGATGGGCTACTAGCATATCCAAAAGGACCACCATCATCTTCGTCCTCTGAATCTTCTTCCTCCAGAAGGTGAGAAGGAACTAATGGCGACCGCTTACTTTCTGGCATAATCGTTCTTTTCCAGGACAAAAAACGCTTTTCCGGGGTTTTTTCCCTCGTCGACGAGATCGTCGTCGGCGCCATCAACGCAATCATAATCGTCGACGCTACCGTCGACGTTGTAGGCACCGTCGTCGTCGTCGACGGTCCCGTGGTCGTTTCTGTCGATGACGATGCGAGTGTAAACATGGTCGTCGTCAATGCCATCGTCGTCGAAGGACTCGTCATCGACATCGTCGTCGACGACACCGTCGTCAACGGTGTAAATGCTGACAGCGATACAGTTTTAGACACAGTCTTTACCCCAGGCTTCGTCGACGACGCCTTCGTCGACGATGATGTGATTTTCCTCGTCGACGACGCAGACCTTTTCTCCCTCTCCTAAGAAGGTGTAGAAGATGACTTCTTGATGGTAATTTTGACTCTTGAGAGGAGATTTTGAGGGCTCTGAGGCAGTTTTCTTTTCCTGTTTCATCTCTGAAGCATGACCCTTCTTCTCCTTAGCTCTACCTGAAGGAGATTTTGAGGGACTGCGCCCCGAAGACACTGGTGTGGTATGGGCCTGAGGAGATCTATTCCTTTTCTGATATCTCCAGGATGAGGCCGATTCCTCCTCACTATCACTTGAGAGGATCTCCTTCCTGGCCTTCACCTTTTGGAGCCAAAGTAGAAGCGTTCCTTCACGATCCCTCAAGGTTTTATTGGAGAAGGTGCGGCATACCTTACAATCCTTCGCTTGATGGTCTGAATAAAGGCAGTATATGCAGTCTTTATGGGGATCATCTGTATAAAGCTTTTTCTTAACCCCTTCAATGCTCATGACGAGCTCAGCTCGTCATGAGGCACGGTTGAGCTGTGCTTATGACGAGCTGAGCTCGTTATGAACAATGGAATTCAATAATGTTCAGCACAGGAGGGGAAAACCATCAGCAGCGATGGTGTTAAAGCAGGTGGCACAGGCTCTAAATAGACCTTTCTTCTCCTTGTCAGCCATGTCAGAAAAAACAGGAGCTTTAAATATTTAAATCTGGAAAAAGAGACAACCTCAAATCCCAGTCAAAGTGAGTAGAATGAAGTTTGAGCAGAGCTCAAAGGAGACTCCCTAGCACAACGTGCGGTAGAAAATCTGAGGGGCAAAAGGTTCTCTCAGGAGTGTTCTAGAGGGTGAGAAGTTCCAATTGGTTCAGGGAAAAGTTTGGGCCTTTTTACATAACAAAGGCTATGGGTTGCAAAAGGGAAATGGGCCTAGGCCTCTTTTTAGTTTGCTATACTGCTAAGCATTGCTTTTTTTATGTGCCGGAGACTCCCGTCTCGACGACGGGGAATGATTCAGGCATGTGTTTTGTTATGTTATGTTAAAAGGTTTAAAGAGCGCTCAACTCACCCTGGGGCATCTCGGCGCTGCCTAGAAGTATAGGATTCTGCAAAAGGAACACGGGGGGAAGGAAGTGAGTTAAAACAAAAAGGCTTTTAATTGTTTTCTAAAAATACCGTAGCTAGGGATTTCTCGTAGGGTTTTGGGGAGCTGGTTCCAATATTTTGGAGCGAGAAATGAAAAAGCTCTTCCGCCAGTCTGGGTAAGGCGAATTCGGGGAACCTGAAGAAGACCCCGCGAGCTGGATCTAAGTCTCCTAGAGGGGCAGTATTTAAAAAGTTTTTTTTGTAGGTAGAGGGGACATCTATTGTTCAAAGCATTGAAAGTTAGGCAGCAGATCTTGAAGACCGATCTTTTTTTCACCGATAGCCAGTGTAATTCTCTGAGCAACGGGATTGAGGGGGTGCCCTCAGGGTGGTTCAAGATCATTCTAGCTGCTGTATTTTGAACCACTTGCAGTTGCTAGGTGTGTTTGTCCTACTTCTGCCAGCAGAGCATTGCCGTAATCCAGGCGACTGGTTACCATTGCCTGCACTAATGTCCTTCAATGCAGGGTAGGTATGAATGGAAGGATTTTTGGTAAAAGTCGTATGCTATAATAGCATGCGCTGGTAGTGGCCGCAATTTGGTCCTTCATGGATAGTTGTCGATCTACTTTTATACCCAAGTTTTTCACTGACAGTTTGGGGGTAGGGGCTGAGCCAAGTTGGATGAGCCACGATTCATCTGACCTGATGGCCGAGGCTTTACCCATCAGCATGATCTCAGTTTTTTCTGAATTTAATTGAAGGCAATTTCCAGTCATCCAGTCAGAAATCACCTTCATACCAGTAGAAACGCTGATTTTTTCTTGTTCAGGGTTATTTCCGATGGTGAACATGTGAATCTATGAAAGTTCCAATACTGGAGTAAGTGGCTAGTACATAATTCAGTGGTTCATATTTCATCAACCTTTGTAGAACAAAATACTGAGATAAAACCTGCATTGATTTATAGTTATGTCTTTCAGCTTAACCTGCAAGTTGCACACAGAGCTCAGCACCAGTCATTAGCCCTCTAACCTAACCTATGATCACCATATTAAGTGCCTCAAAACTTTGTGGACAGCAACGTTTTTCTACCACATTGCCACATTCACTTGGGAGGAACTCCATGGTCTTTCGCTCCGATACTAACTGCTAACAATAATTAGGTATCGAAGCCACTTGTGCAGCATCTAACCCCTACTGTGTCTTCTAAGCTCTACCAGCAACTGCCCACAAAACATGTCATTGCTAGTTACTTCTGTCTACAAACAAGCTCTGTCATACAAGAACTTCTAAGAATGTCACCTACTCTCAGAGACTGCTCACCCTACACACTCACCCACCATTTACTCTGTACAGACACCCAAACATTGCGCTGGCAGTCAGATACTGCTAACCCACCACTCTCACAGTGCTGCCTCTGCACTCCATTTACATACCTCTCACATTCCTCTCACCCTCCATCCACACCTCTCACCCTGCACTCAGACCACTCCTCCTGCACTTATACTTTTGACTTACTGCTCACCCTATACTCGCACACCTGTTACCTTGTACAGAGTAAAATGTCTCACCCTGTACACACACAAATCTCCTTCTCCACTGAACACACATCAATCACCATGCGTTATGGCACTTTTACCCTGCACTCAGACATTTATCAACCTTCATTCATGCACCACTACCCATTCATAGAGAGCACTCATACCATTCTCTATGCACTCATACACTGCTCCCACACCTCATAACTTATTGTTAATTCCATAGGCGAAACCTAATGCATTTACCAATGCTTGTTAACTTTAACACCAGATCTCAGCAAACGCATCTCTTTGTGAGCGCAACGAATTCTCCTAAATGAAGGAGAAGTCTTAGGAGGGTGTAGAAGTCCACAAAGAACCCAACACAGTCATGCGAATTGAGGTAATTTTTTATATGGCCTCAGTGGAAAGCATTTAATTTTCGGAAAAAGACCAGGCTGCCCTCTGTATAGCTCTTTAGAGCTCCAATTGAAGGTGTTGGGTGACTTGCTAGAATACTCTGTGTGTTATACGGCCTGAGTGAAGTTTGCTCGTGAACTCTCTAAAAGTGGGTCTCTTACCAGGTGTTACACTTTAGTGGTTTGTCACTGGTTTGTCACTAACCAAGCCATAGCTTAAACTTCCTCTAATTTAGAAATGGTATTTTTTTTTGTCCAAGGTTTCCTAAAGCCTGCTGACTAGATGTAAACACCTCATCGCTGTTCCTTTTCCTCATCCAAAGGTCCCTCATCCCTCTGCAAAATTATTAAATGTCTTTTTCTCCCATCTCCCTGGTCGATCTGTGTTTCCACCAGCCCTATACTGCTCTCAGTGAAAAGTTTTTGTTAGAGTTTGTTGAAGAGGTACATTTGGCTGAGCCCCTGGAATTTGCGCTACCTCTACAAATTGCTCCACATTACACAGCTAATGGAAAACGTTGTGAAGTGTTACACGACCTACGCTACTGACTGTAGGATTATGAAGTGGTCCTGTGTGTAGTATTTCCACTTTCTATGCACCTACCTTTATTTGTTTGCCTATGGAAACTTTGTGATGACTCGGGTACCTCACGAGAAATAATATCAGTCAAGTAAATCAATTGGCTGAATCAAGTTATGGGCGAGGGATCAAAAGATATTTCTGTCACTCAGTTCCTCGATAGCACTATTTTCATATTCTGTATTAGCGAATAATTAAAAATCCCATTCCACACATGTTCAAGAGGTACAGCTAGCCATGCATGTGCTTACCTCTACAGGATGAGGCACTCCCTAGGATCGCCTAGGTATGAGCCCTGGACACCAGGACACAAAAGATCACAGCAGAGTCTGGTGGAAGGACGTGGCATATGACCATAACACGCTGGAAATCTGAACAAATGAGAAAAAAAAAATAAGAAATGTTCTTTTGTTGACGGACAAACTGCTTATCAATAGTTTTCTATGGTCAGCCATCGATGGCTGTGATGTGACCATTTTTTGTACCCTCAAAGCAAAACGAGGTCAATGCAGTGAGTACTAAATGTAATCTCGCCACTAAAACAACTATAAAAGGATATAAAGCTGACTATATGAAAGGGGACCAGGCAGGTTAGTGTAGGGGCTGCTGGTTGAATGGATCTACACAGTGGGACATCATTGTGTGATAGTACACAAGATTAAAAGGCATCAGAAAATAATATTGTAGCTCTTGGAATTCGAACACATGGACATCCAGTTTGGTGCATGATATGCAGTAAACATACCTACAAATACTTTACCCTTCTTACATGCCAGGTCAAACCCTACTGAGCAGTTATCAGTGTCAAATTCCAGCTGCCTGCATGGTAACTTCAAAAAAGGCAAATTACTATTTTGTGTACAAGACAAATCTTATGTAAAAAGGGGGGCACAGTGTTATTTGGGATTTATAAAGCCATACAAACCAGATTTGCGTGGCTCTGGGAGGGATTTTTCCTACAAAGTATCATAAGGCTGTGCATACTTTGCGTTAGGAAGCATTCCAGGGGTGAAGCATGAGTGTTCCCATGCACCCACTCACGGAATATGGTGCATTCCCATATTTACTAAACCAAGTAAACCTGGGAATGCATCAAAATGCTACGCCTCCCTGGACTAGGCGTAACAAGGAGAGAGATCTTTATTTCTCTTCATTTCTTCCTCTAGCTATGTGTGCTGCATTCTTCAGCACACACAGAAAGAGGAAAATACCTTTACGGATTGTTTTGTGCAGGAAAATGCCCCTTCTTACACACGAACAATACTGCCTGTAAAGTAGGCACCCTTGCACCATGGTGTAAGGGTGCCTGCGTTGGCATGTGCCATGTCTTAGTTGATATGGTGCATTTCTGCTGTCTCCTTTTCAAGGAATGCAGTAAGGCAATGTTGCTTGCTGCTCTGCGTTGTGTGAAATATAAGTAATTATGCCACAGAATATTTGGGAAATAGAGGGCAATAAAACACGAATTATTTGTTAGGCCCTTGTGGAGGGAATCTATGGCTGTGCCTGTTCCCTCCAGAGACACTCTGCACTTAACGGTGGAGTGCTAGAATATATTGCCTGGCGCTAGTCCTCTGGGAGCAATAACTTTACACTATATGCATCTCTGAAAGACAGTGTGTGTGTCTCTCATATACAATACAGAAAGACAGAAATTATTCTGCAATGGAGTGGATACCACTAATGATGCTGCTGTTGTGAGTTATAGATGAATACGCCAAGGCCTTTGTTACAAATGAATGGGTAGGTCTGGTGCAATAATTTTGCAGCTAGATTTCTCTATCCTGAGTGGGCCAATGATTCCAGAATGTAAAATTACACCAGAAGCAAAAATATTCCCCCAATGAGAGAGGAATTAGTGTTACTGTGCCAATTTCAATCAATCAATCAGGATTTGTAAAGCACGGCTAATCACCCGTGAGAGCAAACAGGTGCTAAGGACACTGCTGCAGGGGCGGGTTCAGTTGAACAGCCAGGTCTTGCGTCCTTTCCTGAATATCAGCAGAGAGGAAGAGGCCTGGAGGTGAAGTGGGAGGCCATTCCAAGGCTTTGTGGTGCGGTAGGAGTAGGAATCTCATCCACTCTTACTGTGGTGGATGCAGGGTTTTTGAGCGGGGAAGATAGAGGTGGAGCACAGGTGTCTGTAGGGTTGGTGGAAGTTCAGGCAGTGGGTGATGTAATCTGGTCCTTGGTTGTGTAGGGCTTTGAAGGTGTGGGTCAACATCTTGAATTAACATCTCTTCTGAATGGTGAGCCAGTGGAGCCTCTTGGGGTAGGAGGTGATGTGGGTTCGATTGGGGAGCTCTGGAATGAGTATGGCAGAGCACAAGCGTGGTGATTCCTACGTAAAGTGCATTCCCGTAGTCCAATCAGCTGATCACAAGGGCTTGAGTGACGGTCCGTTGGGCATCGAAGATCTTACAGAACATGCAGAGGGTGGGTATTTCTCCCATTTAGTGCAGAGGCGTATCACGGGCCCCTGCAGTCCCAGTTTACACAGGGGGCCCCCATTCAGTGCAAAGTCTATGAATTTTTGTAAGATATTGGAGACTAGGCATTTTGCAGGGGAGTCCAATCAATTTGTGTTACACCACTGATGCAGTGCATTTTTCTTTCTAGGACAAGAACCGGTGGGTGTACCTGGAAATACTGCACACAGTATTACGTTATCACATTGAATTCCCAGTTCGGTCAGTAACCAATGTTAGTGGCCAAATTGAGATTCAGAAGGCACTTGTAACAAGATCCAAAATTTGAGACATTGTGGAAAACAAAATACCAAAGCATCTTTACAATATTCCCCTCTCCCACGCTACTGTGCATTTAGTGTCATTAATATACATGGAGTGCCTGTATAATGTAGTTTGTGTGCATCGCATTTGGATATGTACAATCCAATCCACTCTTTACCAACAATGTCTCCTACACATGGCCTTGCCCTCAAGCTTAAGATGAACACATTTGTGCTGCGAAAGGCATAGTACAAAATCTCTATCTACCTCAGCAAGGTGAAACCACTGGTATCAATCAAATGCAGTACAAGAAGGTACCCAACACCAAATCAGGCACAAGCGTCGGTTGAGGTGGTGACAATGGTGTCAAACCTTCCCAGTGGATACACTCTACTCTGGTGTTGGTCCTTCATGAATGTTGATAGCCCCAGAACAGTAGTCAGAGATCAAAATGAAAAGGCATAAATGATATAAGGCTTTAAAAGGTCTACTGGACAGACACAGGTGAAAGGGCCTAAATGTCCCACTGTCTACTGTGCAATCCTATATTCTGGCAGGTCTTCACATTCTGGTCATATGTGCTAAAGCAAAAGACAGTTTGGAGAAAATAATCCCTGAGAATTAACAAGCATTGCCAAATTTTGGTTGTTTATAGTATCTTTTCATCTATTAAGGAAAGTTGAGTTACAGATTTGGAAAGGGCTCCCTATTTTATCATTTAAGGTGTATATCACATCGCAATACTTTCTGTACGGGGAGCCCTCACATACGCTGTAGGCATTTTGTGCACTTTCCCCTAACACAGACGGACAGCTTTTTCTACCATCTCACAGTTTGCTTTAAACGCTGCAGCATTAACTGACCATTAACTAACCAAGTCCAAACCTACTGCCACACAAATGACATTTATAGTAATCTAGCCCAAAAGGGAACAATGGGGCCATGGTCGACTAGGAATTACAGTAATTACATTATTCCTATTTTAAGCTACAACTCTGCTTTAGCACACTCTTCTGCACTCCAACAAGGACTGTGGTGGTGATGGGGGTCGAAAACAAGTTTGCTGTGATGCAGTGGACTCGTCTGCAAGAGCCAGGAAGTGTAGTACTCCCTCATCCACAATATCAGAAATGTGCAGTGTTAGCGGAGCACCAGAATACCCAGTGAGGCCTGTTGCTGACCAGATCGGCTGGCACAGTGGGACATCTAGGCTATTGGTGCATTTGGAACATTGCTGGACACCTCCCCCAGGTGCAGAGGGAGGCATCAACTGACGGCCAAGATTTGATGACCAGGAACAGAGGCAACAGCAAACTTATAGCCATAGATCCAAGTCTGACTTCTTGCTAAGAGCAGGTATGGTCCTACTGCTTCAAGCAACAGGAAGATGCGAGCCATTGCAGCACAGAGGTAAGGCCATATGGCCTCTGCCTGGCCGACCTGAGTCTGCTCACATGGGGATCCTTTCAGAAGAACTGAAGTGGAGGTTCAAAGGGACAACACTTGGGTGAGACAGCCTATAAGCAAGGGAGTGCCTACGAAGATAAATGGGACCCTGACCCCTGGGTTCTTTGCTCCACCTCCTGAACGGTTACTATTGAGAACAAAGTGACAAACATCAAATTGTTGCTAGACAGGACCTGAGTCTTGACCATGAATGGTGAGGTACAGTGCAGCTGTTGGGGCACTCTTGGATGGCATGAGGTACAATACAGAATCACACAGGGTAGGGGCTGGTAAGATGCTTCTCCATAGAAGTGGCTTGCCCCACATGAACCAGGGTTGGCTGCCATCCAAGTTCACAAGAGGACAACCTGTTCCATTGTATAGCCATAGACATCAGATGACATCAAAGATAGAGAGTACCCTCGGCAGATGTGACACTAACCTAATAGCCCAGTCAAGTTGTTAGACCAAAGCTGGTATTAGAGAGGCAATGGAAGCCAACAGAAACTAGAGAGAGCATTCTGTGAAAGAGCTGTTGTCAACCAGGCCATCAAAGAAAGACGAGGAGTGCCAAAATTCCCTGCAGCCTACTCAATCACCTGATAGACAAGTGCCAGAACTGGAATGTGTTGACTTCACTAGCGACTTCTTGCAACAGTTCCTCTTATATAATAATGCAGAAGTTGGCATGATAAGATTGGACTTTACATTTTACTTCCAGGAACTCAAAGAAGATCTAGCCACCCTTGAATGAGAGTGAGAAAACTGTGATGAGAGACATGTAGAATAGTATCAGATGTGGGGATCATACAAACTCTGCATAAACAAGGACCTACAAAGCAGGCCTATAAGAAACAACTTAAGGATTAGAGGCATGCCCAGAGGAGCAGAATGGCAAGACATAAAAAGTTTTGTGCAGGACCTACTCCTCGCCATCAGGGGATGACCCTTGGCTGACATGAGATTGAACATATAGAGTAGGGAAGGGTGGAATGAGAGGCGACACCAGAGTCCACTTTTTAAAGTGAATGATGAAATTGTGACCCTAGCAAGAGCCAAAGGGGTCTTCACATTGCATGGATACAAAGTCCAGATCCTCCAAGATTTAGTGGCATCAACTTTAAAATGACTGAGAGAGTTTAAACCAATCACACACCATATTCAGGACAAGAAGACTGATTCCATCTCGAAAGGCCCCCTTTCTGAATAATTTAGTTATGAAAGAAAAAATGAGTTGTTGCAAAAACTTTGAAAGAACCAGAGAAAAGTCTAGAGCCGGAAGTGTATGAGGACTTTGAGATGGATGCAGATCCCCAAGGATGTTCTGTAAAATCTTGTAGCAGTCAGTCAAATACAGGACATAGCATCAGGAGTGGGAAATCCTGCTTCTGGACATAAAAAGGGGAAGAATAACAATGCATATAAATATGTGTCACATATGGCTCATAAATGGGTAACATCTGTGTCTCTACGTTATGAAGGTCTGTGGTATGTAAGTAGTGAATGGGCACAAGCCTGTTATCCATGAATGCCTGTTGGTTTAACTTGAGTGATCCGGGATTGGTTGTAATACGCGTTTGTTTGCAGTAACTATGTTCATATCTTTGTTTTAGTTGTGTTTTAAAAATGTGGTTAATTGTGTGGTTTTTTTTTGGGTTCTTCATCGCCTTGCTGGCCTCTGGATGTAGACAAACGTATTTGTTTTAAAATTGAATAAAAGATTTGATTCGTAAAGTCTGCCTCTGAGTTCTCTCGCACAAGAGCCCAAATCTTCAAAAAAGAGCAGGTGCGGCAATATTTTGACTCTCAGAGGCGCCTATATAATTATTGTACCTGCCGAATTAGTACCACGATGGGGGTAACCACCGAAAGAGCTCCCAGAAAACTATTTTGCTTTTGCTCCTTCAGTAAATATTTATTCAACTGCATTTACGTTCCCAAAAACTCTTCTCAATGAAACATATAATGCATTCTGGTCATGTCCATGCTCTCCGCTAAGCCACTGTACTTGCTAAAGTCTAGTCACTGATTCACTTTCTTTAGGACCATGACAATAGATGCTGGATGCAATGGAATTTTGGTGGTGGAGACGAATATATGATAATTCCATGATTTCAAATACAACGCATGGCTTTACCACGCGAATTTTACAACGCTAGTGTCTTTACCACGCAGAATAATAGAACGCAGCATTTTACCTCGCATAAATACGTTAGTAAGCTTCCAACGTCCATTATGCCCAAAAATACACTTAAATAAACATAACGAAACGGATAGGCAAAAAGGATTAGTTACTTACCTGTAATCCTAGTTCTCTTCCAGGTGTATCCTCATCAAAGTCATAAGCATTAGAATATTCCCGCCCATGCGCGGGACCCCGGAAGCAATATATTATATGTGCCCCACATATATATAGACATATATATATATACATATATATATATAAAAATAAGCAATTGCAGCCAAATAAAACAGTAGAGCTGGACTATGCTGTGAAGAATTTCCACCATACATGTGTATTTGCATTAAAAACATGAGAAACAACACCAATGCTTGTTTAGAAACTGTTTTAATGCTTAGAAAGCAGTAGAAATTCTTATAACACACTGTAAGCATATACAGCTCCCAGGCTGCATTGCAAATACCCAGTCTAAAAAGACTGAAAAGCTAACTTGTAGCTGTATGTACTAAAACTGACACCGTGCCTTTAAGGCACCTCTGCCCCTAGCTTCCCGTCATGCCTCAGGGGTTACAGTTAGGTCAGTTGTTCTTTTCGGAGACTGAAAACCAAACCATGGTAATAACAGGTTAAAACATCTCCTACTTAATTAACAAAGTCCTTTGCCCGGGGAGGCGGGAGGGTTGCTTATGACTTTGATGAGGATACCCCTGGAAGAGAACTAGGATTACAGGTAAGTAACTAATCCTTCTCTTCCAGGGGATCCTCATCAATAGTCATAAGCATTAGAATAGAGTAGCGAGCCTCACCTCATCCCTGCGGGCAAAGGAATCAACAGATAACATTCATATCCGTAGGCCCAAAAGTAGGCCTTATTCTACCCAAATAGGTTTCTCAAGGAGGCTTGCCCTACTTGAGACTCCGCTCTAGAATCAGACTCTAGGCAATAATGCCTTGTAAAGGTATGGACTGATTACCATGTTGCAGCCTTGCATATTTCTGACATAGGAATGTCATGTAAAAACGCTATTGTGGCTGCTTTCCCTCTAGTGGAATGAGCTTTGGGTGATTGTAACAAAGGTTTGCCAGCCAGCTGGTATGACAGCCTGATACAAGAGACAATCCATCTGGAGATGGATCTTTTGGCTGCTGCAAACCCCGTCCTCATTGAACCATAATTGACAAAGAGTTGGTCTGTCTTTCTGGTGTCCTTCGTCTTTTCTAGGTAAAACTTTAGTACCCGTTTAAGATCCAACGAGTGCAACGACCTCTCAGCTGGGGTCGATGGGTTAGGAAAGAACGAAGGAAGGGTAATCGTTTGATTTATATGAAAATCCGAGACCACCTTTGGAAGGAAAGATGGATGAGCCCTCATTACCACTCTGTTGTGGTGAAACACAGTGTAAGGTTCCTTGGTGCAGAGTGCTTGTATCTCGCTAACCCTGCGCGCAGAGGTTATTGCCACCAAGAAGGCCGCCTTCCAAGTGAGATGCTGCAAGGAGGCCTTGTGTATAGGCTCAAACGGTGTAGACATCAGCCTGGAGAGAACCAGATTCAACTCCCAGGGAGGAGAAGGATTTCTCACAGGGGGATAGACCTTCTTCAACCCCTGAAGGAAATCCTTAACAACTGGAACTTGAAAACATGATGTTTGTGTAGGTGATTTCCTGTACGCTACTATGGCAGATAGATGAACCCTAATAGAAGCGTATTTCAACCCTGATGTAGCCAAGAAAAGGAGGTATGGAAGGACTACCTCTTCTTGTCCTTTGGTGGGATCAAAGCCATGGTCCTTACACCAAATGAAAAATCTTTTCCACTTGAATGCATAAGACGCCCTTGTGGAAGGTCTTTTGGCCTCTTTTAAGATATGCATACATTCCGGAGGCAGATTTAAGTGTCCATATTGCAAGACCTCAGGAGCCATGCAGTCAGGTTCAATGACGGAAGGTTGGGATGCAGGATCCTCCCGTTCATCTTGCTCAACAGGTCTGGCCTGCACAGCAGACGTCTGTGTGGACACAGCGACAGATGTAACAGGTCTGGATACCACCATTGTCGCGGCCAATCCGGAGCTATCAGGATCATGTCCATGCTCGATCTGATGAGCTTGGCCACCACCTTCGGAATCAGTGCCAGAGGAGGAAACGCATAGGCGAACATTCCTGTCCACTCCAACAGGAGAGCGTTCCCTTGCGTTCCTGGCCGGTGGAACCTGGACGCGAAGGCGTGGCATTTGGCGTTTTCGTCGTCTGCAAATAAGTCTATTTCTGGACGACCCCAGCAACGGAAGAGTTCTTCGACTACTTCGTCGTTTAGCACCCAGTCTGGCTGATCTTCGAAGTGCCTGCTGAGCGCGTCTGCTTTTGTGTTTAGCTCGCCTGGGAGGTGCACTGCCACCACCGACAGTCCCCGAGCCAGAAGCCAGTGCCAGATTGTCTGGGCCTCCAGAGACAGAGGGCGAGATCGAGTTCCTCCCTGTTTGTTCAGATAGAACATAGTTGTAGTGTTGTCCGTCTGAACCAGGATTTTGTCCGTTTTTATTGCTGGAAGGAACGCTTTGAGCGCCAGATGAACTGCTCGAAGCTCCAGCATGTTGATGTGGTATGTCTGGAGGTTGGTCGACCAACGACCCTGAATCTGGAGATGACCCATGTGAGCACCCCAGCCTTCTAGAGATGCGTCCGTTACCACAGACAGCGAAGGGAGAGGTTGCTGAAAAGGGACTCCCTGCAGGACATTCCGAGGGCGAGTCCACCACTGTATGGAGGTCAATGCTGCTTGAGACAGGTTGATTCGATCCTCCCAATCTCCTGTCGCTTGGTCCCACTGATCTTCCACAGACTGTTGTAGAGGCCGCATCCTCAACCTGGCGTTCGGTATTAGGAAGATGCAGGACGCCATGGAGCCCAATAGAGATGCTACTTCTCGCACCTTTGGACGAGGAAACTGAAGCAACTTTTTGCATTTCTGCCCCATGGAAGATAGTCTCTCCTGCGAAGGAAACGCTCTTCCTAAATTTGTGTCCAGAACTGCTCCCAGATAGTGGATACTTTGCGTGGGATGCAGGACCGACTTTTCTGTGTTCACGTGGAGGCCGAGCCTGTGCAGTTGTTGGAGACACAGGTGACAGTCTTTGGTGACTTGACAAGGAGACGAACTCTTCAAGAGCAAGTCGTCTAGATATGGGTACACAAAAAGACCTCTTTTGTGAAGACACGCCGCTACCACTGCCATGCATTTGGTAAAGACCCTTGGTGCAGATTTGAGACCGAAGGGAAGCACTTTGTACTGATAATGCTTGTTCCCTACCAGGAACCTCAAGTACTTTCGATGACCTGGTGTAATAGGAATGTGGAAGTACGCGTCTTGTAAATCCACCGAACACATCCAATCTCCGACTTGTAGATGAGGACATATTTGGTGAAGTGCCAACATGCGAAACTTCTCTTTGACCACCACCTTGTTGAGGAGTCGAAGATCCAAAATCGGTCTGAACTTGTCCTCTTGATCTTTTTTGGGGACTAGAAAATATCTTGAATACACTCCTTTCCCCCTTTAGGATGGGGGTACCTCTTCGATTGCGTTTTTCTTTAAGAGGACGCTCACCTCCCTTTTGAGGAGCTTTAGTTGGTACGAGCGAGTCTTTTTTGGAGGAATCGGTTGCGGTCTCTTCCGGAAACGTAGCGCATATCCATTGCGCAGTATATTCAGCACCCACCGATCTTTTGTGATGCTGACCCACTCTGCCAGGTGTTGTGAAGCACTTCCTCCCACTGGAGTGGGTAACGGTGCCAGAGGAAGCCACTGCTCAGGCCTTGCCTCCTCTAGGCGTGGTAGAGGACTGATGATGCCCGCCTCTGCCTCTGCCCGATTTTCCTCCTCTGTATTGAGGCTTTCCTTGTGGCTTGCTTTGAGACCATTGAGGGGTTTGAACCCTCTGTTGGCCTCCTCGGTTCTTGTTGGTCTTGAAGCGTCGTTTGAACGGTTCTTTCTTTTTCTCCAGACCAACCGCCTTCACTGTGTCTAACTCCGTCTTCATACGGGTCATTTCCTGATCGGCATGCTCCCCGAAGAGTGAAGATCCGGAAAAAGGTAGATTGAGGATGCGCTGCTGGGCATCTGGTTTGAGTCCAGTTAAACGCAGCCAAGAGGATCTCCTCGCACATACCCCATGTGAGTAGGCATGTCCTGCTAGAAGGGCGTTATCTGCTGATGAACTAATCATTTGGTTTGCCACCAAACAGCCCTCCGTCACTGTCTCCTCAAAGTCCTTCTGGTCCTCCTTGGGCAATTTCTCCTTGAATCGTTCCATGGAGTCCCATAGGGCTCTATCGTACCTTCCCAGAAGGGCTGATGCACTAGAGACTTTCAGGGATGAAGCTGCTGTGCTGCATACCCTGCGTCCCCAAGAATCTTGCGTCTTGCTGTCTTTGTCAGGTGGGACCGAAGAAGAAGGAGCAACAGTGTGAGTCTTTTTAGCTGAGGCTACAATGACTGAGTCCGCCGCAGGCTCTCCCTTAACAAAGATAGGATCTGACTCGGCCGGCCTATATTTCTTCTGGATACGTGCCGGAACCGCCTTGATCGTTGCTGGCGTGAGGAAAACGTCTTTGATTGGATCCATTATCCCTGGAACCAATGGGAGTAAAGGCCGGGTATATGATTTGTGACGAAGGGTCTCAAAAATCACAGTAGCGGACACCTCTGGAACAGCCATCTCTATATTTAGTTTGTGAGCCCCCCTTTGCAAGACGTCCAGATACGTGTTGACGTCGTCAATCGGGGAAGCTCTGGAGCGAGGGCTGTCTACCAGCGTCGGAGAGTAATCCCCTTTAGAAGATCTAGATGAAGATGAAGAAGAGGATGATGGAGTTCTCCTTCTCCTGTAATGAGATTTCTCCTTCCTCACTGGTGATCTTCTCGGTCGTTCTTCCCCTCGAGGAGAACGTGATTTTCTCTGATGCTCCCTTCGGGGAGATCTCGATCTCTCCGCCCGTTCCTCCCTTCTCGGTGTTCGAGATCTGGGTTGCTCCCTCCGTGGTGATCGGGAGACCCTGGGGGTATGCGACCTTTCCGCTCTCCTCTCCCGAGAGCGTGATCGGTGCCTGGTAGGACTCTGTCTGTCTGCCTCTTCTACCAGCCTCTGAAGGGGTGACCTGTAGTGTGGGCTTACATATCTTCGTAGCCTCTCCGTCGCTCCAGAATCCTTCCACTTACTCAACGGACCATACCATCTTGGCGAGAGTCTTGCCTGTGTGATATACCGTCGTTGGGGTGTCTGTTGCACCGGACTCCTACTCCTAGAAGAGGACCTCGATGAGCCAGAGGTACTTAAGGAGGAATGGTGAGAAGCAGATTGCGTCACTAGAACGGTCGAAGGCACTGAAGGAGATCTTCGTCTCACCGGTGTTGGAGGACGTCTCAAAAGTCTTTCCCTCGACGTCGAACGCCTCTGCGGCATCGACGGAGTGATAACCTTTGACGTCGAACGCCTCGACGTCGACCGGCGATGTTGAGCCGACGACGGAGTCTTCTCCCTCGACGTCGAACGGCGTTGCCCTGCCTTCGACGGAGGTCTCGACGTCAAACGGCGTTGCCCTGCCGTCGACGGAGGTCTCGACGTCGACCGACGTTGGTCTGCCGGCGACGGAGATGTCGTTCGACGTTGTCCTGTCGTCGACGATGCCCTCGACGTCGACCGGACACGTGGCGACGGCGGAGGATCAGACATCCTCGACGTCGACGCGCCGTCGACGATGATCTCTTCCTCGACGGCGAGCGTCTGAGGGGGCTCTTGCTCCTCGACGCCGAGCGCCTCCGTGGAGACGTCGGCGGAGGTGTCACACTCTTAGAAGCCTGTCGACGTTGAGACGACGGCGAGTGTGATCTGTCTCTCGACGCCGATCGTCGCCTGGTTGACGACGGCGGAGTTGACTTATGTCTTGACGCCGATCTTCTCGACGACGGTGACCTTGTGGCTTCTCTCGACGCCGATCGTCGCCTAGTTGACGACGGCGGAGCTTTCTTCGTCGTCGGTGAACTTCTTTTCGACGACGATTTCTTCATCGACGCCGGTCCCGACGTCGACGGAGTTTTATCTCTAGAACTGTCCATCAGATGTTGTTTTTTCAGCGCCGAGCCCGGCGCTGAGGTTGATGGACGCTCTGACTTGCCTTTGGAGGGAGTTCTGGGTCTCTTTGAACTCTTCCTCTCTGTAGATCTTCCCCTGATGGATCTCTGGCCCAGACCATAGAACCTGTTCCTTTCTCTGTCTTTAAGAGTCCTCTCAGACAGGTTTCTACAATGTGAACAGTCTTTAGGATCATGATCCTCTGGCAAGCATAAAATACAGACCTCATGAGAGTCTGATTTTGCCTTCTTGTGGCCACAAGAAGGGCATTTATCAAATAGTGTGGGCATCCTGACAGGAAAACCTCACAAAAAATTGACTGCTAAGCAGTTATTTACTTGACACTGTTGTTAAAAGTCAAAGTAAATCAAAAAATTGTTCTTTAGAAGATTTTCTGACTGAAAAAGGCAGAAAAGTGTGGCGCTGTGTATCCAGGGTCCTTCCTGAAGGAGCCGGAAAGAACAACTGACCTAACTGTAACCCCTGAGGCATGATGGGAAGCTAGGGGCAGAGGTGCCTTAAAGGCACGGTGTCAGTTTATATATATATATATATGTATATGTATATGTCTATATATATGTGGGGCACATATAATATATTGTTTCCGGGGTCCCGCGCTTGGGCGGGAATATTCTAATGCTTATGACTATTGATGAGGATCCCCTGGAAGAGAAAAATATGTCTTCAGAAGTGACATTGTTTGTCTTTTTTCACTTTCACTGACACTCTAAAATCGTGTCCCCAAGGAAGATGGCTGAATATTTCGTCAAAAAAGGTCATTTGTTAATTTTTATTATACATTTTATATTACACATTCAGTTAGCTTTTTTAATCGTTTTTAATGTATATTCCAAAATGTTTTACATTTTTTTTTGGGGGGGGGGAGACCCCCCCAACCCCCCACTTTAATTTTTTTCCATTTCCACCCATGCCTTTACTACTTATCACGTACTTAATGTATTGTGAAAGCACTTCTATCAAAATAAAAAAAGGACTTCTTTTTTTACGTACGTGCTGAACGTAGGATGGTTGACCGGAATGTTTCTTTCGTGGTAAAGACGATCGTGGAAGGCATACGCGTGTAAAAGACGTTTACGTGGTAAGTGCCCCGTTGTAAACATAACGCGTAGTAATGCCTTCGTTGTAAATGATGTTTCCCGGTGGAGACACAGGAGTAGGAAAAAGCCACCCTTAATTAACAAGCAATAATGAGGTACATTGTTTCCACAGTAGGAGTTCTCTAAGCGGATTGAGGAAGAATGGAGGAATACCAGACACTCTTATACATGCAGAGACTGAGCTCACGTAACAACCGAGAATTTTGTATAGTGCGCAACTACCCCAAAATGACTTCATGTCACACTAACTTTCTGGACCAATTACAAGAAAACAAGTTACTTACCTGTAACTTTAGTTCCCCAGTATTGGTAACTTTCATAGATTCCCATGCTTTGGATCATTCCCCGTCGTCGGAATGGGAGTCTCGGTAACAAAAATACCATAGCTGTAGGTACAAAAGACAATGGAAAAAGGCCTAGGCCTCATTTCCTTTTGTAACATATCACCCTCTTTGTGTAAAAGAGACCAAACTTTGGCCTCAGCCAATCAGAAGTGCCTCACCACTTAGAACCTTCCTGAAGGAACCTCAGAGCCTCAGATTTTCGTAGCCGTTGTGTACTTAGACACCATATCTGTAGTAGGCTGAGCTTTCCCCGGGGAGGTGGGTGGGCACATGGGAATCTATGAAAGTTACCAATACTGGGGAACTAAAGTTACAGGTAAGTAACTTGTTTTCTTACCCCAGTATTGGAACTTTCATAGATTCCCATGCTTTGTATCAGAGTAGTAAGCAGTTGGCAAGATAATCACATTTTGCATTGTAAATAATAGCAGTAGACAACATGACATTAGATACAAAATGTGAAAAAATGGAAGGTGGGAAGAAAGGAAAGCTCACCATTAGTGGAAGAGGTTCCTCAGAACAGCCTGTCCTACTGCTGCATCATCCTGTTGCAGAGATTCCAAGCAGTAGTGCTTGGTAAAGGTGTGGACGCTGCTCCAGGTTGTAGCTCTGCAGATATCCTTAATTTGCACCCCCACGAAGAGTGCTGTGGAAGAAGCCACAGATCTTGTGGAATGCGCTCGTATCTTTCCAGTCAGAGGTTTACCAGCAGCCTTGTGACAATGTAATATAGCGCTTGTGATCCACCTTGAAACACCCTGTTTGGATAGTGGAAGGCCTTTACTCGGTCCCCCGAAGGCCACAAACAGTTGAGAAGATTTTCGAAAATCTTTAGTACGTTGCAAATAAAATTTTAAGCATCGCTGCACATCCAACGAATGCAACGCTTTTTCCGCTGGCGTGGAAGGCTGAGGGAAGAATGTTTTCAGGATGACCGGTTCATTCAAATGGAAATCCGAGGGAACCTTTGGCATGAACCTAGGGTTAGTCCTCATGATGACAGTGTTCCTCTTGAATTGAAGGAAAGGTTCTTGGATGGTCAAAGCCTGTAATTCTCCTACACGCCGAGCCGACGTGAGAGCAAGGAGAAGAGCCAATTTCCACGAAAGATATTTGATGTCAGAACGATGGACTGGTTCAAATGGGCCCTTCATGAGTTGAGAAAGGACCAGATTCAAATGCCATGTTGGAGGAGGCGGTCTCACCAGTGGATAGACCCTGAACAGGCCTTTAAGAAATTGCTTGATTATTCTGGAAGACCATAATGAAGGCCCAGAGTCTGTCCTTCTGAATCGTGACAAAGCAGCTAAATGGACCTTAATTGATGAATGGGCTAGACCAGATTTGGCCAAAGACAGCAAGTAAGGTAGGATCTGATGAGGCTTGGAATTGAATGGATCAATGTTTTGCTTTCGACACCAACAACAGAATCTTTTCCACTTAAGGCGGTAAGTTTTGTTAGTTGAAGGAGCCCTTGCCTGGGACAGAACTTCCCTAACCTCCCTTGACAATGGCAGGTTCATAAATTCTCGCTGTTCAGGAGCCATGCAGTCAGGTGTAACGACTGAGGGTCTGGATGCAAAATCTGTCCTTCGGACATCGTGAGAAGATCCGGCAGAATCCGTAGAGGCAAGGGGGAGCTATCGACAACAGATGGAGCTCCGTGAACCAGAACTGCCTCAGCCAAGCCGGGGCTATCAGGATCATCCTGCACGGTTCCACCTTGAGTTTCTTGATTAGTCGTGGTATCAGAGGAATGGGAGGAAAAGCGTAGACAAATGTCTTCGACCAGGCTATCGAAAGGGCATTTCCCAGTGAATCTTGATGGGGAAGCCTGCTTGCGTAAGACCAGCATTTCTTGTTGGTCGGAGTGGCAAAAAGGTCGATGTCCGGCATTCCCCACCGGCTGAAGACTTGTTCCAAGACTTCCTGATTCAACTCCCATTCGTGGCTGACCGAGGATGACCTGCTCAGTCTGTCGGCGTTTTCGTTTAGGACGCCAGGCAAGTGTTCTGCCATCAGAGACATCTTGTGTTGGATCGCCCATTCCCAGACCTGCTGGGCTTCTCGTGACAATGGGCGCGATCTGGTCCCTCCTTCCTTGTTCACATAGTGCATGGCCGTGGTGTTGTCCGTCCTGATAAGCACTTGTGAACCTTCCAGGCGAGGAAGAAACGCTTGCAGAGCCAGTCGTATCGCCCTGAGTTCCAACAGGTTGATGTGGAGGCGTTTTTCCTGGGGTGACCAATGACCACTGACATGTAGGTCCTGCAGCACTGCTCCCCAACACTCCATTGACGCGTCCGTCGTTATCACTTGTGGAGACGGGTCGCTTGCGAAGAATAGGCCTTGGGACAAGTTGTTTTGATCTGTCCACCATAAGGCCGCGTTCTTCATCTCCGGAGTGATAGCCACTCTGTCGTCAAACGAACCGTGGACTTGCTTCCATTGATTGTCCAGTTGTTCCTGCAAGGGACGCACCCTCAGTCTGCAATGGGGAATTAGTGGAATACACAATGAAATTACTCCCAGCAGAGACTTGTAGCGGCGTACTGAAAGAGACTTTCTTGTTTTTAAGTCTTGGGCCATGGTTTGTAATTTCTGCCTCCTTTCCGGAGTAGGAAAAGGTCGTGAAAGCTTCGAGTCCAAGATGGCTCCCAGAAACCGAGCTCTTCTGGACGGGATCTGGCAAGATTTCTCGTCGTTTAGAGTGAGACCCAGGTTCTGAAATAAATTGGTACATGCTTGAACTGCCTGTAGCGCTGTTTTTCTGGACGGAGCTTTCAGTAACCAGTCGTCCAGATAGGGGAAGACCTGAAACTTGTGTTTTCGCAGGAAAGCTGCTACCGGCGCCAGCACCTTTGTGAATATTCTTGGGGCTGATCGGAGTCCAAAGGGTAAAACCCTGAATTGGTAATGGCTCTTGGCTACTGTGAATCGCAGAAACCTTCTGTGCGCTGGGTGAATCGGAACGTGGAAATAGGCATCCTCGAGATCGAGTGTGGCCATGTAATCCCCCGGGCTGATCAGCTTCAAGATGTCCTGGAGGGACACCATCTGGAAGGACAGAGAAATGAGATAGGTGTTTAGCCCCCTGAGGTCTAAAATGGGGCGCCACTTGTCGAGCGTCTTCTTCACCAGGAAGAACCTGGAATAAAATCCTTGGCCTCTTTGGTTCGATGGAACTGGCTCTATCGCCCCTTTTCGGAGCATCTGTTGAACTTCGAGCCGAAGGAGACGCTGGTGTTTTGAAGGAGTGGCTGCCGGGGGCTTGGGTGGCGGAACTTGTGTGACTCTAAGGTATGCCCTTTCCGAATGATGTTGAGCACCCAACGGTCCGATGTTATCTTGGACCAGTTGTGAAGGTATTTGTTGACCCTGCCTCCAACTGATGACTTCCTGAAGGAGGGTCCAGTAGGAAGAGCCAGGAGGCCGCTATTGGCGCTTGGACGAATCTCGTCCTCGTGCCCCTTGCTTTCCTTTACCGTAAGGCCTGGAGTAGTTGGAAGACTGGCCCTGCCGCTGCTGGTAAGGCTGACGGTGTTGCTGGGAACCGGATCCTGTGTTGGAATATCGTTGTTGTTGGAAGGATCCTCTGTAAGTACCACCCCTGCCTCTGGATCCCTTGAAAGGAGACTTTCTGTACTGAAGTGTTCCTAAAGACCTAGCTGTCTCTGTGTCCTTTTTTATATCTTGCAGGGTGTCGTCAATGAGTTTTCCGAACAACGCTTCCCCATCAAAGGGGAGATCCAATACTTTATTCTGGACCTCGGGCCGGAACCAAGTAGCTTTAAGCCACCCTTGGCGACGGAGTACTGCCGCTCCAGCCAGTGAACGGAATGCAGTAGTTGCAATATCCATTGCACAATCGATGATTTCCATCGACGTCGCCTCTCCCTCTTGTAAAATCTTTTTTTGCCTCAGACGTAGATTCAGGAGGCAGCTGGTCAAGGTACGGGGCGACATCGCACCAGAGTTGACGGTCGTACCTACCCAGGATCGCTAAGGCATTAGCCGCTCGCACCAGCAAACTTGCCATCGATGAGAATCTTTTTCCCACGTTATCCAACCTCCGCCCTTCCTTGTCCGGAGCAGTTGTCAGTGGTGCCGAAGGGTTTCGCGATTTCCTCTGCGCTGCCTGCGAGATCACAGAGTCTGGTCTTGGATGACCTGTCAAGGCCGCAGGGGCATCATCAGTTGCCTTGTACTTCTTCTCGAGACGCGGTAGCACCGGGACCACCGTCGCCGGGTGTGTCATTGTCTTTATGCCCTCTTTCCATAGGTGATCCACGATAGGAATGGACCTGGCAGTCTTCCGAAAGGGTTCCTTAAAATCATATAAGAAACAATCTGTGGTAACTTTAGGCATTGCCAATTTAAATCTTGCCGCAGCTCTCTCCATCAGCTGATGGAAGCCCCCAATATCCGCTGGCGGGGAGTCCGCCGGGTCCGGATTTGGCGATGCGGGATTGTCAATAACGTATTCATCATATTCCGTGTCGGGATTAGAGACATGATCCGACTGCTGGTCCTCATCCGAGGATTCATCAACATTATGAGTCCCTGGTAATCCAGAGGAATCCTGTTGGAAGGACGCTTGAGGCTGTGGAGAAGTTGGAGCCGAGAAAGTAGGTGGCACCAATGAAGCCTGAGTACTTGAAGGCGTAGCAGGCGTTGATGTATTTGGCAGAGGTCTACTGGCCTTAGACCTATAGTCCTGTAGCATCTTATGTAGATCTTGCAGGAAAGACGTTGGCACTGAAACCATTTCCTGTTCAGGTTGCTGCTGCTGCTGCTGACTATGACCATGTTCCTCGTGGCCGTATTCGCCCTCTGAGTCAGTGTCCTGGCATTTGACAAATAGTTGGGAAGGACTATTGGCATAGCTATATGCATCTTGTTCATCCTCCTCTGATTCTCCCTCTTGAAGGAGCATGGTAGGTAACAGAGGGGACACCGTCCTTGGAGAAGTCATCTCTGGCGTGATCTGCGTCACAGAAATGGTAATCCGCTTTTCTGTGGACAATATCATCGGTTCCGTAGTCGACGGTTGTATGTACGCCGTCGAGATAGGTGTCGTGGACGTCGTCGACGATGAAACTGTCGACACGCCAGCCGTTGTCATAGTCATTGTAGTAGTCGTCGACGCCCTCGTCGACGAGACCGCAGTCGTCGACACCGTCGTCATCGTCGCCGACGGGACTCTCGCCGTCGACACCGTCGTCATCGTCGTCGACAGGGCTTTCGTCGTCGACGGGGCTTTCGTCATCGACGGGGCCTTCGACGTCGACGGGGCCTTCGTCGTTGACGGGGTCTTCGACGTCGACGGGGCCTTCGTCGTCGACGGGGTCTTCGACGTCGACGGGGCCTTCGTCGACGGGGCTTTCGACGTCGACGGGGCTTTCGTCGTCGACGACTCCTTCGTCGACACCCTTGAAGCTGGTACCTTCGTCGTCGGCGTCTTCAGTTTCTCCGTCGACGGCGAGGACTCCGCCGTCGACGGTCGCGATGTCGAAGAACCTCCTGTCGACGGAGTCTTCGATGTCCTCGTCGACGGGCCTCCCGCTGTCGACGTCTTCGTCGTCGAGGACTTAGATGTCCTCTCAGAAGACTGGGATGAAGGCGTTTTGAAGGCTGAAGCAGTCTTCTCACCTGTAGAAGGCGTAGAAGGTCCATCCCTCTCCTTTACACTTCCGTGAGGAGATTTGCTGGGACCTGGGCTCTCAGACTCACTGGGGTCTTTTTTGAGGCCTTTGAAGATCTTCCCACAGAAGTAGAAGGGGAACCCCTACCCCTTTTCACTGACCTTCTTGTAGAAGACATCGATCCAGCATCCTCACTGTCACTGGAGACAGTATCCTTCCTTGATTTAAGCTTTTGCAGCCATGTCAGGAGCCTACCCTCACGGTCCCGGAGGGTCTTGGCGGAAAAAGTGCGACAGATCTGACAGTCAGCAGCCTGGTGGTCAGGATAGAGGCAATAAATGCAGTCCTTATGCTTATCCTCCACAAAAAGCCTTTTCTTGCCACAGGAGGAACAAGGCTTGAAAAGGGCTTTTTTCTTCTCAATTTCCGACATCCTGGAAGGTAGTAACAATCCTGAAGAGAATCTGAAAGATTCTGAAGAAAATCCTTTAGAAAATCCTGAAGTAATCCTTTTGAAGAGTAGAAGTTGAGCAGAGCTCAAAGAAGACTCCCTAGCACAACGTGCGGTAGAAAATCTGAGGCTCTGAGGTTCCTTCAGGAAGGTTCTAAGTGGTGAGGCACTTCTGATTGGCTGAGGCCAAAGTTTGGTCTCTTTTACACAAAGAGGGTGATATGATACAAAAGGAAATGAGGCCTAGGCCTTTTTCCATTGTCTTTTGTACCTACAGCTATGGTATTTTTGTTACCGAGACTCCCATTCCGACGACGGGGAATGATACAAAGCATGGGAATCTATGAAAGTTCCAATACTGGGGTAAACAGACCTGCTTGCTTGTTTGGCACCCTTGCCCGAAGGACCTCGGATGCAACCCAAAAAGTATCCTCACATCATCATCTCACCCTTGGGTAGCATAGGGTGAAGTGCAGCCTACACGTATGGAGGTGCTGTGGAATAAGGATCAACATCTTAAATAAGCAATACAGTTAACAGAATTAAGTACGCATTCTTCAACCTAAGCTCATAAACAATAAAGATATGTAAGCTAGTTATTACAAAATGTTTGAAGAAATTGGGCAAATGAAAAACTGACATGGCATAAGTTTAATTGCTACAATACAGGCTGAGGAAACCAAGGGGCAGATTTACAACAAAGAAACGCAGCACGGTGCAGCAAGTCATTTTGCTGCGCCGTGCTGTGTTAGTTTGGAAAGCACAGAGATGCAACATATATACAAGAATATGTCGCATCTCTGTGCTTCCCCAGCGCTGGTGCACAAACTGCTGCCATGCGCCGGCGCAGGCACCCTTGCACCATGGTGCAAGGATGCCTGCGTCGTGGGGAAATAGTTTTTGTTCAGAAAAACAATCACAAGAATCTCTTAATGTGTGCTGTAGAATGCAGCACGCATTGAAAGAGGAAAAAACGAGAAGAAATGAAAAATTTCTCCTCGTTGCGCCTCGCTATGCCACCTCTAGGGTGGCGTAGCATTCACACGCATCTCCAGATTTACGATTTCTCGTAAATCTGGAGATGTGTCTTGTTCCATGGGTGTTGAGTGGGAACACCCACAGCAACACCCATGGAACGCCCCTTCCACGCACAGTGCTGCGTGTGAAGGGGCCATATTTACGACGAGAGGAAAAGTCACGCAGGGTGACTTTTCCTCTCCTTGTAAATATGGAGGCGCCACCTAACTGTTTTCCATAGATAAACACAAATGTCTATTGCGTCATGAACCACCGCTTTCACAGCTTAAACGGGGGCGGTGTTGACAATTACAGTTATTTATGACCCTGTCCTGGCTGTGGCTCTGCAGACAAAAGCTTTTAAAAAACAAAAGTAAAGGAAACTGATAAACAGCACAGTGATTAGGAGTGAACACAAGCAAAGAAATTAAGAGAAAAAGAGGGAATGAAAGAGAGAGTTTTGGAAGAAAGAGAAAAGGAAGGACATATACAAATAAGGAGGGAACTGTGGATGAAAGGATGAATGCAAAGGATAAAAGTACTGTTGGGTGGAAGGAAAAAACAAGATTTTCATGTGTGGGTGAAAAAAGGTGTCTGTAATGATGAAAGGCTAGATGAATGGGTGGATGGATGAATAGAAGATTGGATGAAAGGGTGAAAGGATGAATTGGTGGATTGCCAAAAGGAGGGTCAATTGGTGGATGGATAAAAATGAATGGATGGATGGGTTAAAGTATGGAGGAATGGTTGGAAGTGTGAGTAGAAGCATGGATGCAACACTGTAATGATAATAGAGTGGATGGATGGAATGGTGAAAGATTGAATGTATGGGTGGAAACTTGAAAAGTTGGATGGATGCATGACAGGCTTAAAAGATGGAGAAGTAGATGGACAGAAGGCTCAATTAAAGGATCTCATCTAGAGTGGGTAGAGTTTACTCGCTTTGCTCACCTGACGTAGTTCGAGGAATGGATCAAAGTGGGGGGTATTTTAACTTTCTGGCTACTCCCTTGGCTTATCTCATAGGAAGTGGTTAAAACTCGGATAAATGAAGGTGTAATTCTGAGTATCTTAAGTAGGGCCTAAGCCATGGGTACTCATAAACTTTTACCCAGGGGCCACAAAGTATGGTCTCTGGTGTGACCGAGGGCCGCACTGTGGTCATAGGATGTCCTGGGTGGGTTAGAGATTGTGCAAGGCGGTCTAACAAAATGTTAAATAAACGGGCAAGCATTTATTTGCATTTTAACTAAGCTAAGAGGTGCAGGACATCACAGTAGCTACTTAATTTAACATGCAAATAAATGTTTGCTTGTTTATTTAAAAAAAATTCTGAAACAGCAGCTTGCGCTACTGATCACGGGGGGGCGCATGTAAAGGTCAAGAGGGCCGCAAGCGGCCCCCGGGACTTACTTTGAGTATCACTGGTCTAAGCCATAGTGATGTGCACTGTTGGGAGGGTTAGGAGTTATGGCCTGGTAACTAACATTTCCTTAGGATTTAGAACTTAGGGGCCCGTTTTAAGTTTGGCAGGTGGTCACCCTCCATACCAAAAGATCCCTGTTGGTGCAGGAAGGATCGTTTTGAGAAAAGTGTTCCCACCAATAGACATTTTGGAAACAAAACTCTCACTTCAATCACCTTGACATATATGAAGTATTCGCCATGCACGTGAAGGTTATTACTTTATTTTCTTGCTAGCGACCACTCCGAAAGCATACCGTTCATGAAAATTATTTCTTTTATTCACACTTTCTCATAGAGGTCCTTCCACTTCCATTTCTCAATTATTTTACCATTCATTCGTCGATCCATCCTAACACTCCCATGCATCATTAAAGTATATATATTGTTACTTAGCATACCATTACTTCGCAGGTATTTACTTCAAAGTTTTTACTTCGCAAATACCATTACTACGCATGATCTTAGTGTGCATGCTTTTACTTCGCAAATATATCCAAACACACTAAAAATGCTTTTACTTCGCAGTTATTTATTACGCATACCGTTACAACGTGTTATTGGTACTTTAAAACAAAACATTAATCGTAATAGTTACCTAGCCCCTGGCACGCACCCTGAACCCTAAAAATGCCCCCTACACCCCAAACCCGTATCTCACCCTGACCCCTAAACATATCCCAGCACCCCAAAACCTAAATGCACCCTGAAGAACAATAGTTACTTACCTGTAATCTGTGGTTCTCCAGTATTGGTGTCTTTCATAGATTCACATGCCTGAATCATTCCCCGTCCTCGGAGTGGGAGTCCCACGGTACATAAAAAAGCAATAATATGCCTATAGAAACAACAAAACCTTGGTAATAACAAACCAGGAAGTAAAGTAGACCAAGCTACAGTACAAAAAACTTCCACACTCATGACTATCCTAGTCATTTTGTATAGACCAAACAGCAGCCAATCAAGCTACAACACCCACCAGAATGTGCTCCTCAGAAGCTCATGCTCTCAGATTTTCTCGCACAGGAGTGAAACCACATAATCACCCAAAGGAGCCTCTGAGGGGAGGTGTGCGGTGCATGTGAATCTATGAAAGACACCAATACTGGAGAACCACAGATTACAGGTAAGTAACTATTGTTCTTCTCCAGTATTGGGGTGTCTTTCATAGATTCACATGCCTGAATCAGAGTGGAAAGCAGTACCCATAACATAAAGCTCATTAGACGCTATCTGCATTACAGTATACAGGCATAATAATAAAATAGAAAAACATGTAATAAGCGTCTAAAAAGAGCATAGAGGAGGAGGGAGAACAGAGTCTTACCTTATCTGAAAAGATTGCGAAGAACTGCTCTTCCCACCGAAGCATCTGCATCACTGGCCGAGTCCAAACAGTAGTGCTTGGTAAAGGTGTGCCTGCTGGACCAACTTGCAGCTCTGCAGATCTGAAGAAGAGGCACACCAGCGAAAAAAGCGGTAGAAGAGGATACCGCTCTTGTAGAATGCGCCCTTGGTAAAGACTGTAAAGGTCTACCTGCTTGTTGATGACAGAGTCCAATTGCTGAGGAGACCCACCGGGCTATAGTCTGTTTGGATACAGCGCATCCCTGGGGCAGTTTTCCATAGGCCACAAACAGTTGGTCTGTTTTGCGAATAGTGGCTGTTCTTTGAATGTAGAACTTGAGACATCTCCTGATGTCTAAAGAGTGTAAGGCCCTCTCAGCCGCTGATTGTGGATTTGGAAAAAATGTTTTGAGAATTACCGGCTCATTAAGATGAAAGTCAGATGGAACTTTGGCCATATACCTAGGATTAGTACGTAGCACCACAGAATCTGAAGTAAATTGCAAGAAAGGAGATTTCAAAGTGAATGCCTGAATGTCACTGACCCTTTTAGCTGATGTCAATGCTAAGAGTAAAGAGACCTTCCATGAAAGGAACTTATTTATTTATTTAGAAAGTTTTATAGAGCGCAAACCAGATCCTTGCGGATATCAGAGCGCTTTACAGGCAGTGATGAAAAGAATTAAACAAAAACAATATAAAAACAGATATACGTGTACATAATGAGCAGACCATAAGCAAACGATAGAGGTACATCGGATCCGCATCCTACGTTGTGCAAAATAAAATAGGAGATAGGTGCTGGCCGAGCGAGCATCAGTGCCATATGGGTTGTCTGTTTGCAGCAAATCATGTTATCCTTAGGTGCAGATCATGTGGATTTTTTCATGAGAATTGCTTTTACTTCCTTTTTGAACAGCGCAGTGGATGTGATAAGTTTGGTTTCTGGGGGTAGAGCGTTCCAAATCCATCCCTGAGAAGGAGCGTTTATAGGTTTTAAAGTTATTAAATCTGTGTGGCTTCAGTACTAGGCTTTCTGCACTTCTTGTGGTTCTTTTACCCCCAGAGTTAAACAGTTTCTGAGCGAGATAGCTGGGAGTTTTATGGTGAATGGCTTTGTGGGTCATGCAGGCTATTTTTAGGTGAATTCTGGCTTCCCAAGGTAGCCAATTCAAGGCTTTCAAGTCTGGGGAGATGTGGGACCTTTTTTTTGAGCCTGTGATGAGTCTGGCTGCAGCGTTGATGGTGGCTCTTAGTGGTGCTGTTGTAGCTTTGGGGAGGCCGCAGAGAGAAAAACTACCGAACTCAATCTTGGGGATAACTAGAGCTTGAACTGCCGTCTTGAAGTCGTTTTTTGGTAGGAAGGGTTTAAGCTTCCTTAGGGTATTAATCTGGAGATTTGCTCCCTTTGTTGCGTTGCCAATATGTTTATGCATGTTGAGGTTGCGATCAAGGGTTATACCCAGAGATTTTGCTGAGTCAATGATAGTTGGTTGAACGTTGAATGCCGTGAGGTGTATGAACCAGTCCTGGAGGAGGGTTATTTTGGAGGGTGGAGTTATAAGTAGGAATTCAGTTTTGAGTGCGTTAAGTTTGAGATGGTTCGTCGCTAGCCATGATTGGGTGTTCATCAGCGTCTTGTTGAGTAATTTCATGTCTTCAGGAGTATTAATCTTCAGGTAGAGTTGAGTATCATCTGCATACATGTGAAATTGGACGTTGGATGATTGCAGCAAGGCAGTGAGAGGTTCCATAAACAGATTGAACAGAGTCGGGGATAGTGCGGACCCTTGTGGGACTCCAAGAGTTAGTGGTACAGGATTGGACAGGGAGTTATTGACTTGAAGTTTTGGGAATGGTTATGAAGAAAGGAGGAAAACCAATTGAGCACTGAGCCTGATAAGCCCATTCTAAGATTCAGCAGGTCAATCAGGTTCTCGTGTTTAACCGTATCGAAGGCTGAGGAGAGGTCTAATAAGATGAGTAGGCATGATCCATTTTGGTCAAGTATTTGTAACGCGTTGTCGATAATGTGAGTCATGGCTGATTCGGTGCTATGCCCTGCTCTAAAGCCAGATTCGTGACTGTCAAGGAGGTCGAAGTGGTCGATGTGTTTTGTCAATTGTTGGAGAACGCATTTTTCCAAGAGTTTGGCTAGGGTAGGGCTGTTAGAAATAGGGCGATAGTTGTTAAGGTCCATTGGGTCAGCTGTGGTTTTTTTTTAGGATGGGTGTCACTTGACCCATTTTGAGGACGTCGGGATGCAGCCTTGGTGCAGAGAGCTGTTGATGATCCTAGTCCAGAGTAGAAGGAACAGAGGTGTTAGATTTTTAACTGCGTTAGCAGGGAGAGGATCAGTGGCATGATTGGCCGGCTTGAGGGTACTAAGAATCTTGCCTACTGCTTCTTCAGTGTAGTTGTCGAAGGAGGACCAGGCTGCCTCGTTTTTTAATTTAAGTTTTGGGGATGTTTGTTGAGTTGGAGTTGGAGGAGACGGAGGGATTGAGGTGTGATGGCAAGACTGTAGGATTGCAAGGTCATTGAGTAGATCCCTCTTGATGTTTGCGGTTTTTAAATTAAAGAAAGCAGAGAATTCGTCACATGTAGGTTGGGTGTGCGAGGTATTTTGCAGTTGTTTCGGTTTATCCTTAGATTGGGAGTTGATTAATTCAAAGAGTTTTCGGGGAAGATTTCTTGCTTGGTCTAGTTGGTGAGAGAAAAATTCGGCCTTAGTGCGTTTGATCTTTCTGTAATAATCCTTTCTCTTACTCCTTAGAATTTTAAGGTGCTTGGAAAATGGGACTGATCTCCAAATGCGTTCCGTAGCTCTAAGAGCGCGTCTCTCATCATTCAGCAGGTCATTGAACCAGGGTTTGGAGTTTTTTGAAGGAACTCTCTTGAGTTGCAGAGGAGCAGCTTCATTGATAACCATAGACATTGCGTCAAGGTAATGATTGGTGAGGTCATTTACCGAGGATAGGCCATCCGGAGGCTGGAGTAGTTTGTGGGAGTGGATGGGCAGCGTGTTGTGCTTGAGTTTTTTTAAGTCTCTTTTCCATATCTTTGGTTTAGTGGATTGGGCTGCGTTAAGTTTCACTGTTTCCCTGAAGAAGAAAGTAATGATGTGGTGGTCAGACCAATCAAAGGGCAGGATTGAATCAAGCTGAGTGGAGTTGTTTTTGGAAATTATTAAGTCCAGTATTGCACCTTTTTTGTGTGTGGGGCTGTTGCAGATTTGGGAGAGGTCAAGCGCGCCAATTAAATTTTTGAGACTGTTGACCATTGAGTCATTGATGTCATTCCAATGGAGATTGAAGTCGCCTAGGAATATTTGAGTGTTTTGACGTCCGATGGTTGTTGTGACCATGTCCATGAAGTGTTCAGTGAAGTTAAGGTTATCACGAGGTGGATGATATATGATGTCTTGGGAGCAAATTGGCGTACCCTTACTGTTGATGTCGATGCACATGTATTCACAAGAGGAGAATGTGGGGGATATGGCTCTATTTACTGAGATGGTGCTCCTGTATATGCATGCTATTCCTCCCCCAGTTTTTTTGCTCCTATCAAGTCTGTCATAGTTGGGTGGTACCAGACTGTCCAAGAGGGGTGAAGAGGATTCAGTCAGCCATGTCTCTGTTAGCACAATCAGGTCAAGCTCCTGTGAGACGATGAGGTCGGCAACATCTGCTGCGTGTCTAGCGGCTGATCTACAGTTCAGGAGGGTGCATTTAAGAAGGGGTGTCGTGAGAGAAGGGGTGGGATCAAGTGTGAGTGTTATTCTTTTTAGATTATTCTCATTCCTCTGTTATTGTGAGTGGCGGATCTGTGTGGGTTAGAGGTGATCGCCTGGATGGACGTGTGTGTCTCAGCGCTAGGGGTGACGAGAGGGGGATTGTAGGAGTGTGTGAATATCATTCTCCGAGAAAGGGTTGGTGCTTCGGATAGGGTGGGAAGGGAGATTGGGGGATGGGATGGAGTTCCAGGAGAGGCTGTTATGCTTGGGGGAGTGTGAAAGGTGAGTAGTGGGGTAACTTGATCTAGCAGTGTACGCGGGTCTGAGGTGCGTTGGGTGTCTAGCGATCATCATTTTGACAATGTGGAGTTCATCTTTAATTTGTAGGAGTCGACACTGATATTTTCTATTGTGAGTGGGGTAAGTGTATGTGAAGGTTCATCCATCCTGGTATCAGGGGCAGATGTGGGTGGCATGGGTGATTGAGATAAGCATGAATGGGGATGTGTCGTGACCTGTGAGGGCACAAGTAAGTTAGCGGGTGGTGTTGTGTGTGCGGGTGGAGGAAAAGATTGAGTGGGTACAATAGGTGATAGTGTGGGATGTTGGTTGATAGGGGTAATGGGTGTATCTGGGAGCGGAATGGGATCTGGGTTCAAAGGGGTGACGCATGAGTTGAGCGAGCACCACATTCAAATACCAAGATGGAGGTGGACGTCGAATTGTAGGAAACATACGGAATAGTCCTTTAAAAAATTGTTGAAATCTGGAAATGGCTGCCAGAAATATCTTTAGAGTTGAATGCGATAAACCTGGTCTAGCCAGATGAAGGAAGAAAGGCAAGATCTGTTCTGGCCTAGCATGAATGGGATGCAGATCAGCAGAGCGACACCAGGCACAAAATCGCTTCCATTTGAGCTTGAAGGTCTTAATCGTTGCTGGCGCTCTAGCATTGGCCAGAATTTCTTGACAATCTTCAGGGATGTCTAAGTGGGCGAACTCATTGTGTTGAGGAGCGAAGCTGCTAATTTCAAGGAAGCTGGGTCCGGATGGCACACTTGACCCCCTTGAATGGTCAGGAGATTCGGTATTTGTGGCAGCTGGATTGGACTGCACTCAGAAAGGAGAAGTTCGGGGAACCAATATTGTCGAGGCCACCTTGGAGCAATCAGGATTAGGCGACATGTTTGTCTCTTCATCTTTCTGATGACCTTGGGGACTAAAGGAATTGGTGGAAAGGCGTATGCAAATGTCTGAAACCAGTTCATCGAAAGCGCATCCCCACACGAGTTCCTGTGGGGAATCCAGCTTGCAAAGCTTGGGCATTTTCGGTTCTGATTCGTCGCAAACAAATCCAGGTCGGGGTGACCCCACTCTCGGAATACCCGATCCAGGGTCGGCTGATGGATCTCCCATTCGTGATTGGATACAGCAGACCTGCTGAGGGAGTCCGCTAGCACGTTGGAGACCCCTGGAACGTGGATCGCTGAAAGATTGATGTCGTGATCCAGAGCCCAATTCCAAATCTCTTGTGCTTGAGCAGCCGGGACGACCTTGTACCTCCCTGTTTGTTCAGGTAATGCATACTGGTTGTATTGTCTGTTCGAATTAGAACCGTGGAACCCTCGATGATGCTTTGAAAAGACTTCAGAGCTAAAAAGATGGCTCGTAGTTCCAGGAGATTTATGTGCCACTTTTTCTGTTGTACGTTCCATTTTCCGTTGAGTGTCATTCCCTGGAGGTGTGCGCCCCATCCCTCCAGAGAAGCATCGGTGGTAACGATAAATCTGGGCACCTCTGTCATGAATGCATATCCCCCTTGTAGGTTGCATCTTTGCATCCACCATTGAATGCAGTTTCTCATCCAAGGAGTTATGTTGATCATGTCTTCGAATGTTCTACCACCTGCACCCACTGAAGACTGAGCTCTTCCTGCAAGGGCCTCATCTTGAGACGACAGTTGGGGATGAGAGGGATACATGAAGAGATCATCCCTAGGAAAGATTTGAACTTGCGAACAGAAACACACTCTTTTTTCAGCAGTATGGAAGCCATCCTGTGAATCTTTATCTGCCTTTCTTTTGAAACAAAAACTCGGGTGAGTTGCGTGTCCAACGTTGCTCCCAAGAAAGACTTCCTTTCCCTCACTGCAATTGAGGTACCTTTTCGATTGCTCCTTTCCGAATCATGGCATATATTTGGGAGAACAGCTCTTTGAGATGAGCTGGTGGTGGACCTTTTGGGGGAGAATTTGGAGTGGCTTTGACAAATTCCTGAATGTGGCCCCTGGATACAACGTCCAGGACCCATCTGGCCGTAGTAATCTTGGACCAATTTGATAAGTAGTGGGATATTCTTCCTCCAATTTGTAAATTTGATTTGGGTAGAAGTGGTGGCAGGTTGTTCGTCTCACTTGCTCTTGTTGGTGTCTCTTCCTCGATAAGAGGATTTCCTTCTTGTCTGGGAATAATTATTTCCTCTTTGACCGTACGTTTGATGCCTGTATGGTTGGTATCTTTGGTTACCTTGCGTGTTGCTATATGAACGCTGCTGAGAGTAACCCCCTCTATTGGAGAAATTGCCTCTTCCTTTAGCACCACGAAAGGACAACTTACGGAATTGCAGGGTTCCCAGCGATCGTGCTGTTTCCGTGTCCTTCTCTATGGCTTGCAAAGCCTCATCCAATTGTTGGCCGAAAAGGAACTCTCTATCATAGACCATGTCCATGATTTTAGTCTGGACTTCTAAGCAAAAGGACGTAGATTTGAACCATCCTTGTCTTCTCAAAACAGCTGCACCCGCAAGCTGTCTGAAACCTGAAGCCGCCACGTCCACCGCAGCATCAATTATTTCAGCCGACAAACATTCACCTTCGTGTAATATCTTCTTGGCTTCAGACTTATCAGGCTCCGAAAGCTTCTCAATATAAGGCACTAATGTCTAACCACATCTGCCTATCGTACCTCCCAAGTATCGCTAGGGAGTTCGCAGCACGGACAGTAGTTGCCGCTATAGTTGAGACCTTCTTGCCAATTGAATCGAGACGTTTCCCCTCCCTGTCAGGGGGAGCAGTGACTTGCGAAGAAGGATTCCTGGTCCTCCTCTGAGTCGCTTGGGTGACAACTGATTCCGTTTTAGCTTAACCAATAAGGCATGCCGTTGAAGTGAGAGGCGCCTTATATTCCCTATCTACTCGAGATAAAACCGCTGGGAGAGAGTTTGGCGTAGCCATTATCTTCAAACCCTCTTTCCAAATAAATTCAATTATTGGGATGGACTTCACCTGCCTTTGTGGTTGATCTTTAAAATCATACAGGAAGCATTCATCCTGTTTAGTCTCCATGGTGATAAGAAATATTTTCGTTGCCCTGTCCATGATTTGATGAAAAGTTGCAATGTCTACCGGCGGAGAGTCCGCCGTAGGTTGACCAGCTGGAGAAGGAGTTTGCGCTTGATAATAGCAGAGAGGATTGTCTTGGAGGTCTTAATGGTGCCGTAGATGTTTGTGGCATAGGCGTTGAGAGGCGTGAATCACCGGACTCGAAAGGTGGGAATTGGCGATAATAATCACTCAACATATATAGAAGGTTATGGAGTAAATCCAATGGCGAAATCAAACAGCTTCCCTTGGCGGAGGTGCTGAGAAATTAAGCCCAAATACTAGTATTGGACACAAAGCTAATTAAGCATAAACATAAATATAAACATTTTTGTATGTAAAATATATGAAATTTATTAAAACAAAACCTCTAAAACATATAAAAATACATTGTCATTTCATAAAATTCCAAACAGTGAAATCACAGTCATAGTCCATCTACAATTCACAAATTCTCGTACTGTAATCAATCATCTATATGAAATTTATTAAAACAAAACCTCTAAAACATATAAAAATACATTGTCATTTCATAAAATTCCAAACAGTGAAATCACAGTCATAGTTCATCTACAATTCACAAATTCTCGTACTGTAATCAATCATCTAAATGAAAATCATCACCTAAATTAAAACAAGTTATGCAGTTAGAAAAAGGGGAGAGACAAACAAAGACAACAACAATTTGTCATAAAGATTTGCACATCAAAACCCCCATTTCAAGCTCAATCCTAGACCCGCTTCATTTATGTTGTTCTCAGGGTGAACTAGATTATTCGATTGTGCGATAATGGGCGTCGACGCGTTTCGATGGACTCTTTCAATAATGTGCCATCTTTGTCAAGATTAGAGAATATGTCTCTCCTATTTTGCGGCACTGGATGGTTGCCTCATACATGGAAGTCCTTATTGCATTTTCATTTTATATTGCTCCGGATCTATTTCCGTTTTTGTATATTGGCATCCCTGTTCTTAGTTTGGTCTGAGGGTCTTTTTATATTTCACTCTTTGGTACCCTTGTTCAGATTTTTCCAAATTGGCATTAAAAGAATTTTTTTCCTCTCCTTATTTCAAAGGATAATTCCTCCGTATTTGTAAATGTTCTACACGGCACTGGGGCACGACATCCTCCGTCTTGTTGCTCACCTTTGTTCTTTAATCTAATCTCAGGGCACGTTGATCCTTTGCTCGGGTGGGTTTGGTTAACGCCTTATTGTTCTTGCACTTTCATGCGATGTTTCAATCTCTGTCACTCCGCACCAGTGTCCCGCACGCCAACGAACGTCTGCTTCTTTCGAAAATACTGTGGCATCTGGGCGGTAGGCACCGACACAGGAGCCCGACCAGAAGGCTCAAGGAACTGTTCCTCTTCTTCGTGGTCTTCATCCTGATATTTTATAAGCAGCTCAGATGGGCTTCTGGCTGCACGAAAACTTTCATCTTCGTAGGATTCCTCCTCCTCCTCCTCAGAGTCTAATAACTGTTCCCACAACTTTAACGGTGATAGAGCCGTTAAGGATGATCCACGTCTTTCTAGCAATTAAGCTGTCGTAGACGGTGAAGGTAAGGGGACTGTAGACGGCTTTGCTGACCACACTTGCAGTTCTGCACAAGTTGATAGTGGAGTCGTCGACGGTGCCACCGTCGTCGGTGTCGTGGATGGAGAAAAACCAGTAACCGTCTGTGGAACAGGAATCTTCGTCTGCGTCGACAATACTTTCGTAGACGAGGCAGTCGTCGACGACGATGATTTCGACGACAAGGTAATCTTCGTTGACGGTGTGGCTGTCGATGATGAAATCTTCGTCGACGATGACGTCGTCGACGGGAGTGTCTTCTTCGTTGACGATAACGTCGTTGACGGTATGGTAATCCTCGTCGACGAGGATGACTCGACGGGAGGGTGATCTTCGTCAACGATGAGCCCGTCGACGGTATGACGTTTGTCGATGCATGTGTCGACGACGAAGCACTCGTCGACGGTACCTTCAAAATCTTCGTCGACGGAGGGACGTCGACGATCGATGGCACTATCTTCGTTGACGAGATGGGACGAACAGTTACCTGAACCAGCGTCAACGGTGAGGAAACTGAAGACATCACCATTTCAGGTCTTGGTGAGGAGAATGTTACCGTCGATGTTGAAGAAGCGTTGACGTTAAGAAACGTCGACGGTGGAGCCGTCGTCAACGCTGAAGTCGACGAGTTCTTTCTCTGAGGTAATATTTTATGAGAAGCTGTCTTGGGAGGTGAAGATTTTCCAGTTTTCCTTGGGGGCGTACCAGGACCAGATTTAAAAGGTGGAGAAGCCTTTTTTGAAGTAGAAGTAGAAGGCATGCCAGAATCCTGAGAGGATTGGGCTTTCCTCAACACCTTTGCCCGAGGAGAAGCCTTCTCAACCTCAGCCTTCCTCTTTCTAGAGGACATAGTAGACCCCAAGGCTATACTTCCTACCTCAGAAACGGGGTTATCCTGGTCCTTGATCTTTTGGAGCCACAGGAGAAGATGACCCTCTCTGTCCCTGAGGGTCTTTTGAGGAAAGGTTCTGCAGATCTTACACTCCTTTACCTCATGAAATGGATATAAATAATAAATGCCTTTCTTGTGAGGATCCTCCTTAAACAGCCTCAGCTTCCCACAAGAATCACAAGCCCTGAAGAGGGATTTAGAAGTAGACATCTTTTAGAAGGTAAAAACCAACCAAAGTAATGAAGAAACTGAGCAAAGCTCAGGGAGACTCCCTTCACACGATGTGCAGTAGAAAATCTGGGAGCCTGAGCCTCTGAGGAGAACATTCTGATGGGTGCTGTCGCCTGATTGGATGCAGTTTGGCCTATACAAAATGACTAGGATAGTCATGAGTGTGGAAGTTGTTTATACTGTAGCTTGGGCTACTTTACTTCCTGGTTTGTTATTACCAAGGTTTTAGTGTTTCTATAGGCATATTATTGCTTTTTTATGTACCGTGGGACTCCCACTCCGATGACGGGGAATGATTCAGGCATGTGAATCTATGAAAGACACCCCAATACTGGAGAACTGTCCCTCACTGTGCCGGCCAAAACTGAAAGGTTTGGGGGCAGTCTCAGCACCATCAAGGCTCATCCTTCTGTAACACTCTACCATCCCATGTACACTGGAAACCACAGCCAGATCATTCCATAAACAGCTGAAGATCTATCTCTTCTGCCAATCATTTGAGCAATATTGACTTTAAATGATCTTAAGATCAGGTAAGAATCCTTACCGGATACTGATGTATATTTTATAGAGTGCCATGTTCTGAATTGCATTGGTGAGCCTACCAGAAGGTGGTGAATCTGCAAAAGGACTGACACAACATTACCTAGTCAACATTAGATTGACTGAGCCCCCCAAAACATAGATGTAAATCACCCTGAATCCATTCTCCCAAGAGGTTTAAATTGCAGCTTCAACTGCGTCTCTATATGCTCAGCTTTTAAGTTTACTTACTTGGTTTGATGTCTGACTTTAAGTCTGCTCAGAGTAAAGGAGTGATGCTGGAACCATTTTCAGAATAGGAGTTTTGCCATCAAATTTACATCACTAAAGTCATACGAATTGTGAGAAATCCAAGCATCACACTAAGTACAAGTATAGAAAATGAGTCATTCTCAGTCAGCAGAAGAGTGGTAAGGGTGCTGTATTGTATTGTATTTGCATTTATAAAGCGCTTACTACCCCTGACGAGATGCCGAAGCGCTTTTTCGGCGAGTAGCACGCTATTCCAGAACCCATAAAGTATTAGTGCTGAATTAGTATAATGAAATATGAAAGTAATTTGAGTGGTGGATAAGTTAGTCGGTTATTTGGATTTTGAAGGATAGAGGAAGGATAGAAGAGGGAGAAACAAATGTTTATATTTATATGGCGCTTGTTATCCCTGACGGTTACCCCTAACACAAAGCGTGAAGGAGTATATGTTATACGTTATATGTGGGACTGTAGAGTTGCAGGGACGCTCAAGCTCTTGTGCTCTACGTGAAATCTGTACAACTAACAGCTAAGCCACATGGACTGTCACCCCTGTATGTACAAATGCGATGAAGAATACATGTTATTTGTCTTATGTTGTAAGTGTAAAAAACCTAATAAAAAAAAGAAATTAAAAAGAAAAGATGCTCCAGTTAAAAGTGATTCTAGGGTGTCACACACACTCTCTATGCCCAACTAGAGTTTGAGTTTGAGCTTGAGTTTAAAATTACTTGTAAAGCGCGCATACACCAGCGGTTTCTTGGCGCTACAGCTAACAAGATCCGGGGCTAGAAGGCAGGGGAAGCTGTTGGAGATTTAGTCAAAGGACTTTGTGAACAGGTGGGCCTTGAGGTGTTTACGAAATTGTGAGTACAGAGTGATGGTTCGGAGTTCAAGGGGAAGGGAGTTCCAAAGGATCGGGGCAAGGGTGGCAAATTTCGAGCCTCCCCACTTCTTTCTCCGGTAGCGTGGGATGGTGAGGAGGGACTGGGAGGACGAGCGTAGTTCCCTGGTGGGAACGTAGGGGGTGATCTCAGAAGAGATGAACGCCGGTGCCAAGCCCAGTCGAGCCAAGAAGGTGATGGAGGCGAGCTTGAATTGGACCCGAGCTCGCACAGGGAGCCAGTGTAGAGATTTCAAGAGGGGGGAGGAGTGGTGGAATTTCGGAAGATTGAAGACCAGGCGGGCCGCCTGGTTTTGTATCTGCTGCAAATGCCGTAGGCTATATGCAGGAATACCTGCATATAGGGCGTTGCCGTAATCCAGGCGGGACACCACCATGGCCAAGATGATAAGTTTGAGGGCAGAGAAAGTAAAGAAACGGGACACCCTGCGTATAGTGCGCAGTGAAAGGAAAGAAGAAGATACCACAGAGCTAACCTGGGAGTGAAGGGTGAGTTGAGAATTGAGTTTTATGCCTAGGGTTTTGACAGAGGTAGTGGGTACAGGAGAGGGGCCAAGGGAAGGGGGCCAGAAAAGAGAGGACCAGGGGCTGGATGAACCACCCGTCAACACCAGCTTGGTCTTATCGGGATTGAGTTTCAGGTGATTGTGGTTCATCCAGTCCCGGATGTGGAGCATGACAGATTGGAAGTTAAGAACAGAAGAGGGGGAAGAGGACAGGTTGAAGACAAGCTGGAGGTCATCCGCATAATTAAATACGGCGACCTCCATTTGTTGAAGAGAAAAGATAAGAGGGGCGACATAGAGATTAAACAGGAGGGGGGAAAGGGAGGAGCCTTGGGGAACCCCGCACTGGACTTTCCGGACGTCCGCTGTAAAGTCACCCAGGCGGACGGCCTGGGTGCGGTCACTCAGGAAGGAGGATAGCCAGACCAGAGCAGTCCCCCGATCCCCGCCGCCCTGACACGGGAAAGTAAGATGGTATGATCCACCGTGTCAAAGGCGGCTGAGAGATCGAGGAGCACTAGGGCCTGGCGCTGGTTGGTATCCATACCCTCCCTGAGGTTGTCCAAGACCGAGATGACAACGGACTCCGTGGAGTGTGCGGGGCGGAAGCCGGCCTGGCGGGGAGCAAGAGCTCCTTGCATCTCCACAAAGGAGCTCAGAGCGCAGGTGACATGGCGCTCGAGCACCTTTGCCAGAAATGGCAAGAGGGAGATGGGGCGGAAATTGGCAGGGGCAGAAGGGTCTGCCCCGGGTTTTTTGAGAATCGGCACAATAACCGCGGACTTCAAGGGGTTCGGTACTACGCCTTGAGCCAGAGAGCTGTTGAGTAGATGAAGGGGGGGGGGTCTGGGCAGGTAACAAAAACATGGCGGAGAATGTGAGCAGGACAGGGGTCAAGTGGAGAGCCAGATTTGACCAAGGGTACTAAGGAAGTCAGAGCTTCCTTAGATATGGGGGGAGGGTGGTGAGTACTCCCTTGGGAGGGGGACATTGGGGGTCAACAAAGGAGGGAGAAGGGGGCAGGATGTTGGCTTTAATGGTAGCAATTTTATGGATAAAGTAGTTATTGAGGGAGTGGCAGAGTTCTTCGGACGGGGCGGGCTTAAGGGTTGTGCTGTCCGAGAACGCCAGGTTATGAACAATCGTAAATATCTCCTTAGACTGGTTTTCTGCGGCAAGGATTTTGGAGGAGAAGTAGGTGGTTTTGGCCTCCAAGATGTCTTTTTTATACTGGGTAAGGATGTTGGTGTACTCCAGTCTTAGAATGGGGCAATAGTTTCTCCTCCAAGCCCGCTCCGCGCGACGTACTGTAAGTTTGGTGGCCTTAAGATCTGCGTTGAACCACCGGATGGCATCCTTATCACGCTTGGAGGTAATACGTTTGAGCGGGGCAACAGAGTCACAGCCAGCGGAGAGCCACTGATCTATGGCCTCAACCTGGGAAAGGGTGGAAAGGCCCTGCAGGGAAGGGAGGGAGGTGGTAAGAAGGGAAGAGAGATCTTCCGGGTTAACTCGGCCCCATGCTCGGAACCAGATGTTTTTGGGGCGAGGGGGCTTAGCTGGGGGGTGAATGGGTAGGGAGAATGAAATCAAGTGGTGGTCAGACCATGTGCAAGGCGAAATAGAGAGAGATTCCACAGGACAGTTCAGGGACCAGATCTGGTCTAGCGTGTGACCTTTGATGTGGGTGGGGGAGTGAACATGGGGTGTGAAGTTGAGGGAATGGAGGGTTTCGGAAAATTCCTTTGAGGACGAACATTCAGCTGGGTCGAAGGGCCAGAAGTTGAAGTCGCCAAGGAGTAGAATAGAGGAATTATTGACTGTAATGGTGGCCAAGACTTCCAAGAAGTCAGAGAGAAACTGTAAAGGGGATTGAGGAGGACGGTAGGTAAGAAAACAGGTCAGAGGGGGAGTGGTGGAGGTGGTGCGAATTACCAGATATTCGGTGGTCGCGATGTCAGGCAGGGACAGGGTTTGAAAAGGAAGATCGGTGCGTGCGATGACCGCCACGCCGCCCCCAGCTCTGCCAGTAGGGCGATCTGCCCGAAGGGCATAGTAAGTGGCCGGTAAGGTGGCTAGTAGGGCGGGGAGGGAGTCCTCGCAGAACCAGGTCTCCGTTAGGAAAAGAAGATCTGGGGCATGAAGATCCAGCAGGACCGAGAGTTCGTGCGCATGGGCGACTGCGGACCGGGTATTAAGATAAAAAGCCGTGAGGGCTTTAGGGGTTGTAGGAAGAGTGATGCCTCTAGGCGAGAGAGAGGGGCCAGCTATAGGAAGGGGGATGTCAGGGGGAGCGGCAGAGGAGAGACCGAGGGAGGAAATGTGAGAACAAATGGAGGCTGCGATGGGCCAGGGTCCCTGGAGGCGGCGTAGTTGGACCGGGGTATAGGTGATGAGCGGGGCAGAGTGGTGTTCCCCTAGCCCCGGACAGTCGCGGACGGGCGCAGACGGGCTTGCCTTAGGCGCGCCTTCGGCGCGCAATCGTCGCGCCCGTCCGCTGCGCCTCCGGCCCAGGCACATCCTTTTATGCGGGGATCAGAGGGAGAGAGGGAAAGGAAGGGGGCGTGGCCTGCAAAGTGGGCAGAGCTTACTCGCTCGCGGTGGATGGCGGCAGCGAGGGAGGATTCCCCAAGGCAGCGCCCAAATCGGCTGTCTGGGACATCCTGTGCAGGCAAGGATCTTGGCAAAGTGCCGGTAAGGTTGTAGACACACAGCAGTGCAAAATACAGTTTTTTAAAATCAATTAAAAAGAAATGAGCAGCGCTCCCGGCTTTCCGCCTCAGGAGTTTGTTAGAAGGACGTGCTAGTGGTCAGTGCGCCCTTTTAACCGATGGAAGGGGGCGTGGCCTGCAAAGTGGGCGGAGCTTACTCGCTCGCGGTGGATGGCGGCAGCGAGGGAGGATTCCCCAAGGCAGCGCCCAAACTACTCATGTTAGTTACTAAATAGATGTGGGTTTTCCATTTCGTGACTGGTGTGACTATTGTCAAAATTATTTGTACATTGTATGTTCGGAGCAAAAAAAACACGGGTGTCAAAAAGATAGTGACACATGAGTAACAACAGACAGTTCATGAATCAAGTGGGAGAAAAAGCAAAAAAGAGGGACCATAACCAGAAAACCCCACAAAAGAATCTTATTGAATTCCTCAAAGTGTCACTGCGATGGTGATCACAGAAAACCAAAGATAGTGGTCACTGCAGGCCATTACAGGGGCCATCTAGTATAAACAAAAGGTTCTCTTACGAGTTTCGTATCTCGAACAACCACCAGATGTTTTATGATGTTTACTTGGGGTTTGAGACCTGCTGTGACCACCACAGTCTCTTAATAGGAATTCTGAGAACATATGAGACTTAGATTGAACAGCTGTCCATTTTAATACGTCACTTCGTGTGATTGGAGAATCACTGAAGATGGTGGGGGACTGTAAGGACAAATGTATCAATAATTGTCACAAATTCCGGGAATAACCTGTGCTGATGATAATAAAGCGTTGATCCCTATACCCCCGCCACAGAGGTTTCCTCGTCCCTCCGAAGCATACGCTCCAGAGGTACTCGTCCCTCCGAAGCATACGCTCCAGAGGTAATGTAATATTGACATAGATTTGTCTGGAAAGAAATCAGTGCAAGCACTGCAATTGCTAATAGTACACATGAGACAACTGTACCTTAGAATCAATATAAGGAAAGCAGGCATCATCACTCAGCATAAGTGTGTTGACATGTCATAGAATGAGCGAAAAGTTTCTAAAAATAGCCCTTTCTATGTGCGGTGCCTTTTTTTAAAGCACATTAGAAGGACTCAAGGCTACAGTCAGGATTGGAAAATGCAAGGTTTGAAAGGAAGACTTTTGGGGTTGGGAAACACTAAGAACATTTTGTTCTTAATTGTGTTTTTTGTTTCCAATAGTGAGCTATGGCCCATTGTATAAAAAAAGTGTAGTCCTTTTTTGTAGGTAACTAGAATCCAGAGGTAACGAAACGAAAACAGAGAAAGAGGGCAAGAGGAACAGGAAAGAAAAAAAAAAGGGGAAGGGGAAAAAGTAGATGTATTAAATTGACTGAATGAAGTTAGGAGTAATAGGATTATTAAAGCTATAGGCTCAGTAAAAAAATGTTTTTACTAAGTACCCTATGATAGAAGCTGCTCTGAAGCAATCACATGGCGGGCAAGACAAATAGGACAATTGAATGAAGGCTGGGCCAATTTGGGAGTTCTGTAAGAGCTAGGTGGGGTAGTGGAGTGGTTGGGGGAGGGTTGAGCACAATGAAAAATTAAAAAGTCCATTTAAATTTTAAAAAGCTAAAAAAATAATTGCATTACAGTGACAGACCCCCATTCCACACACATATTCATGGCTCCGAAAGACCTCACAGAGTTCTCTGGGTGAATGGTTAGTACTGAAATATTCGCCTCTGTCAAAGAACATTTTTTACATTTCATCATATGACAATATGGTAGCACTCAGCTTAATGCGGTGACGAACCAAACCAATGGTGAAACTCCAGCTCTCGTTATATGTAACGCATAGACTTACCACAAACTATTGAGTTTTCAACAATAGGATGGGTTCAAGCAGGTCTGTGAATTTTTGAGGAGGCAAGCAAAGTCGCACGGTATCACACTGATTGGACTAACCCGGATTTGGGAGACTAGATCCTACCAAAGCTCAGCTGGATAGCTAGTTGTCCAAATTGTCCCGGGCTGTTTTATGTCTCATTTTTTGAGGCAGCAATCTAGGACTTCAGTATACTGGCTCTAAACTCAGTAAACTGTTTGTGAAACCAAACCAGTATATTTTTTTCTGTAGTACTGGTATTGTTGCTTCAGTCACATAACCAGCTGTCGGTCCTTTGCGTGGCTCCATCTCCTAACAAATGTGTCCAGGTCTATCCGGTCCATGCATGTTATTTACTGACCAGAATGTTTGTGCCACATTCCCTAGTATTGGGCAAAAATAAGTCCAAAGCAGACATTATTCGTAGAAAACTAGGAACCTTTGTCCGTCATCGTGTGTGTGTAAATGATCTGGACATAAACCCACCAACCAGGTAGCGCAAGAAAGCAGCTTTGTTATAAATCAATAAACCCTCTAAGCCTAAGAAGGGCAAGGTGTACACACTAAACTGTGTACAAATTTGGCAAAGAGCTTGTTATTGCTCTAAGTATTTTGGTTAGGTAACAAAAACAAGAGCAGATTTTAGCCTGACTGATTGATCTTCTTCCAAGTAACTTATCTTCCAGCACCAAACGGTTCTTCCAGTGACTAGTGGCCATCAAAGCACTTACTGTGGTAACACCACCCACCACTGTAATCTGCAGTGCACATCCCAGGCATGATTGTCATGCACGTGGGCAGCAGAATTGAAACAAACTGACAGATTCACCTGACATGTTTGCAGAAGAAATTGGATTGCACTGGGTGGAAGAGGGTTTGATTTCTTGTGTTATGGTGTGCCATCAATTTTGGGAATGCTATATGTCTATATTAGACACAGTCCATGATTTGTTCTCAAGTAATTTCTAGGGCAGATACACAAAAAGCAAGCCTAACGCTTAACTGGGTGTGTCATTCAATGCAACAATCATGTAACACATTTGCAATGTGTAAGAAATGGGGTTATTGGTTGAGGGGGGTGGAAGTCCCACTTAGACAACAACCACAAGTCTTGTCAGGGTGAGCCACAAAAGTCAATAAATTAACCAGAGATTACCCTCTGGTTAATTTATTGCTGACTGCTTCTGTGCCATATAAGCCTGGCACACAAGGTAAATACTTTATGCAGCACTCAAACAGCAATAAAGTGAAGACACAACCCAAGAAAAAGTCCAGTCAGTAGAACCGGAGATATGACATTTAGATATTGGGTCTCTAGTTGGCAGTGGTTTGTACACTGTCACAGTAGGGACCCTCACTCTAGTCAAGGTAAGGGAGTCACAACGCTTGGCACAAGCAGTCAGGCATTTGTCAGAGGCAATGAGTACAGCATTTGTACATCCACACACAGTAACACAAGGAAAACACTACAAATGGACACCACACCAGCAATAATTATCTGAATAAAACAAGACTAAAATGACAAAAAATCCAACATACACAAGTCACAATTTCACTTTTAAAAGGTTCAATAAGTCTTCATCCATAGAAATTAATTGAGATGCATCAAAAACACAGACAATGCTGGTTGCAGGGGAGGTGAGGGGCCATAAAGCAATGCGATGCGTCAGTTCCTTACTCCCAAGGGGAGGTAATGCGTCAATTCCTTTCTGCCAATGGAGGTGATGCTTCTATTCCTTACTGTCAGGGAAGGTGATTTGTCGACTCCTTACTGCAATGGGAGGTGATGTGTCGATTTCTAGACACGCAGCCTTGGTTCCTTACTGCAGTACAGTGTTGATGATGAAAATGGCAGCAAAAATCCAGGTGTGCTGCATTGATACAGCAGCAAACAGGTGATGCGTCAATTCCTCGGCCATGAAGCGGGCGATGCGTCGGAGTCTGAGAGATGCTTTCCAGACATCGTGGATGCAGTGGTTGAAACTCACGCTGCAGGGATTCTTCTGATACGCTGTGATGGTGGTGTTGGAGCCTGGGATGTTGTCTACGTCCAAGTGTCGATTCTCAATGAGCAGTGACAACAGCTTCAGTGCAGGCAATGGCGATGCGTTGATCTTCTCCAGTCATGCTTCGATAAAAACATTATTAGCAGCAACGCCACCTCCAATGGCCCAGAACTGACTGGAAATGGCACCACTTGGCAGGTTAGAACTCCCAGCAGAGGAATTCAGGGGGCTGCAGATGACGTTTTCGATGGCCATGAGACTTTCTAAAGCTCATAAAAGCCCTTGAAGAACCTCGAAAGCAGGATACAGAAAGCAAAGTCCAGGTCTTTTGATCCCAGGACAGAAACAAACAGCAAGCAGAAGGACAGCACAACAAAGCAACCAGAGTGTCAGTCCATCTAGCATCCAGCTTCTTCCTGGAAGAATTTCCTTTAGTCCAGAAGTGTTCTGAAGTAATGGTGCCCCAGCTCCAGCACTCATCCCTGTTTCTGCATTTGAAGTAGGCAGACTTCAAAGGAAAATCTTTATAGTGCACAAGACCCTGCCTTTTTCCTGACCTGACTCCAGACAAACCATTGGGGGGTTGTAGGAAAGTAGGATCTGGTTTCATGGATACCCCCACTTTTTGCTGGTGTTATTCTGTTTTAGACTAGTCTGACTGGGATCCTGCTAATCAGGACTATAGTCACTCTGCTCTCTTTCTAAATTTGACAACGGTAAGTACTTTTTTACCTCCACAATTGGCTACTGGTGTACCCTTGTAAGTCTCTAGTATATGGTATTAAGGTACCCAGGGCATAGGTACACCAGTGGTCTCCCATGGGCTGCAGCATGTATGATGCCACCCATGACAGACCACTCAAACTGTGACTACAGGCCTGCTTGCACCCCTCACCATTGATATGTTTGCTAATATCTGAAGTCGCTACACTTAAAACCTATAAGTCATCCCTATTGCAGGCTCTTCAGTCCAAGGGCAGGGTGCTTCGTAACAAATGTGAGGGTGCCTCTGAATGAGCAGGACACCCCTACAAACCCCAAAGTCGATTCTCTAGGCTTTGTAAGTGTGGTCAGCCATTTAATACATATAGAGGACATCAAGTCATATGCAAGATGTCTAACTATATATTGGCTGCACCGAAACCAGTCATCTTTGGTATCAAACATGTTGGAATCCTACCCCAATACCGACTTTGGAGTTGGATTTAGGATCCCATGTGCTGGGGGCTCCCAGTACTAACCTTTCAGGGTCAATCAGTAAGGTAGTGTTGCTGCAGAGCACAGAAATGTTTCTGCCCTCCTGCTGCTGAGCTGAGCTTCAGCAGGGGAAGACAGAACCATAGGTTTCCTGTCACAGGGAGGTGTGATCAACTCCCAGACAGAACTTAGTGAATTGGACTGGGGTGAGGGCGCTTGCCAGCGCCACCAGACTGCTTTGAAGAGCACATTTGGTGCCATCCTTGCATACTCCAGTTTGAGCCAGTTCAGGGAGCACTTGGCTCCTGCACAAAACTGGACAAAGGACATGGGAGTATCCTCCCCTCTGTCCAACGCCTCTCTGGGAGGGACCCCTGAATTGCTCCAACACTTTCCCCAGAGTACTTAAGGGCTTACCTGCGAGTAACTCTTCAGATCCGTCGTGGGACAAGATTCAAACCCAAAACCACTTCAACTTCGACCGTCTGGGCACCGCTGGACTTCACCTAGAACCGAGAATGCACCAAGGAAGGCTCCTGCTGCTCCTGGTCCCGCTGTTCTGCAAGTCTTCTTTGTCGCCTGTGACTGTGCATCTTCCAGGTTCCATTTCAGGCCTGTGGGCATCAAGGACACCAAAAGTAATCTCCATTGGAGTGAAGGAGTCACTCCTCTGCATCTGCAGGCACCACAATGAAGCTGACCAGTCTGTTGCTCCTGACTTCCCATGGACTACGAAAGGCTCAGCAACACAAGTGGTGGTTCTGCAACTCCCTCGAGGCCTGACCTGTCCTCTCAACAAGTTTGAGGCCAGTACCCCTAGTCGGAACTGCTGAAACAGAACCACTGGGCACCGCCTTGACTAATGTTGCCAAGGCTTGTTCGTTCTGTATGCCAGAGATCTTCAGGTTATAAGAAGCTCCAGCCTCCAGCACTTCTTCCTACCAAGGTCTTTGTCCTCACTGCATCCTCTGCACTGTTGGCCGGCATCTTTGGTGAACTGCTTGCGGTCCTCTTGCGACTCCTGTGCCTCCGGCCTATGGGTCCTGTTAAGGGTCTTCTTTGGCTTCAGTGGGCTCCCCTGTTTGCTCTGGCCTGCTCTGACTCTCCTTTAATTTGTGAGTCCATTGGATCTGGCTGGTCCCTACGTTGCCCTTTTTTGTTTACTACATCTGTTGCTGCTGCCAAGGCTTGCTCGTGCTCCCACCAGCCACCCCCTGGTTCTCGACTACTGATGTGGGACAGCTTGTGAAAGGCTCCTGGTCTTCCACAGCATCGCCTGGTCCTCACAGCTGCAGCGACAAGGTCATCAGCATCACTCCTGCATCTTCCGTCATTGTTAGGCATTGCTCTTCCGTGCCTCCTAGTCAACTCCGATTGGCATAGACTCTGTCCCCTCTGCTTGCAGGTTCTTGTCTTCAAGAATCCACCCTTGGATTCCACCAGACTCTTTCACCTTCTTCGCCAGCTGCATCTTTCCTGAAGTCCTCCATTGTGGTCTATGGCGGTTTTCGACATCACTTCACACCTATGCACCAGGCTTCCCTGGTTTAGGCATCCTGGTTCCTGGGGTGTCCACAGCTGGGGTGATTCTCCAACCTTCTGTCTTCTACTGGGTTTCTTCAGGGTCCACTGGGAAGGGTCCTTCTTCTTTAAAACTGCAACCATGACTTTCCCATTGACTTGTATTGAGTATGCGGCTCTATTTACACTCTGCACACAGCCTTCGTGGGGTTCCTGGGTACTTACCTTGGGTGGTTCCTTGTGTCCCTCGCTCTTCTGAGTCCTCTGGTCCAAACCCGACTTTGGTGGCAGTTCACAATCCACTTCTTTAGCATATGGTATAGTCTCCCCCTGGAGACCACTGTGTATTTGTGCTTACTTATCCGTTTACAACTGAAGTATTGTGTGTATTTGTGTTGATATCTCCGGATAGGAGATATACCAATATGTTAGTGAGTGTGTATTATAAATCAAAACAAAACCCTTTCAGGCATAGAGTGACGCATAAATTATGCAAAATAGAAGGAGAGAACTCTGTGTAGTTCTCAGGTTTAGGTGGAAAGCAGCTCCTGTTAGAGCACTCTCAACACCTTTGACTTTTCCCAGGCGATCCGAGGTTTGAAACCATTCTAGTGATTTCACTTTTCCCCAGCGATCCCATGTTTGAAACCATTACAGTGATTTCACTTTTCCCAGGAGATCTGTAGTTTGGAACAATTACAGTTATTTCACTTTTCCCAGGCGATCAGAGGTTTGGAGCCATTACAGTGATTTCACTGTACCCAGGCGATATGAGGTTTGGAACCATTCTAGTGATGTCACTTTTCTGAGGTGATCCCTGGCTGGCTCAGAAGCGGTCGCTCCCTGCATTGGTATCGTAGCGCTTCACTGCTTGTGCTCCACAGACATCGTAGCGCTTCCCTGCTCCTGATTAGAATTTAAGCTTAGCTGCAATCAGGATAGCGCTTCACTGCTCTTGCTTTTAAATTAGTAATTGTAGTCTGGTAATCATCGTAGCGCTTCACTGCTCCTGGCTGCCCACTTTGCATAATTTGATTTGTAACTGAATTTGATCGTAGCGCTGACTGTAAAGCTAGCATTGTTTACTCTTGCAAAGCCCTGCTTGTGTTGTTTTCGTGTTCGATTTTTTGCTGCCACCATTTTGTTGTCAGACACCTTAGCGCGCAGCGTTCACGCGCAGCGGTCGCACCCCATGCGCGCCGAAGGTGCGCCAAAGGTAAGCCCATCCGCGCCTGGACTGCGCCCAGCGCCAGACCACCTGGTCCCCGCAAAATCCACTCCTCCAACATCGCGTATGACGCCGCCACCCTCCTAGCCCTTAACCCCGGACGCACACCTCAATGCTACGAAGCTGCCCCAAGACGTACCCACGGTCCTTTCGCCTGCCGCTCCTGCAAATTTACCAGCATCAAGACCCATACCACTACCACTAACCCCAAACTCAGCTCCGACTCCAACCACCTGAAGTGCATCCTGCTGAACACCCGCTCGGTCCACAGACACGCCACCGAACTCTGGGATCTACTCGACACGACATCACCGGACGTCGCCTTCCTTACTGAAACATGGATGAACGCTTCATCAACACCCGACATCGCCATAGCCATCCCGGACAATTACAAGATCATCCGAAAAGACTGCACCGTCCATACAGGAGGAGACATTGCCATCGTCCATAAGAACACCATCAAAATCACGACCAGCTCCGACGATAACCTTTCAACCGCCGAACACCTCCACTTCCAGATCCACACCGACCCCAGGACCACACTCAGAGGCACCCTCATCTACAGGCCTCCAGGAACCCGTAAACAATTCAGCGAAGACATCACTGACTCCATCAGTCCACATGTCCTCGCCTCTGAAAACTACATTCTACTAGGAGACCTCAACTTCCACCTGGAAAAGAAAAACGACTGCAACACCACCCCCCTTCTTGACAACCTGGCCAATCTTGGTCTCAAACAACTTGTTGACACCCCCACTCATGTTTCCGGACATACGCTCGACCCAATCTTCTCCTCCAGCAAACACATCTCCTTCGATCGCACCACAGCTCTCCATTGGACGGACCACAGTTGTGTTCACTTCAGCTACAAAACCACCTCGACCCACAACCCCCACAACCTATTCCCCGAAGAAAATGGAATAAAATCACCACCGACCAACTCCTCACATCGCTCAACCGAAACCCACCCGCCCTCTCATCGGACCCAAACCAAGCTGCCATCAAATTTAAACAATGGATCACTCACAGCGCCACTGAATTAGTACCCTTGAAAAACCATCACACCAAACAAGGCAGCAAAAAGGCCCCCTGGTTCAACGAGGACCTTAAGAAATCCAAAAAGCTATGCCGTACACTCGAGAAAACATGGAGAAAAAACCCAACCACCGACAACATGACCACTCTCAAGACAGCCACCCGCAAACACCACCAGCTGATTCGATCCACCAAGAAATCAGCATTCAAGACTCGACTCGACAGCAACGCCCACAACAGCAAGGAACTATTCAACATCGTCAAAGAATTCACCAACCCCATTGCAGCCTCAAACGACATCACTCCCTCCCAAGACCTCTGCGACTCGTTATTCTCCTTCTTCTACAACAAAATTGCCGACATACATAACAGCTTCGAAAACAGTCCCAACGAACAATCTTCTCCACCCCCCTCAGAACCTAAACCACCATCTAACAACCTCAGCGCCTGGAACCCAATCACCACTGAAGACACCATCCGCCTAATGAACTCCATCCACTCTGGCTCACCATCCGACCTGTGCCCCCACCACATCTTCAACAAAGCAGACTCCATCATCGCACCCCTTCTCCGTGATGTCATCAACTGCTCCTTCATCTCTGCTATCTTCCCAGAAAGCTGGAAACATGCCGAAGTCAGCGCCCTCCTGAAGAAACCCACAGCAGACCCCTCTGAACTTAAAAACTACCGCCCCATATCCCTCCTCCCAGTCCCGGCCAAAGTCATTGAGAAAGCCGTCAATAGCCAACTCGCCGCCTTCCTCGAATTCAAAAACTCCCTCGATCCCTCACAGTCTGGCTTTTGAGCCAAACACAGCACCGAAACCGCCCTCATCGCAGCAACAGATGACATCCGTACACTACTGGACAACGGAGAAACAGTGGCCCTCATTCTACTCGACCTCTCCGCTGCCTTCGACACTGTCTGTCACAGCACCCTCATACAACGCCTCAGCAACATCGGCATAAAAGGAAAAAGCCTTGGATTGGATCATCTCATTCCTAGCTGGAAGAACTCAGAGAGTCCGTCTTCCCCCATTCAAATCAGAGGCCACTGAAGTCATCTGCGGTGTACCACAAGGATCATCACTCTACCCTCTTCAACGTTTACATGAGCCCACTCGCTTCCATCGCACGTCATCACAACCTTAACATAATCTCCTACCCTGACGACACCCAGCTGATCCTTTCCCTCACCAAAGACCCCGACACCGCCAAAACCAATCTTCACGAAGGCATCAAAGAAGTAGCCGTATGGATGAAAAACAGCTGCCTTAAACTTAACTCAGACAAAACGGAAGTGCTCATCCTAGGACCATCCCCCTCTGCCTGGGACGACTCCTGGTGGCCTGCGGACCTGGGCTCAGCACCCACTCCCACAGACCACGCACGCAACCTTGGCTTCATCCTAGACTCTTCACTCTCGATGACCAAACAAGTCAACGCCGTCTCATCCTCCTGCTTCAACGTACTTCGTATGCTCAAAAAAATCTTCCATTGGATCCCCACCGAAACAAGAAAGACTGTCACCCACGCACTGGTTACGAGCCGACTAGACTACGGAAATACCCTATACGCTGGAATTACAGCCAAATTACAGAAAAAACTCCAACGCATCCAAAACGCATCAGCGAGACTCATTCTGGACATCCCTCGCCAAGACCACATTACCGGCCACCTGAAAGACCTCCACTGGCTTCCCATCAACAAGAGAATAACATTCCGTCTCCTCACCCACGCACACAAGGCCCTCTACAAACTAGGGCCCGAATGCCTCAACACTCGACTATCCTTCTACACACCCACCCGCCAACTAAGATCGTCCAATCAAGGCCTCGCCGCAGTTCCGCGTTTCCAAAGATCCACCATGGGAGGTAGATCCTTCTCCTACCTGGCGGCTAAGACCTGGAACTCACTCCCCACTCACCTCCGCCTTACACAGAACCACATCTCCTTCAGAAAAGAACTTAAAAACAGGCTATTTGATAAATAATGAACCCCTCCCCAAGCGCCTTGAGACCCTCTGGGTGAGTAGTGCGCTATACAAATTCTTGAACTTGAACTTGGTTTGGAACCATTACAGTGATTTCATTTTTCCCAGGAGATCCCTGGTTTGGAACAATTACAGTGATTTGACTTTTCCCAAGCGAACCAATCTAATGATTTCACTTTTTCCAGGCGATCCCTCGTTTGGAACTATTACAGTGATTTCACTTTTCCCAGGAGATCCGTGGTTTGGAACAATTACAGTTATTTCACTTTTCCCAGGCGATCAGAGGTTTGGAACCATTACAGTGATTTCACTGTACCCAGGCGATATGAGGTTTGGAACCATTCTAGTGATGTCACTTTTCTGAGGTGATCCCTGGTTTGGAACCATAACAGTGATTTCATTTTTTCCAGGAGATCCCTGGTTTGGAACAGTTACAGTGACTTGACTTTTCCCAAGCGATTCGAAGTTTGGAACCATTCTAGTGATTTCATTTTTTCCAGGCGATTAGAGGTTTGGAACTATTACAGTGATTTCACTGTACTCAGGCGATCTGTGGTTTGGAACCATTCTAGATTTTGCTTTTCCCAGGCGATCCCTGTTTTGGAACCATTACAGTGATTGCACTTTTCCCAGGCGATCCGAGGTTTGGAACCATTCGAGTGATTTCACTTTTACCAGGCGATTGTCACGCCTGCCAATCCGCGATTACCTCAACCAAGATGGCGGCGCCGCTGTGCGCATGCGCACAAGAGTCAGTCACTAGTCAAAAGCCTGGCGTCCCTACACACAGACGCTTTGCACTCTAGTGTTTGCGCTCCCCTTGCGTCGCGTCACTTCCGCTCACAGCCTGAGCATTGTTTCTGTTCCCGTTCCATGTTTGTTCTGCGCCGGATCTATTTTCTTGTCGGTAAGGCTCCGGCCACTTTGAAACCCTAAGCCCCTTGATGTAGCTGAAGAAGATCGAGGGGGCTTTTCTTGTTTTCCCTGACATTTTGATTTCGCAACACCAGCGTTTTCACTCTGCAACTTCAGAGCTACATTAGCGCTCCCTCTCAATTATTTCCCCTCTTTGCCGGCTTCAGTTCTTCATTCTGCTTCCTCTTCCAGGCTTCCGCCTGCTTGCTCCCAGTTCCGCCCGTCAGCCGCACTTGGTTCTCGTTGGCTGGCCGGATATGGGTAGAGCAGGTGTGGGGTACGGTGTGGGGCATTGTGGGACTTGGTGTCCACCTGGGTTACTGTATAGCCCTTATATCTCCCCCCAATCTACGTTTGTTATTATTTGGCACTACGGACCAATCTTGAAGGTATCGATATTGGCAGGAGTTGCAGCTGAGGAGGCCCAGAAGATACGGTACAGGCGCCTGGCTCTATTATGTGTTCTTTTTCTAGTTTAATCACTCACCTATGTTTACATGTGATTATTCTTGTACTACAGACATCATCGCCAGTACAACCCTCCTTTCAGCCTCAGCAGTCCTAATACCTAACACCCATTTTAGGGTAAGTCCAGTATCATAGGTTACTGTTTTTACACAAGATTAGGTACACACTCCTTTTCTACCAAGATACTCTCTCTTTCCTCTTTTAGAGTACCTCCCAGTAACTATTGTTGAGAAGTTAACCGGGGCAATATACCAGGAATGTATGGTGGTCAAGAGAGGAGAGTGGTTTCCTACCTATAGGTAAGGGATAGGGGAGGTTAGGAACTAGAGAATAGGTATCGGTGGGTGTTTCCTGACTTGTATACATTGTTTATTATCCTTCTTCTTTACAGTGCCCGTGCCAGTATCTGCCCTACTGAAGTGGCCAGTCCAAGGTGTCTTCTTCCCTTATTTTGTTCCCTCCTTTCCCTCTTTTTACCTCCACGTGCTATAGTCTGATAGGCGTGTTGGTGTTGAGGGGGAGGGGCTGGGCTTATCGTCAGTTCCTGGCACTCCTGTGGAAATTGCTTGTGGATCATTACAGCGATCCCTGGTTTGGAACTATTACAGGGATTTCACTTTTCCCAGGAGATCCGTGGTGTAGAACAATTGCAGTGATTTCACTGTACCCAGGCGATCCGGGGTTTTGGAACCATTACAGTGATTTCCCTTTTCCAAGCGGTCCGTGGCTTCAGTTGGTCCATGTGAGTCTTGTTTTGGAGCCATTCGAGTGATTTCACTTTTCTCATGTGATCTGTGGTTTGGAACCATTACAGCGATTTCACTTTTCCCAGCCTATCTGTGGTTCTGAACCAGTATAGTGATTTCAATTGCCCAGGTGAGTAACCGTATGGTATTCATCAATACACGATTCTGAGTATGCTGGTGTTCGTACATCCAGTTTTACTGGGTGTTGGAATACTCAACCTGATTATAATGGTCAGGAATTCTGCTTGAAAAGCCTCATGAGGCTGAAGAAGCAGCCAAGCCTCTTTCCCTGTTCCCCTGTTTTTAAGTCAAGCCTGGGCACCACATGCGCTGCTCTGTGAGGCATGCTGTATTAGAGTATGGACTTGAAGCCCCGCCCACTCTCCGCCCTTATTTGTCATTGACCTGTGTCATTGTCCTTCGTAAATGCTGGCTTTTGCTTCGTTAACAGGCTTGTTAGTCCCTCCATAGTACCGCCTTGTCTTCTTTTGTAACCTCCCATGAGGACTGGCCCTTTTACTTCGGTTGTAACACGGTAGATCCTATTTAGTCTGTAAGCGCTATTTTCTTTAATGAGTTTCTCCTACTGCAGGCATCACATGCTTTCCTGCAACATTCAGCGCACCATGCAAGGTTTCACTTTCTAAGCAATAGGCCTTGCATATAGAAGAGTTTGAGCTATTGGCATTGTAAATGACAATGCCTTTTATTTATGTGTTAATTATCAAACCAGATAAATAAAAGGCATTGTCATTTACAATGCCAATAGCTTAAACTCTCGCAAATGTGAGACCTACTGCATTGCAAATGCTTGTTTAAAAATGTTGCTTTCTGCACGTTAGGGGGTGTGTGGCAGTCATAGGGTGCTTATCGATGGGCTGTGCAGGGAGGTGGGCACCACGTCGATGTCCAGCGAGCTGATTGTGCACATCTTCTCCTTCCTGTATGCTCCCGACTGGCTTTGGCCGCCTGTTCACGCTGGTGGGATTGTCTCTTCTACCCAGTGTTTTGGCCACAGTTGCAGCTCAGCATAATGCATGGTAAGCAGCTGTCCTCCTCACATAGACATCAAACCAGCTTCTCAATCCGGTCCTTTAGGGGGTGTGCGGCAGTCGCAGGGTGCTCATAGCCATGCTGTGCGGGGAAGTGGGCGCCACGTCGTTGTCCAGCGAGCTGACTGTGCACATCTTCTCCTTCCTGTCTGCTCCTGACCAGCTGTGGTCGACTGTTCACGCTGGCGGGACTGTCTCTTCTACCCGGGGCTTTGGCCCCAACTGCAGCTCAGCATGATGCACAGTAAGCAGCAGTCCTCCTCACACTGAACCTAAACCGGCTTCTCAATCCAGTCACCAAAGCCATCATTAGCATCCTGAAGTGATCTCCACAGAAAGGAAAGTCGGCAGTGCTTGCTGGTTTTACCCGCTAGGACAGGCTGTTTATTACGAACTGTATGCACATTGGCCGGCAGCACCATTGCGGACAAATTAGAGTCAGGCAATGCACATTGATTTACTTTCTTCCATTTGGGAAAAATAATTTATTTTCCCCACTCACCTGTTGGCCATCCGATGCGGAGGCCCCTCCCGATACCATCAATGCAACTCGAAACCTGGGCATAAAATTTGACAATATGCTCTCTTTTAAGCAACAATCCAAAGAAATAGCAGCCGTCTGCTTCAACATCATGAAAGGACTACGCAAATTCTTTGACTATCTACCATTGCCCGCCCGCCGAACAGTAGCAGTTGCTTTAATTACATCCAGAATTGACTACTGTAATAGTCTGTGTGCAGGGGTAACAAAATCTACCCTACACAAACTACAGATGATTCAAAATGCGGCAGCGAGGCTGGTCCTAAGGTTGCCTAGAAGATCATCAGCATCAGCCGCCCTGAACAAGCTGCACTGGCTTCCTATTCAGAAGCGGATCTTATTCAAAATCATTGTGATCACATTCAGGTGTTTTCACAAACGGGGCCCAAAATACCTAAATAACAGATTTCATAGGTATCATCCCTCGAGAGAACTCAGATCAGCCACTGCCAATCTGATGACTGTCCCCAAGTTTAAACTTGCCACCAAGGGGGGAAAATCACTGGCAGTTCTTGGGGCCAAGGCCTGGAACACACTCCCTACGGATCTCCGTCTAATATCATCAGAACAGACTTTCAAAAAATCCTTAAAAACCTGGATCTACGGACTCTCAGAATCAAAATGTAAAACTCTGGTCTAATTATACTCAAACAATCCAAACGCAGTCGAAAACACCGTATAACCTGCCAGCAATGAAGACAAAGCGCCAGGTGCTCCCTGGAGTGACAGAGCGCTATACAAAAACCACCAAACATCAAACATCTTCTTGACACTTCTAGTTGGCACCTGTTGTAGTTCAAGTTGCCGACTTTCTGGCTTCAGCTTTGGGCATGCAATTGTTATGATTTTTTTGTATGCTTGAAATTGTCATTGTGGTGCCCTCATACAAAGCATTTCAATTTGGTTCTTTCAGTAAAGTCTTAATCTCCTTTTTTTTGCTCATGAAATCTGATTTGCGTTACTGAATTGCCTGCATGGAAAAGAATTCCACATATTTCTTGATGGCCGCCATAATTTCACCCAGTTCTCGAAGAGCCTCTTATGCAATCCCTCTTTTGTTTTGTTAGTCTTGTCTGTTCTGGTTGGTATGGTATTTCACATGAATGTGCAGCTGTGTGTTCGTTTGGTAGCTCCACTTCCCAGTGGGTGCAGGCCTTGGTAACTGACGTGCAGTCTACTTTAGTGCTGACCCATGTCGCTTGAGCAGTTGGAAGCGCTACAGTTGGTGCTGGTCATGCTCCTCTGTTGTGAGTACCCTGTTCAGTGATCATGGTGTCCTAGGGCTTGTGGAATGGTACATATCTTTCCCTAGCACCTGCGCTTGGGAATTATTCACTGGCATGTCGGCGGGGCTTGTAGTTTGAGAGCAGCAGATCACCATTGCCGTGCACCATACTAACCCAATTTGCCCAAAAGACAAGAGGCTTTCACCAAGAAGCAACTGCTGGTAACAAAAAAGCACAGTGCTCACCTCTGCTGGGACAGCCCCCACCTTGTAGTTGTACCCGTGTTTCATCCAAGGATTTGGTGGTTTGCCAAGAGTGCAGTATCAGGTGACTTAAGTGCGCAAAAGGAGCTCCCCATTGGGTGATAGTTGCCGTACTCCTGACAGCAAGAACAAAAGTCAGTGGGGCTAGTTTTTAATCCAGGATGGGAGGAGCAGAAGAGATGGCTACATGTGCACTGCAAGATTGATTTTAAACCTCTCACGCATTCTTTGTAATTTTATCTCCATTAACCCTATCTGACTTGCTCCTTCTTTTGTTCCGTTTTTGATCAATTTCATTTATATTCCTGCTACCGTAGTTCCTCCCTTTTCTCTTTCAACCTCATTACCTACTCCACCTCTGACTGCATTCAAATATGTTTTGTATATCTCCAAATCATGGTTCCTGCTCTATCTTTTTAGTGGTAATAATATTCTCTCTTGCTTCTCTTTCTTTCCTGATCTTTATACTACCCTGTACCTCCCTTTAACATTTCCCTTTTATCTGGCATCCCCTAACTTTTTCATGCATCTGTTTTAAAGAAATCATCACTTTTCCCATTTCACCCATTATACTATCCCTATCTTGACTCTCCCATGCCCGTAAAAGCTACCAGAAAGCATTGTATATAACAAACGTTCGTCTTTTCTAACTTTAATACAGTCCTTAACATAGCACACAATAGGAATGCTTTTGACAGTTAAAACCAGTGCAATACAATTCAATGGTATTTATGTTATCAAAGTCCTACTAGTGAATGCCTGGATCTTGCCAACAGACCTCATGATGGTGCACATAAGCCACTGAACCGTTTCCGTGAATCCAAGTTCTATTGGATCTTCGTAAGGGCTCCAGTGTTAGGCAAATACTTGCGTAACTTACACTGGCTGGCAGTTAATGCTAGGATAATGTTCAAGGCTGTGACCATTGCTCATGCTGCACTTTACAAGTATGGCCCTGCCTATCTCAGGAAAAGTTTTCAGTTCTATACCCCAGCAGGTTTCTTCATTCTTTGAACATGCTTCTAGCGTCTGTTCACAGGTTTCGTCTGAAACGTAAGGGAAGTAGCTCTTTGACCTACCTTGCAGAAACATACTAGAATTCCCTTTCTCTGGATCTGCGTATTCTTAAGAATCCATCTCAGTTTAGAAAAAACCTCAAAACGTTCTTGTTCAATTAGCCTGTTTCTAGTCCATCTACGCTTTGGTTCCCAGTGACTCTTGGGCTCGTGCCGGGACACTCTATTGAGTAGCTGTGCGCGCTACAATTCCCTAACATAAACATAAACATAAAGGGCAAGACACATCATCTCTGTAACAACCATGGAAACATCCTGAGCTCTTTAAATAAAACTTGCCTGCAGGCTGCATGTAATAGTGTCATAAAAGCATATTCTTATTGCTACTCAACTGCTAGACAAATCTTCTTCTTCGTTGTTCCTTGTTATTTCTCCTGGCTTTTCCCCTTGTAGTTGCTTCCTCCTATTTACTTGCACATACCCGCTTACTGTCGCTGTTTGCCACCTGCCCCTACCTCCCAGCCTATTGGTGCTTGCCTCCACTCCCACTCTCCACCGTTGTCGATGCTTCCCCATTCCCTCCCCCCTCTCCCCCCCCATCCCCACTATTGTCTGTAATGCCTACACAGTTTTACAGTTCGGGATGGCACAAACTAATGCACTCCGAACAATCTGCGTCTCATGCCAGGCACGGTGGTATGTTTAACTAGAGCTGACAGCATGCTTGTGGTCCTTTCCCACAACCCATTTTTCCAAAGCACCAGCCATTACAAACTCTGCAGTCCTTTAGAGCAGTGACAACTTTTTTTTTAATCAATATGAAAGTGTTGGTCGTCAGATTTCCTTAGAATGTAGACTCTAGCCTGTGGAAAACACTTCTAAAATGACACCTCTTATTCAGTGGCAGCTGGTTACATTCGGAAGTGGTAAAGCGTAAAACAATAGCCTCACTGCAATGTTGCGAGCGTATCCAAACCACCTACGGGGGGTTCTCCCCTGCGAAAATTTTGAAAAAAGAATGGGCAAATGGTGCATTTCAAGCAAATTTGAGATAGCAGGAAAGTTAATAAACCAATTGTGAATCTGTTTTAACAAAGACTGTGAATGGCTCAGCTCTGGTCGAGCTCTTCCTTTTATTTGTTAACTTGCCCACATATAGTGTCATACCTTCCCAGTACCATCACTGTCTTTTGTCTCCATCTATTCACCTTTCTTGCCATCCGTCCATCCATCTTTCTCTCCATCACCCATCTATCTTTTCATCTCTCCTTTTCTCCTGTCCTTCCTTCTATATCTCCTTTTCTCCCTTCCTTCTTTCCACTGCAAGAGATTGTATGTATGAGCTCCTGGGAGACCAGACTGAAAGGAGCTTCAAACAAGGTAAATATCTCCTGCTACACAGTATTGTCCGGTGACCTCCACCCCCGCTCAAGCTGCTATGGTAGAGGGTTTGTGACGCCCCTCTGCAAAGAGACTACACATCACACACTTGCCACGAAAAAGTGTCCGCCCAACGCAGCACAACATATTACAATTTCCGGCACCAAAACAATTCACAGTAAAGAACGTTTACTTTTTACGGATGTTTCCTCTTCCCAGGCCACTTCCTCATATTGCATTAAGATATTGCAACACACGCGGGTTGTCACAGAAAAAAGAGCGACAGTCCTCAAGAGGAAATAGACAATGACATAGCCAGGTTGTCGTCACGGTAGGCTCAACCTAAGCAAGCTGGGAAGGGAGCACCCCTGAGAGTGTATTTACGATGCACTGGGTCACACTCCAGTCCCACGGTGCGCACATTGGAAATGCACCAGTACATACACATCTTAATATTACACTCCAACACACACAACTGGGAACAGACACAGTACGCTTTCAGCACACAATAAAAGTTTCAGTAACTTCTGTTGATGAACTGCTACAAGCTTGTCAATTAATATTGATGAACTGTCATAATCGTTGAGGAAACACTATCTTAAAGTGATGTCCAATAAATTGTGGATCTGTGGATTCAAGGAAATCTGTCTTTTTGATTGAATCAGTTGGGAACAAATTTGCATTTGCAAATACTGATTACTGAATACGGCGCTCCTTTCATTGTGGTATTTTTCATTGGAGGTGGGCTACAGAAGGTTGAGCGTGATTGATTGGATTAATAACATTGAATTGATATAGCAATAATCCTGTCCTGTGCACACCAGTTTGAAGCCCTCACCTCTAGGGATTATTATTGTTGTTTCGATACACATGAGCCCCAGCATGCGCAAAACATATAGTTATATGTAAAATAAAAGAAAAAGAAAACTTACCTGAGCGGGTCCCCGCCGCCTCTGCTCCTGGGTCGGGGTCCAGTGTTGGCGCTCTTCAACTTCTGAACAGGAACAGCTGCGTCACTGGCAACCCCTCTCAGCCAATACTGACGCTGCTCCAGCAGCGCCAGGATTGGCTTAGCAGGGATACTCGCCGACCTGCTGCCCACTAGGAGACCGAGGGTTGCGGCGTTGATCAACCCTCGCTCTCCTAATGCGCAGCAGCCAGCCAGAGAAAACATTAGTGCGCATGACTGGGCTGGTCGGAAAAATTCTCTGACCTAAACCCAACATGCGCATTTGTGCTGCTGCCTGCTGTGTGCTCTGCGCCACCCCCTGGTCTGACAATGCATGTCAGTCAGTATGATACTGGACCGCCCACCCCCTTCAGACTCTGAAGGGGGTAGGGGGTAGGCGTTCCGGCATCATGCTGACTGACATGCATTGTCAGTTCAGACAGAGCCGCTGAGGAAGCTGCGGGCGCAGCTTGTGGGTCGACGCGCCAGCACCCTAATAGACGCACCGCCGCGGCTCTTCTTTAGGGGCTGCAGCAACTGAACTAACATTACAGTTTATGACTGGGACTTTTTGGGGGGGGCGTTATTCTGCAGAAAAAAATGAATAGTGACTTTGTTGTTAAAAGCATTTAATGGAGACATCTGTCTTTAATGCGGTCCCGGCTGGGCATTACTTCAAAATGGAAACAGTGCTCTCATCCTTTCATCATTAGGATAAAAAGCCTTGTTCAATAATTTACAGGCAAAAATTAGAATGAGGGGCCTGTTACTGCTCCTGTCACAAAACCAAATTACCTCGAAACACATCTGTCAGGGGGTGCCAGAGCAGGACTTGCACAACTACACACCACATACATAATAGGTGAAAGACATTGTCATTTACAATGCCAATAGCTCTAACTCAAGCAAAAGCAAGACCAATTGTATTTCCAAAGCTTGTTTTATAAAGCTGGCAGTAACTTGTACTGTTTACCAGCATTTTAAGCTGAACGAGAGTACACAGGATGGACATAGAGCAGGCTAGGACACTTGGCACTTTGAGTGCTGTTGAGTGAGATTTTGGGATGGGTGTTCATTGCAAACATGATATTAAGAATTAAGGGCGGTTCATTGCCCTTCCTGTCCTTACCCGCCTTCCTTCTTGCCTCAGGTTCATAAATGCAGAACTAACAATTAACAGCGGTTAACGCCCTCTTAGCATATCTAGTAACATTGTTTCAGTACTGATAAAACAGTGCTTACACTGGGTCTTGTAAGACACAGTTGTAAAAGTGCACAGGGATAAAAGGAGGGATAATGGACCTTGAAACCACCTCATTGTCTCTGAACTGCCAGTGAACCTTGGCGGGCATGAAAATGACAGATGGCCGCCTCTCGTTCAATAAGACGGAGCTAGCTCCTGCTCGCTGATCAATACCGACCGTCTATATACGGCAACACTGAAATATTAAGCAGCATCGAAAAAGCAGAAGATGCCAAGTCAGGCAGACGCCGGCTGACGGTGGGCAGAGAGTGCCGGTACCGACGGCGGTAAATATTTAAAGAGCCCACAGACGTTTCCTTTTGAGAAATGGAGCATTAGACAGGAGGAGAGAGAGTACGGCTTAACCCTGTGCGTCCTAGACGTCCTTCGGTTGTAATGCCAAACAGCACAACGCAAGATCTCAAAATGCGCTCTTGCTTTCATTACCACCTGGCACATTCAGGGCACTGGGCACAAGGCTCCTTTTAGCGAGGCTCTAAACGGCCTTCGTTCTGCCTACTACTGAGCTTTAAACAGGACTAAGCAAAAGTGTAAAAGAAGCACTTTGATCAGATCTTTTCATTTTGTTTAATACACATATTTGCATTTTGCCTCCTCTTTGTCTGCAACCACATTTTGAACTTTTTCTTCGGAACACTTTCAACCACAATCATTATTAAGATTTGTTTTTGGTTACTAAAATAATTTTGCCTGCCATTTTGTACTTTTATGTTTTAAAAAAAACTTCTATTACATACAGCAATTTGATTAAACTGCTCTGCAAATGAAATAAATACAAACACATACATTACATGCCATTTTAACATTTGTAAGACAAAAATACAATATAATCAGGAACAAGCATAGGCAACCAAAGCACTCCTTGCCTTATCATCATCTCCCTAAAATATCATTTTTGGGGACCACGCTCTGTTGAAAATGATTGCCCAGGGGTGTAACACAGGACTCGTGCAGTCCCTACGGTGCCAGGTGTTCTAGGGTCGGCCTCGAGGGGCCCACCCTCCTGGTGGCCTTATTTAACCTAAAACCTATGAAGATCTGTGAGATGCAGGCGTATCAGGGACCTTTATTACATTCTACAAAGAGGCCCCATCACTTTATGTTTCGCCATGGCTATACTAGGACTGCTGTCTGGTACCTCAATTGTATTAAAATGAGTACTTTACCAAAATAAGATGCCGCATTCCCTCAGACCTGAGCGTAGATCTAAATTGCCCTACTCTCGTCCGGTCAAGGCTATATAAGGGATAGCTTCTTAACTGTAACTCCAGTTCTCTCGTAGGGGAATTTCCATGATAAGTTATAAGCATTGCATAGTACCGCCCACCTGCGGGGACCGAAGGGCATTTTATCCAATATACTTTCCTAAATGTAGATGCTTGCCTTTCTTCAGGAAGGCCTGCAGCGTCACGTATGAAAGAAAATATTATGCAGCCTACAGGAGAAGACTACAAAGGACTCATTTTTCATTTTGTATTGATAAAAGATGTGTCCGGAGAACTGCCTATGCAGAACATTGTATAATGATTTTGTAAAACAATACAAATGGCTTTCTCAGACCCTTTTTATAGAAATGAAGGAGGATAGGACAGTATAGCCACATAGGCCGCCATTACAAGAGCTGGAAATGGACGTGGTGCCTTTAAGGCCCCAGGGACCTCCAATATCCTATCATGCTTGCCTAGAGGCTGTTACCTCAGTTCTTTTTGAGGTGATGAATGATAATATGTATATGACCCATGAGTATCTCTGTCTATTACACCAGGGAGAAGGAAGGGTTGTTTATGATGTATCATGGAAATTACCCTACGAGAGAACTGGAGTTACAGGTAAGAAACTATTCCTTCTCTCTTAGGGGATTTCCATGTATAGTCATAAGCACTGAATAGAATAGCAAGCCCATCCCAACCTAAAGTGATGGAGAAGACAGAGAGTGATTCCTGGAAGCCCTTTAAGCAGATAGATTTTTGAGGGAGGCCTGCCCTACTTGGGCATCTGCCCTAGCATCAGAATCAAGGCAGTAATGCTTGGCGAATGTGTGAATTGACCTCCAGGTAGCTGCCCTGCAAATCTCTGCAATGGGGATATTCCACATTAAGGCAGCAGTGGCTACTTTACCCCGAGTGGAATGTGCTTTAGGTCTGGTATCAAGTGTTTTATTAGCTTTCTGATAACATAACGGGATGCAGGAAACAATCCATCTTGAAATAGAGTGCTTGGAAGTGGCTACACCTGTGCAGAGCAAACCAAATTGAACAAATACTTGGTCTGATCTGCGGATGTCACATGTTTTATCATGATAAAACTTTAAAACTCTGCATACTTCCCAAATATGAAGTGTTCTCTCGGCTGGTGTAGATGGGTTCTGAAAGAATGTGGGTAATGAAATAGTTTGATTAACATGGAAACCTGAAACCACCTTAGGGAGGAATTTTTGGGTGAGTTCTCATAATCACCTTGTAAAAATGGAAGACTGTGTATGATTCATGAGAACATAAAGCTTGGATTTCACTAACCCTGCTTGCTGATGTGATTGCCACAAAAAAAGCTATTTTCCAAGAGAGGTGGGTCCTGTATAAGGCGGCAAAGAATTACATTAAGCTTCCATGGAGGGGAAGGACACGTAATGGGAGGGCACACCTTTTTTAAACCTTCTAGGAAATCCTTGATTATGGGGATTTTGAAAAAAGCGGTTTTTGAAGTACATTTCCTGTATGCAGTAAGAGCTGCTGAGTGAACTTTTATGGAAGAGAAGTGGAGGCCAGATTTTGCAAGATGTAATAAGTATGGAAGAATAACAACTTCCTAGCAAGTTTTAGGGTTCACACTTTTGGAGAAACACCAAATACAAAACCTCTTCCACTTTAAGGCATATGCTAACCGGGAGGACAGTTGCTTGACCTCTTTCAGGATCTCCATGCAGTCTTGTGGCAGGTTCAAATATCCATACGTACCAGCTCAGGAGTCATGCAGCCAAATTCAAGGAGGAGAGATTGGGGTGTACCATCTGGCCTTCAAATTTCATCAGAAAGTTGGGTCTGTATGGGAGTCTGAGATACGGACGCTGTGACTGGTGAAGCAGGTCCGTGAACCACCATTGATGTGGACACTTTGGTGCCTTGAGTATCAACTTGGCATTGGAGTGGGTCAGCTTGCTCAGAATCGCCGGGATCAGGGGAATTGGTGGAGAGGCGTAAAAAAATTTGCCAGACCAGTCGATCCATAGCGCATTCCCCAGTGTCCCTCGTTGCTATGCCTGGAGGTGAAGCTCTTACATTTTTTCGTTTGGTGAGATGGCGAACAAATCGTCGGTGGGATGTCCCAGAGCTCAAAGTAGTACTAAATGTGTGAGGCATGACCCATTCATGGTTTTCTTGCAGGACTCTGCTGAGGGCATCCGCCTGTGCATTCTGCATGCCTCGAAGAGTCGCTGTGATTCATAGGTTTTGGGCTATCAACCAATTCCATATTGACTGGGTTTCCATTGACAACAGCCTGAACCTCATCCCCCCTGCTTGTTGAGGTAGTACATTTTGGTGATATTGTCCGTTTGAACAAGGAAGGTCTGTGATCTTAATGTTGGATGAAAGGCCTTATAGGTTGATGTGATACAACATCTATTTTGGGGACCACATGCCTTGTATTTGTAGATGATCCATGTAAGCTCCACACCCTTGAAGTGATGCATCCGTCACTGTGATCTGAGAAGGAACCTGTTGATGAAACAGCATTCTTTGAAGCAAATCGGGGTCGGGGAGCACCACCATTTGCGGGAATGTTTCACATGGAGGGACAATTGTTTCTGCTGTCCCAACTGCCCGTCAGCTGATCCCACTGGTCCTCTAAGCATTCTTGAAGAGGTTGCATGTGATGCACAATGCCAAGGATCCCAGAAGAGAGGATACTTGAAGAACTGTCGGGTAAGTGGATTGAGGAAGAAGTTGACACTTTGACCTGATTGATAACCACCTCTCCTCCGAAGGACACACTTTTTCTCTTTCTGTGTCCAGAAGAGCTCCCAGGTAGTGGATATGCTGAGTTGGGTTCATAATCGATTTCTTGAAATTGACCTGGAGACCCAACTTGTGCATGAGGGGAAGGCATATTGACAGATGATCTTCCAACAGAGATGGGGACAAACTTTTTAGGAGCCAGTCGTCCAAGTAAGGATATATAAAAAGCCTCTGTTTCCGAAGGAAGGCAGCAACCACCGCCATACAGTTGAAAAACATTCGGGGAGCTGACTTTAGCCGGGGAGCTGACTTTAGCCCGAATGGAAGTACTGCATACAGGTAGTGATGAACAGATACTTGAAATCTGAGAAATTTGCGATGCCTTTTGGAGATTGGAACATGAAAATATGCATCCTTCAGGTCGATGGAACACATCCAGTCCCCCTGATGTAACTGGGGGAATATTTGATGGAGCGCTAACATTCGAAACTTACCACTCTCATGAAAGAACCAGCTGTGTTACACATTCTCCGGCCCAAGGAGTCCATATTTTTACTGTCTGTCTCCGGTGGAGCAGATGAGACAGACGTAGCCCAATGGGCCTTCCTGGCTGCCGCCACTATGAGAGAATCTGGTGGTGGATCTGTGCGCAGGAAAAGGGGATCTTGATCCGGTGCCTTATATTTTTTCACAATTCTTGAGGACCCTGATCCCACTGTTGCTGGCATCAAGAATGTCTTCATTGCCCGTGTGAGAAGTTAGCCTGATATATGATGCTCACTAGTTCTAGTGATCACCTTGTATCAGTCCAAACAACCCTTACGGTGATTGGTTGTAAAGTCAACCTTATAGACCAGCTATCCTAATGGTAGCATGGACAAAGCAGTCGTAGGCTAAACTCTGTTGGCATGTGAAGCCAACTGTTTTACCACATATAACCCCTTGAATACCAGATGAAAGGACACCACACAGGTTGTTATGAAAATAAACAATATATTTATTACTAACAAACACCTCTGAACTCTTTATGAGATCAGAGGGCTAAGCACATAACAAGACTCTTAAGAAAAATACAATAAGTCGCACAAATTACAATGGTGCCCTAGGGGCACGGCAAACCATATACTAAGTAAATGGGTTAAGTAGAACGATAGAGGAAATGAAGATGCCCAGAGGCTGTAGAATCGCTGGGGCTACACTACGCTAACCTTAGGTAAGGAGCAGGAGGCCCACAGGATCACCTTGTATTGTGACCTCTTAATAGCTGACCAACGTTTCTCTCTAGGGGTCAGCCTTCTACTTATAAAAGCAATGGGCTGGTCATGGCCATCATTATTCAGTTGAGATAGAACAGCTCCCACACCCAACTCAGAAGCATCTGTTTGGACAATGAAGGTTTTCCACGAGATCTGCGTGGGGCCCTTTTGCTTGATTGCTGCTCGACGCGTTGTCTGGTCACTTGCCGGAGTGAGACCTACCTCTTCTATTCCCAAGGTTAGGCCTGCTTGTGGTTAGGTGTGGGGCTCCCCCAGATCCATCCCCATGTAGGCTTATGTTGGCCCTTGTAAGTCTGCTGACTAAAGGTTGGCCATTGTCTACCTCTCCATCAGAGGAGTAACCATCTTCCCTACCATCTACATCTTCTGTTTCAGGGAGGTTAGAGTCAGAGTCACCTTCTAAGGGGGCATGCTTCCATCTGCTGGATCAGAGGGGCCTGGGCTAGAGGCTCTTCTAGCATCATATGTCTCTAAGAGACCTAACAGAAAAGGAAGGGTAGGGTTAGAACCCTGTTTCAGTTTCCTGGAGGTACACCATTGTCTCATCTCCTGGAAGCTGAGTGCTGCATATCTGGAAAGGACCTGTGGAGGGTCACTAATCACAAGGGGAGTCACTGTGTTCTCTCCTGTGATAGACATGCTTTCTAGTTAGGGGGTGGTGTGTGCCCACCTACACTATGGGTTTTCCTACTGATCCCTTGCTAAGAGTTGTAGTCAGGGTGTGCTAGGCCCTTTCTACTACAACAGCAGGTTCAGTAGAACTCAGAGTATTTCTAAGCTTGTTATATGTACCTATGGTACCTTATGTGATCTTTCAAATGATATCTCAAGATTATATTTGGTAAAAACAACAGCAAGCTCAAATCCCAACCGCTGCATACCAATGTGAGAAGTTGGCCTGCTATATGATGCTCACTAGTTCTAGTGATCACCTTGTATCAGTCCAAACAACCTTTATGGTGATTGGTTGTAAAGTCAACCGTATAGACCAGCTATCCTAATGGTAGCATGGACAAAGCAGTCTTAGGCTAAACTCTTTTGGCATGTGAAGCCAACTGTTTTACCACATATAACCCCTTGAATACCAGATGAAAGGACACCACACAGGTTGTTATGAAAATAAACAACATATTTATTACTAACAAACACCTCTGAATTCTTTATGAGATCAGAGGGCTAAGCAAATAGGAAATGAAGATGCCCAGAGGCTGTAGAATCGCAGGGGCTACACTACCCTAACCTTAGGTAAGGAGCAGGAGGCCCACGGGATGCTTGTGCAGTTTTAGAACACACACGCGGGTTCCAATCCAAAGTCAATAGGCACAAACAAATTACGAAAAAGGTAAGTAAAGACAGTTCCGACTGGTTGAGACTAAAACTACAGGATACCTGGACACTAGGAGAGTCAATCTACCTATGAGCACCGAAATGCTCTCGTTACCAAACCCACGGGCTGCGGGTGCATAGGTGTGAAAGTGTGTCGGGTTTCCGCGTTGAAGTCAATGGAGCCTTGAAGAAAGATGCTGCAGGCGACCAGGAGGAAGATGTCCGGAGCGATCCAAGGGTGGATCAAGGAAGATGGAGACCTGAAAGCAGAGGGGACAATGTTCACAGTCACTAGCCAGTGACCGGAGTGCAACCAGGCAGGAACCAGATGTTGTTGTCGCGATCAGGTGAAGAGTGGACGCTTGACTCTGCAGCCACGTGGACCAGGAGGTGTCTTCGACGACCAGAATGGAGGCACGGGCTGTCCCACGCAGGCTCTCGCTGTCGGCGGTGTCTGTTCTGGAATCGGAGTCAACAGGCCTTGGCAAAGGCAACCCACGCGGTGAGTGAGGATGGTGTCTGGTGCAGACCAGGAGGGTCCGGGGTGCTTCTCCTTTGCAGGGAAGCAAGGGCCAGTCTGGAGCAACCAGACCAGCGGTGTAGATTTCAAGGATTGTTGTCTAGGAGGCCACTAGCCAGCCGGCAAGTGACCAGACAACGCGTCGAGCAGCAATCAAGCAAAAGGACCCCACGCAGATCTCGTGGATGCTGGAGGGCTGGTCTTTGGGCAGGAGCTGCTCGGGGCTGGGGCTTCTCAATCCCCAAAGCACTTACTCGAGGATGCCTCAGAAGTCGTATTGGAGGCGAAGTGCAGTTTCTCCAAGATGGCCGGTCCAAAGTGTCTTGTCGCACCCACGGATCTCAGCTGTGCTGCAGATGTGAGTTGAGGTCGGAGAGGTCTGGAAGTCCGGGTCTTGTCTGGCTCTGAAGCCTGGTTCCACCAGGAAGGACGACAAAGTGAACCGCTAGGACGCTTGATGGTGCCTGCGGATGCAGGGTGGTCACTCCTTGCCCAAAAGGGAGATTTTCTTCAGTCTTCTGTGGAGCAGAACATCGAAGTCCAGAGTTTCTTCTTTGTAGTTTCAATTCAGGATAATCTAATTTGGAATGGGACCAGCTCCTACCTTTATTCTGCTAAAGGGGGCTGTACTGTGACTAGGTCCCTCCCATGGGTGGGACCAGGAAGGGGGGTGGTTACACCCCCTATCCTTTGTCCGGTTTCGCACCAGAGCTGGGGCTGGAGTGCCCTAGCAACTGGTTTGAACCGGGGAATGCACAGGGACACCTTGTGTGCCCCAGGCATGTCTCATTCCTTTCAGCCCTGCCTATCGGGATACACAAAGTCCTGTCTGGGGTGGTACTAGCACCTCCCCAGGCAGGAAATCCTTTGTCCAGGCCTCCTTTGCTGGAAGGACTCCCAGCAGCAGGAGGTCAGACTGGTGTCTGTGGCAGCAGCATCCATTTTGTGATGCTCAGGCTCGGGTTAACTTTAACCGGGGTTCTACTTACTTACATGTCGTGTCCCTCTAGAAGGGTGGAATGCTACCCCCGTTGCCAGAACTGGCGAGGGGGTAGTATTCCAATTCGTATGACACCTCACTCGACATGTTTTGATAATGCTATGCCAAAGTTAGCAATAATCGCAAGGATTATAATGCACTTAAGAGTATATGGTATAGCGTTATCATGGAACAGCTATAAGGACATGGTTCCGAAAGCTGCAGACAGGCTCAGCTCATGCTAGAGCACCATCTCACATAATTCCAAGCACTCTGCCTTCAGGATTGATAAGGCCTGCCATAGGAGTGACTTATAGGAGTACATGTGTCCATTTTGGGGTTAGATATAGGTATACTATATCTACAGCAAAGGGTGATTACACCACCTTGCCCCAGCTGTGTTACCAGCCAGTTGTGTCTGTTTAGATGGCCAGCCAGGGGTGGCACAATACATTCTGGAGCCCCTGGTAGGCCTTGGGTGCACTTATGCCCTAGGTACCTATGGTACACTGTACAAGGACTTACAAGAGTGACCCAATACCAATTGGTAAATGCACCTAAAGTACATGTGTGTCAATTTAGAGAGAGAACAGCTAGGCCGTGGGTCTGATTAGCAGGCCCACAGCCAGGGAATGCCGTAAACCAGTGAAGCAAAAAGCAAAAATCTGGGGTGACCATATGATTGCAGACCCTACTCTCCTACAGCCGGCTCCAACAAACCGGGCACCAATAGAAGAAGAGGCCTAGCAGAGGACTTATGATGTAAAGTCTCAAATATGACAGACGACTTCACCTGAGGCACTGTCATCGTAATGTTGAATTAGCTAGCCCCACGACACAATACCTCATTGAAGGTTCCTAAATCCTCCACAGGAGAAACACTAGACGGTGGCGTTGATGAGATCGTGGGCGAATAGACTCTTTAAGAAGACCTTGTTGGAGAAGAAGAAGCAGGAGATCTATGTCTTCTCTCAGGGGTAGTAGACCGATGCCTACTGCGCTCCCTAGAGCGTGAACGCCTCCTCACTGGAGATCTAGATCTTCTTGAAGACCCACCAGCCGGTGGTCTCGAAGCCTCCACAGCAAGTGATCTTTGATCAGGCCTTGGTTGCATCTTCCAATGACGGATGCTCTCTAGCCATCTTGGAGACATGTGCACAGGTGGTGTTTTACGCACCGGAGAGCCCTCCGGGGAAACCTGCACAATTTGTATTCCCATTGAAGAGGAAGAAGAAGATGAGGAAGAACTCTCAATAGAATGCGGAGATCCAGAAGCTGGAGTCTGCACCTCTCTGGGAACCAACTGTCTTTCTCTTGACGTTGACTTCCTCGACGTCGAGCGAGAATGCGCCACCACTGAAGAATCTTGGTGTGGAGAGGCTCCGACCACTGAAGGCCTGTCCCCAGATGCCCTTGACTGCAGGTCGTGTGACGCAGACCTTGGAGGGTCATCCAATGCCCTCGACGCCGACTCAGACCTCGACAAAGACCTATGAGAGGTCCGAGAGGCTGATCAGGAATGCCTCAACGCCGACCATGAGACAGGTGGCGGAGACCTCGATGTCGACTTCCTCGACGTCAAACGTTTTCTCGACGCCGACAGGACCTTTTCAAGCCTCGAGCCCGAGGCATATCTCGACGTTGAACCATGTTTCGACGGCGACCTGGATCGTCTCCTTTTCACAGGTTTCGGCGTCGAACCTTCATCTCTCGACGTCGATCTGAATTTTTCTCTCTACGTCGACCTCACTCTTCCTCTCGATGTCGACCGCACTCTTTCTCTCGACGTCGAACGCCTTACTCTCGACGCCATCCTCACAGCAACCGACACCAGATGTTTTGACGTCGGCAAGCTTCTCGCCGGCGACCTCGATCTCCGCTTCGATGCCAACTTATGCTTCACCGGCGATGTCTTCGACGTCGATGCAGTTTTCTCTGGCCTCGACGTCAACCTAGATTTCGACGCCGCACTCACTTTCATCTATGTCGAAGCTTCCTGATGTCGGTTTTTCTTGCTTTTACCTTCAGGAGAAGCAGATCTTTGACTTTTTGACTGAGAAGAAGGCCTTCCAGATGACAATGTACTCCTTGCCCCCTTTTCACTACGTCCTTCTCTCTCCATAAGCCCCAAAAGCCAAATCTTTTCTCTTTCCTTCAAAGTTCTTCTGGAAAGCTTGAGGCAATGATAACATTTTTCCACATCATGTGTGGAAGGTAGACAAACCACACAAACAGAGTGAGGATCTGTTTTAGACATCTTCTTCCCACAGGAAGGACAATTATAGAATAAAGGTGGCATAACTGACTAAAACATTTTTGAAAATTTAGTCAGAAAAGGTAAAAAAATACCACCAATAACCAATACTGTAAAAAAAGACAGGAAAACTCCAAATTCTGACTGAAAACAGTCAAATTCAGCCGAACTCAAGTTCCAGGTTCCTCATAGAACAAGCCGGAAAAAAGAACTGACCTAACTGTCACCTGTGGGGAATGATGGGAACAGAGTTCCCCTGGAGGCCTTAAAGGCAAAGTGTTCAGATTCTCTGAGGCCTTAAAGGTGAGGTGTCAGTCTGATTTTCTGTACAGGGATAGTTTTTCTGTATGCAGCCTTCTTAGGCTAATTGCCTTTTATTACAGATTCTTTGATGAAAATAAAAGGTTTTGCTGGTTATGGAATGCACTTTAGGCTCATGCCCGTTTATTGCATTGTTTATATAGTTTATTTTCATACTGCAGAAAATATGTAATGATGGCTTTATTAGCATATGGGTTATGCTGGGCTGCATATTACATGTATATGTGTACAATTTGTTTAGTACTATGTACTATTGTTATATATTTACACATATATATGTATTTTGTTATGTGTTCGGGTTCCCGCTCATGGGCGGAGATTATTCAGTGCTTATGACTATTAATGAGTATCCCCTGGAAGAGAAATACAGGTTACAATTGTAAAGATTGTAAAGATTAGGGGCACTTGGGAGTAAACTACGATGGAACCCTTTTAGACTTTGACACTTCGAGAGTCAAGACCGTACCGGAGTACTCGTGTTACCTCACCCAGGGAAGCCGGGTGCATAGGTGTCTTTGGGTGTCGGGTTTTATCGTCGATTCCAGTGGAGAGCTGCGAAGAAGTGCTGCAGGCGACCAGAAGAAAAGTGTCCGGGTGGATTGAAGGGTGGATCGGAGATCTGAAGAACCTGAAAGCAGAGGGGACAGAGTCTGGGTCACTAGCGAGTGACCAGGATGGCGACAGGAAGATGACAGCTGATGTTGGGTGCTTTAAAGTGAAGTAGGTGAAGCTTGACTCTTCAGCCACGAGGACCAGGAGGCATCGACGAGGACCAGGAGCTGGATTCGAGCTTTCCCACGTTGGATGTCGAGTGCTGTAGCGTCGGTATCCGGATTGGACCCAACAAGCCTTGTCAACAGCAACCCACGCAAGTAGCTTTGGTGCAGTCCAGCAAGGTTTGAAGGACTCACCCTTTGGAGGGGAGTCAAGGCACGTCTGGGGCAACCAGGAAAGCCCAAGAAACAAAGGATTGTCCTTCGTGGGGAGCCACTAGCCAACAGACTAGAGATTGCGAAGGAGCCTCAAGCTGCAGGGAAGAAAAGGGACTCAGGGAACACTCGTGAAGTGCAGGCCTCAGCTTCGGTGCAAAAGGTGCTTGGGGCAAGGGCAACAAATAGCCCAATGCACAACTTCGGGAAACTTTGGGAAGTAGGTGCAGTTGCGAAATTGCAGTATGTCCAGGAGTTCCGGTTCCACGTCTCTCGTGATAGCTACAGGTCTCAGCCTTGCAGGGGACTGGTGTCAGCCTCAGAGATGTCTGGAAGTCCATGTCCTGTGTCGCAGATTCTTCGGGATCCAGCGGGAGCCTCAAAAATGCAGACCGGCAAGATGCTCCTAGATGCCTGTTTGAACAGGGGGGTCACTCCTTGACCCCAAGGGAGATTTCTTCTGTCTTCCAGTCGATATGGAATTTCGAAGGTCCAAGTTTTCTGCATCAGAGTTTCGTCCAGGGTAATCTTAAGTTCTAGGTACTGGGTTCCTATACTTATACTAAGATTAGGGGTTGGATTAACTTTAAGGTCCCACCTATGGGAGGACCTGGGAAGGGGGTGGTTACACCCCTTCCCCTTTGTTCAGTTTCGCGCCAGAGCTGGGGCTGAGTGCCCCAGCAACCGTTTTGAACTGGGAAATGCATGGAGCACCTTGTGTGCCACAGGCAGTGTCTCAAAAGCATTCACTGAATGCAACCCACCCTGCCGTAATACACTAAAGCCTGTCTCTGGAGGTGCTGGCACTTCCCTGAACAGGAAACCTATTGTCCCGGCCTCCCCTGCCGGAGTTTCGTCCAGCAGCAGGAGGTCACAATCATGTCTGTGGCAGCAGCATCCATTTTGTGATGCAGAGGCTCTTTAAAACTATTACCGGATATACCAGTGTGTACATGTCTTCTCCCTCTAAAAGGGTGGAATGCTACCCCCGCCACCAGAACTGGCGGGGGGTAGTATTCCAAATCGTTTGACACCAAATTCGACATGTTTTGATAAAGCCAAACCAAAGTTAGCATTAATCGTGAGGATTATAATGCACTTAAGAGTATATGGTATGGCTATATCATAGAACAGCTATAAGGAAGGATTTCCGAAAGCTGCAGAGGGGCTCAGCTCATGCTAGGGCACCCTCTCACACAAAACCAAGCACTCTGCCTTCAGGATTGTCAAGGCCTGCTATAGGAGTGACCTTTAGGTTAATAAGTGTCTATATATATATAGGTATACTATATCTAAGCAAGGGGTGCTTACACCACCTTACCCACGCAGCAAGTGCAGACCTGTGGTGACATTTTGGAAGGCTTCCCAGGGGTGGCATAATACATGCTTCAGCCCCTGGTAGGCCTCTGGGCTACCTATGCCCTTGGTACCTAAGGCACCATATACTAGGGGTTCACAAGGTAGCTCAGTAACCAATCTGGTATGTAGCTAAAGTACATGCAATCAATTTAGAGAGAGAACAGCTAGGCTGTGGTCCTGATTAGCAGGGCCACAGCCAGACTAAAGTCGAAAAACCAGTGAAACACAGTAAAAAGTGGGGGTAACCATAGGAAGCTGACCCTACTCTCCTACAAGTAGGTCCTGCTCAGGAGGCCTGTACTTTTGTAGTAGTCTTGATTGAGCCAACTTAGCTGAAGCGGGAGTCAAAAAGAGTTTCATAGCTGACTCCAAGAGGCCTGGCACTAGAGGGAGGAGTGGTCTTGACGGTGTGCGTTGTTGGAGCGTCTCAAAGATCACTGATGTTGGAGTAGGCTCGGATATTTGTATGTTTAATTTTGCTGCTCCTCTAGCTAAGACCTCATGAAAGGTGTTAATGTCTTCTATGAGAGAGACTTGAGGTGGTGGGGAATCTGTTAAGGTGGGTGAGTAGCGCCCTGTAGATGTAGAGCATGAAAACCTGGAACAATGGTGAGATTGTGACCATGATCTGGGTCTGTGTGACCGAAGGCAATGATGAGACTTCCTTGATGACAAATGCGATGATGTATGGCAGCTGTGAGAGCGATGGTTCGTCCTGGAATATGACCTTGGTCTTGGAGGTGGCAAAAGAGGCATTTGCACAGATGGAATTGGCGCTGCAGGTGGCAGAGGAATTTGAAGAGATGGGGGGGTTGGACGCCGTGGAGGCGGCAGTGAAGAAGACGGTGGGGGAGGTATTGAAGAAGTGGTTGGTAAGACTCCAGAGAGATTACACCGTAAAATAGTCAGGCCCTGGTGACAAATAAATGCGTCTCTTTTTCCTCTGACGCGTTGTAGACGTCGAACTGCTCCTCGACCTCCTGTGGTAGTGGATCGGAGATCAGCTCCTTGACGGCGAACATTCACGTCTTCTCGACAGCGAACGTCGGCATCTTCTCAACGTCAAATGTCCCTTAGACGTTGAAAGACGGTGCTACCTTGATGATAAACCTCTTCTCAACGTCAAAAGTATTGGTTGTATTGACGTCGATCTACTCCTCGATTGTGATCTGAGGCTCTGTGTCGATGGCAGGAGAGCCTTAAACATAGACCTACCCCATTTCTATGGCGATCTTCTCCTCTTTGTCGTCGTCGTACCAGCTCCTAATGGCGAATAGGTCAGTGCCGTAGCTTATCTCGATGTTGACCTTCTCGACGGAGAAGGGTGCAGTTTTTTAGCTGCAGACCTGTTTATGGATATTTTGTGTCTGCCAGAGGTTGAAGATAGTGCCCTGGTAGAGGACTGACCCTCTCATCGCTCTTTAGGGTCACATGCAGACTGCATCTGCTCCTGCGCTGTTCTTCCGCACCCTGGATGTGAATTTTCTCTCTATTGCATAGAGTTCACCTGGAAAAGGTCTTGCAGTGTTCACAGTCTACAGGAAGATGACTTACTGGAATACAAAGACTACAGATATAATATTGGCTTTTCTTCTCCCACAGGAAGGGCATTCATCGAAAGGAGATGGCATTTTAAAAGACAAAATGCCCCAAATGAACAATTTGGCCACTACAGGCTACATAATATTTTCTTTCTTAAGTGACTCTGCAGGCCTTCTCGAAGAAAGGCTACACTTAAGAAAATATATTAGATAAAGTGTTCCAAGGTGCCTGCAGGTGGCCGGATCTATTCAATGCTTATCACTATACACAGAAATCCCCTACAAGAGAAAAGGGTGTATACATTTACAACTCCAAAATGCCACAAGGTGTCCTTGGAAAGAATACAGTGGAAGGTACTACATTCAGAAGACCAACTTCAAATCTATGAACAGCTATTTTATGAACTGAAGGTGACTGGCAAGTATACTTGCTCATTGCCAGCAGGATAGATGCCTCATGAATTTCACTTAAAAATTGTCCCATTCTGGGAGTTGCTGCAATTGATCTAATTGAGATAAAGCACCGGATAACAACAATCATTTGTGAAAAAAGATTCAGAACTGGTATCTTGGTTTTCTGACTATTCCATGAACCAATATGAGCTATACATGTCAACTTCATATAACAACAGCTCCCTTGATTACATTTTTTAAGCACAACACCAGTACTAGCATTACATTCATTTGCATATGCTGGAATTAGAGTGGCAATGAAACTCTAAATTGCCCCCCAAAATAGAAACACCAGGCCCATAAGTGGCCCACATTCCAGAGCAACTTTATGAGGTTATTGGCAATACTGCATCAGCACATCTCCACCCCAACCAAAATTGCCAACACCACCCAAGCCCCTGTCTATTTCTACAATGCATCAAGGTGTCCTGCCACCTGGGCGGTAATCAGTCAGAATATCGAATTTTTAATATCGACATGGCAAAATATTGAGTCTAAAATATAAAAATGGACATAATATCGACATACAAGAATATAGTGGTGCAGAATATCGAAATGCAGGTAAGAAATATCGTTTTTAACAATATTGAAATTAGTAATATCGACAGTCATAATATAGTTGTTAAAAATATCGACTTTTTTATAGTGTTTTAAGTGTTAGTATATGTGTTAAAAGTATGTATTATTTTTGTAATGAATGTTTGAATTTTTTTAAAATTATTAATTTTAATTAATGTAATTTTTGTGTAATTTAAATCGGTAGTGGGTTGTGGATTTATATAGGAATAGGGTGGGAAGTAATTTAATTAGAATATATTTTCTAGAATATTTAGAAATAATTAATTATATGTTAATTATCATTTGCGCAATTTAATTCTGTAGCGGGCTGTGGGTTTATAGGGGAATAGGGTGGGAAGTAATTAATTGAAATTAATTATTTTATTAATTAATATTTTAGTATTTAATAATTTATATTGTTAAGTTAATTCATTTATTATTAATTAATTATACATTGATTAATACCAATTATAATTAATTGATAATTATGTTAATTGTGTATTTTTTTTATTAATTAGTAACTAATTAGATATTAATAATTTGTAAATATGGTAATTGTGTACTTTTTTAGGAGTGGGGTGGGGGTTGATAGGGGAGTAGGGTAGGAAGTAATTTAGTTTTAATGTTATTTTTATTATTTTCTATATTATATTTATTACAAGTTATTTTATAGTGTTAATTTTGTGAATTAATTTAGATTTGAGGGTTATTAATTTTATTGTGAATTGTAATAAGTTAATTAATTTTTAATTAATTATGTTAATGTATTAATATTTTACAATATTGTAGGTGACATTTATAGGGGAAAATGGTGGGAGGACAATTAATTTTGAAAAAAATATTTACTTGTTAATTAATGTTAATTATATTGCAGGAGTGGATATACTAAATGATTCCCCTACTCTATCCAACACTTTCCCTACTGTTACACTTGGTGGAGTGGGAATATTAAATTATTCCCATCCGCTAGCCAACACTTTCCCTACTGTTGCACTCGGTGGAGTGGGAATAGTAATTTTTACCCTCCCGCTATCCAACACTTTCCCTACTGTTGCACTCACTGGAGTGGGAATAGTAATTTTTATCCTTCCGCTATCCAACACTTTACCTACTATTGCACTCACTGGAGTGGGAATAGTAATTTTTATCTACCCGCTATCCAACTCTTTCCCTGTTGTTGCACTCACTGGAGTGGGAATAGTAATTTCCACCCTCCCGCTATCCAACACTTTCCCTACTGTTGCACTCACTGGAGTGGGAATAATAATTTTTACCCACCCGATATCCAATGCTTTCCCTACTGTGCACTCACTGGGAAGGGAATAGTAATTTTTGTCTACCCGCTATCCAACACTTTTCCTACTGTTGCACTCACTGGAGTGGGAATAGTAATTTTTACCCTCCACCTATCCAACACTTTCCCTACTTTTGCACTCACTCGAGTGGGAATAGTGATTTTTATCTACCCGCTATCCAACACTTTCCCTACTGTTGCACTCACTGGAGTGGGAATAGTAATTTTTACCCTCCCGCTATCCAACACTTTCCCTACTGCTGCACTAACTGGAGTGGGAAGGATTAGTTACTTACCTGTAATCCTAGTTCTCTTCCAGGAGTATACTCATCAAAGTCATAAGCACTGAATTATCTCCGCCCATAAGCAGGATCCCGGAACACATAGCCTAATACATATATATGTGTAAAATATATAAAAAGAATACATAGTACTAAAAAATTATACACATGTACATGTATAAACTAATAATATGCAGCCCAAAATATATCCCTTAGGCTAATAAAGCCATAATTACATGCCTTTCTGTAGTATGAAAATACACAAAACATAATGCAAGAAAGGACAGAAAAACACCTTTTATTTTCATCAAAGAAAACAGGTAATGGAAGGCAATTAGCCTAAACAGGCTGCATAAACAAATAACATCCCTGTACAGAAAAGGAGACTGGCACCTCGCCTTTAAGGCCTCAGAGAATCTGAAAACTTTGCCTTTAAGGCCTCCAGGAGAACCCTGCTTCCATCATGCCCCACAGGTGACAGTTAGGTCAGTTCCTCTGAACGGTATAAGATAACCTGGAGGAACCTGCATACACAATGCAATCATAATCTATCAATGCCATGCTATTGCTCGCCCGGGGAGGCGGGAGGGTGCATATGACTTTGATGAGTATACCCCTGGAAGAGAACTAGGATTACAGGTAAGTAACTAATGCTTCTCTTCCAGGGGATACTCATTAATAGTCATAAGCACTGAATAGATTAGGAAGCTCATTCCCACTTCCAAGCGGGCGAGCAGAAAACTAGAAAAAACTGCCACTTTGATACATACATTTTTGCTAGTATTAGCAAACAGGTTTCTCAATAAGGCTTGCCCAACCTGGGCATCTGCTTGTGTGTCTGAATCAAGACAGTAATGGCGAGCAAAAGTGTGAACTGAACGCCATGTAGCTGTTTTACAAATTTCCGCCATGGGAACATTCCTCAGGAGAGCCGTAGTAAAAGCTTTCCCCCTCGTAGAATGAGCCTTTGGCCTCCCTGACAATGATCTGTTGGCTAACTGGTAAGCCAGGACAATACAAGAAACAATCCATCTAGAAAAGAAGCGTTTGGAAGCTGCAGACTCCGTGTTAATAGGACCATAGTTAACAAATAAACGGTCTGACTTCCTCAATGCCTTTGTTCTGTCCACATAAAACTTGAGAACCCTTTTGAGATCTAAAGAATGGAGAGATCTTTCAGGAGGAGTCGCAGGATTCCGAAAGAAAGTCGGTAAAGTTATAGTTTGATTGGGGGTGGAGCTAGCCGCGAAGCGTAATGGCCGCACTCTGAGTGAGCTCCTCCGTGGGCCCACCAACAACATCCTTATCCTGCACTGACGGAGTGTACACCGCACCAATATTCGCATGTACTCAGCAGCCTGACTTGTTCCCAACGCTCGGTGAAGAAATGGCGCAGAACCGGATGCTGTAAGAGCACCTTTTGGACCCTAAAACCGACTGCGGCCTAAGCGGAGAAGGCATACACCACGCACCGGCCTGTAGAGCAAGACGAAGCCGCTACGTAAAGCACGCCATCCGGACTGCGGTAGCCCCGCCCACCGCTGTGGAGCGGAGACGAAGGCAGGAACCGGCGGGAAGACCCGAAGCTGGCTGTGGGATCTGAACGCGTCCCCAGCACCCTCCAGGTATGGCAGGAACGGCACTTGGGGGAACTAAACGGAGTGGAGCCCCAGAACTGACCGCACGCATTATTGCGGACCTGCCAGGGAGCGCTAAGGGCGCGAAAAAGACCCGGAGGGCTAGAAGTTGGCCTACGGGCAGACCCGTGCGGGGGTGAAACAACTCCAGCTGGGAGCGAACGAGGCAATACTCGCGACACTGCACATTAAAGGGAGACCATCAAAAGTCAATCACAAATACTGTAGCTGCCCGAACACTCTGCTAAACACCCGATAGACCTAGAAAGATCCAAGGCGGCGCAGGGCAAAGTGACCAGGAACGCTCCATCATAAAACCTGAGTGTGCAGATAGATCGGAACCTACACCTCCCATCACCTCACTTGCCCACCTGATCCGCTAAGCCGCTCGGCTCCTGAACAAACGTGACGAGAGGAACTGAAGGGCGCAATCAAGACGGGATCAGTAATGGAGGTTGACCCGACACGGCAACGACACTCGAAAGGCAACGCAGTGGTAGGAAACAGAAGAACACTGAGAGGTGGGAGGATAGTGTACCAAGATGGGTAAACCAGACAAAACCAACCAAAAATAAACTGTGACCAATCCAAAAAAATACAAGAACAAAATGGCGACGGTCACCAGCCAGCTTTTTTTGCGACAATCAATGTTCCATACGATCCAAACTGCACTGACAAACATTGATGGCAAAATTGATAACCTTACGCATGTCTGAAAGACTGGACAGACATACTGAGAGGATCGACATGGCCGAGCACAGAATATCGGACATGGAAGACGCAAATAATCAAATCACAGTGAAACAATCGGGGTGGAAAAACAGCTAGCAGTGCTGACTGCCAAGGCAGAAGATTTGGAGGCCCGGTCTAGACGAAGTAACATACGGATTATGGGAATTGCGGAAACCACCAATACAGGCCCAATGGAGAAGTATGTGGAACATCTATTAATAACCCTGCTGGGAAGAGAGACATTCTCTGAAGTCTTCCTGATTGAAAGGGCTCACAGATCTTTAGCCTCGAAGCCACCAGTAGGCACTAGACCGCGGCCCATCGTCGCAAAAATACTGAATTATCGCGACCGAGACGCAGCACTACGTAAAGCCCGTGAATTGGGGACTCTGAAACATGCGGGAATGGACATAGCTCTCTACCCCGATTTTACTCAATCGGTCCAGGAAGCGCGAAAGAAGTACACACAAGTAAAACAAAAACTACGAGATCTGCAGATCCCATATGTCATGCTGTACTCGGCCAGGCTGAAGATCACGGATGACGGCAATATAAAGTTATTATATTATCCAAAAGACATCTCGAAATACCTGCAACTGAGGAAGCCGAAAGGAGACCGCAGAAGATCGCCAAGAGATAGACAGCAAGAACAGGGACACATGTCAGACGTGGAATAAAGCAGCCATATAAGTCGGGAAATATGCAAAGTAGATGGATATCGCCATTACCTACTACGACCCCGTCCAGGGGAACGGACACTTGTACACAATGCAGGTAACCGGTGGGAGAGTCCACTACAAGAAAAGACGGATCAAGAGCTCTGACGCATTGAGATCTACACAACCCAAGAAATCTGAGATGAAGACTGAAGGCTCAGATAAGTCGAATGCAGGACAAATTGAATTACACAATGCTGTGAAATGTTGATTTATGAGTGTTTGTATGGTACAATACATCTAGAGTTAGGCATTAATAAGATAAGTTGAGTTATAATGGAATGCGGGATCCACAGACACAGTGCATTCCCATGTTGATAGACAGGCCCCCCACTCTAGCCATCCAGGTAGAGGGGGATACTGCCAGGCTGCTCCCGTACTTAGACAGGCACAAGGTAGATATCACATGCATTCAGGAGACACACACTGCGCCCCAGAGAGAAAGCAGGATAGGAGATAGATGGGCACAATTCGATTGGCATCATCTTACTCGAACTATGCCAGAGGAGTACTAATAGGAGTACTAATAGTGGTTAAACGCAACATCCCATTTACACTCATTAGCACGGTCACGGATGATCAGGGGAGATACATCATACTTAGGGGAGACTTTGGCGGTACAGATCTCACAATTGTCACGTCTTATGACCCCAATACAGACGACCCACTTTTTTATGACAATCTCTGGTCCAAGCTCCGTGAGACACAACCGAAGGCAGTCATGCGGGGTGGGGACTTCAACACATGCTTAGATCCGCTGCTGGATAGAGCCACTGGTGCCGACAGACATAGGAGACGAGCGGCGCGATCCATCCTTGAGGGAATGCAAGAATGGTCCATGGCAGACGTATGGCGACAGAGACACCCAGGGAGAAAGGAGGGAACATGTACATCATCGACTCACAACACCTGGTCGAGGCTGGACTACTGGCTGACCACTCAAGAGGTTCGCACGTGGATCACAGAAGTGGAACACCTGCCTAAGACCCTGTCAGATCACTCCCCCGTGAGAATGGTGCTGGAGGTGCCCGCCCACACCGAGACAACTCACATGGCGACTTAGACCGGCAGCACTGAAAGATCAGGTATTTTGTGAGGAGCTGCGGCAGGCCATTGAGGGTTTCATCCAGATTAACACAGGAACAGTTGAAAGCTATAGGACATTATGGGAGGCCTTTCAGTTGACCATAAGGGGACACTGCATAAGCAAACATGCCAGAATACTCAGGGACATCAGGCAACAGCTGACTATGGTTGAAAGAGACATCCAGACACTAGAGCTGGAATATGCTGACACCCTACACGACTCCACCCTAGCGGATATAAGAAATAAGGTCAACACATATCATGAATACGCGGACACAGAGATAAAGTATTTATCCAAACAGCATAGAGCTAGAACATATGGGGAGGGAGGACGACCAGGCAGGGAACTGACGCAAAAAATTAAACCAATGTCTTCATTGATAATGCAAGTTGCTGACGGGCAAAATGTGTGGGTATATGATACCCCCTCCATACTGGAACAGTTCCGCACATAATATTCAGCATTATACACCACTTGGGCAATACATGCACCACCAGACATACACGAATACCTAGATGACGTAGGGCTAGCCTGGCTTTCGGACACCCACAGGGAGTATCTGGGACACCATATTACGGAAGAGGAATTTAAAGAAGCGATCAACTCACTGCCTAATAACAAAGCCCCGGGGCTAGACAGGTTGCCGGGGGAATTCTATAAGGAATTCAAAGACCTGTTAATACCACAGATGGCTCAGATGTTAGGGGAAGGATATGAAGAAGGGGCCCTCCCGCCAACGCTGCGAGAGGCTCTATTGATAGCGCTTCCGAAACTGGGCAAAGACCCCACACTGAATCTTATCGCCCTCTCTCCCTCATAAACATTGACGTAAAAATACTTGCCAAAATACTAGCAAACAGATTACAACCGCTATTAAAGATGCTGGTGCTCCAGGACCAGGCGGGCTTTGTACCCACGAGATCCACAACCCAAAACATACGAACTATATTTACGATGTATCATAGCCTGAACCCAGAACTGCCGGCAGCGGCCGCACAGCTTGATGCGGCGAAAGCCTTTGATTCAGTGGAATGGGACTTCATGATGACTGTACTGTCCAGGATGGGGTTTCCGCCTGACTTTCTAAAATGGATCGCGCTACTCTATCTAGAGCTAGAGTACGCATTAAGGGGCATACCTCACAGCAATTCACGATAAGCCGGGGAACAAGGCAAGGATGCCCACTGTCACCTATCCTGTTTGCGCTCACACCGGAGCCACTGGCCTGTAAAATTAGCCCCGTGAGTATATCGCTCTATGCTGATGACATGGTACTGTATGTTAGACATCCGAACACAAACCTGAACCCGCTAATCAGAGAATATATTAAATTTGAACAGTATTCTGGTCTCAGCATCAACTGGGACAAATCTGTAGTGATCCCCCTGACGCTGGAAACCTCGGACCCACAAATGGATTATCCATTGAAATGGAGCTCAGACCCGGTGAAGTACCTGGGAGTCTGGGTACATCGAGACCCGGAGACGGTCATCAACGCAAACTACGGAGTGGCAGCAAGCAAACTGGAGGACCAAATTGAAAGGTGGATTAAATTGCCATTGCCAATGGTGGATCGCATAGCACTTCAGAAAATCGTAGTCTTACCCCGCTTCCTGTACCTGTACCTGTTCTGGAACATTCTGATTTGGCTCACATAAGCATTCTTCGCTAGACTGCGCACAGCGTTGCAGTGACTCACATGGGCTGGGAAACAACCGAGAGTGAGCTGGAAGGTACTCACTAAACCGTATCATCAAGGGGGCTTCGCCGCCCGACCTACAGCTATACTATTATTGTGCACAAGCACATCATGCACATTACTGGACGCAACCGCACTCTCACATTCCACACATAGCGGTGGAAGTGGACAGCGTTCACCCAAATAAGCTGATACAATACATATCAGACCCTGTAGGGAACTACGCCAACGATACAATACACCCTGTTAAGTGCACATCCAAGGCGTGGCACACACTAGCAACGCGAGCGCAGAAATTACCAATTTATGCACCGGCGCTTCCACTGGCGCATCATCCTAAAATATCAGTCACACATGAACAAAACATGAGAAAGATTCTAGGGGAAATGGGACTTACAACACTAGGCGCGATATTCCCACACAACACATTAATTTCCTCCCAGGACCCGTCCCTATGCGCACATCAAACACCTTTAAAAACGTTTGCATACTTCAGACAGAGGGCGGCTGTGAGAGATTTATATGACGAGTTCCCGGCCGAACCCACGCCATTGCAAGCTCTCCAACACGAGTAGCGCTGGTAACTAAACTGTACAACGCATCCCAAAATGAACAAAACACAGAGCCGGATAGGGCACTAACAAGGTGAGAGGAGACAACCGGGACCACTATTTCGGAGGATGAATGGGATTATAGTTGCGCACAGTTACACCTACTTACGCCGAATTGCAATTTACGCATTATACATTTCAGGTATCTTCACCAGACATACTACACGCCAGTTAAATTATACAGATATGGACTTAGAACAGATGATAAATGCAAAAGATGCTCCGCCCCAGGAGCTGACTTTCTCCATACAGCATGGGCGTGCCCCGCACTAGAGGAGTATTGGCGGGAAGTGACGGACGCACTAACACACATGTTGGCCGAGCTAATACCGAACACACCCATAAACTGTCTCTTAGGAACCTATAAACTCAAACAGAATAGACGACGTAAACTGTTGGCAGTGGCGCGCCTGATGGCGAGAAGACGCATAGCCATGAAATGTGGTAGTAAGCGCCCGCCCCGGTTCAAGGACTGGCTGTCTGATTTGGTATATTGCAGAGAGACACTGAATACGTATGAGGAAGAACTACCGCAGGCATCTAGGCCGAAAAGACTTCTGGCAGCTTCTGGACAGGTGGAGCTACCTCGGGTGCTACATTAGGGGAGCAGGGCACAACCCATGAACATATATAACTGTTCAAACGAAATGCTACCCTAGATTGTTGGAATGTATGCAAGTTAATGGGGGCAGTGAAGATGGTTCCTGTAATGCTAAGATAATAAGCTGGCGACATCAGTGAGACGATATAATTGATGTTATATAATGTTAAACTATGTACAGAGGAACTGTGTAGTGAATTGTGCAAATATTTCTACATGATAATAGATGGTGTGTTTTATTAATTGCTGCTTGGTGAATCAAAAAAAAAAAAAAAGTTATAGTTTGATTAATGTGAAAGTCTGAAACCACTTTAGGGAGGAAACCAGGATGTGTTCTGAGAACTACCCTGTTAGCATGAAAAACAGTGAAAGGTTCCTTACAACAAAGAGCCTGGATCTCGCTCAGCCTGCGAGCAGGGGTAATGGCTACCAGGAACGCAACTTTCCAAGTTAAATGCTGTAAGGAAGCTTTGTGAATTGGCTCGAAAGGAGCTCCCATTAACTTAGTATGCACCACGTTCAACTCCCAAGGAAGAGAGGGAGATCTGACTGGAGGAAACACCTTTTTTAAACCTTCCAGAAAGTCTTTCACCACCGGCAACCTAAAAAAAGAAGTCTGGTTAGGTGACTTTCTATAGGCGGTGATTGCTGCAAGTTGAACTTTAATAGAGTTAAACTGAAGGCAAGACTTCGCAAATGCAGGAAATAAGGTAAAATCACCTGCTCTTGACCTTGGATGGGGGCATGTTCATTGTCCACACACCATAGAAAAAAGAGCTTCCACTTGAAAGCATATGACATCCTCGTAGAAGGACGCTTCGCTTCCTTTAGAATATCCATACAGTCAGAATTCAATTGTAAGTGACCATATTGGATGACCTCAGGAGCCATGCTGCCAGCCAAAGGGAGGGCAAGTTGGGGTGGAAAACTCTCCTGCCTGCTTTGATAGAAGATCCGGGCGACATGGCAACCTCCTGTGTGGCACTTCCTGTGAGAAGTTGGCCTGATATATGATGCTCACTAGTTCTAGTGATCACCTTGTATCAGTCCAAACAACCCTTATGGTGATTAGTTGTAAGTCAACCTTATAGACCAGCTATCCTAATGGTAGCATGGACAAAGCAGTCTTAGGCTAAACTCTTTTGGCATGTGAAGCCAGCTGTTTTACCACATATAACCCCTTGAATACCAAATGAAAGGACACCACACAGGTAGTTATGAAAATAAACAAGATATTTATTAACTAACATACAACTCTGAACTCTTTATGAGGTCAGAGGGCTAAGCACATGACAAGACTCTTAAGAATAATAAGTTAAGTTGCACGAGTTACAATGTTGCCCTAGGGGCGCAACAAACCATATACTAAACAAGTGGTATAAGGAAATCGATAGAAGGAATGGAGCTGTCCAGAGGCTGTAGGATCGCTGGGACTACACTATCCTAACTTTAGGTAAGTAATAGGAGGCCCACGGAACGCGTGTGCAGAGTGTGAACTCACACGCGAGATGCTTAACAACGTCTATGGACAGTACAGTTCAAGAAAAAGGTGAGTACGGACAATCCTGACTAGGTAGGACTAAAACGACTGTGAACCTGGGCACTAGGAGAGTCAATCTACCCTTGAGCACCGAAATGCTCTTGTTACCTCACCCACGGGCTGCGGGTGCATAGGTGCGAAGTCGTGTCGGGTTTCTGCGTTGAAGTCCATGGAGCCTGGAAGAAAAGATGCTGCAGGCGACCAGGAGGAAGATGTCCGGTGTGATCCAAGGGTGGATCAAGGAAGCTGAAGACCTGAAAGCAGAGGGGACAATGTTCAAAGTCACTAGCCAGTGACTGGAGTGGAACCAGGAAGGAACCAGATGCTGTAGTCGCGATCAGGTGAAGAGTGGACGCTTGACTCTGCAGCCACGTGGACCAGGTGGTGTCTTCGACGACCAGGATGGAAGCACGAGCTGTCCCACGCAGGCTCTCGCTGTGAGTGGAATCGGCGTCTGGTGCGGACCAGGAGGGTCCGGGGTACTTCTCCTTTGCAGGGAAGCAGGGGCCAGTCTGGAGCAACCAGACCAGCGGTGTGCATTTCAAGGATCGTCTTCTAGGAGGCCACTAGCCGGCCGTCAAGTGACCAGACAACGCGTCGAGCAGCAATCAACTAAAAGGACCCCACGCAGATCTCGTGGATGCTGGAGGGCTGATCTTCTGTGCAGGAGCTGCTCGGGGCTGGGGCTTCTCAATCCCCAAAGCACTTCGTCGAGGATACCTCAGAAGTCGTGCTGGAAGCGAAGTGCAGTTTCTTCAAGATGGCCGGTCCCACTGTCTCGTCGCACCCACGGACCTCAGCGGTGCTGCAGATGTAGGTAGAGGTCGGAGAGGTCTGGGAATCCGGGTCTCGTCGGGCTCTGAAGTCTGGATCCTCGAGGGAAGACGACAAAGTGAAGCAGCTGGACGCTTGATGGTGCCTGCTTGTGCAGGGTGGACACTCCTTGCCCACAAGGGAGATTTCTTCAGTCTTCTGTGGAGCAGAACGTCGAAGTCCAGAGTTTCTTCTTGTACAATCAACTCAGGATAAACTAATTTGGAATGGGACCAGCTCCTACCTTTATTCTCCTAAAGGGGGCTGTACTATCACTAGGTCCCTCCTATGGGTGGGACCAGGTAGGGGGGTGGTTACACGCCCTATCCTTTGTCCGGTTTCGCGTCAGAGCTGGGGCTGGAGTGCCCCAGCAACTGGTTTGAACCGGGGTATGCACAGGGACACCTTATGTGCCCCAAGCATGTCTCATTCCTTTCAGGCCTGTCCTACCTAATACACAAAATCCTGTCTGGGGTGGTGCTAGCACCTCCCAAAGCAGGAAACCCTTTGTCCAAGCCTCCCTCACTGGAAGGACTCCCAGCAGCAGGAGGTCAAACTTGTGTCTGGTGGCAGCATCCATTTTGTGATGCTGAGGCTCGAGTTTAACTTCAACCGGGGTTCACAGTTAGGTACATGTCGTGTCCCTCTAGAAGGGTGGAATGCTACCCCCGTCGCCAGAATTGGCGAGGGGGTAGTATTCCAATTCGTATGACACCTTACTCGACATGTTTTGATAATGCTATGCCAAAGTTAGCAATAACCGCGAGGATTATAATGCACTTAAGAGTATATGGTATAGCGTTATCATGGAAACAGCTAAAGGACTTGGTTCCGAAAGCTGCAGACAGGCTCAGCTCATGCTAGAGCACCATCTCACATAATTCCAAGCACTCTGCCTCCAGGATTGTCAGGGCCTGCCATAAGGAGTGATGTATAGGAGTATATGTGTCCATTTTTTTAGGTTTAGATATAGGTATACTATATCTAAAGCAAAGGGTGATTACACCACCTTGCCCCAGCTGATTGATCAGCCAGTTGTATCAGATTTGGATGGCCAGCCAGGGGTGGCATAATACATGCTGCAGCCCCTGGTAGGCCTTGGATTCACTTATGCCCTGGGTACCTATGGTACACTGTACAAGGACTTACAAGAGTGACCCAATACCGAATGGTACATGCACCTAAAGTACATGGATGTCAATGTATAGAGAGAACAGCTAGGCTGTGGGTCTGATTAGCAGGCCCACAGCCAGGGAAAGTCGTAAACCAGTGAAGCAAAAAGCAAAAATCGGGAGTGACCATAGGATTGCAGACCCTACTCTCCTACACAACCCCCCCCCCCCCCCCCCCAAAACATAGGGACATTAAACTAACCTTGACCAGGTGAGTCTTCCTGTTCTAAGTGGAAATACCTGGAGAGACCATCTGCATTGCCATGGTTTGTCCCTGGTCTGTGCTCCACTGTAAAGTCCATCCCCTGTAGGGAAATGGACCACCTAAGAAGTTTGGGGTTTTCACCCTTCATCTGATTTAGCCACAAGAGGGGCTTATGGTCTGTCTGAATCTTGAAGTGAGTTCCAAACAAGTATGGCCTCAACTTCTTCAGGGCCCAAACCACAGCAGAGGCCTCCCTCTCAATAGCTGACCAGCGTTTCTCTCTAGGGGTCAGCCTTCTACTTATAAAAGCAATGGGCTGGTCATGACCATCAATATTCAGTTGAGATAGAAGAGCTCCCACACCCAACTCAGAAGCATCTGTTTGGACAATGAAAGGTTTGGAGTAGTCTGGACTCTTAACAATAGGTGCAGTGTACATGGCCTGCTTTAGGTCATCAAATGCCTTTTGACAGCTAACTGTCCACTGAACTTTCTTTGGCATTTTCTTACTTGTCAGGTCATTAAGAGGGGTCACAATTGTCCCATAATTTCTGACAAATTTCCTGTAGTAACCAGACAGGCCCAAGAATGCTCTGACCTATGTCTGGGTGGTTGGAGGAGCCCAGTCCTTTATGGCCTGTATCTTGCTCTCCAATGGTTGAACCGGGCCTCCACCTACAAGCTGGCCCAGGTACACAACTTGACTCTGCCCTATCTGGCACTTAGTAGCCTTGATAGTGAGGCCTGCCTTTTGCAGGGCCTCCAAAACTTTCCTCAGGTGGATCAGGTGATCCTCCCAGGTGGAGCTAAAGACAGCAATATCAACTAGATATGCTGCACATAAGTCATCCAACCCAGTGAGAACTTGGTTCACCAACCTTTGAAAAGTGGCAGGTGCATTTTTAAAACAAAAGGGCATCACCACAAATTGGTAATGACCTCCTGGGGTAAAAAATGCTGTTTTGGCCTTGGCATCCTCAGCTAAACTGATTTGCCAATAACCAGCTGTCAGGTCAAATGTACTCAAGAATTTGGCAGAAGCCAATTTATCTATGAGTTCATCTGCTCTTGGTATTGGATGGGCATCTGTCTTAGTGACAGCATTGAGACCTCTGTAGTCTACACAAAACCTCATCTCTCTCACTTACCATCCTGGGTGTGAGGTTTAGGCACTAGAACTACAGGACTAGCCCAAGGGCTCTCTGAGGGTTCAATGACTCCCAATTCCAACATCTTTTGTACTTCTTGTTTTTTGCAGTCCCTGACGTGGTCAGGTTGCCTGTAGATTTTACTCTTTATAGGCAGACTGTCACCAGTGTCCACCTCATGGGTGCACCAGTTTGTCTGACTGGGTGTCAGAGAGAACATTTGTCTAAAGGATTGAAGAACTTGTTTGCAATCCTTTTGCTGATGTTCAGAGAGGCTGTCAGAAAAGACTACACCATCTACTGACCCATCATCAGGGTTCTGAGTGAGCAGGTCTGGGAGAGAGTCACTTTCTTCCTCCTGTCCTTCATCTGTGGCTATGAGCAAGCCCATGTCCTCCCTGTCAACAAATGCCTTGAGCCTGTTCACATGAGGGCTCCTGGGAGTTCCAAGGTCTACCAGGTAGGTGACCTCTCCCTTTTGTTCAATAATGGTATGGGGTCCAGACCATCTGTCTTGGAGAGCTGTTGGGGCCACTGGCTCCAACACCCACACCTTCTGTCCAGGCTGGTAAACAGTAAGGACAGCCTTTTGGTCATGCCAAGCTTTTTGAAGTTCTTGGCTGGCCTCAAGGTTTCTTAGATGCCTTCTCCATGTACTCTGCCATCCTGGAGCGGAGACCAAGTACATAGTCCACTATGTCAAGTTTAGGCTTTTTGAGAGGTAACTCCCATCCTTCCTTTAAAAGACATAGGGGTCCTCTTACAGGATGCCCAAACAGAAGCACAAAAGGGCTGTAGCCAACCCCTTTCTGTGGGACCTCTCTGTAAGCAAACAGAAGGCAGGGTAAAAGGATGTCCCATCTTCGCCTAAGCTTTTCTGGTAACCCTTTTATCATCCCTTTTAGGGTCTTGTTGAATCTCTCCACAAGCCCATTGCACTGTGGGTGATAGGTGGTGGTGAATTTGTAGTTTACACCATACTCCTTCCACATTGCAGTCAAGTATCCTGACATAAAGTTTGCACCTCTGTCAGAGCCAACCTCCTTAGGAAACCCCACTCTGGAGAAAACTGCAAGTAGGGCCCTGGCCACAACAGGAGCTGTAGTGATCCTAAGGGGAATACCTTCTGGATACCTAGTGGCATGATCCACTACCACTAGTATAAATCTGTGCCCAGATGCTGTTGGGGGGTCCATTGGTCAAACAATGTCAATCCCCACTCTTTCAAAGGGTACCCCCACCACAGGTAGTGGTATCAGGGGGGCCTTTGTTGTGCCACCTGACTTGCCACTGACTTGGCAAGTGACACATGAGCGACAAAACTCTTTAGTGTCTTCAGACATATGAGGCCAGTGAAAGTGTGGGACAAGTCTTTCCCAAGTCTTATTCTGGCCTAAGTGACCTGCAAGGGGAATCTCATGGGCTAAGGTAAGAAGGAAACCTCTCAGAGACAAGGGGATAACCAGACTCCTGGTAGCACCAGGCTTGGGGTCTCTTGCCTCAGAGTATAGGAGTCCATCATCCCAGTACACCTTGTGGGTACCTGTAGCATTCCTTGCAGCCTCAGCAGCAGCCTGCTGTCTGAGGGGTTCAAGAGAGGAACAGTCTAACTGTGCCTGCCTCAAGTCTGCCCTAGATGGTCCCCCTGCCCCAAGAGACTCAACCTGTTCAGGTTCAAGCTCTTTCGGGACAGTTACTTCTGGGCTCTTTGGGTCAGCCTCCTGAGAGGGCTGATCCTCACCTTGAGGCAGGGGGGAAGGCACTGCCTTAAACCTACTGCTCTTTCTCTTGGGTAGTGTCTGGTCCATTGTTCCAGGACCAGCATTTGTTCAGCTGGGCATTTTTTGGCCTGTGACCTAGTCACAGCAAGGACATGTGCTGACAAACCTAACATTTCCACATGAGTCCTATCCTCCACATCTGGCCATAAGGAGGATTCCAAATCATTGCCCAACAGACAGTCCACTGGGAGGTCTGAACTAACTACAACCCTTTTGAGGCCAGTTATCCCTCCCCAGGAGAAGTTAACAACTGCCATACTGTGATCGGTAGTGACATTGCTAGCGTTGGTCACTAGGTAGTCTGAATCTAGTATTACCTGATCAGGGTCCACAAAGTTTGGTATCACCATAGTGACACTGGCGCAAGTGTCCCTGTAGGCCTGAGCCATTTTTCCATTAATTAAAGGCATTTGTCTGTATTTGCCCAGAGTACTGGGACTTACAGTAGGGGTCAAATCCATGTCCCCAGTACAAACAAGAACAGCCTGAGTAGGTGTCCTGACTAAGTCAGAACCCACCTCAGTTCCCAGGGTTAACCCAACTATAGCCTTGGGGGGTGCACTACCACTACTAATTGTACTAGGGGGTGCAGGTGCCTTAGGGGCAGTAGTGGTAGGAGCTATGCCTTTCTTGGTGCACTCACTAAACCAGTGAGTCTTACTTTTACAGTATTGGCACCATGGTTTTCTCTGACCATCATTCTTCTTCTTTTGGGAATTCTGGGACCCACCCTCCTTAGATTGTTGGGGCCCTGTTGAAGTCTTCTGGTCATTTTGCTTATTCTCATTATTACCCTTCTGGTCTGCTTTCTTCTTGCCACCACCCTGGTTCTGGTTCTGCTGCTTGACCCTTGTCCTGACCCATCTGTCTGCCTTCTTTCCCAATTCTTGGGGAGAGGTCAGATCTGAGTCAATCAATTGCTGATGCAACAACTGGTTCTGACAATTGTTTAAGATTTGCTCTCTCATAATTAGATTATACAATCCTGTGTAATCCGTAACTTTACTTCCCAGTAACCAGCCTTCCAAAGCCTTAGTGGTACAATCAACAAAATCAGTCCAATCCTGAGCTTGAGTTTTCTGGGTATCTCTGAACATCAACCTGTACTGTTCAGTTGTTAAGCCAAACCCATCAATCAAGGCACTTTTCAGGACTTGGTAATCATTAGCATCCTCATCTCTAACAGTGAGGAGCTTGTCTCTTCCTTTACCTTCAAAGGAGAGCCACAGTATAGCTGCCCACTGACTCTGGGGTACCTGCTATACTTTGCAGGCCCTCTCCAAAGCAGTCATCCATTTGTGGATGTCATCCCCTACCTTAAAGGGGGGCACTATTTTACTCAGGTGTCTATTATCAAACCTCCTGTCTTTATCTCTAGGGATAATGCTGCCACCAGTGGGTTCTAACCCACACAATTTCTGCTCTCTGGCAAAGGCAAGTTTCTCTTTGGCAAGGGCAAGTTCTTCCCTCTCAATCCTCAGATTCACTTCCCTCATCTTAGCTTCATGCTCTCTTCTCTGAGGGGATGTCATCCCTATCTGAGAAGATGCCTGAGAGACATGGGTATGAAGAGATCTGTTAGAGCCTCTGGAGTGAGACCTAACTCGTCTAATCCCAAGGTAAGGCCTACCTGTGAATAGGTCTGGGGCTCCCCCAGTTCCATCCCCATACAGGCTTAAGTTGGCCCTGGTAAGTCTACTGACTCTAACTGGACCAGTGTCTACCTCTCCTTCAGATGATTCTCCATCTTCCTCACCATCTACCTCTTCGGTTTCAAGGGGGTTAGATTCAGGTTCACCTTCTAAGGGGGGCATGCTTCCATCTGTAGGATCAGAGGGGCCTGGATTAGAAGCCCTTCTAGCATCATATGTCTCTAAGAGACCTATCAGAAAAGGAAGGGTAGGGTTAGAACCCTGTTTCAGTTTCCTGGAGGTACACAATTGTCTCATCTCCTGGAAGCTGAGGGCTGCATATCTTGAAATGACCTGGAGAGGGTCAATAGCCACAAGGGGAGCCACTGTGTTCTCTCCTGTGGTAGACATGCTTTCTAGTGAGGTGTAAGTGGTGCACTTACCTACACTATGTGTTTTCCTACTGATCCCTTGCTAAGAGTTGTATTCAGGGTGTGCTACTCCCTTTCTACTACAACAGCTGGTTCAGTAGAACTCAGAGTATTTCTAAGCTTTGTTATATGTACCTATGGTACCTTATGTGATCTTTCAAATGATATCTCAAGATTATATTTGGTAAAAACAACAGCAAGCTCAAATCCCAACCGCTGCACACCAATGTGAGAAGTTGGCCTGTATATGATGCTCACTAGTTCTAGTGATCACCTTGTATCAGTCCAAACAACCCTTATGGTGATCGGTTGTAAGTCAACCTTATAGACCAGCTATCCTAATGGTAGCATGGACAAAGCAGTCTTAGGCTAAACTCTTTTGGCATGTGAAGCCAGCTGTTTTACCACATATAACCCCTTGAATACCAAATGAAAGGACACCACACAGTTAGTTATGAAAATAAACAAGATATTTATTAACTAACATACACCTCTGAACTCTTTATGAGGTCAGATACGTTAAGTTGCACGTGTAACAATGTTGCCCTAGGGGCGCAACAAACCATATACTAAACAAGTGGTATAAGGAAATCGATAGAAGGAATGGAGCTGTCCAGAGACTGTAGGATCGCTATGACTAGACTATCCTAACTTTAGGTAAGTAATAGGAGGCCCACGGAACGCGTGTGCAGAGTGTGAACTCACACGCGAGATGCGTAACAACGTCTATGGACAGTACAGTTCAAGGAAAAGGTGAGTACGGACAATATTTGCCTATATTCTCCCCTGAGGCGGAAGCCGGGGGCTCTCTGCTCTTTCTTGTGTATTGCCAATTGCACGACCTTGATCTACGAAGTACGTGTATTTTTAACAATTGTACATATTTCAATAGCTCTATTTTAATTGGTACTTCCTTGCACTTCGGCGCGAGATTAGCGTCGCACCGAAGCCGCCAATACCTTTCTCGTGCACGGCGCAGCCGATTTCAGGCGCTGACAGCGTGACTTGACCCATCTCAGCCACCATCTTGCTGGGAGGAAGGGTTGCGGTCCAGTTGTTGGACGCCTCCCGCCCTCCCAGGATATTTAAGGGGCGTAACACATAACAGCAACGATATTTGCCTATATTCTCCCCTGAGGCGGAAGCCGGGGGCTCGCTGCTCTTTCTTGTGTATTGCCAATTGCACGACCTTGATCTACGAAGTACGTGTATTTTTAACAATTGTACATATTTTAATAGCTCTATTTTAATTGGTACTTCCTTGCACTTCGGCGCGAGATTAGCGTCGCACCGAAGCCGCCAATACCTTTCTCGTGCACGGCGCAGCCGATTTCAGGCGCTGACACCGTGACTTGACCCATCTCAGCCACCATCTTGCTGGGAGGAAGGGTTGCGGTCCAGTTGTTGGACGCCTCCTGCCCTCCTCTAAGCCCGCCTCTATACATGTATAAAAACACCAAGCCTCCCGGTCCGCGCAGCGGGCCCGCTGAAGGCGCCCCAAAGCCAAGCCCGTCTGCGCCCGTCCGCGCCTGGCCCGGGCCCAGGGCCGCCACCCCTGGTCCTCTCGACCCAGCGACCCGTGTACACTACTCCAACACCATACTGCTGGAGATGCGCCCTCCTGATAACTGTGACTGTCTAAAATTTGACCCAGCATCCCTCCCTGGTCCTTCCATCCAGTCCTGCCCTCATTGTACGGCTTCTATCCCCCTCGCTATTAAAACAACCTCCAGTGCTAACAAAAATACACCTACGAGCATATCGATAGCACTTTCAAACGTCCGCTCTCTCGGTAAACATCGACAGGATATAGCAGACCTGAAAAGAGGATAGGAAATCAGATATATTAATCATGACCGAGACATGGATGATCAATACATCTGACCCAGATCTAGTCATTGCAGTCCCAAGAGGTTTTACAATCTATAGACACGATAGACAGCGTAAAAAAGGGGGCGGACTAGCGATTATTACCTGTGATTCACTTAACGTGAGGACCACTGCTATCCCTTCATCCTCTTGCGAAGCCCTGCAATTCGCCATTAAGCTATCCCCTTCTAACAACTTTAGAGGGATGCTTGTATATAGACCACCTGGACCACGGTCAGACTTTATCACGGATTTAAGCTCAATCCTGGGATCTCTGGCACTGGAAGATTCACTAACAGTTTTGGGCGATTTTAACTTCCACCTAGACAAAGTAGAGGACAGGGATACCTTATCCCTTCTCTCGGACATGAAGACACTTGGTCTTCCCCTTCTGGTCAACTCCTCTACCCATGACGGCGGCCATACCCTGGATGGCATTTTCTCCAATCTGGAGGATATTCATATAAATCAAATCCTCCCTCTCACTTGGTCGGATCACTACGCCATCCTGGGTTCAATCACCATCTACGAAACACCTACCCCTAAAGTACTTATTACTTCCCGTCAACCGTTCAAAGCCTGGAATGACATAGACATCTCTAGCTTGAAAATGCTACTTGGTAATTCCAACCCTATTTTTTCCACCGACCCCAACACCGCCACCAAGCAATTCCACGACTGGCTGGGCACTGCCGCTAATTCACTGGTTCCCATCAAACAGGTGACCAGAAATAGACTTGCCCCCTCTGCACCTTGGTTCACTTAAGAACTAAGAACCCAGAAACAACTCTGCAGGAATAAGGAGAGGCACTGGCGGAAGTCCTATAGCGAAGATAACAAAATCCGCTATAAGGAGACGTTGGTCAAATACAAAACCATGATCAGTGAGGCCAAGAAGAAGTACTTTAGTGAACGGATAGAGCTAGCCAGAAACTCCTCTAAAGAACTTTATGATACCACCAAGCAGCTAGCAGGTTACTCCCCTGATCTGAACCCACCCCCCTCTCAATCTCTCTGTGATGCCCTGGCTACCTTCTTCTTTACGAAGGTTAATGACATCTTCTCTGCTTTCTCGAATAATACCAATACCCCCTTTAGTACACACATTTCGACTCACTCTGTACCCAAGTTCACTCATTTCAAAGACATTACCAACGCTCAAACTGTGGAAATCATCACTACGGTTAAAACAGGTTCTGCACTTGACCCTTGCCCTTTTAAAATTCTCCCACCAATCATTGACGTTCTTATACCCGCCATCACTCAAATCTGCAATATCATGTTTAGATCAGGAATCTATCCAGACGCCCTCAAAAAAACTCTCCTTAAACCTTTATTAAAAAAGCCACACCTCGATAAGGATGAACTGAAAAAGTACCGGCCAATAGCAAGCCTCCCATTCCTGGCAAAAGTCTCAGAAAAAGCAATGAATCTACAACTATCTGCTTTCATGGAGGAACACCATCTACTCGATAATACTCAATTTTGGTTCCGTCGGTTCCACGGTACCGAGACCGCACTGATCAAAGCTGCAGATGATATTAGATCCATCCGAGATCATGGCGGAACAGCAGTATTAATACTGCTAGATTTATCTGCTGCTTTCGACACGGTCGATCACTCGATTTTGGTCGACCGTGTCGAAAACATGGGCATTCAACATACAGCTAAAGAACTTCTGGCATCTTTTCTGTCTGAAAGAACTGTCTCTGCCATGCGGGGTTCCACAAGGCTCATCCCTAAGTCCGACACTCTTTAATATCTACGTGTCGGACATAGCTAACATCATTCGAGCACACGGGATGAGCCTTACCTCCTATGCGGAGGACACGCAGTTGGCTCTGGCCATCAAAAACAACGGCGATAGGGTGGCAGAGAGCTTTAAAGAAGGTATGTTGGCAATTGGGGACTGGATGGCTTCCAACTGTTTAAAACTTAATTCCGAAAAGACGGAAGTCGTCATATTCGGACAACTCACCCCAGGTTGGTCCTCCGTATGGTGGCCCACGGCCTTCGGAACCCCGCCTAAACCCTCAATCAAGGTGAGGAACTTGCGAGTGGTCTTTGACGACCATCTCAACTTTGTCTCGCATGCCAACCAAATCGCATCCTCAGCCTTCCATAAACTACGTCTAATAAAGAAAATCATACCCTTCCGCCCTGAAACCGCCGGGAAAACCTTGGTGACATCTCTAGTGCTGTCCACTCTGGACTATTGTAACGCTCATTTTGCAAATGCCCAGGTAAGGGTCATCAAAAAAATGCAAACCGTCCAAAACTCAGCAGCAAGACTTTTGGCCAGAATTCCTAAACATAAGTTCGTGACCGACACCATCAGAAACCTACCTTGGCTTCCCATCAGAAGCAGGATTAAGTTTAAAACTCTCTGCATTGTATACAAGTCTCCGCATAATCAAGGACCCTCCTTTCTCAAAGAACAACTGATTCCCTACCGTCCATCTAGATCTCTTCGTTCCTCCACTCTAAACGATCTAGTGGTTCCTCGCACCAAAACTGTTTCCTGGGGCGATCGGAGGTTCTTGGTCTCGGCCCCGAAACTATGGAACACCTTACCCCAGTCAATAAAAACCAGCCCCTCACTTTGGTCCTTCCGCAAACAGCTAAAGACTTGGCTGTTCAACCAGTAACAGAGATTAATAGTGGGAAAGGCACTCCTTTGCTAACAATACTCACAATTGATTAGTTCAACTAATTTATCTATGCGTGCTGCAGAAGGAGATGGATAGTCCAAACTCCATCAATTAAATACTGAAACACAAGAAATCAAGCAAAACCGCTTGCCCTCTGCGCACTGTTGCAAATCCCCAATGGTAAATTATTTAATAAATTTTATGTGGATGCTAAACATATTCAATACAAAAAAACGCTACAAGTTATATGCTTTTGATTCTTGTTTTTACTGCCATGTCATTTAAATCAACTCATGACATACAACTCTCATTGGTACAAAAATAAAATTCAAACAACTTCCTTTCAGAATAAGAAGTAATTCAACAATGAAATACTATTCATATGTTCCCTGCCCAATGCATTTCGGGCCTCCCGGCCCTTCGTCAGGGGAAATGCCTAAAACAAACAGAGAAAATAAATGCTTTTACTATTATGAAAAATAGGTTCTTTAAATATGCAAAGTACACCGCAAGTCACTATGTGCATACATTAAACAAACTAACACATTAGATTTTTGGAATATCCTGTAAGTCTCTCAACAGCATTATGTGATCGTACTCACTTTAAACCCAAGGACATGTAGGTGAAAAGAACAATCCAATTCAAGTGTGTGATTGTAGAAGCTTCACTCCGTTGCTACAAAACAAGAATAGTCCGCTTTAGTGATATGTTACAACATTGTTAAAAAATGACTAGAGACTGCACAAGTGGTCCCTCATCACTCACTCGTAAACGCTTGTAAACCAGCGGATGGTGATACCGACTTGGATGTGACAGATTGCAACAGGTCACACAGGACTTTAGTAATCAATCACTGGGCCCGGAGGGTGCGCTCGAAAAATATCTGAGAAAAGTAAAGAAACGCGTGCTCAAAATATATAACTCTGACCCCTGCATTTAAAAGCGTGCACCATTCCGTTCACTTTCCAAATTCCACGAACGTTACCAACTATAATTCAACAGTACTAGACGAACCTATTTCACTGCTGCTGCAAGCATGGGCGTTCAACACAATCTCTCGCTGATAACATCGGACTCGCTAGTAGTCAGCTACAAGAGTGAAAAAGTGAAAGAAAACTGGTTCAAACTAGGGCAGAACGCCGAGTAACCTAATCTCCTACCGGCCTCATGTCAAAAGATATCTACCTTTACTCAGCACGGTGACAACATCAAAATTCTCTGGTCGGTCGCAACTCCTTCACATCGGTCCCGGCAGTCTGCGAACAAACACTCCTACACCGCAACTAATAAAGCCACTAACAATGTTAACGTATCAGTCATGCGCGCATATAACAACTGACGACGGACTCAAAAACTGAACGGATCATCCAGTGAAAACCCGGTGGGCGCCATGTTACTGTGGTGTAAGATGTAATCTAATAACGATCACAAGGGGAAATGTGATGCAATATGATATATGACATACAGATTATTAGGATACAAATAATGTATAACACATAACAGTAGGCCTCTGAACGAACTTCTCTGTGCAATATCACAAAAAACAAATAAAGTCTACTCGATCATTGATCCCTTTGGGATCTTGTGTCTGCAACCTCTTGATCCAGTAAATTTCTCTTTGTAGTAGAGTTCTGGTTAAACTCTTTCCGGGTGTTGGAGTCACCATTTCTAAAATCTGGAATTTTAGTTGGGCAATGGTATGTCTGTTTCTGTCCCAATGCACTGCCAGGCTGCTGTTTGCATTTTTGTTGCGAATGGTGCTCTTGTGCTCTGAAATCCGTATTTTGACTTTTCTCTCTGTTTTCCCCACGTACAGTAGACCGCAGGGACATTTGATGGCATATATCACGTTCATAGAGTTACAGTCAGCATTAATCCTAAGGGGGATGGTTTCACCCGTATGTGGGTGTTTTACTGAATCCGTGACAATAACATTGTTGCAATGAATGCAGTTCTGGCATTTTTTCATACCTTTACAATTGGTTGGAATCCGTATGGTGTTTGATTTCAGTAGTTGTTTGATGTTACACGACCTTCTATAAGCAAAGATGGGTTTGTGTGTAAACAGTTCCTTAAAATCAGTCTCGTTACTCAATAAATCCCAATGGGAAATAATACTTTTCTTGATTTCTTGCGAGCAAGTTGAATATTTGGACACAAAAACCTGGCGGTGTGATTGTTCTCTTGTTTTTTTAGTTAACAGGACTTCCCTGGGTAATTTGTCAACCTTCTCCTTTGCTGTCTGTAATACATTGACAGGGTACTTTTTGGATGCATATTTACTGCAAATGGTATTGATGTTTGTGTGCAGGGTCTCCTCCTGGGAGCAAATTCTTTTCGCCCTTAACATCAGAGAAAATGGTAAATTGTTGATGAGGTTTTTAGAGTGAAAACTGTTGTATGCTAAAGCCGTGTTTTTATCAGTGGCCTTGTGATAAACCTCTGTTTCCAAAGTATCTTCACTCAATTTCACTAGGACATCCAGATATGGAATTGCCTTGTTATCAATGGTGTGCGTGAATTGAATGTTCTCATCAAACGAATTCAACTCGGATATTTTTTGTTCCAGTAATATTGTGGAGTTCTGCCAAATCAAAAAGATGTCGTCTATGTAACGACAATAAAGAACAACGTTATCAGTCCAGTCTCTATCATTCATTAGAAATTGTGCTTCAAATCTTGCCATATAAGTATTCGCATAGGCAGGGGCCCCGGAAAAGCCCATGGAAGTTCCTTTGTTTTGCAAATAAAATGCGTTGTTCCAAATGAAATAACTGTGATGAAGGCTAAAGTGAAGAAGTTCCAATAAAAATACTTTACTCACAGGTAAATTATCTTGTTGCAACACGGCCCATTCCACCGCCTCTATTCCCTTGGAGTGTGGAATAGAGGTGTAGAGGGCCTTGACATCCAAGGTACATAAACACATTCCTGGTTTGATCACAATTTTAGATAATTTTTGCAAGAAATGAGTGGTGTCTTTGGTATATGAGTACCATGCCTGTACAAAAGGTTGTAAAAATCGGTCAATAAACTGCCCCAGAGGTTCGAAGATGGTGCCACACCCAGTGACAATCGGGCGAAATGGTGGATTCAAAAGATTTTTATGGACTTTCGGCAGCATATAGAGACCTGGTTGTTTAGGAAAAGGAACTGTAAGAAACTGTCTAGTTTTGGTGTTAATCCATTTCATCTCCTCTGCTGCATCCAGAATTTTTTCGATTGTTTCTTTTAGTTCTCTTATTGGATCTTTATCAAGCATCAAATAGGTGTTCTCATCAGATACATGTTCATAGACTTTAGTCTCATAAAAAGTCTAACAAAAAGTGTCATCGGAATCTATCAAAATATGAGAGGGATACTCTAAAAGAACTGTCAGAAAATCCAAAGATACATATTCAACAAGCCGACAAAGGCGGCGCCATAGTGGTAATGGATCAGACTTTTTAATCCACCATTTCGCCCGATTGTCACTGGGTGTGGCACCATCTTCGAACCTCTGGGGCAGTTTATTGACCGATTTTTACAACCTTTTGTACAGGCATGGTACTCATATACCAAAGACACCACTCATTTCTTGCAAAAATTATCTAAAATTGTGATCAAACCAGGAATGTGTTTATGTACCTTGGATGTCAAGGCCCTCTACACCTCTATTCCACACTCCAAGGGAATAGAGGCGGTGGAATGGGCCTTGTTGCAACAAGATAATTTACCTGTGAGTAAAGTATTTTTATTGGAACTTCTTCACTTCAGCCTTCATCACAGTTATTTCTTTTGGAACAACGCATTTTATTTGCAAAACAAAGGAACTTCCATGGGCTTTTCCGGGGCCCCTGCCTATGCGAATACTTATATGGCAAGATTTGAAGCACAATTTCTAATGAATGATAGAGACTGGACTGATAACGTTGTTCTTTATTGTCGTTACATAGACGACATCTTTTTGATTTGGCAGAACTCCACAATATTACTGGAACAAAAAATATCCGAGTTGAATTCGTTTGATGAGAACATTCAATTCACGCACACCATTGATAACAAGGCAATTCCATATCTGGATGTCCTAGTGAAATTGAGTGAAGATACTTTGGAAACAGAGGTTTATCACAAGGCCACTGATAAAAACACGGCTTTAGCATACAACAGTTTTCACTCTAAAAACCTCATCAACAATTTACCATTTTCTCTGATGTTAAGGGCGAAAAGAATTTGCTCCCAGGAGGAGACCCTGCACACAAACATCAATACCATTTGCAGTAAATATGCATCCAAAAAGTACCCTGTCAATGTATTACAGACAGCAAAGGAGAAGGTTGACAAATTACCCAGGGAAGTCCTGTTAACTAAAAAAACAAGAGAACAATCACACCGCCAGGTTTTTGTGTCCAAATATTCAACTTGCTCGCAAGAAATCAAGAAAAGTATTATTTCCCATTGGGATTTATTGAGTAACGAGACTGATTTTAAGGAACTGTTTACACACAAACCCATCTTTGCTTATAGAAGGTCGTGTAACATCAAACAACTACTGAAATCAAACACCATACGGATTCCAACCAATTGTAAAGGTATGAAAAAATGCCAGAACTGCATTCATTGCAACAATGTTATTGTCACGGATTCAGTAAAACACCCACATACGGGTGAAACCATCCCCCTTAGGATTAATGCTGACTGTAACTCTATGAACGTGATATATGCCATCAAATTTGCAGGCTGACGACCCTGTGGCAGGGGGTCTCCGCCTGTGGCTAAGGAAGTTAGCTGCAGTTACACAACGCGGAAAGACACTGCTGGAGCAGTATTTTAATTCTTTTGCACATCGCCGCTTTTAAGCGCAGAGGAGCGCTTTTAACTTTAGAAACTATCCAGTGATCCCAGTCTCTCCCTCGGACCCCAGAACACCTACCTGATCACTCCTCCTGAGTGCACCGGTGCTCGGCTGAGCGCTGACCGCTTCAGCGGGCTCGCAGCGGCAGGGGCCGCCATCTTGGGCCGGGTTGCTCGGGTGAGGTGGGAGGCGAGGCCAGTGACATCACCGCCACACCCCCGAGTCCCGCCCCTACTTAGGAGGGCGGACTGGAATCTAGCCTTGGCATTTGCAGGCTGACGACCCTGTGGCAGGGGGTCTCCGCCTGTGGCTAAGGAAGTTAGCTGCAGTTACACAACGCGGAAAGACACTGCTGGAGCAGTATTTTAATTCTTTTGCACATCGCCGCTTTTAAGCGCAGAGGAGCGCTTTTAACTTTAGAAACTATCCAGTGATCCCAGTCTCTCCCTCGGACCCCAGAACACCTACCTGATCACTCCTCCTGAGTGCACCGGTGCTCGGCTGAGCGCTGACCGCTTCAGCGGGCTCGCAGCGGCAGGGGCCGCCATCTTGGGCCGGGTTGCTCGGGTGAGGTGGGAGGCGAGGCCAGTGACATCACCGCCACACCCCCGAGTCCCGCCCCTACTTAAACGGTCCATATGTGTCAGCGCAGCGGACGAGCGCAGCGGGCGCGACGAAGGCGCGCCGGAGTTGCGCCTGAGTTAAGCCCGTCTGCGCCCGTCCGCGGCCGACCGGGACCCGGGCCCACTCCCCCTGGCCATTTTTTGAGGTATTCCTCTTATGATTTACTATCACTACAACCTAGCTCCTCCTCAGGAATAGCCCTCCCTTCACTCCCGTCGCATACTTGCACACGTATACAAACATTGGGGCTCTCCCGCCTTCCCCTGCTGGCTGATGATACTCAGCCTACTCCACCATTCCCGAATGATCCTAGATCGGCTTCTCTATTATTACATAATATGAGATGCTACTACCTCAACACAAGGTCCCTAATAAAGAACCAGGTCAACATCTTCCTTTTCCTGACGGAAGAAAAACCAGATCTCCTATTGTTGACCGAAACATGGACCAACCCTCATTCCCTGCCGGACATTCTGGCATCACTTCCCTCAGACTACTACATTTTGACTGCCAACCGTGCTCAAGGGAAGGCTGGAGGTGGGGTAGCAGCAATCATTTCAAAATCCTTTCACTTCCGGGAATTACCTTCTCTCACCCTCCCCAATACAGAGAATTTGGTAATCACACTAGACTCAGAGAGTGGGGCTCTTACTGTAATTCTGTTATACCGCCCTCCCCAATACATGGCTAATTACCCAGTACTTTTGGCAGAACAACTGGCCTCCCATGTAATAAAGCACTCTAAAACTGTTCTAGTGGGGGACTTAAATTATTGGTTCGATAGAACAGACACTGACATCCAAGCTGGAGAACTGAGGGATCTGCTTACAGATCTAAACCTGGTCCAACACATTCACTCTCCCACTCACCAGAAGGGTCACAGCTTGGACCAAATCTGGACATACAACGTACCACCATTCTCTCCTATTATAAGCCCTTGCATTTGGTCAGATCATTATCTTATCCAGTTCCCACTAGAAATTCAAGGGCAGCACAAGGCCAAACCTCCCATGGGCAAAGAGTTCCGTAAATGGAAATCCATGGACCGCTCTGGGTTCATGGACACGTTGAACAACACCCTTCCCCCATTAGACGAAGATCTGGAGGTTGATGAGAGGGCACTGTCCTCCTGGCTTCTTCACGCAGCAGATCTGTTCGCCCCCTCTGTATACTTACCTAACATCAGAGGCAATGATGCCCACAAATGGTTCACTCAAGAACTTAGAGCACTTAAATTAGGGGTACGTCAGAAAGAAAGACAGTGGAGAGCCACCTACTCTTCACAGGATAGGGAAACCTTTTGCGTCACTAGGAAAAGTTATCAAAAAATTTTAAAACAACACAAACTTAACTACTTCTCCACAAAAATTTTATCATCATCCAACAAGTCCAAAGATATTTTTAATATAGTTAACGAACTCTGTGATAACGACAGGACAGCCCCTTCAATAGCTCCTACGCAGAAGCTATGTGATTCCCTGAATAATTTTTTCAGAGAAAAAATTGTCATTATCAAATCGAGCATTGCTAACTCCCCAACGTCACTTCCTCTGGATGACGTTTTTTACAATCCCTCTGTATTAGACACCTTCCCGGCCATTGACGATAAAACCTTTTCCTCACTTTTGACGAGGGTAAAGTCCGGATCCCCTAACGACATCTGCCCCCCCCCACATCTTCTCGGAAATCGGTCGGACTATCCCTCAGGGTATTCTACCCCTACTAAATAAATCACTGACCCAGGGCAGTGTACCCACTGGCTTTAAACACGCTTTGCTAATCCCTCTAATTAAGAAACCAGGTATGGACCCTCAGGACTCATCAAACTATCGTCCTATATCCCTGTTGCCGTTCCTATCCAAGATATTGGAGGCTCACGTCTCCAATTGCCTTTCCAACTTTGTGGAAACCACTGGATTTCTGGAGCCAAATCAAGCTGGGTTCCGTCCAGGCCATTCGACCGAGACGGTAACCCTGGCAGTCCAGAATACACTTCGGTGCAACGCGGACAGGGATGTCCACCAGGCACTGGTGCTTCTTGACCTGTCTGCTGCTTTCGACACGGTCGACCACACTATTTTGGTTGGCCGTGTCGAGCAGGCAGGCCTCAGGGGTACTGCCCTGAGCTGGGTGCAATCATTCTTGTCCGACCGGACTCAAGCAGTGAGACTGGGCACCTTCACAGCCCCTAGAATTAAGAACGATTGCGGTGTCCCTCAAGGCTCATCCCTGTCTCCCCTTTTATTTAATTTATACCTGCGTCCCCTTTTGCACTCCTTGAGGAAATTCAAAGTGTGGATCTTTAATTACGCAGATGATCTGCAATTGGTTTTCCCCTTAGGGTCGCCGGATGCTGTCACTGAGTTTAGGGAGGTCATGGCTCATATCCAGAGATGGATGGGCCTTAACCACCTAAAACTTAACCCAGGCAAGACTGAACTGATCTTGCCTGGGAAGAGCGAACTCAGCTGGGGACCTCAATTCTGGCCTCCGGAGATGGGAAATCCCCCCTCCAAATCCCGCACGGTTAAGAGCCTTGGAGTCACCTTCAGTGACGACCTCTCCTTGAAAAGTCAGGTAGGGTCAGTTGTTTCCGCATGCTTCTTTCAGCTGCGCAAGATTAGAAAGATTGCCCATTTCCTAACCCATTCTGCCCTGATACAGGTGACCATCGCCCTTGTGCTGTCTAGGCTGGACTACTCAAATAGTTTATATTTGGGCCTTCCAGCCGGGCAGCTCAAGAGGCTGCAGCTGGTTCAAAATCAGGCGGCCAGGCTGATCTGTGGGCTTCCTAAATGGCAGTCCATCAGGCCAGGCCTGGCAGACCTGCATTGGCTGCCGGTAGCCCAGAGGGTGGCTTTTAAAACCGGCTGCATTATCTTTAGGGCATTACAAAGCAAAGGCCCCAAATTCATTATCAACCTGCTTGCCAGATACACCCCCTCCCGCAACCTTCGTTCGGGTCACAAAAACTTGCTCACTGTGCCGGTTGTTAGGAAACAACGTCAGGGCGGCAGCTCCTTTCATTTTCTTGCTGCATCCCTCTGGAACTCCTTGCCAGCTTCTTTAAGGTCACACGAGGATATTCTAGCCTTTAGACTAGCCTTTAAAACCTGGCTTTTTAGAGAAGCCTATCCTCAGACGCTCTAAGTGGTCCTTCTGTTGTTGTGTTATGCTCTGGAAACTTCCTACAGCGCCATGAAGCCTACGGGCGTACGCGCGCTTTATAAGCTAAATTTAACATAACATAACATAACAAATGTCCCTGCGGTCTACTGTACGTGGGGAAAACAGAGAGAAAAGTCAAAATACGGATTTCAGAGCACAAGAGCACCATTCGCAACAAAAATGCAAACAGCAGCCTGGCAGTGCATTGGGACAGAAACAGACATACCATTGCCCAACTAAAATTCCAGATTTTAGAAATGGTGACTCCAACACCCGGAAAGAGTTTAACCAGAACTCTACTACAAAGAGAAATTTACTGGATCAAGAGGTTGCAGACACAAGATCCCAAAGGGATCAATGATCGAGTAGACTTTATTTGTTTTTTGTGATATTGCACAGAGAAGTTCGTTCAGAGGCCTACTGTTATGTGTTATACATTATTTGTATCCTAATAATCTGGATGTCATATATCATATTGCATCACATTTCCCCTTGTGATCGTTATTAGATTACATCTTACACCACAGTAACATGGCGCCCACCGGGTTTTCACTGGATGATCCGTTCAGTTTTTGAGTCCGTCGTCAGTTGTTATATGCGCGCATGACTGATACGTTAACATTGTTAGTGGCTTTATTAGTTGCGGTGTAGGAGTGTTTGTTCGCAGACTGCCGGGACCGATGTGAAGGAGTTGCGACCGACCAGAGAATTTTGATGTTGTCACCGTGCTGAGTAAAGGTAGATATCTTTTGACATGAGGCCGGTAGGAGATTGGGTTACTCGGCGTTCTGCCCTAGTTTGAACCAGTTTTCTTTCACTTTTTCACTCTTGTAGCTGACTACTAGCGAGTCCGATGTTATCAGCGAGAGATTGTGTTGAACGCCCATGCTTGCAGCAGCAGTGAAATAGGTTCGTCTAGTACTGTTGAATTATAGTTGGTAACGTTCGTGGAATTTGGAAAGTGAACGGAATGGTGCACGCTTTTAAATGCAGGGGTCAGAGTTATATATTTTGAGCACGCGTTTCTTTACTTTTCTCAGATATTTTTCGAGCGCACCCTCCGGGCCCAGTGATTGATTACTAAAGTCCTGTGTGACCTGTTGCCATCTGTCACATCCAAGTCGGTATCACCATCCGCTGGTTTACAAGCGTTTACGAGTGAGTGATGAGGGACCACTTGTGCAGTCTCTAGTCATTTTTTAACAATGTTGTAACATATCACTAAAGCGGACTATTCTTGTTTTGTAGCAACGGAGTGACGCTTCTACAATCACACACTTGAATTGGATTGTTCTTTTCACCTACATGTCCTTGGGTTTAAAGTGAGTACGATCACATAATGCTGTTGAGAGACTTACAGGATATTCCAAAAATCTAATGTGTTAGTTTGTTTAATGTATGCACATAGTGACTTGCGGTGTACTTTGCATATTTAAAGAACCTATTTTTCATAATAGTAAAAGCATTTATTTTCTCTGTTTGTTTTAGGCATTGCCCCTGACGAAGGGCCGGGAGGCCCGAAATGCATTGGGCAGGGAACATATGAATAGTATTTCATTGTTGAATTACTTCTTATTCTGAAAGGAAGTTGTTTGAATTTTATTTTTGTACCAATGAGAGTTGTATGTCATGAGTTGATTTAAATGACATGGCAGTAAAAACAAGAATCAAAAGCATATAACTTGTAGCGTTTTTTTGTATTGAATATGTTTAGCATCCACATAAAATTTATTAAATAATTTACCATTGGGGATTTGCAACAGTGCGCAGAGGGCAAGCGGTTTTGCTTGATTTCTTGTGTTCAACCAGTAACATCAGATCATACTCTTGCAGTAGGAGAATTATTCGCAGATATCTTAGCGCCGAGATGCCCACGGGCATTTGTTCGCGCTTAATTAAATGTTATAAAATAAATTAATAAATAAATAAATCCTGACTAGGTAGGACTAAAACGATTGTGAATCTGGACACTAGGAGAGTCAATATGCCCTTGAGCACCGAAATGCTCTCGTTACCTCACCCACGGGCTGCGGGTGCATAGGTGCGAAGTTGTGTCGGGTTTCTGCTTTGAAGTCTATGGAGCCTGGAAGAAAAGATGCTGCAGGCGACCAGGAGGAAGATGTCGGTGTGATCCAAGGGTGGATCAAGGAAGCTGAAGACCTGAAAGCAGAGGGGACAATGTTCAAAGTCACTAGCCATTGACTGGAATGGAACCAGGAAGGAACCAGATGCTGTAGTCGCGATCAGGTGAAGAGTGGACGCTTGACTCTGCAGCCACGTGGACCAGGTGGTGTCTTCGACGACCAGGATGGAGGCACAAGCTGTCCCACACAGGCTCTCGCTGTCGTGGTGTTGGATCCGGATTCGGCGTCAACAGGGCTTGGCAAAGGCAACCCACTCGGTGAGTGGAATCGGCGTCTGGTGCGGACCAGGAGGGTCCGGGGTGCTTCTCCTTTGCAGGGAAGCAGGGGCCAGTCTGGAGCAACCAGACCAGCGGTGTGGATTTCAAGGATCGTCGTGTAGGAGGCCACTAGCCAGCCGGCAAGTGACTAGACAACGCGTCGAGCAGCAATCCCCAAAGCACTTCGTCGAGGATACCTCAGAAGTCGTGCTGGAAGCGAAGTGCAGTTTCTTCAAGATGGCCGGTACCACGTGTCTCGTCGCACCCACGGATCTCAGCTGTGCTGCAGATGTAGGTAGAGGTCCGAGAGGTCTGGGAATCCGGGTCTCGTCGGGCTCTGAAGTCTGGATCCTCGAGGGAAGACGACAAAGTGAAGCCGCTGGACGCTTGATGGTGCCTGTTTGTGCAGGGTGGACACTCCTTCTGTGGAGCAGAACGTCGAAGTCCAGAGTTTCTTCTTGTAAAATCAATTCAGGATAATCTAATTTGGAATGGGACCAGATCCTACCTTTATTCTCCTAAAGGGGGCTGTACTATCACTAGGTCCCTCCTATGGGTGGGACCAGGAAGGGGGGTGGTTACACCCCCTATCCTTTGTCTGTTTTCGCGCCAAAGCTGGGGCTGGAGTGCCCCAGCAACTGGTTTGAACCGGGGTATGCACAGGGACACCTTGTGTGCCCCAGGCATGTCTCATTCCTTTCAGGCCTGTCCTACCTAATACACAAAATCCTGTCTGTAGTGGTGCTAGCACCTCCCAAGGCAGGAAACCCTTTGTCCAAGCCTCCCTCGCTGGAAGGACTCCCAGCAGCAGGAGGTCAGACTTGTGTCTGGTGGCAGCATCCATTTTGTGATGCTGAGGCTCGAGTTTAACTTTAACCGGGGTTCACAGTTAGGTACATGTCGTGTCCCTCTAGAAGGGTGGAATGCTACCCCCGTCGCCAGAATTGGCGAGGGGGTAGTATTCCAATTCGTATGACACCTTACTCAACATGTTTTGATAATGCTATGCCAAAGTTAGCAATAACCGCGAGGATTATAATGCACTTAAGAGTATATGGTATAGCGTTATCATGGAAACAGCTAAAGGACTTGGTTCCGAAAGCTGCAGACAGGCTCAGCTCATGCTAGAGCACTATCTCACATAATTCCAAGCACTCTGCCTCCAAGATTGTTAAGGCCTGCCATAGGAGTGACTTATAGGAGTATATGTGTCCATTTTAGGTTTAGATATAGGTATACTATATCTAAAACAAAGGGTGATTACACCACCTTGCCCCAGCTGATTGATCAGCCAGTTGTGTCAGATTTGGATGGCCAGCCAGGGGTGGCATAATACATGCTGCAGCCCCTGGTAGGCCTTGGGTTCACTTATGCCCTGGGTACCTATGGTACACTGTACAAGGACTTACAAGAGTGACCCAATACCAATTGGTACATGCACCTAAAGTACATGGATGTCAATTTAGAGAGAGAACAGCTAGGCTGTGGGTCTGATTGGGAGGCCCACTGCCAGGGAAAGTCGTAAACCAGTGTAGCAAAAAGCAAAAATCGGGGGTGACCATAGGATTGCAGACCCTACTCTCCTACACTTCCGATAACTGAAGGAGGTCTGGAAACCACCATTGGCGAGGCCACTCTGGGGCTATGAGAATCATCCTCTAATTGGCCCTGTACAACTTGTTGATCACTGCTGGTATTAATGGGATCGGTGGAAAAGCGTACAGTAAGGTCTGACACCATTCTATCAAAAGACCCTTTCTGGGGAAACAGCGTTCGCAAACAGGTCGATGTCTGGAGTTCCCCATGCCTGAAAGATGTTGTCTGCGACTTCGTCGTTGAGAACCCAGTCGTGAACTTCGACGAAGTCTTTGCTGAGGAAATCCGCCTGAGAATTGAGAGAGCCCGGCAGATGCACAGCTACTATTGACAAGTCTCTAGGTAGCAACCAGTTCCATATGGTCTGAGACCCATGGAGAGAGTCCTTGACCGGGTACCTCCCTGCTTCTTTAAATAGTACATTGTCGTCGAATTGTCTGTCTGAATTAGAAGAGATCGAGACTTTAACGATGGGAACAGGGACTTGAGAGCCAGGTGTACCGCCCTTAGCTCCATTAGGTTAATGTGGTAAGCCCTCTCGGAGTCGAACCAAAGACCTTATACTTGCAGAGGGCTCATATGAGCACCCCAACCCTGGAGAGAGGCGTATGTGATCAGAGTCTGTGTTGTTGCAGTCTTGCATTTGGAACTATAAAGATGCACAACGCCATTGACCCCAGTAGAGATGACATATGACGAACTGTTGGGGACCTTGTATGCAGAAGAGTCTGGCATTTTGTTCGAATTGATAACGACCTCTCCTCTGAAGGACACACGTTTACTTTTTCTGTGTCTAGGAAGGAGCCCAGGTAGTGAATCTTTTGAGTTAGGTTTAGTATGGGCTTTTTGAAGTTGACCTGAAGTCCCAGTTTGTATAGCAGTTGCAAGCATCTTGAGAGATGATCCTGAAGCAGAGATGGTGACGAGCTCTTTAGGAGCCAGTCGTCCAAGTAAGGGTAAATGAAAATCCTCTGCTTTCGAAGGAAGGCGGCTACCACCGCCATAAATTTTTAAAAAGTTCGGGGAGCTGACTTCAGCTCGAACGGAAGAACCGCATATTGGAAATGTTGAACAGAGACTTGAAACCTTAGAAACTTGCGATGTCTCTTTGAAATGGGCACATGAAAATAAGCATCCTTCAGATCGATGGAATACATCTAATCCCCTTGGTAAAGTTGGGGGAAGATTTGATGAAGGGCCTGTAGGAGAGTAGGGTCTGCAATCCTATGGTCACCCCAGATTTTTGCTTTTTGCTTCACTGGTTTACGACTTTCCCTGGCTGTGGGCCTGCTAATCAGACCCACAGCCTAGCTGTTCTCTCTCTAAATTGACACACATGTACTTTAGGTGCATTTACCAATTGGTATTGGGTCACTCTTATAAGTCCTTGTACAGTGTACCATAGGTACCCAGGGCATAAGTGCACCCAAGGCCTACCAGGGGCTGCAGCATGTATTATGCCACCCCTGGCTGGCCATCTAAACAGACACAACTGGCTGGTAACACAGCTGGGGCAAGGTGGTGTAATCACCCTTTGCTTTAGATATAGTATACCTATATCTAATACTCCTATAAGTCACTCCTATGGCAGGCCTTATCAATCCTGAAGGCCTCATGGAACAGCTATAAGGACATGGTTCCGAAAGCTTCAGACAGGCTCAGCTCATGCTAGAGCACCATCTCACATAATTCCTTTTGAACCAATTCACAAGACTGATTTAAAATATTAAACCTGGAAGGTAGCGCTTTTGTTAGCCCTCACCTCGGCCTGGAGGGTTAGTGAAATCCAGGCTTTCACAATATCAGAACCTTTTCTTCATTTCTCTAAAGATTACGTTACTTTGCGAACGAATCCAAAATTCATTCCAAAGGTACCATCTCAATTCCTCCTGAACCAGCCAGTAAAGCTTAAGACTTTTTTCCCGGATCCAGTTACACCAGCAGAAAAAGCTTTACATTCTCTTGATGTGAAACATTGCTTGAAGTTCTATCTTCAAAGGTCTAAGGATATAAGGAAATCTAATCAGCTGTTGATCGCTTATGGTGAAGCCACAATGGGGCAAGCTGTTACAAAAGCAAACATAGTCAGGTGGTTATCTTCTGTCATACAATTTTGTCATGATAAAGCCAACAAACCGTTGCTCAGAAAGGTTAAGGCGCATTCCACCAGAACTATGTCGGCTTCTACAGCCTTGCTTGCTGGGGTCACATTGGAGAACATTTGCCGTGCTGTGACATGGAAGAATGTCCATACGTTCACGAAACACTACTGCTTACAATCTGCGTCGCAGGAGGATGCAGCAGTGGGAAAAGCTGTTGTTCAACATCTTCTTCATCAAGGTTAGACTTTTGAAGGTCTCTCATATTACTTGCTAATGTTTCTGATTGTCAAATTTTATTCTTAAATATGAAATATGTCAAATGGCAATAATTGCTTCATATCAGAAGGTTTTTTGCATTTATTTGTATGTGTATATTTTAAGTGCTCTATAACCTTTAGGATGAGTGTGGGATATTTAGATTGACGCTTTGTCTCCCACCTTCCGCAAACAACATTTTTGCACTTACTGCTTGCTACTCTGATTCAGGCATGTGAATCTTTGAAAGATACCCCAATACTGGATAAGAAAACAAGTTACTTACCTGTAACTACAGTTATCAAGTATTGGTATCTTTCATAGATTCACATGCACCCACCCTCCTCCCCGGGCATGACAGTTCTCTAATGGGGATACTTACTCCTCACTTGTGCTAAGAAAATCTGAGGAGAACTGCCTCTGGTGGGAAGGTTCTAGAGGATGCTGACTTCTGATTGGTTGGAACTATTTTCAGTTCTTTTTACATAAGGAGGTAGATAGGTTACTAGGATTTGGGCCTGTTTGGGCCTATAGCCTTGTCAGCCTACTACAGTTTTTACTAAGGCACTGCTATTGTATATTTGTTACCGTGGGACTCCCGCCTCGGCGACGGGGAATGATTCAGGCATGTGAATCTATGAAAGATACCCCAATACTGGATAAACACAGCTCACTTCCACATCAACGTATGTCCTAAGTTGAAATCGTCATTTCGGCATGCTACAGCCTCCAATGAACAATCTGCACAAACAAAATAGGCAGATAACTCGCCACCATCTGCAAGTCCACCTAGTCTTGCACTCCCAGTGAACCAGCAATATTCAAATCATTAAACTCTTCCCCTGCCACTTCCTCCCCAGCATCTGAGACAGCCTCATTTAGGGCCATATGTAGGTAAATGGCATTTACCGAATCGTAAATACCGAATTTTACCGATTCGGTATTTACAATTCGGTAAATGCCATGTAGGTAATAATTATTTAAATATTACAGAATCGGTAATATTTGGTAATTACCGAATCGGTATTTACCGATTCGGTAATTGCCATTGATTCCTATGGGCCTTCAGGCCCATAGGAATCAATGGCAATTACCGAATCGGTAAATAGCGATTCGGTAATTTTACTGATTTGTCAAGGGGAACAGGGTGTCACTTTGACACCCTGTTGCACCCCTTATTCTGGCTTGTGTGCAATGTGGCACACATACATGCCCTTAGGGCATGTATGTGTGCCACATGGCACAGGTGTACATGCACAGATGTACATGTACACAGAAATTCGTTATTTACCATGCCATTGTTTTTCATGGTAAATAACGAATTTCTAAGGGCCTGTGGCACTGTTTCCAGTGCCACCTACATCCCAAATTACCGATTCTGTACATTTACCGAATCGGTAATTTACCGATTCGGTAAAATTACCGATTCAGTAAATATACAGAATCGGTAATTTTCAGGCCCCCTACATCTGGAATTACAAATACCAGTCGGTAACGGCCGAAATCGGCCGTTACCGACCGGTATTTTGCCACCTACATATGGCCCCATATCTAATCTACCCTGTGGATAAACAAGGACTTCACTAAAAAAATGATACCTCCTCACCTCCACTTTCATTTAGCACACCCACCCAACATTCCTCAAATTCTTGAGCTTCCCCAGATATTCCCGTACAAAATCAATAAAATAATCCACTTCTATCGTCAACACCATGAACATCAAATAAATCATCAAAGAAGAAAACAAGTTACTTACCTGTAACTTTGGTTCCCCAGTATTGGTAACTTTCATAGATTCCCATGCTTTGTATCATTCCCCGTCGTCGGAATGGGAGCCTCGGTAGTATAAAATCCATAGAAACAAAAGAGAAAAACAGGCCTAGGCCTCATCTCATTTTGTATCCTATCACTCTCTTTGTGTAAAAGAGACCAAACTTTTGCCAGGACCAATCAGAGCAGCCTCACCCTCTAGAACCTTCCTGAGAGAGCTCAGAGCCTCAGATTTTCGTAGCCGTTGTGCAAACCGCCACTATCTCATGTGAAAAGACTGAGCTTTCCCAGGGGAGGCGGGTGGGCGCATGGGAATCTATGAAAGTTACCAATACTGGGGAACCAAAGTTACAGGTAAGTAACTTGTTTTCTTGCCCCAGTATTGGAACTTTAATAGATTCCCATGCTTTGTATCAGAGTAGCTAGCAGTAAAGCACCAAGACACATTTTGTAAAAACATGGCATCACATAACCATATAATAATACTTATAGTAAAGTAAGAAAAATAAGCAAAATGTGCTCACCAGGATGGAGCGATTGTAGGGAAAGCTCACCTCTCAATGAAAAAGATTCCGCAGAACTGCTTGACCAACAGCCACGTCGTCTCGTCCTGCAGACTCTAGGCAGTAATGTTTCGTGAAGGTATGAGTACTGCTCCACGTTGCTGCCCTGCATATATCCTTAAGGCGACTCCAGAGAAAAGAGCCACAGACGATGCCACAGACCTTGTAGAATGAGCACGAACTCTACTGTTCAATGGCTTGCCCGCCTCCTGATGGCAAAATTGAATCGCACTGGAGATCCAGCGGGAAATGCCACTCTTTGCTAAAGGAAATCTCTTCCGTGGTGCGCTGTAGGACACAAACAACTGGGATGATTTCCGAAATGGTCCTGTTCGCTCTAAGTAGAATTTCAAGCATCTCTGAACGTCCAAAGAATGTAAAGTGCATTCCGCAGGTGTAGAAGGGCGCGGAAAGAAAGACTTTAAAATCAAAGGTTCATTCAAGTGGAATTCAGACGGCACCTTCGGAATGAACTTCGGATTGGTGCGAAGAATAAGAGCATCCTTTTTGAATTGAAGGAATGGATGCACTATGGAGAGGGCTTGAAGCTCACTAACTCTTCTCGCTGAAGTAAGAGCTAAGAGGAGGGCAAGTTTCCAAGAGAGGAACTTCAAGTCCGCCTTGTGCACAGGCTCAAACTGAGGTTTCATGAGTTGAGCCAGGACAAGATTGAGCTGTCAAACTGGTGGAGGAGGTCGAACTAGAGGGTACATCCGGAACAAACCCTTCAAGAACTGCTTAACGATCCGAGAGGACCATAAGGAAGGGCCTGAAGAAGTACGCCGAAACCTTGAAATGGCTACAAGATGGACTTTCACAGACGAATGTGCCAACCCAGATTTAGCCAATGAAAGTATATATGACAAGAGTTGGTGAGGCAGAGATTTGTAAGGATGGAGACTTTGTCTTTGACACCATAGGCAGAACCTTCTCCATTTTGCCTTGTAAGTAGGCATGGGCGGAAAATCCGTTCCGCTCGCGGATTTTGCGGATTTTCGGGAAATCCGCAATCCGCGAGATTTGCGAATTTCCTGCAAAATCCGCAAATCCGCGAGCAGCGGATTTTGCTCGCACTGCTCGCACTGTTCGCGTGAGTTCGCGCCCCGCGAATAAGTGCGAAATTGCAGAAATACGATCTAAGCAAAACTGAAAGTAACTACTTACCAGGTTCAAAAGTTCAGGCACATCATTAGTAGCCATTTCCTGTAGTGCTTCCTGAGGGGCCCCTCCAGAGTTCAGTTGCCAGTTGCAACTATTATGTGACCCTGCTCTGAACCTCAGAATAGTTACACATATGCCACAAAGGTCCTGAATTACAGCTAAGGGAGACAAGCAGGAGCCAGGCTGGAAGTTAAAATCCATTAATCAGCCCCTAATTCATTATTGTCAGTTGGGGCAGGGCAGGTGTTGTAACTAATTTTGCAACAATGAAAGCACTTAGCAAGTGCAAAAGATCACTAATCAGGGCGCACTAAGGAAGCAGGTGCCAGCTAAAAAAATATTCTGTGACACATTAATCAGCCCCAAATTAATTCAGGTCACTTGAGGCAGGGAAGGTGTGCTTTGCTTTGCCGAAAATAATGTACACTGGACAACCAGAGGGTGTGGTGATGAAACAGAGGGTGGCATGGGTGGGCCAGAGGGTGGCATGAGTAGTCAGAGAGTGGCAGTGGTGACAGAGAGTGGCAGTGATGAAGAAGAGTGTCCCAAACAGGTTGGACACGTAGAAACAACAAGTTCGCAAAACTTGCGACCCGACAGGTAAGTTCGCAAATTGCGAAATTGTAAAAACCCTCGCGAAATGGCAGAAACACGGGCGAACACAAAAAAAAAAAAAAATCCGCAAATTCGCGGGAATTCGCGGATTTTGCGGATTGCGAGTTTGCAAATCCGCAAATTCGCGGATTGCCAATCCGCAAAATCCGCTCATGACTACTTGTAAGTCTTATTTGTGCTCGGTGCTCGAGCCTGTGACAAAACGTCTCGACATTCCTGGGAAAGATTCAGATGACGGAACTCTCTGTGTTCAGGAGCCACGCTGTCAAGTGGAGCGATTTCGGATCCGGATGGTAAACCTGCCCCTGATTCCTGGACAACAGGGACGGAATTGATTGTAAGCGAATTGGAGGAGCCTGGGAGAGCCACAGGAGCTCTGTGTACCAAAATTGCCGGGGCCACGCTGGTGCAATTAGAATCATCTTGCACGGTTTCGCCTTCATTTTCTTGAGTACTCGAGGAATGAGGGGAATTGGAGGAAAAGCGTAAAAGAATGCGCTGTACCAGGCCATCGAAAGGGCGTTCCCCAGGGACCCCTGATGGTGAACCTTGCTTACGTAAAACTGGAGAGGCAAACAGGTCGATGGTAGGTGTTCCCCAAACAGAGAACACCCTCTCCAGAATGGACTGATTCAATTCCCATTCGTGCGTCACCTCCGTCTGTTGACTCAGGGCGTCCGCCTTGACATTGAGCGAGCCTGCCAGGTGTTCGGCTCTCAGACTGATGTTGTGAAGGATCGCATAATCCCAGATTCTCTGAGCTTCTGTGGACAGAGTTTGCGACCTCGTTCCCTCTTGCTTGTTGACCTAGTGCATGGCCGTCGTATTGTCCGTCCGGACCAGCACTGAATGATTGCGAACTCTGAGAAGGAAAGCCTGCAAAGCCAACCGAATGGCCGTCAGCTCCAAAGAATTGATATGGCACTGGCGCTGATCCGGGCTCCAGTGTCCGCTGACTTGAAGTTCGCGGAGCACCGCTCCCCAGCCTTCCAAAGAGGCATCCGTGGTTATGATGAGGGGGGATGGAGAAATTCTGAACGTCAGACCTTGTGCGATATTTTCTGGTACCAGCCACCATTTGCATGCCTTTCTCATTGCTGAAGTCACCAACACCTTGTCGTTGAATGATCCGTCTGCTTGGCGCCATTGTTTGTCTAGTTCTTCCTGCAGAGGGCGCATTCGCAGCCTGCAATGCGGTATTAATGGTATGCAGGATGACATCGACCCTAGAAGGGACTTGTATTGACGGACTGACAGGCATTTCTTGTGGAACAGTTGGCGAGCTGATACGATCAACTTTCGTTGACGGTCCTCCGAAGGACGAGCCGTGCACTGTGTGGTGTCCAAAATCTCCCCCAGAAATCGTGTGGTCTTGGAGGGTTGCAGAACTGACTTGCATCTGTTTAATTGAAGGCCTAGGTGTCTGAACAACTGAATGCAAGTCGAAACAGCTTGAGAGGTTTCCTCGAAAGATGGAGCCTTGACTAGCCAGTCGTCCAAGTAAGGGAACACCTCCAGGGAATGTGTCCTTAGAAAAGCTGCCACTGGTGCCAACACCTTGGTGAACACCCGAGGTGCAGACCGAAGGCCAAACGGAAGCACCTTGAATTGGAAATGGCTCTTGCCCACTGTGAACCGCAGATATTGTCTGTGAGCTGGGTGTATCAGAATGTGGAAATGCGCATCTTCTAAATCCAGGGAAGCCAAGTAGTCGCCTGTGTTCAAAAGAGGAAGAATTTCCTGGAGAGTGACCATCCTGAAAGAGAGTTTGATGAGATAAGTGTTGAGCTCTCGTAGGTCTAGAATGGGGCGCCAAGTCTCTGTCGTCTTCCGCACCAGGAAGAACCTGGAATAAAAACCTCTGCCCCTCTGAGAAAGAGGTACCGGTTCTATTGCCCCCTTGAGAAACAATTGATGGGCTTCTAGATGGAGCAGTCCCAGATGTTTTGTGCGGATGGCGCCCGGAGCTCTTGTTGGAGGAAGATCTTGGAATTCCAACGTATGGCCACTCTGTACAATATTCAGGACCCACTGGTCCGATGTTATACACCTCCAGCTGTTCAGACAAAAAGATATCCTGCCCCCCACCGATGTGACTGGGAGGGAAGGAACAGCAGGTAGAGCCAGGAGGCCGCTATTGCCGCTTGGCGCTGTCAACCCTTGACTGTTCTGACGCCCTCGCGGAGTTTGGCGAGAGTAAGACGCCGATTGTCCCTGCCGTTGATTGGAGTACTGGGTCTTATAAGACTGGGACGATTGTGAAGAATATCTCTGCTGGGCGTTTCCTCTATACGAGAGAAACCTCTGCCACGAACGCCTTTAAATGGGACCTTACGGTAGTTGAGAGATCCCAATGACTTCGCCGTGTTGCCATCTTTCTTTATATTCTGCAGGGCATCATCAACATGCTTACCGAAAAGCATTTCTCCATCAAATGGGAGGTCCAGGATCTTATTTTGGACCTCTTGACGAAACCAGGTGGCTCTCAACCAGCCCGGGCGACGGAGCACCGCTGACCCCGCTAAGGCCCGAAAAGCAGTGGAAGCGATATCCATCGCACAGTCGATAACTTCAGAGGAGGATTTTTCTCCCTCCATCAGCACTCTCTTGGCCTCATCCCTTGTCGCGTCTGGCAATTGTTCCACAAATGGTGCCATGTCACACCACATCTGGCGATTGTATCTGCCTAGAATGGCGAGAGAATTCGCTGCTCTAACCAGCAAGCTGGCCATGGAAGAAAACCTCTTCCCCACGTTATCCAGACGTCTACCGTCCTTGTCTGGAGGCGTAGTCGAAGGTGTAGTTGGATTTTTTGACTTGCTTTGGGCGGCCTGAGAGATCCCGAATCAGGCTTCGGCTGACCAAGAAGACAAGCTGGACTGCCTTCCGGAGCTTTATACTTTTTTTCCAGTCTGGGAAGCACCGGAATCACAGTGGCTGGATTCTGCATGATCTTTATGCCTTCCTCCCACACATGTTCGATTATCGGAATGGACTTGACAGATCTCCTGTATTGCTCCTTGAAGTCATAGAGAAAGCATTCAGACTCCTCTCTCGTAACCGGCAGTCCAAGCCTCTTTGCCGCCCTCTCCATCAGGTGATGGACCCCCCCCCCTATGTCCACAGGAGGCGATATAGATGTATCACGACTACCAGTGGCGTCTGGGTCTTGTTGCCCCCTGTTACCCTGAATCAGATCTGGGTCCTGCAATGGATCAGTCAAGGAATCCACTTGAACAGCATCATCGTCCGAAGAGGTATCCTGCTGGACAGGATTGGTTGGTTCTGGATCCGGTGTTCGAGATCGGACCAGGGGTATAACCTGAGGTGGGAGGTGGGGCACCACCTGCGAAGGAGGCGGACCAGTAACTGACTGTGCTTGTGGCAACCCCTGAGGAGGAGGTTGCACAGACTGCGTTGAAGGTTCCGAAGGAAACCTGTTTCTATAGTCCTGCAACATCAGCTGAAGATCAGAGAGCAGAGAGGCGGGCATGGCCACCATGTCCTGTCCTAAACCAGTGGGACGTCGCTCTTGTGAAACATAGTGCAACTGTTGGTCTCCTGCATTTTCGAAATATTCCTCTGTGTCAGTGTCCTGCAGTTTTACATGCAAATCTGAGGGACTGTAGGTGTCTCCATAATGGCCAAACTCATCCTCCTCTTCCTGCGACTCATCATCCAGGAGCATATTCGGTGGATGCGACGACAATCGCCGTGGAGACGTCATTTCCGGCGTAATTTTCATCCTCTTCAGTGGAAAATGCATCTTTTGACCCGTCGACGGTCTCGTCGTCGGAGCTGTCGTCGACGGAGCAGCAGTCGTCGACGTTATAGCCGTCTTCGTCGACGAAGTCTTGGTCGTCGACGGGACCATCGTCGACGGTACAGCCGCCGTCGTTGACGGGATGATCGCAGACGGCTTCGTAGACAAACTCGTCGTCAGAACCATCAGCGTCTACGTCGAAGTTGTTGTGGTCGTCGACGTAGTTTTCGTCGTCGACAAGCCCGTCGACAGCACCTTACCGGAGCTCATTGTCGTCGAAGTGGAAGAAGCAATCGTCGACGGACCTTGAACCTTGAATGAGGATGAAGACGTCGACGTGGAGATCGCTACCGATGACGAGCCCGTCGTCGGAGCCAAGGAAACAGTGGGAACTTTCACAGAAGTAACAGTCGTCGACGTACCTGACGTTTTCGTCGTCGACGGACGCTGTTTTTTCTCCGGACCGGTTCCAGGAGTGACAGAAGAGTGTTTGTCACCGGCCTTCCCTTTTTTGAACGGAGGAGAAGTAATGGAAAACTCCTTTCTGTCCTTTGAGGCTGTAGCCAATCCAGTAGCCTGTCCCTGCCTCTCCTTTTCACTTCCGTGAGGAGATTGAAGGGGACCAGCCCTCTCAGACCTATCAGAGATCTTGTGAGGGGCCTTAAGAGGGGGCTCAACTGAAGAAGAAGAACCAGGGGGAGACCTACCCCTCTTCCTGGACTTGTGAGAGGACGCCAGAGATGTTGAATCCTCTTCATCTGATGAAAGCACCTCCTTCCGAGTCTTCATCTTTTGAAGCCAGGTCAAAAGTCGACCCTCTCTGTCACGGAGAGTCTTGGAAGAGAAGGTTCTACAGATTTTGCAGTCGGTGGCCTTGTGGTCCGGGTATAAGCAATAAATACAGTTGTCATGCTTATCCTCCACAAAAAGTCGTTTTTTCCCACAAGAGGCACGGGACCTGAACAGGGCCTTCTTCTCCTTGTCAGACATCTTGATAGCAGTTGAAAAAATTGAAGAAGTAATCCAAAATCCAATAAGATTGTAGAGAAGAAACTGAGCAGAGCTCAGTGGAGACTCCCTAGCACAACGTGCGGTAGAAAAATCTGAGGCTCTGAGCTCTCTCAGGAAGGTTCTAGAGGGTGAGGCTGCTCTGATTGGTCCTGGCAAAAGTTTGGTCTCTTTTACACAAAGAGAGTGATAGGATACAAAATGAGATGAGGCCTAGGCCTGTTTTTCTCTTTTGTTTCTATGGTTTTTATACTACCGAGGCTCCCATTCCGACGACGGGGAATGATACAAAGCATGGGAATCTATGAAAGTTCCAATACTGGGGCAACCAACTGACTCCAAAGTCAACAACCTCAACTGCATCTTAACAATCCCACTCTCAGGTCAATGCAAAGACTTGTACCCCTGATGCCACTGAACCCCACTTCACATTACATTGACGCAGCTGCTCAACATCAGCAACTGCACTAAATGACATATGAGCTGGCCTAGGACTTGGCCATAACGTGACTGTGTGCACACACAATGCTGCTTTTATTCCTTTCTATGTGCCAGACCAATTGGTCTTGCCAATACTGTTGTCAATGTGTTTTAGATCTCTCTAGATTTTAGCATTTCCAGGTTAGGTCACCATATATTAATGCCAGGATGTTGAAAAGAAGGAAGAAGTGGTCTGATGAATTAAATGTAGGAGGATTAAAGATGTGTAGGTGGAATTTCTTTATATAAATTAGATCCAGGGTACAACTCTTATTGCAGGTAGAGACAGCGTTATTTTTTAGTACATTGATTTACGGTAGGAAGGATGTGATGAGGGATGTGTGCATGGTTTAATCGGATCCAATGAAAATCTAATAGCAGGAAAACGTTAGATAATTAGTGCTATAATAAACAGGATTGTCAATAAAAACCCTTTTGCTAATAGGTGGGTGGTATAAGATTATCCGCCTATGTAGTTTAGATGTTGTGTTTCAAATCTCCAGTGATGCACTGTAAATGAGGAGGAGATTACTGAGTTAATTAATGTGCATTTAAGGTAGTCCTTGTGAATATAGGCACCACCTCTAGACGTTTTCTTTAGTCTGTTCAGGTGGATAATGTAATATCCTAGTGATAAGGTAGTGATATGGAGCACAAGCAGAACCAGGTGAGTGTGATAGGATCAAAGTCAAATCATGCATGAAAGTTGTATTAGGGATCACACGTCAACAAATGTGGTGGGCAGCTTTGATACGATGACTAGGAAATGGATCCCAGGATTGACTGAATGGATCACTGGGTTGACTGGAGGTGGTTCCTCTAAGGCTGCTAGGACTGATTCATCTTTGATTAAGTTTTGAATATTTAACTACAGCGATTACGATATTAGGATGGGTTCTGGAATCAGTGACCATAGAGTGTGGGTTCTGTTAAAGGTAGGGTACATGAAGGAATGCTTCCAAGCATTAGTGTTGGGGAGTCTGGTGGGCTGCTCCTGAATTCTCCTGTTGAGAGTTTGTTTGTATGGTGTTTTAAGTTCATTCATAGAGGCAGAAGGATGTAAGTGATAATGCAGTGGGTGAACTGGTGGTTCCAAAATCACTAAAGATGGCAGGTATTTTATCACTGTTACTGTCCATGGTCATGGTCATGGTAGAACATTTTAGCGCATTCATAGTATCAAACCATTAAAGAAAATATGGTGATTGATGTCTGAGGATTGCATCATGAAATTCCTCTTTCTATACAGCATGATGTTTAGCTCACATTTCTAGTAACTAGCCACATTTCTTCCTTAATTGTCTTTTTGTATTTTCTAGACTAAGAATAAATGACATAATGTATCAGTCCAGAAGGGTTTGTCCTTAGTAAAAAATGTGGTGGTTGATTTCTGAGGATTGCATCATGACATTCTCCTTTTATACAGTGTGATGTTTAGCTCAGATTTCTGGTAACTAGCAACATTTGTTCCTTAATGGTCTTTTTTTATTTTCATCACTAAGAATAAATGGCATCATGTTTCAGTCCAGAAGGGTATGTTCCTAGTTAAAAAAAAAATGAGAGTAGGTCGGTTTTAATGGAGTCCAACCTGAGCCTATGGTCTTTTTCATTAATTGTGGTTAGCTGTTTGTCTCGTTGTTTGTAATATTTGATGGATGTGTTGGTTAGGCACTTTATAGCTCTCTTTGTGTTATGCCTATGGTCATAACAAAATCACATGAAAAATATGTAGGCTATTGATCTTAAGAAACAACTTCAGTATGAACAAGAAGCTGTGGAGTATCATTCAGTGCAGAGAGCAAATGTTTCAGTAAGGTATGGTATTGGATATATAAAGTGTGCATCAGTACAGCTAACATCTGGTTTATAGCACATTTAAGAAGAAAACACCCTTGGTGCACCATTAGCGTGAGTGTGGAAAAAGGGCAAAGATCACATTGATGTGCAAAACTCACCTTTAGGTGCCAAAATAATTTTTAGGTGCAAATTCAAATTTGGAGCAAAATCCCCAATAGTACAAATGAAAACAAGTTACTTACCTGTAACTTTGGTTCCCCAGTATTGGTAACTTTCATAGATTCCCATACTTTGTATCATTCTCCGTTGTCAGCCTGGGAGCCTCGGTAAATTGAAAATACCATAGCAGTATGTACAAAAGAGAAAGTAAGGCCTAGGCATCGCCTCATTTTGTAGCCTATCTACCTCTTTTTGTAAAAGAGACCAACATTTTGCAACAGACAATCAGATTAGCCTCACCCCATAGAACCCTTCTGAGAGAGCCTCCGAGCCTCGATTTTTTTCTTAGCCGTTGTGTAACAGTAACCAGTTTTGCTGAAGGCTGAGCTTTCCCAGGGGAGGAGGGTGGGTGCATGGGAATCTATGAAAGTTACCAATACAGGGAAACCAAAGTTACAGGTAAGTAACTTGTTTTCTTGCCCCAGTATTGGAACTTTCATAGATTCCCATGCATTGTATCAGAGTAGCTAGCAGTAAGCCACCAGTGTAAATTTTGCTACAAGTGTATTACAACATCACAGCATAACTGTATCCATATCCATTTATATATATATATATATATATATTCACTGAAAAAACGATAGGTTATAGACCATATATAGTTAGGAATTAGCATTTACAAAACCTTGAAAATTCACTGAAAAAACCATAGGTTATAGACCATATATAGTTAGGGATTAGCATTTACAAAACCTTATTTTACTCGCACAAAACCATTGAAATTCGCATATATAGTTAGTTGCACTAACTATATATCGCGCACCCGCAATCCACTGCTGATGATGTCACATATTACATCATTCATGACATGGTCAGTGACATCACTGATGACATATATAATAATTCAAAAATTGTTTGAGACATTATTCATTTTTATATGTATTTTTTAAACTAGTAGCAAATTGATTTTAATGTAAAATCAGACTTTAAATATACTGTGCAACTTTAAGTTTGCTCATAGTTACTTCCTTTCTTCCACTATATCATCTCCAATGTGTATTTAACATCTCTTTATCATCTCCTGCCTCCATGGTGTTTCTGCTTTCCTGACAGACTACGCTATGAATTCCATATACCTCAATAACTTCTGAAACAACCTGCAAGATATCTACAAAGGAAACAATGTATTTTTATTTTTAGACTCTGCATTGGTACCTACATGTTGGTACTTAAATAAAATAAATTAAAAAAAACAAAAATAACAATCAATAAACATACAATATTTGAACATTCTTTCATCCTATTTTCCCAATGTTACGCTTCCCGGACCGCTTCCCGGTGCGCGTACCGAGCGCTCCCCCCGCAAAAAAAATGATATAAAAATTATTATTTTTTAACCCCGCGAGGCCCTTTTAAAGCCCCCTCATCAAACCTAGGGGGTCAGGGAGGATGTACTCTGCCCCTTATGCTCATTTCCCACTTTGTTTTGGCCACCTCTTGTGTCTCGATCCTACCGAGACACAAGATGGCGGCCGCTCCGGACTGTTTAGAATGTTTACAGACACCCGAGAGCCAATCAGCTTCGCTTCGCGAAGTTCCGTTACGCGTCAGGTACGCGAACCGGAGTGCTAACCGGAGCGCTGTCACAGATATATCTGTCTTTTAAAACGTTAATTTCTCAAAATCCACTGGAGCACATATATTGAGACATAGCAAAGGCACGTCGGGCAAACCATATCTACAATTTTGCCAAGTTTCGTGTAAATCTATTCAGCCGTTCGAGCTAAAAGTGAGTCCAACCGCCCTATGGAAAACTCAATGTTAAAAACGCGTTTTGGGTCCCCCCTTTTTTCTCGGCCCCCCCTTGACGAAACCCCCCCAAATTTTCAGGGGCTGCTCACAAACAAAATGTGCCATTTTCCTGAGAATTTCAGCCAATTCCGTCCACAAACGCCAAAGTTATTCGACATAGAATTTTCAAAAATCCCATGGGAAAAAAATCCTAACTATATATACCTACTGGCGACCGCCAGTAGGTAATATATATATATATATATATATGAAGAAAGGCTCCTCCCCAGCCTGCTCTGCGCTCGCAGACACTGCCTCCACGCCAGCAAGGAAGAGGGACGGACCAACAATTCAGCAAGATGGTAATTTTTATTGCAGATTTAAAACAGAACCAGCGACGCGTTTCGGGCGGAAAGCCCTTGGTCACGCTGCAACATGTTTACAATCAATTATGCTCTTTTTATAGGTGTATGCAGTGATTTAGGCGCCACCCCCTGGTGACGCCCACCATGATCTTGTGGTGAATAATAAACAGTGAAAATGCACTACCGCTGATATATGGTTGCCATTGCTGAATAGACATACAAGAAATTATCACTGGTTAAATCCAGGAAATCATCAATACATAATCAATTATATGCAAATCTACCAAGGTACAATCCTTTCCTGTTGAATTTCATTTAAGAAAAGAAATGTCTTTCATATGTGCAAATAAGCAATCTAATACCTTTAGCAGCAAAAATAGTAAAGTGCATGTGCCTAAAAGTGCATAAGTGATGATAAAATTCTAATAAAGTGCAAGATTTTAGCGGGAAACATATGGAACTACCACTGAAACAGTTATTAATAATTAGGCATCAGTTATCAATGTTTAAATACAAAAATTCATCATCCTAGTTACTCATATTTCTATTTGAAAGGTCAAAATAGAACAAGAAGGACCATTCTAACAGGAAGCTAAAAATTACAATATGTATAAAAAGATTTCTAATTCATGTATATACATATCTATACACATCCCCACCTATAAACCAACCACCCCACAAACCTAGCCCATTTTATAACAAGTGAATATTGCAATGGATTACTAGAATCCTATGTGTTTGTATAAAGCAAAATAAAGCAACATAAATGGCAATAACTGTATATATACACACCCAACTGAAAAACTATATATACACACCCAACTAAAGAGCCCTCTCATAATTATTTACAAAGTACTAATCTGTGTCATTCAATATATACATACGCTCTTTCCTGTGCAACACTAAGCCCAAGATCAAAATAATATCAATATCAAAATTCTATACATGGTATTCACGAAATGGTAAAAATCACTGTACATTTAAAAGATAATACATTTTTATCGAAATATAGTACGTGATATGTGAATAAGAATGTATGAAAATTGTGTATATATAGCGATGCCTAGTGCCTAAAAGTTGCCAAGTAAAGTGCATGGATGTCCCTATGGGTGAAGGTCGATGTGAGTTTCACCAGTTGTAATAGCAGAATAAGGGACATATATATGGGACTTCTAATAGGGAACCTAACTAGAAGATCCCTGAATCAGAACACAGATGAAGGTGGAATCAGAGGCTGGCAAGGTCCAATGATTTTATAGAAAGTGATGCATCTCCTCAATATTGTTGAGCCCATTAGGCCAACGGCTATCGAGCTCCAATATATATTTAGACTCCAATTTTCTAAGTTGGACCTCACGATCTCCTCCTCTTCTAGATAAAGGAACTGCCCCTATCACGAAGTAGCTTAAACAACTAAGGTCTTTGTTGTGCATTCGTTTAAAGTGACGGGCGACAGGGTACGCTGGGTCACTATGCAAAATGGCCCTGAGATGCTGTAAAATTCGGGCGTGCACCTGGAGCTTAGTGCTTCCAACATATCTAAGCCCACAGGTTTACGTCAGAACGTAAACAGCATGATCAGTCTTGCAGTTGTAGTTGCCATGGATGTTTTTGGCAACTTTACTGAATGGGGTGTAGTACTGGGTGGTAGTGACCCCAAACTTACACGCCCTACAACTGGAGCATTTAAAGAAACCGTTGGTTGGGCGAAGCCATGGAATTTTGGATTTCAATTCCGGTGTTGCTTTATCTAAATGGCTGCCCATGGTTCTAGCTCGCCTGAAGGTCACTGTGGGAGAAGAGGGCAACCTAGTGTTGAGAATGTGGTCGCTCATAACAATCGGCCAATGTTTGTTCAAAATTGACCTAATTTTTCTGTCTTCTCTACTGAAAGTCGTGATCAGACCTTGTAACAAAACATTATATGATATAAAATGTGCAATCATAGGAAGGAGGGATAGAAGGGAAAGCTCACCTCTCATTGGAAAAGATTCCTCAGGACTGCTTGTCCTACTGCTGCTTCGCTCCTCAAAGAGTCCAGGCAGTAATGCTTTGTGAAAGTATGGACACTGCTCCAAGTGGCTGCCCTACAAATGTCTCTTATAGGGACTCCAGTGAAGAGAGCTGCTGAAGATGAAACTGATCTTGTGGAGTGAGCTCTTTCATGTCTCTCCAGCGGCTTTCCTGCTGCTCTGTGGCAAAAATGAATTGCAGTTGAAATCCAGCGTGAAATTCCTTGTTTGGAGAGAGGAAGTCCTTTCCTGGGTGCACTGAAAGCCACAAAAAGTTGAGATGATTTTCTGAAATCCTTTGTGCGTTCAAGGTAAAATTTGAGACATCTCTGGACATCCAAGGAATGCAGAGACCGTTCTGCAGGGGATGTAGGCAGAGGAAAGAATGATTTTAAAACCACTGGCTCGTTCAAGTGGAAATCCGAAGGGACTTTTGGAATAAATTTCGGATTGGTCCTTAAAATCACAGTGTCTTTTTAGAACTGAAGAAAGGGTTCTAGAATGGATAGAGCTTGCAATTCTCCTACTCTCCTAGCTGAAGTAAGGGCTAAAAGGAGAGCTAATTTCCAAGACAAAAATTTTAAGTCCACCCTATGGATTGGCTCGAATGGAGATCTCATGAGATGAGTCAGAACCAGGTTGAGATTCCAAGTCGGGGGTGGTGGACGCAATGGAGGAAAAACCCTGAAAAGACCTTTCAGGAACTGTTTGATAATTCTGGCCGATCAGAGAGAAGGACCCAAAGCTGATCTTCTGTATCTTGAAATAGCCGACAGATGGACCTTAACAGAAGAATGAGAAAGACCTGATTTAGCCAGCGATAGAATGTAAGGCAGTATCTGATGAGGGGCTGAAGAGAATGGATGGGTGCGTTCCCGATGACACCACAGACAGAAGCGCTTCCATTTAGCACAATAGGTTTTATTTGTACTTGGTGCGCGTGCTTGACTTTATATCTCCCTACATTCCTGAGGGATATCTAGGCTGTGGAATTCTCTGTGCTCAGGAGCCAGGCCTTCACATGAAGAGAGCCCTGGTGGAATGGGCCCTCACTGAAGACTGTAGAGGCTTGCCTGCCATTTGATGGCAGAAAGCGATGGCCGATGAAACCCAACGAGCAATAGTAGGTTTGGTAACTGGACGCCCTTTGTGGAAGCGTCCATAAGCTATGAACAGTTGGTCAGCTTTAGGAAAAGGAGCAGTTCTGCTGATGTAAAATTTTAAGCACCTTTTACTGTCCAAGGAGTGCAAGCGCTGCTCCGCTGGAGACTGTGGGTTAGCAAAGTAAGTCTTTAGGAAAACAGGTTCGTTGATGTGGAAATCCGAAGGCACCTTAGGCAGGAAGGTGGGATTAGTGCGAAGCACTACACAGTCCGGCTGGAATTGAAGAAAAGGAGGATTTATAGTGAAGGCATGAATATCACTTACGCAACGTGAAGATGTCAACGCAAGGAGAAGAGCAACCTTCCAAGTAAGAAACTTCAAGTCTGCCTTGTGTATAGGTTCGAATGGTGCCTTCATTAGTTGTGCTCAGGGGCGTAACACAGGCCCCCGCAGGCCCCGCAGTGCGGGGGGGCCCCGCAGGTCAGGGGGGTCAGGGGGCCCCCCTGGCCTCACTAGTCTCAGCAGGGAAGAAGACGGCTGCAAGCAATGCAGCATTGGGCTTAGGCGGTAACAGACAGTAGCGGGTTAAATGAATGGAACACTCTGACTGTATTAACACAGTCTCCCCCCCCCGCAGGCCCAGGGCCCCCACGCACACTCAAAGGGCCCCCTCACACGCTCCTAGGGGCCCCGCCCTCACGTCTCTCCTTTCGGCAGCCGCATCCCCCCAGCCAGCACACCACGAGGGACGGCCGGCCCGGACTGCCTCTATTTAAACATTAGAGGCGTATCACAGGCAGCCCCCGTGCATGCTGGTGGTGACGCACCATGCACGTTTGCCGAGGGAGAGACTATTGTTACAGCGGCAAAGAGTCTGAGGAGAATGGCGGGCGGCTGGCCCGTAAACTAAACTGCAGTGCAACCCTTACAAGTAAGTGACAGTTGCACTCGGAGTCAGACGAGTCCAAATCCACAAATTCGTTTGTTCATGGCAGCGCGATCATCAGCTGCCTGCAGGTCCTGTCTGAATGGGGGTCTCTTTTCGTGTTTTAAATGCTTCAATTTCATGCAGTGCATAGGGCCGTCCTTATTGACATCCCCTGCTCTCTACCATCATGCCGGCGGTGAATAGTTTGTCCTAACAAAACAACTTCTCTTCTTATGCCAAAAGGTGTAAGAGTCGAGAGGCTGACCCTTCACCTGCCCCTTGCCTACATACTTTTCCTAAACCCTCGGCATCCCCTCCCCAAAACGTAATCTGTCGCCTGTTCTGGCCTGCTCCATTCACGAAGCTGCACAGGGTGAAACCGGCTTACGCCTTAAACTCCCCCTGGGCACCTTCATTGCAGGGGCCGCCCTGCAGTGCAGCCCGCGTTTGGCAAGAGGTCTGGTTCACTGGTTCGGCTGGCGAGATGGTAGTTGATGGCACAGGACTCAGAGTAACATCCACGTTCACCTCCCTCCCTCGGGTATCTAGGGTCCAGGAGAGGTAGCAGACAACTCTCATCCTGACCAAGGACTTTGAGGCTCGAAGTTTCACTGACGTGATAACAGAGTTGTGAAGAAACAATATTTAAAACCCGCTTTTCTGCTACAGGCTTCATATGGAATCTATACATTGTGTATGTCAAGTAGGAGTTAACACATTTAATCGACCATACCACAAAACATATTTAGAATAATATTTGTTTTGATTATTTTTTTTAAAGAAAATTATATTTACAGTAAAAATAAATATTTAAAGGCATTTCTTTCAAAGTAATAGCTTTTGGTCCTATTAATGTTTTTTCTAAATATCGTTTTCAATAGCTGTATTTTACTTTGGATCCTTATGTTTGCACTCTGTTTTCTCTGTAGGGGTACCTCGGCAGAGGTACAGGAAAGACCAGGCTGTCTCCTATGTACGAACATATACACAGTACACAAAACCAGCCTAATGAGATGACATTTGTGCCAGAAGGTGGCTTTAGAGTGTAACATGGTCCGGGTGGTGTGCGTGGGGGGGTACACAATTTGTGACAGTTCGTGCTGGGGCTTCTCAGCACAGCTTGATAAGTTCCTGCAGAGAGAGGATGAGGCACGTGGTTCTGCTTAAGTCCACCCATGAGAGATCTACCCTGTTTTTGTGGGGGGCGTTTAGAAGATGAGGTGATTTGCAGGCAGTATGGCCTCTCGTATCGTGTTTGGTACTTTTGTGTCCCACAGTGCCTCTGCATTTCTGGTGCTTTGCTGCAGTTTAAAAATATTCTTGGAGTTTCTCGTTGCTCAGATGGGTGTAATTTCTCACTCAAGGGCAGCACACAGAAACTATGCATCTCGGTGCACTGCAGCACATGATTATCTACTGGCTGAGCCTCAGTCTTCCCTGTCAGTCATTTCTGGTTGGCACAGGTGAGTTTAGCAGCAATGGGGAGCAGTGTCAAAGCGTGGGGCAAAGACGTGGGTAAAACAGACAACATTATTCTGTATGTATTTTTGTTTGTCTGTCACCTTTAAATCTAAAGCACGCTCCTTAAATGAAAGATGAATGCAAGTTCAAGTAATCAGTGAGAAATAACTCTTACATTGTGAAACCTCACTTGGTTAATTCAGTCTTCCTGTAGATGTCTGTCTGTGTTTAAGTAGAGAGAAACAATTGAATCCCTTGGGCTCTTTGGTGTGACGATGGGTGAATGCTCATAACTATCTGTCCTTGCTCCAGTACCTCTTTAGATAACATGGGAAACACTTGGCATGGCTTCACATAGAGACAGACACCTCTTAGAAATATAATGTCATGACTGCCACGTGGCCCGCTCAATCTGAGACACCGTCAATCAGTGCAAGACAACACTTTGCATGTAGGGAGAGGTATGCCCAGGTGTGTGGCATGGAACACAAAACTCCCATGCTGTTTGCTAATTTTATTGAACTAGCTGCAGAGTTACACATCTTTTCAGAATACCCCTGTCGAAAATCAGGCAATTGTGAGAGAGGAGAGGGGACTTCGGATCCAAATACTCAAAAAAACACCTTCCTGTAACTGTCAAGAGAAGTGCCCATATCCCCTAGAGGTCATGACTTCCACCCTTCGTTGTAGACAATCCGGGTTCAGTGGGCACTTCAGACCTTTGGGGCCCGGTGTCACTGCACCTGCTGCACCCAATGAAAGCTATGCCCCAGCACTCCAGCGAATGTTTGTGAATTCTGTTTGGGGGAAGATACTGGGAGACACCTATACTAGGATTCATGGATAGACACTAACATGAGAAAACACTGGGAGACACAAACACTGGGAGACAGACAAGGGAAGACCCTGAGAGGCACGAACACTGAGAGACACAGTCAAAGGAAGACACTGAAAGACACAAACACTGGGAGACACAGAGAAGGGGAGACCCTGAGAGACACAAACACTGAGAGACACAGACACTGGTAAACACATACAGACACTGGGAAACACAAATACTAAGAGACACACACACAGGAAAACACAGGTGGTCACGTACACTGAGAGAGATAGAAAAAGAAAGACCCTGGGAGACATAAACTCTGGAAAACACAGACAAAGGAAGACACTGGGATACACGAACACTGAGAAACACAAACATGGGAAAACACTGGGAGATACAGACAGGGAAAGGCCCTGGGAGACACGAAAACTGAGAGACACAGACATCGGGAGACACTGGAAGACATTGGGATACACACACACTGGAAGACATAGAGACTGTGACACATAAAAAAACACTGGAAGACACCTACATTAGGATTCATGGCTTGACACAAACATGGGAAAACACTGGGCAACACAGACAAGTGAACCTGGGAGACAAGAGCACAGAGCGACAGAGAGACTGAGAGTCACGAACAGACACTGGGAGACATGAACACTGAGAGACATAGACAAAGTAAGACACTGGGAGACATGAACACTGAGGCATTAATAATATCCACATTTGTAAAGCGCACAATCACCCGTAAGGGTCTCTAGGCGCTGGGGGCTGTCGGGAAGATTAAGCAAGCTATTGCCCAGAGTCACATGGTGCTGGGCTAATCTGCAGCCGGTGCCGGGGATCGAACCGTGATCCCCAGATTCGGGAGTCAGTCGCCCTGGCCGTGGCGCCACACCTCTTCCTTGGGACTGGGAGATACAGGCACTAGGCGACACAAACAAGGTAACACACTAAGAGAAAGAGACGTGAATACTGAAAAACATACAGGGAGATACCTATACTAGGATTCATGGATATACACAAAAATGGGAAAACACTGTGAGACACAAACACTGGGAGACAGACATGGGAAAACCCTGAGAGAAATGTACGGAGAGGTGGATCTCGCACAGCTGAGGTAATCCCAAGGTTGAGAATTTGTAATGGGCTTTCGTGTGCAGCAGGGTAGTGAGCACTGTCTAGCCAGGCAGTGTATAAGGGAAAATTGCAAAAGAAGCTCTCCCGCCTAGGGAGAGGACGACCCAGCGCACTACTTTAGTGAGACCAGTGGTCTAGTTCCATAATCAGGTTAAACAATAAATCGTAATCCAAATAAAGTATTCAAATATCCAAATTTATTCATGTCGATGTAACGATGTTCATGTTGACAAGTCACATCAATATATAACGCTCCGCGTATATGTTAATTCAGGTGTGTTATCACATCACACGACCCAATGCATTTCGGGCGTTGCCCGTCGTCAGGGGAATTACTCTACAAACAGAAACAAAAAAACCAGCTGTAGTATCCATATAACCTTCTAACTTGATCAGAACGATGCAGTAACTGAGTGGGGTGTTTGTTAGCTGAAAAAGCGGAAAGTGATTACAGCGGTGAGATAGGGTGAAAGGAACCAACGTGAGAAGGCTGCAATGAGGCTAGAACGGGTGTGCAAAAAATATGAATGTTACAAAACCAAAGAAATAGACGTGACCGGTAACCACAAGAGATGGTAGGTGACTGACTCTAAAAATCACGGAGGGGTAAAAACATGCGAGATAAATCCCGAGAGAGATAATAACCGCCACCAATAAAGCAGAGTATACAGAAAGCCCAGAGCGAGCATACTCACAGATGTGAAGATAGCGCGGACTCCGCGGAGTTCCGTAAGGTGAGCACTCGGTAAACGAGCAGGAAAGCGGAATATACCGAAGGTAAACATAGAGGTAGGACTGAACAGCCCAAAAGGGTGAGCGCCATCTTAGAATGTGCTTCAGTGTGAAAAAGTAGGGAGAGCTGGAAGGGCCGAAAATGGGATCTAGGGAGGTGCCATCTTGGAATGTGCCAAAAGGTGAAGAAATGAATAGATATGAAAAAACTAAATATAAACAATGAGTAGACATATCAGAAATGCAACATATAATAAAGAATCATAAGTAACACAGAAACTCAATACGATCATTAAGACCCGAGGGGGCCATCGTGGATAAATAACGGATCCAAAAGTTCTCTCTTTTGAGGAGATGGTTCTTATTGTTCACTGTGATGGGAACTTGTTCCAGTACTTGGAATTTAAGTTGTACGACTGAATGTCTGTTCTCCAGGAAGAAGATGGCCACACTAGATTTCTGATTTTCAGTGCGAATATTGCTCTTGTGTTCCAAGATTCTCGTGCGAATTTTCCTCTCTGTATGGCCAACATAACATTTGCCACATGGGCATTTTAAAGCATAGATTACATTCTTGCTGTTGCATGTGGCGTTCACTTTCAGTTTAATGGGAAAACCTTTCATGGGATGGTTCATCAAGTTGCCTTGTATGCTGTTATTGCAATTGCTGCAATTATAACAAGGTTTGAAGCCATTGTAAGTTATTTTGGTTTTAGAACTACTGGTGTTACTCAGGATCTCTTTCAGATTCTTGCCTATAGAGAAAGCAAAGATCGGGGGTTCTGTAAATAGGCCGTTGAAATCTGGTTCTTGTGTCAAGATGGACCAATGTTTGCGAATGATCTTCTGGAATTGTGAGGAAGCACTCGAGAACTTAGAGACTACCACTAGTCGGTCCGTGGGAGTCTTGGGTCTGGGTTGTAACAGAGAAGCTCTGCTCCGTTTCTCACTTCTCTGGACGGCCAAGTCCAGAATGGGCGCAGGATATCCTCGTGCTCGTAGACGGTCTAGAACAGTTTTTATCTGTGAATTACTTTCCTCTGGTTTGGAAACGATCCTTTTTACTCTCAGAATCTGTGCGTATGGTAGGTTGTTTTTGAGTCCCATACGATGAAAGCTTTGATAATGAAGGGTAGAGTTCCTGTCAGTGGGCTTTCGAAAGATGGTAGTTGACCAGTCTCCCAATTCTCTCATTATTTTCACGTCCAAGAAATGGACGCAGGATGTACTGGATTCCCAAGAAAATTGTATTCTTTTAGTGACTTGATTCCAGGTGTTAAGGAAAGTGATGAGTGTATCGTTGGTACCTGCCCAAAGCAGGAAAATATCATCAATGTACCGCAGATATAACCGGCCATGTTCTTGCCAGTCATCTTGAGAGAGGATGTGATTTTCTTCGAAGTTTCGCATGAAGATGTTGGCGTAGCATGGAGCAGCCGAATTTCCCATGGCCGTGCCATTGAGCTGTAAAAACCATTTGCCAAAGACAGTGAAATAGCTATGATATAGCGTGAATATGGTGAGTTCCATGAGGAATATTTTCAAATCATGATCAATGTTGGATTGTGCCAAGGTTCTTTCAATCGCATCAATTCCCCCGTCATGGGGGATTGAGGTGTAAAGGGAACTCACGTCCACAGTGCACATGATGAGATTAGCATCTTTCAAAGAATTCATGACTGGTTCAAGTTTCAGTAGGAAATCCGTAGTGTCTTTGACAAAAGAATCAGCTGTGATGACGAATGGTTGTAGGTATTTATCCAGAAATTTTCCCACGTTTTCGTGGATGCTGTTTATGGTGGACACAATAGGTCTAAATGGAGGATTAGTAGGATGTTTGTGTAGTTTCGGTAACATGTATAAGACAGGAGGTCTTGGGTTACTAGGTGTAAGATATCTTTTTGTTTTCTCATTGATGGTACCATTATCAAAAGCTTTATTGATGATGATGATTAAATCTTTGGTATACTCCCCGGTGGGATCCCCCGGGAGAGTGTCATAGGTGTCAGTATCTCCAATGTGAGTGGTGACTTTGTCTTCATAAAAGTTGGTGTCCATGACTACCAGGGCCCCTCCTTTATCTGCATTCTGACAGATGATGTTAGAGTTGTCAGCGATTTTCTGAAGTATATTTCTCTCTTTTCGAGTGAGGTTCCCACGTTTGGCTGGTTGTATGAAAGGAAGTTTGAGAATTTCTTGTCTGACCAGGTTTTCGAATGCATCGATGATTTTATGGCTTTGTGGGGCCATGAATGTACTATGCGGTCGTAAGCCTCTGAGCATATCTTCCTCCTGAATATTAATAGGGCAAATGTTGAGAAAATAGTGTTTCAGACGCATATTGCGTATCAATTTGAATGTACTCACTTCGAGTTCCAGTGTGTTGGTTCCCGTGGTAGGTACAAAAGATTGTCCCTTTTGGAGGATGTGTGTTTCTTCGTCCGACAAGATGGTAGAGGAAATGTTAATCACCAGACTCTCCTCTGGGTTCAACGTCTTCCTTTGGCTTTTTTGCTTTTCGCCGGTGGTGTTTTTTCCGCTTCCTCGGCGGGTTTTTCCCCCCCCGGGCTCTTTTTGTTGGTTGGAGCCTGGCTCTAAAAAAGGAACCGCAGTGTTAGTTGAGGTACTTGGAGTTTGGTCATCTGTTTCTGTTCTGGTATGTGTAGGTCTTGTTCTTTGGTCATCCTCAGAGGATGAGGTTTCATTGGCCGAAAAAGGGTTATACGGTTTGTTTGGACGTCGGCGGGCGTATGCCTCGGCCCAGGAATAAACTTCGCCGAGTTTATAGTCTATGGTGTCCCTTTTAAATTTCCTCAGTTTTCTCTCCTGTGTTTCTCGTACATGTTTATCTAATTGGATATTTATATCCTCTAACATTTTTTTCAATTCTTCCTCGGTCAGGGTATCGTCTAGCTCCTTTCTAACGTTAGAAATTTCTAGTGTGAGTGCATCCAAAGTCTTAGCTAGCTCCTCCACGATCAATAAAATAAGATCAAGGGAACATTTATTTAAAATGGAGTACCAGCGTTCCACAAATTTGGTGTTGTTTTTGCAAAGCAGTGGTTTTAGAGGGACCCGTAGGCCACGAGGGATCCGTTGAACACGATGGTACCGGATCAGGGTACTTGCGTGAAGTTTTTGATTTGATTGTTTTTTCAGTAGGTAGAGTAATTGACGAAGGTTACTTTCTACACTGCGGGTGTTGCCAGTGACTGTGATATCTTCCTGTATCAACCCGTAGATTTTGTCTGCGTCATCTGTGGAGTAAGCGAAGGTAGTGGCTTTTTGATCGGTCATACCTGAGACCGATTCGAAATTCATGCTTTGAGCGTGCTGAGTTCCGCTGGCAGAGAATAAGGAATGTACGGAGAGGTGGATCTCGCACAGCTGAGGTAATCCCAAGGTTGAGAATTTGTAATGGGCTTTCGTGTGCAGCAGGGTAGTGAGCACTGTCTAGCCAGGCAGTGTATAAGGGAAAATTGCAAAAGAAGCTCTCCCGCCTAGGGAGAGGACGACCCAGCGCACTACTTTAGTGAGACCAGTGGTCTAGTTCCATAATCAGGTTAAACAATAAATCGTAATCCAAATAAAGTATTCAAATATCCAAATTTATTCATGTCGATGTAACGATGTTCATGTTGACAAGTCACATCAATATATAACGCTCCGCGTATATGTTAATTCAGGTGTGTTATCACATCACACGACCCAATGCATTTCGGGCGTTGCCCGTCGTCAGGGGAATTACTCTACAAACAGAAACAAAAAAACCAGCTGTAGTATCCATATAACTTTCTAACTTGATCAGAACGATGCAGTAACTGAGTGGGGTGTTAGTTAGCTGAAAAAGCGGAAAGTGATTACAGCGGTGAGATAGGGTGAAAGGAACCAACGTGAGAAGGCTGCAATGAGGCTAGAACGGGTGTGCAAAAAATATGAATGTTACAAAACCAAAGAAATAGACGTGACCGGTAACCACAAGAGATGGTAGGTGACTGACTCTAAAAATCACGGAGGGGTAAAAACATGCGAGATAAATCCCGAGAGAGATAATAACCGCCACCAATAAAGCAGAGTATACAGAAAGCCCAGAGCGAGCATACTCACAGATGTGAAGATAGCGCGGACTCCGCGGAGTTCCGTAAGGTGAGCACTCGGTAAACGAGCAGGAAAGCGGAATATACCGAAGGTAAACATAGAGGTAGGACTGAACAGCCCAAAAGGGTGAGCGCCATCTTAGAATGTGCTTCAGTGTGAAAAAGTAGGGAGAGCTTGAGGGGCTGAAAATGGGATCTAGGGAGGTGCCATCTTGGAATGTGCCAAAAGGTGAAGAAATGAATAGATATGAAAAAACTAAATATAAACAATGAGTAGACATATCAGAAATGCAACATATAATAAAGAATCATAAGTAACACAGAAACTCAATACGATCATTAAGACCCGAGGGGGCCATCGTGGATAAATAACGGATCCAAAAGTTCTCTCTTTTGAGGAGATGGTTCTTATTGTTCACTGTGATGGGAACTTGTTCCAGTACTTGGAATTTAAGTTGTACGACTGAATGTCTGTTCTCCAGGAAGTGGATGGCCACACTAGATTTCTGATTTTCAGTGCGAATATTGCTCTTGTGTTCCAAGATTCTCGTGCGAATTTTCCTCTCTGTATGGCCAACATAACATTTACCACCAAAATAACTTACAATGGCTTCAAACCTTGTTATAATTGCAGCAATTGCAATAACAGCATACAAGGCAACGTGATGAACCATCCCATGAAAGGTTTTCCCATTAAACTGAAAGTGAACGCCACATGCAACAGCAAGAATGTAATCTATGCTTTAAAATGCCCATGTGGCAAATGTTATGTTGGCCATACAGAGAGGAAAATTCGCACGAGAATCTTGGAACACAAGAGCAATATTCGCACTGAAAATCAGAAATCTAGTGTGGCCATCCACTTCCTGGAGAACAGACATTCAGTCGTACAACTTAAATTCCAAGTACTGGAACAAGTTCCCATCACAGTGAACAATAAGAACCATCTCCTCAAAAGAGAGAACTTTTGGATCCGTTATTTATCCACGATGGCCCCCTCGGGTCTTAATGATCGTATTGAGTTTCTGTGTTACTTATGATTCTTTATTATATGTTGCATTTCTGATATGTCTACTCATTGTTTATATTTAGTTTTTTCATATCTATTCATTTCTTCACCTTTTGGCACATTCCAAGATGGCACCTCCCTAGATCCCATTTTCGGCCCTTCCAGCTCTCCCTACTTTTTCACACTGAAGCACATTCTAAGATGGCGCTCACCCTTTTGGGCTGTTCAGTCCTACCTCTATGTTTACCTTCGGTATATTCCGCTTTCCTGCTCGTTTACCGAGTGCTCACCTTACGGAACTCCGCGGAGTCCGCGCTATCTTCACATCTGTGAGTATGCTCGCTCTGGGCTTTCTGTATACTCTGCTTTATTGGTGGCGGTTATTATCTCTCTCGGGATTTATCTCGCATGTTTTTACCCCTCCGTGATTTTTAGAGTCAGTCACCTACCATCTCTTGTGGTTACCGGTCACGTCTATTTCTTTGGTTTTGTAACATTCATATTTTTTGCACACCCGTTCTAGCCTCATTGCAGCCTTCTCACGTTGGTTCCTTTCACCCTATCTCACCGCTGTAATCACTTTCCGCTTTTTCAGCTAACAAACACCCCACTCAGTTACTGCATCGTTCTGATCAAGTTAGAAGGTTATATGGATACTACAGCTGGTTTTTTTGTTTCTGTTTGTAGAGTAATTCCCCTGACGACGGGCAACGCCCGAAATGCATTGGGTCGTGTGACGTGATAACACACCTGAATTAACATATACGCGGAGCGTTATATATTGATGTGACTTGTCAACATGAACATCGTTACATCGACATGAATAAATTTGGATATTTGAATACTTTATTTGGATTACGATTTATTGTTTAACCTGATTATGGAACTAGACCACTGGTCTCACTAAAGTAGTGCGCTGGGTCGTCCTCTCCCTAGGCGGGAGAGCTTCTTTTGCAAAACCCTGAGAGACACAAACACTGGAAGACACATACACTGGAAGAAACAAAGAGACACTGGGAGACACGAAGACTGGGATTTACAGACAGAGGAAGACACTGGGAGACACGAACACTGGAAGACGTAGAAAGAGGAAGACCCTTACAGACATGAATACTGCAATACACAGCCACTGGGAGACACCTACACTGGGATTCCTGGATAGACACAAAGCTTCGAAAACACCGGGAGACACAAGCACTGGAAGACAGACAAGGGAAGACCCTGAGAGACACAAACACTGGAAGACACATATACAGGGAGACACGAAGAGACACTGGGAGACACGAAGACTGGGATTTACAGACAGAGTAAGGCACTGGGAGACACAAACACTGAGAGACACAGACAAAGGAAGACACTGGAAGACACAAACACTGGAAGTCGTAGAAAGAGGGGCGACCCTTAGAGACATGAATACTGCAATACACAGCCACTGGGAGACACCTACACTTGCATTCCTGGATAGATACAAAGCTGCGAAAACACAGGGAGACACAAGAACTGGAAGACAGACAAGGGAAGACCCTGAGAGAAACTCAATGAAACAAAAAGAGGAGTATCCCCAACGGAGAGTTTGAAAAATTCTCTGGAGGGTGAACTTTCTGGCAAAAAGGAAAAAATTCAACCTTGACCAATTCACACAAACACATATAGAGATTCTCTGGTCGTAACTCACCTACCAGTATCTCGCCACCAATATTTTTAACATTGTTCAGTTGCTCCAAAATAAAAATTATGTTTTGAGCTAAACCAGGACAATTTTTAACATTTCTTTTGCACCTACAGTCACAACCCGCTCCACTGTAGTACAGGTGTTGAAGCACATCCTGGTGACGCTAGGTCACCAGGGTGGACCCCGATGATGAAGCATGTCACCACTAGGTTGGTGAGTGAGGGGTTTTAAACAAAAGGTTGAATTTTTACCTTTTTGCCAGAAAGTTCACCCTCCAGAGAATTTTTCAAACTCTCCGTTGGGGATACTCCTCTTTTTGTTTCATTGAGTTCCTTCCAGGGGAATAGGAGTAATCTCTTTTTCACTCTTAGTGAATAACATCCCTTGCTCTCTCTTTGATTTCCAAGACCCTGAGAGACACAAACACTGGAAGACACATACACTGGAAGAAACAAAGAGACACTGGGAGACACAAAGATTAGGAGATACAGACAAGGAAACACACTAGAAGACATAAACAGACACTGGGATACACCTGCACTAGGATTCATGGATTGACACACACATGGGAAAACACTGGGAAACACAAACACTGGCAGACAGACAATGGAAGACCATGAGAGACACTAACAGACCCTGAGAGACACTAACAGACACTGGGAGACACCTGCACTAGGATTCATGGATTGACACAAACATGGGAAAACACTGGAGACACAGATGAGGGAAGACCCTGGGTCACCTTGATGCAAGAAGAAAGGGGGATCGTTTTACAAAACATGCTTGATTTTTTTGTATATTGCTGGACTGTGATTGCTTTATTATGCACTTTGAAAGTAATTGCATTTTTTCCTTTGCTTTACCAACTACAGTTTGTATAGATTCTGTAATTAGGTACTTGCTGATATGGTTTGTTTTTATTCTACATTCTATGCTATTTACGGTGTTGACTGCACTTGCTTGTAATACGTAGGCCTTCAATCTTGTAATTAGCATTGCTTACAATAGAAATAATAACCTCAAACTGAGAAACACCTGCATCAATGTTCTGAAACATCCAAGCAGTTTTTATCCTCAGCCTCTTGCTTGCCTGTTTGTGTCCTGCTTACTCATAAAGACATGATGGTAGAAATTGAAATTGCTTCCTCAGTTGATGTTTTTATCATGCACAACGCTTGACAGTCACAAGTGTGTGACATGCAGATAATTTGCGTTTATTTCTCTTGGGGTTGGAAGGATACTGTTTTATAGCTTCTGTACTCACGTATATTGTCAGTGGAGTCTGTGAAACTGCAGGTTTAGGTAGGACTTTCAAAGTTTCAAGTTTTGTCCATCAATATAAATTCTAACTCAGACCCTTTATGGTTGTTCTTTGTTCTTTAGCAATAAGCAGTTCCTGACAATAGGATCGCTACTTGGCATTGCTCTGATTGCTGTCTCAGTTAAATAATCTACTCTTGGCAATGTTACAAATGGGGTATTTTATATGTTAAGAGTGTTTCCCACTTTCTTATTAGAACGTTGATCAAGACAATATAGAAGCGTGTCATTAAGTGTTGGAGTTTTCAAATCCAAGGTGGTGCTAAGTGGTAGGTGGTAGGCCGGGCCGCCGGGGTGGGGGGGGAAGGGGGGGTGGGGGGGCCCTATGTACTTTCGCAGGGGGGCCCCCTCAAGTTTTGTTACGCCACTGGTTGTGCTAAGGCACCAAGAAGGAGGAGGGCGCGGAACTGGTGGGAATTTGCGGAACAATCCTTTGAAAAATTGACATATTATCCTAAAAGAACAAAGTGAAGTGGAACCATCCTTGCGGAAGCGGGAAATTGCCGCCAGAAAAACTTTCAAAGTTGAATGAGACAGTCCGGATTGAGCCAGTTGCAGAAAGAACGGGAGGAGTTGCGCAGGCGTGGAACGAAGGGGATGGACACCACCCACTGCGCACCAATGACAGATCCTTCTCCATTTAAGCTTGTAGGTTTTAACAGTTGACAGAGCTCTGGCCTGAGCGAGAATGTCTCTGCAGTCTGGCGGAATAGTTAAATGGGCAAATTCAAGGTGCTCAGGTTCCAGGCTGACAAACTCAGAGAGGAGGGGTCCGGATGGCAACTCTGACCCTTGTCCATCGTGAGGAGGTCCATCCGAGGATGAAGAAGGATGGGCTCGCACTGGGATAGAAGGAGCAGCTCCGAGAACCATGCCTGTCGAGGCCTTGGAGCGATCAGAAGAATGTGGCAAGGCTGCCTCCGCATCTTCCACAATACTCGAGGCACCAGAGGGATCGGAGGAAAAGCGTAAGCAAACAGATTGCACCAATTGATCAAAAGGGCATTGCCCTGTGACACTCGGTGGGGATGCCAGCTTGCGTAAGATGGGCATTTCCGGTTCTCTGGTGTGGCAAAGAGATCCATCGACGGACGACCCCATCGCCACAAAACCAACTCGACTGTTGGTTGATGTAACTCCCATTCATGGGTCGATGACGTGGACCTGCTGAGGGAATTCACTAGGATGTTGGAGACACCTGGAAGATGAACTGCGGTGAGAGTGATGTGGTGACTCAGAGCCCAGTCCAAGATCGATTGCGCCAGTTGAGACAAGAGTGGAGATTTTGTTCCGCCCTGCTTGTTTATATAATGCATGCTGGTTGTGTTGTCCGTTTGAATAAGGACTGACTCTCCTTGAAGCACTGGATGAAATGACTTGAGCGCTAGAAAAATGGCCATCAACTCCAGCCTGTTGATGTGCCAGGCCCTCTGTGGCAGAGTCCACTTGCCCTTTATGGACAGACCTTGAAGGTGTGCCCCCCATCCTTCCAACGAGGCGTCCGTCGTCAGAGTAAGTTCCAGAGTGATGGAGAGGAACGAAGTCCCTGCCAACAGATTGGATGGCTGTGTCCACCATTTGAGAGCCGCCCTCATGCGAGCGGTGACACAAACTATGTCGTTGAAGGACCCGGTGATCTGACGCCATTGCCCATCCAGTTCTTCTTGAATGGGGCGTGTCCGTAGTCTGCAATTTGGTATCAGCGCAATGCACGATGATGCCATCCCTAGAAATGACTTTAATAGTCGGACTGAAACGGACTGTTTTGTCCGTAGAAGAGACACCAGTTGAAGTATCTTTTGTTGACGTTCCTGAGACACAAAAGCTTTTGCAAGAGTTGTATCCAACGTGGCCCCCAGAAAATTCTTGCAGAGATCTGGATGTAACTGGGACTTTTCGGTGTTGATGGAAAGTCCGAGAGAGCGAAAGACCTCCTGACAAAGGCGTGTGTCCTGAAGCAGCTGCGTGCGAGACTGTGATTTTAGGAGACAGTCGTCCAGGTATAGAAAGATTTAGACACCCTGGAGACGCAGATAAGCGACCACAGGAGCTAGCACCTTTGTAAAGTGTCTCTGGGTGTCGGTCTAGTCGCTTGGCCCATCCCGCCCTCTCCTGCATATAATGGTTACCCTCCGCCGGCCGTGCAGCGGGCGCGCCGACTGCGCGCCTAAGGAGCGCCAAAGGAAAGCCCGTCTGCGCCCGTCAGCGACCAGGTCGTGGCCGGGGCCAGAGAGGCTGTCCGACCCAATAATATTGAAAGAATTATATATACTCAGGCGGAGTTACTCAACCATAGACCAATACGATGCCCCCATACTCTTCCCCTCTCTTTCAAGCCTCTGTGCACGGACTCACCTTGCAGAGTTTGCGGTTTTTCCTGCAACAAGGATATCAGTCGAGACAGTGTCTCTCCACGGCAAACTGAACCTGGGGTAACAATATCCCTCAAAGCCGGTCTGATAAACTGTAGATCTTTGGTTAAACATTCATTAGATATCTTTCAGTCGCTTATGGATAATGATTGGGATCTTCTATTCTTGACAGAAACCTGGCTCAGTGAGGAGACAAACCCCGCTCTGACCCTGGCCATTCCCGAAGGATACAGTATTTTGTGTTCCAATCGGCACACAGACAAACGGGCAGGAGGGGTGGCCATCATTCATAAAACTAAATGGGCGGTTACTTTGCCCCATTATGAACAAATTGACTATATCGAGGGCCTCCCCTTCTCTATTAAATTATCTGCGTCTACCTTTTGTGCTGGTCTACTGATTTATCGACCACCTAATTCCAGCCCCTCCCATTTACCTACCTTAACAGATCATATTATCCAGGCTTGCACGCGCTATGCCAACTTTACGATCCTAGGGGACCTGAATCTCCATGCGGAGGACGCTACGTGCACTTTTAGTTCAGATTTTATTTCTACACTGGCAGGCTGTGATCTCACTCAATTAGTTACTCTCCCTACGCACAAAGCCGGCCACATGCTTGATCTTATCTGCTCTAATCTCACTGATATTTTAGTCAAGGAACCTATACCAGTTATATGGTCTGACCACTTTAATATTCCTTTTACTGTTCACCTAATTCACTATGATAGACCCTTTTTAACTCCTAAGCAATTTGGAAGAAATTGTAGCAAAATCTCTGTGGAATCCCTACAAGGCTATCTCAAAGACTCCACTCCATCCTTGACCTCTGACCTGGACTCAAGTATAAACAATCTCATTAGCCATTCTTAGACCGATTAAAACCTGTAGGTCCTCCCCTGCTGCTCCCTGGTACTCAGAGGAGCTGAGACTAAAAAAGTCTGCATGCAAAAAACTTGAACGCTGCTGGAGACAGAGTTTCTCGAAGGAAATTAAACATAAATATCGATCAGCTCTGAAAGAATATCGTAAACTGATAATAAAACATAAGAGAGATTTTTTATCAGACAGAATAGATAAAGCTATCAACTGCTCTAGAGAGATACTTAACATTGTTAAATCCTTCACCGACCCGCAGGCACTGAATCAGCGCCAGCCAGTATCCCAGGCTCTATGCATTCAACTCTCCAAGTTCTTTGAAGAAAAACTTGTTTCTATTTACGCTTCTTTTCCGATAAAAAACTGCCCTGACATTGAGGAAGAACTGCTTGACAACCTAATCGCCGCACCAGCTTTTGCAGAATTCTCTGAAATTTCTGAAGAACGATCCCTTCAGGAATTATTTAAATGTAAATCCGATTCTCCCAATGTCCCCTGGCCAGCTAAACAATTTAAAGCTCTGGCAACACTCCTTAATCCTCACCTCAATGCCATATGGAACGCATCTTTGAGATCGGGCATCTATCGAGAGACCTGGAAACATGCGTTTCTAGTACCGATATTAAAAAAAGTTAATGCAGACCCAAAGATCCCGGAAAATTACAGACCGATCTCTCTTCTTCCAGCTCCAGCTAAGATCATGGAGAAGTTGGTCCATCAACAACTCGCCCACTATATAGAATCTAGGGGTCTACTCCATGACTCTCAACATGGATTTCTCTCTGGCAACAGCACAGAGTCGGCCCTGATTGAAATGGCCGACTCGGTGCGGTGGACACTTGATCGAGGTTCGAGGGCGGTGTTAGTGCTGCTGGACCTTTCAGCAGCATTTGACACCGTCTCACACCCGATCCTTTTAAAGCGACTGAGGTCCATTGGAATTCAGGGTACGGTTCTTAAATGGATCGCATCATTCCTTTCTGGCCGAAAACAACAGGTCTATACCCCTCCCTTTACCTCTTCAACAAGGTCACTTAAATGGGGTGTCCTGCAGGGCTCCTCATTGAGTCCGCTTCTTTTTAATGTCTATTTCACCCTGTTGGCTGACATGATATCCAAGTTGGGTATTAAATCAACTTCTTATGCGGACGACATTCAGCTCCTTTTTTCATTTAATGAGGTTTCCTCCTCCACCTTTGATCCCCTCAAGTCATGCCTCAGGAACATTGCTACTTGGAGGGACCTTAATTTCCTTAGACTCAACGCTGGAAATACTGAGGTCCTGTTTTTTAATCAACCTTCCCCCTAGCTTCTAATATCTGGTAGCCGGGCGACTTCTGTCCAGCGCCTCTGCCTAAGGAAACGGTTAGAAACCTAGGTGTCAGATGGGACAATCGCCTGTCTTTTGATAACCAAATCCAGTCGTTTTCTGCTGCATGCTTCTGCAAAATCAAAATGATGAGAAAGTTCATTAACAATCTGCCCAGCACTACCCGCAAAACCATAGTCCATGCACTAATAACATCACACTTGGACTATGCAAATGGACTTCTTTTGGGCTTAAAAGCTGGACTATGCCACAGACTGCAGATAGTCCAAAATACCGCAGCCCGTTTGGTCGTCGGCATTTCTCTTAAACAACACATCTCCCCCCATTTACGGGACCTACATTGGCTCCCCACCACTAAAAGAATTGATTTTAAAGCCTTGACCCTGGCATATCGGGCCACTCAAGGTTTAGGATCAGCTTACATCATGTCTAGCCTTCGTCCATACAGCCATTCTAGAGCTCTCCGCTCAAACACCAAGGGCCCGATGTAGGTAAATCTGATTTACCGACTCTAGAATACCGAATTTTACCAATTCGGTATTCTAGATTCGGTAAATTAGATGTAGGTAAAAATCGGTAATTCACCGATTCGGTAATTGCCTTCGATTCCTATGGGCCTTGAGCCCCATAGGAATCAATGTCAATTACCGAATCGGTAAATACCGATTCGGTAAAATTACCGATTTTGCAAGGGGGACAGGGTATCACTTTGACACCCTGTTGCACCCCTGATTCAGGCTTGTGTGCCATGTGACACACAGACATGCCCTCAGGGCATGTCTGTGTGCCACATGGTGCAGGTGTACATGCACAGATGTGCATGTACACAGGTATTCGTTTTTTACCACCATATAGTATTTGATGGTAAATACCAAATCGGTAAGGGCCTGTGGCACTGTTTAAAGTGCCACCTACATCTGTATTTACGATTCGGTAAATTTACCGATTTGGTATTTTACAGAATCGGTAAATTTACCGAATCTGTAAATATACAGATTCTGTAACTATAAGGCCCCCTTCATGTCAAACAGCAAATACCGGTCGGTAACGGCCGAAATCGGCCGTTACCGACCGGTATTTGCCATCCTACATCTGGCCCCAAGTTGCTGCTGGTCACCCCAAGATTAAAAAAAACTCGAGCTGGAGGTAAAACCTTCCAGGTATGTGCCTCCCTTCTGTGGAACAAATTGCCGATCCATCTCCGTCTGTGCCCGACGGAATTTGAATTCCGAAGATCCCTCAAAACTTTTCTGTTTAATTAGGCTGTTCTCTCAGGGGACTTAATAGCTGTTCTAATCATCAGCGCCGGGACACCCCGTTGGGGTAGCTGCGCAGTTTAGAAAATACTCAAATAAATAAATAAAGACGCGAGGGGCGGAGCGTAGGCCAAAAGGCAGCACCTTGAACTGGAAATCCTTCCTTCCGACGCGGAAACGCAAGTACTTCCGATGTCGCGGAAGAATAGAGACATGGAAGTAGGCGTCTTGGAGATCGATAGTTGCCATGAAATCTCCCATTAAGAGCAAGCGTAAGATCTCTGACAACGTTAGCATGCGGAAGGACTGGCACTTGAGATACTTGTTGAGTGCTCAAAAGTCCAATATTGGTCGCCAATCTCCGTTTTTCTTGATGATAAGGAAAAAACAGGAATAAAATCCCTTCGCCCTTTGAGACTTGGGCACCACCTCGACTGCCCCCTTCTGTATCATAAGGGGAACTTGATGGAGTAGTTCCTGGATGTGGGCTGGAGGTGGGCCGGAAGGTGGAATAGGAGGAGGAAGTTTGATGAACTCTAGAGCATGGCCTTTCTCTACAATGTCCAGAACCCAACGGTCCGAAGTGATGGAGGACCATTGAGAACAAAACAGGGAGATTCGACCTCCAACTCTTTGGGGCAAAGGCAAGTCATTGTCTCTTGGGAGCAGATCCTCTGTAGGAAGATTTTCCCCTATAAGTTTTAGAAGACTGCTGACGGGAAGACTGCTGTTGGTTATTGGAATAGCGTTGGTTGCCTTGGTTGTAGGAACGATATTGGTTGCTTCCTCCTCGAAAATGTGAAGAGGTGCAGCGTCCACGTGAACCACGAAAAGGCTGCTTCCGAAATTGTAAATTTCCTAAAGAGCGAGCAGTGTCGGTATCTTTTTTGATAGATTGTAATCCCTCATCGACATGTGCCCCAAAAAGTGACTCGCCATCTTACGGCATATCCAGTATTTTCGCTTGCACCTCCTGCCGAAAGGATGTGGAGAGTAACCAACCTAGTCTGCGTAGAACAGCCGCTCCAGCGAGCTGTCGGAAACCTGTACAGGCAATATCGACGGCACAGTCAATAATCTCCTCAGATGTTCTCTCACCTTCTTGGAGAAGTTGCAAAGCTTCCACCTTTGAAGCGGCTGGAACTAAAGCCACGAAAGCTGTCATGTCTGCCCACATTTGGCGGTCGTACCGCCCCAAAATAGCTAAAGCATTGGCCGCTCTCACTGTGGTGGAGGCCGTCGTTGAATGTTTTCAGCCTATCGCATCCAGACGACGACCATCGCGATCTGGTGGAGCAGCCACAGTAGACGAAGGATTCCAAGAACGGCGCTGAGCTGCCTGCGTAACCACCGAATCTGGTTTCGGCTGTCCAATAAGGCACGCTGGACTACCAACAGGCGCCTTATATTTCTTCTCCAACCGGGGCATCTGTGCCGGCAGCGAATTTGGGGTTTGCATCAACTTCACCCCCTCAGCCCAGATAAAGTCAATAATAGGCACAGTATGGACTTGCTTAAACGGTTGGTTTTTGAAATCATAGAGGAAGCAATCCTCTTCCCTCTGTACTCTTGGCAATTTAAAACGTTGAGCCGCCCTATCCATCAGCTGATGGAAACTTGCAATATCCACCGGGGGAGAATCACCTGGCGTTACCGGAGAGGGAGATGGTGTCTGAACTTGATAATTATCCCACTCCGCCATATCCTCATCATCATCATCTCGAACCTCACCATCTTCGCGGTCCGGAGTAACGTCACCTTCATCGTTGTCATACACAGTCGTGTGTATTCGAGCTGACGTTTGTATCTGATGAGCAGAGGTTGGTTGGGGCGGCAGAGGAGCCGCAGCAGGCATTGCAACAGGCGTTAAAACAGAAGGAACCGTAGGTACCTGTGGAGAAGGCGGGAAACGCCTATTATAATCGTCCAACATATGCTTGAGATTAGAGATAAGCGACAAAGGTACTGTCGCAGTAGGAACTTGAACTGTCATTTTCTCTTGTTGGTAATATTGGTCCTCATCATCACTGCTATAATCTTGGCACTTGATGACCAAATCAGACGGACTACGTGATGCCCTAAAAGATTTGTGCACATCTTCCTCAGAATCCTGATCCGAATCCATGGCAAACAAAGGTGAGGGTGGTTGTGGATCACTGGAGATGGAAATGTGGTCAATAGGCCCTTTGCGGCGTTGGTGAAGCGAGTCGACAGTGGCAGATCCCGTGGACGAGAGTGGCAGCAAAGGCAGAGAGGCAAACGCAGAAGAAGTCGTCGGTGGAACTGACGACGACGATGGAGTTGCTGGAACCACACTAGAAGAATCCATCGTCGATGGTTCTGTCGTCGATGGCAATGGAGCCGTCGACGGAGCATTCGTCGACGGATTCGACGACGAGGATGACTTCTTTTTTCGTCGACGGGGCAGTCGTCTACGGGGCTGTCGTCGACGGAGTTGGTCTTTTAACACTCTTCGTCGACGAAGATTTGGTCGTGGACGGTGGAGGCTTCTTCGACGATGACGACGAAGCAATAGGAATAACAGATGGTACAGTCTTGAAACTGAGAGTTACCTTCGTCGACGACGATGACGTAGACGAAACAGTCATCGACGATCCTGATGCAGACGTCGTCGTCGACGAGCCAGAGACGGCAGATTTCGTCGTCGGGACGACCGTCGACGCTCACGTCGACAATGAAACATGTTTTTTAACAGAAACATGTGTGAAAGATGCAGCAGATGCCTGAGAGCCAGGTCTTGTGGGCGTGGACGTAGCAGGTAGAGGTGAAGACACCGCAGGGGCCAGAGAGAGTGACATCTTCTTCTTCTTAAGGAATGGAGAAGGCAACTCCTGCACACTACCACGTTTAGAAGCTGCTTGGGAACGACCAGAAACGAGACTTGCGGCATCAGAAAGTAAATTATCCTTGTCCTTAAGCCTCTGAAGCCACAGTAGAAGACGGCCTTCCCTATCTTTTAGAGTCTTTGTGGAAAAAGTTCTACAGAACTTACATTTACCCACATCATGGTCGGGGTAAAGACAGTAAATACACTTACTGTGAGGATATTCTGAATAAAGGCGCAGCTTTCCACAAGAAGAGCAAGGTCTAAAGAGAGACTTCTTACTAGAAGACATGCTGAAAACACAGGAAAACCTGAAGTAGAAGAGAAACTGAGCAGAGCTCAGGGAGACTCCCTTTCACACTACGTGCGGTAGAAAATCTGAGGTACTGAGCTCTGAGGAGAAGGTTCTGGAGGGCTGCTGGCGCCTGATTGGCTACAGTTTGGACCAACATAATGACAGGAATAGACTACAAGTGTCTTTTCTCTCTTCATGTATTCCTATGTGGATTTATGTCTAGGCTTTGTATGCCTTTTCTCTAATGTGTATTTCATGTGTTATGTTTTTACAAATACATATTATGAGTATGTTATTGCTATTTTATTTACCGTGGGACTCCCACTCCGACAACGGGGAATATTCAAGCATGTGAATCTATGAAAGACACCCTAATACTGGAGAAATGTAGATCATGAATCATCGATTACATTAGTGGTGGTATTGGGTACTCTCCCTGTTTTTTTCCGCGTGGGTTTCACTTATGTTTTAACAGGCATTCTTTTGATATCACGTGGTACATGCATGATTAGTAGCCTCTGGGACAAGGTCACAGACATTGGTCTGATGTGACATTAGCTTTTGATAAACAAACATTGTTCTAAGTTCGGATCCTGATTTATAAATTTCTTTTCAGATTGCTTATTTCCTGATGAAGGGCTATACTAGCCCGAAATGCATTGTGATGGGATGAAAAATAACTGCTTCTTTTTCTGAAAATTGTGATAAGAAGAAGTAATACTACTAATTGGGTGGGATAAAGAGTACTCAATACCACCACTAAAAACATAAACACATTGATTGAACTTTGATCGATGATTCGTGATCTACATTTATGAACTATATGCAATCGCCTGTTTATAGACGTTGCTAAAGGGGACAAACCCCTATTGGGGAACGCTGTTTCTGATTATTGTTTTTTCACACTGAAGGATCAGACAGTGAAACCCTTTTGCAAGCTACAAATTGAGTACAATTCAAAATAAGATTAGAATACTGGGAGTGCGTCATCCTCTTTACATTTGGGTGATCTAGAAGTGCCACTGATTGTAAAGTGGCCTCTGCCTCTCAATCAAAGTACCAGGCCATTCTAATTTGAGATGCTAATTTTTAATGAGGTCATAGCACCAAATTGGCTTTTGATTTTAGAGGTA